>NC_140460.1:37221508-38421508 GCF_963576455.1 Neolamprologus multifasciatus
TGCTTTTGTCCACCACGAGTCAATTACCAGCTTCAGGATGAAATGGTGAATATGATAAAAAATAAGAGCTTCTTAGCACACCTCCTTATTATTATATTATTATTATTATTATTAATATATCCTTTAGTTAAACATGTAGCCTCATTGAGATCAAGGTCTTTCTTTCCAGAGAGACCTCAACCAAAAGAAACATGCAAGGACTGAAACAGCTACATAATAAAAGGCCACATTTTACATGATCACACATTCAGAAAGAAATCTACGAGAGTCATTGCAGATGGACAAAAATCTAATATTGGAAGCAGCGTGCAGTGACCTGCAGGTCTGTATTGTGGTCAGGAACATAAGAAAATGAACATAGCATGTTTATTTTTTTTAATTGGCTCTCATGCCCTGTATGGAAATGTCTGTATTCATCATCGGTTTTCTACATTTATTCACATTTCCCTTCCTCTGTAAGTAATTACAAAGTGCAGGCGATAACCTGTTATCCAGGAAAACAACGGAGAGGCGTAGAGAAAGAAAGAGGAAAGAAATTTAGCCGATTGTTTTTCTGCTGCGGTGTTTCAGCGAGGATGAAAAGTTGACCTGAAAATGCACGGCTGTGTACCAATCCATGTGGAAACTGTCTTTGCCAATTTATCCGCCTAAGCATGTGGACGGCTTTAATCATTCGGTCACTTCCCGGTGATGGCCTCTCTGATGAGAAACATATCCACCGTCTTTTCAAATCATACTTTGAATTTCTTCTTCTTTTTTTCTTTACCCGTGGCTGACATGTTTGAAAGAACTGTACACACACACGCGCACACGCACATTTATCAAAGGGGTACAGCATCCACTTGGAGGCGAGTGTTTATGTTACCACATGTGGGGCATTCCACGACTCCTCGCTCTCTAATTTTTGTTTATACTGAAACCTTAAGGCTGCACACGAAAGCACGTGTGCTTTGAATGCTTAATGTACATCAACAGAGTTAAATTACCACCGGACTACTGAAATATTACTGAGGTTAAACATGTAGCCTAAGGACATGTGTGGTCTGCACTGCAGGGTTTAGCTCCTTAAATAGGCCTAAAACATTTATTCTTTCAGGTGACTTCCATCGGCGGCGTTGTGGGTTCGTTGTTCGGTGTTTGGGCCATTTTGATTTGTTTACTTACATTGCTCGTCCTGTGTTTCCTCACAGATGGCACCCAGAGGAGCCGACTCTCGCCCTGACCACCAGTATGAAGAAATAGACCGACAATACCTCACACAGCCCAGGTGAGACAGCTGTGTGTGTGTGTGCCTGTTTTATTCGTCAGAGCAGGAAATGAAGGGCTAACTTTTTGCCACTCCCTCCCTTTGTGTCTCCCCCACTCTCACAAGCGCACACTCACACAGAGCGCAGCACAGACTAATCCTCTTTGGAGCTTATAATTAAATCTGGAGTGTTTGCCTTGGGAGTGTCTACTCATCCCAGGAATAGGACTGATCAGCTCTCCAGAGAGCAGGGCACAGGCAGAAGGATGTCTCTCCCACAGACACACACAATCATGGAGGATGGTTTGCTCCCATGCAGGATGTATAACCTCTAGTGTGGGTTTAATGGAATTGCACATTCCCCCTGTTTGCTTAACCGTGCTCTTGTCAAGCTATATAGCACATATACATTTGCCCAACCACGCCAGAATATTCACTGTCTTATGCGTGTAAGCGTGTGTATGCACATGCTGAGCAAACGCCATTTTCGTGATGTTCGCGGCCCGGCAGCTAAGTGGAGTGTGGAGTGGCACTGCGCATGGAAGAGAATGAGGAAAAGAGGGGACACCGGGATGGAGAGCAGGAGAGTGAGAAAAAGAGAACAGTCATTTCACGGGTTATTGCCCCTCCTGATATGACAGGCACCAGGGAGCGCAGACATCAGCACCAGCTCAGGGGGTACGAGGCGCACTGAGAATCTGAGAGAGAAAGCAAAGGAGAAAGAAGGACATAACCAAGCTGTGCAGGGATAGAGAGATTATCCAGCTGTAACTAGGGGGACAAACCCAAATGGAGGCAGGTTGAAGGAGATTTGAATGACCTTTGACAGACCAAAACTTCCCTTTTATTGCACTGTGATAATCCATCAGTCAGGTTAGCAAGTAAAAGTAAAACAAGTCATTTTAGCATCTCGGATGTGTAGATTTGAATCTCCTTGGATTTGGAGTTTCTTGTTTGGCAACACTAGAAATTTGAAGATGCTTTATTGGGAACGGGAGTTTATCGGGAAAGCATGAACGCTGTCCCAGCCAAGGATGAAATATTCCAACAATTACTGATTCGCAGCACATGATAGTGTTAAAAGTCTAACTCTCAGCTCATAGATGGATAAATAGATGGATAGATATCATAGACTAAAACTGTTCTGGGAGATCTTGAATAATTATTCATTCCTGAGTCACTCGGAAGTTCAAAATAATACTCTGGCAGGGAAAGCATCAGTTTATATGCCGGGATGTGGAAAATGGTGGAATGATCTTCGGCACCAGAGAAGTGGAGATGCAATAGTGAATTGTTTCCAGCAATATTGCTAGCACAACTTCAGCTGTTCGCAAGCAGAGACAGCATGCTAACGCTAAGCTAGCCCAGAACCCAGAGTGATGATAAAGCTGAGTGCATGCTGACCCCAGACCAGCAGCCAGAGCCTGAACTTCACAAGGTAACAGAAGCAGTGATGAGCAGTCTCGCTTTATAGCCTCCATCTCTGTCTGCTCTACAGTAGAGTCACTGTGATGATGTAATGTGGCCTCAGGTTTATATTGTCAACTGGTAATTATGAGACGATGGTTTCAGGTTGTTTTCACAGAGTAACACGAAAATAAAGTAACAAGGACTGTAGCACATTACGTTTTCTGGCGAGTAATTAGTGAACACACTGGAGAAATGTGTCATACCTCTCTTCTTTTTTTTTTAGTAAAATGCCAACACTGACCTTAACAAATCAGCAACCACATTTGATTTTAGTTTGACCAATCTCCCACTCAAGACCGCCCCCTTGTGCACATCTGGACTCCTTCCAGCACAGCTGCTAGTTTTAGATTGCTTTTTGTGCAATTTCATCATGAACCTCAAACTTTCTCCGAGCTCAAACATCCATTTCTGCATCAACCTGACCTGACTTTGACGTTGGCCCTTTCCTACAGTGAAATTCGAGATAAATGGCCATTGTTTTGACACTGCGGATGGGGCCCAGCAGACGTCACAAACACACAAGTCCCTGGATCAGAATGAGTTGTCCGAGGAGTGATCTGAAAATAGCTGCAGCACTGCGCAAAGGGATGAACCTACAGAGGGAAACTGGCCATTTTTTAATTACACAGATGGGCTGAGTCATTATAAATTGAGTATGTGGGTTTAGATGTTGGTCAGGCAAATCAAGCAATTTAAAGATCTTATGAAGTCTGGGAAATCTTACTATGTAATTATTCTCTATTTTCTGACATTTTTAATAAGGAAAACTTAATTAACCGATAATGAAAATAATCATTTTAACCGCCTTAGTGGTCGCTTGCTCTAAAATGTTTTTAGAGCATATAAATGATAATAACAGATGCTTTATATTAAAGTGGCCTCCATCAGATTCTCTGGCTTTCATAGTTAGACACAAACACAACAAGTGAGGTTCAAATAATGTTCATTACCTCGAGAAATTTCCCTCACTGTTATTTAACTTTCTTCATCTCCTCTTTGAAGTATTTTTGGGCCCAAGACCCATAGGATGTGATCCACTTGAAATGCATATGCTACAGTTAACACACTTCTGGGGACATTTGAATCAGCAACAGAGCAAAAAAAAAGAAGAAGCCAGAGCAACAAAAGGCAGAGGAGAAGTGCCAGATAGAGTTTGAACACTATTCAGACTCACATGTTTGTGTTTTTGTTTCTGATGTTTCTGTAAAGATAAATCACGGCTCCTCGGTCCCCAAGACTCCTCTGACTCTCTCTAGCATAAATACCAAGGCGAGAGGAGGAGGGGGGCACAAATATATTCCGGAATGTGCTTTATTTTTTCTGTCCTCCTCCTCCCTCTTCTTCTTCTTCTTCTTCTTTTTTTTCATCGTGAGGGGGAAAAACAGGAGAAAAAGGGAGAGCAGACACAGCAGTGAATTGAATGCATTTTTCAAAGTGGAGCTGAACTTTGTGCAAAATCCCCCCGGGGGCCGCCATTATTGAAAGCCATTTCCTCTCAAAATGAGTGCGGCTCCACCATTGGCCTGGCTCTCATTAGCATACATTTGGCCTGCCTTTGTGTGGAGCCGGCTGGGGCTGCAGCTGGAGGGGTGGGAGGGAAAGAGGTGTGTGCGTGGGTGTGTGTGCACAGATAGTACAGGAGATGTATAAAAGCATCTCACAGATGGGTGGATATGGAAAGGAGAGGTAGGAGTTAGGATCGGTGATGTGGAGGCATTAAGGGCTTCAGGTAGAAATTCAAATATTTCGCTTTCAGGCGTCGGTAACAGATTACAGTTTTCCAAATGAAAGCACTTAAGTTTAGAAGGTGTTTCTTAATGTTTTTTCCAACTCTTGAATGTTTTTTGGCACTTTGTGGTTATTGTATTGGGAAAATATGGGGCTTAGTGCTAAGGGCTACTGCATGGCAGCCAAGAAGAGAAGCTGCAGTCTGGCAAAGAGGATTTGGAAAGAGGGCTAGAAATGGCAGCATCGAGAGGTTTGCCCCAGGGGGAGGATAGTGCTGCTTTTGGCTCTTACCGCCCTCTCCACCGGCCATTAACGCTGGGGTGCAGCTCGACCTCCAGATTGCCCCCCGTGCTTTGGGAGGCACACACACACGAATGCCCAACACACACGCGACCATATGGAGAATATTAACATCATTACCAATTCAAAGCAGCGGGTCACAGGCGCGACGACCCAGCCCCGGGTTATCCAATCAGAGTGCCTTCGTGACCCGTTTCCCCAAGGTGATTGGATTAGGTTGCCAGGTTGGCGTAGCAACGTTTATCTCCAGGGCTGATAATTGGCTGATTAATGTGCAGCCGATGGCCAGAGAGTCAAGAGAGCACAGGGCTTCAGACAGGAACCGCAGTGAAGCTTCTCTCACATGTGAACAATGGAAATTATCCACTGAGAAGGACACAGAGGTTGGGCAGTATGTAAAAACTGTCCATCTGGCCACAGTAATCCCAACAGTGTATTTGTGGAGGTGTGTGTGTCTCCCTTCCCTCACCAAAGGAAAACCAATAAAGGGCAGCTCATTGTCTCTTAAATGATCAAACAGGTGAGGGTAACATATGCTGCAAAATGTGAGCAACCTGTAACATGTGGTAGAGCTGAGCAGAAACTAGCAACAGTTGGACATAAGAATGTAGACATTTGTTCTACACTTCTTAGTAAGTGTAGGAGGAAGACATAATTAAATGACCAAATTCAGACAACATTCACCGACATGTTGGACTCATGAAGACCTCGAGCAAGTTCATCTCTCTGCACCTGTGTTTGCACTTAGCCGTTCTAAGGACCTCCTCGTGCTTGAATACTTGACAAGTGACTGAATCCTGTATGCTCTTAACAAGCACTCTCTGCTCCTCCTTAAAAACCAGGGGCCAACTTCTTGATTGTCCTTAGCATGCTGAGTATCCGCTGCTATGTGGGAGAGTGTCCCTTAAGGACTCTCAACTGACCCTCATGAAAAGTGCACATGCTCTGTTCCTGGCTTTACAGCCTCTTGGCTTTCTCCACCATGTTTCAGCACTTTTCACTCCGGTTATGTATGCTCAGGCCCTGATGAGCCGCACTAAGGCTGGACACACCAAGCACCCCAGGTTTTTTGGGGTTTTTTTTGTTTTTGGGAGTACTGCACAAATGTCTTGTGCAAGACTTTAGGGTTTTTTAATTGTTTGTTGAAACACAAGTCCTGTAAAAATTGTTCCTCCTTCCTGATGTCTGATTTTTGCACGTTTTTCTCATTTGCATGCTTCAGGTCATCAAAAATGTTTTTATGTTAGACAAAAATAACCCAAGTAACTACAAAATGCTGTTGTTTTTTATTATTATGATTTAATTTATTAAGGGAAAATAAGTAATTCAAACCTACAGGTGGCCTTGTTTGAAAAAGTAATGGCCGCCCTTGGTAGCGACAACTGTATTCAAGCGATTGTGATAGCTGGCAATGAGTCTTTCACATCACTGTAGAGGAATGCTGGCCCTTTAACGGCCTGTTGAAGGTCATGCCACTGCAGCTTAATCAGATTTAAGTCTAGACTATAACTCCAAAAACCTGTATTTTTTATTTTTTGAGTTATTCCGAGGTGGACTTGCTGGTGTGTTTTGGATCATTGTCCTGCTTCATAACTCTTGAACTGCAGGACATGAACTCATGGCCAGACATCCAGTTTCAAGATTTTCTGGTAGAGAGCAGCACTCATGGCTGCATCAATTACGGCGAGTCACCCCAAAGCAGACCATCAAACTACCACCACCATGGTTGACTGTTGGTATGATGTTCCTTTTATGAAATGTAACAGGACGCAAACCTTCCAAAAAGTCCAACTTTTGTCTCGTTAGTCCACAGAGTATTTTACTCAGTCTTGGGGATCATCACAATATTATCTGGCAAAACTGAGACGAACCTTTGTTGTCTTTTTGGTGAGCACTGGTTTTCTCCTTGAACTCTCCCATGGACGCCATTTTTGCCCGCTTTCTTTCTTATTGTTGAATCACGAACTTTGACCTTAATTGAGACATGTGAAGCCTGCAGTTCCTTTAATGTCATTCTGGGATGTTTTGTGACCTCCCAGATGAGTCCTCGATGCACTCTTGGAGTCATTCTGGTCGGCCGGTCAGTCCTAGGATGGTTCACCGCTGTTCAAAGTTTTCTTCATTCATGTATAAAGGCTCTCACCGTGGTTCACTGGAGTCCCAAAGCCTTAGAAATCGCATTACAACCTTTTCCAGACTGATGAATTTCAGTGACTTTGTTTCTCAACAGTATCTGTGGCACGATATGTTGCTTTTTGAGATCTTTTTGGTCTACTTTAATTTGTCAGACAGGCTCTATTTAAGTGATTTCATGATTTAACAGGTCTGGCAGTATTCAGGCCTGGATGTGACTGGTAGATTTGAGCTCAGCTTTTCAAATAAGTGGTTAATCACAGCTAATTCATCATTTAAGAAGGAGGGCAGTTGTTACTAGCAGCGTGTCACAAAACATGTTTAGTTTGTTTTGTCCAGTCTCTAAAAAAAAAGGCCAACGATAGATAATGACTATCTTTCCACTCATTTCAATAAATTGCTGCATTTATTTCCCATTTGCCCTGCAAGCTATAAACAAATGAGGGCTGGCTCAAGTGCTGAGCTAAAAGTGCTGTATTAAACAATTGTCACATTTAGTCACTTATTTCTGCCACACTGTTATTTCTCCAGCTGGAAATAAAACCTTCGAGTCCCGCGTCTCACACAGTCGTACTGCAAGAGTATTATCATTTTACTGCAGTAATATTGTTAGCGCCTGAAGTTTTTGAGCTCCTGATGAATTTATACGGCCTTTTCAAGGTCAGTGGAGAAATGATATTTGTTGCTGTCCCTTCTTTATTAAACCTTTATTCAGCATCTGCCAGCTATAGGAGCGATCACCTGTGTCCCACCCGCTGCCGTCCAGCTGTCGAATGACTCACTTTAAACTTCTCTAACTCATTTAAAGTATATTGTCTCCGTAGGTCATTTCATTCCTCGGGTCCTAGAGAGTTCTTATTTCCGCTGTGCTTTTTTTCCTGCATTTGCCCCATAACAGCTGGTAATGGCTCAGTAACCGAGACGATTGGTTTAGAAGTTTGTGCGGCCCACCCCTCCCTCGCTTTATTGTTAAATAATACCAATAAATAAGCATCCCAAGAGTATGGAAAGTAATGTGTGTGTATATGTGTGTGAAGCACTGTGCGGGTTTATTCGACTGATTTCCCAAGAGGTGCACTGACCCTTCCCTTTTTTAGGGGGCCTTTAAGACGGAGTGGGCCCATTGGTGTGCAGAGGCAGAAATGTTTGTCCCGCTAACAGCGTTTGCGCTCAGACACAGAAAGCTGTAATGGAATCAGCAGCAGGAAATGAAGGGGCTTTAACCAGCTCTGTCGCACGCTCAGCTGAGGCACCGGCGGCTCTACCTGTTTACAATAACTCCACTTTTTCAGCTTTTTCCCCCCTGATTCCATCAATCCCTTTGTCTGCATTCTTCCGTCACTTCTGTTTATGCGTCTCTCACTTCTCTTTGTTTCTCTTCTGTCTTTCCCATCCCTCTCTCAGGCCGAGGGGGAGAAATGAAATCATGGCATTATAAATAAAACAAAAGATATATACACTTTGATGCCACAGCGGTGCCTGTAAGCTCGGTGAGAAATACAAAGACTGTCATGTACGAGTCTGCGTGACATTTAGTCTGCAAATACAGACGGACAGGCGGGAGTCACCGTGAATTCAAATGCTCTCCTCTTTAGTCAGAATAAAAGGGAATGCAATCCAGTGGACGCAGAGTGAACTTAGTTTCCACTGATAGGGCTAATAGAGAAATGTGCTGCAGAGGACCTAAAAGTTTCTGTGTTTAGTTGAAAAGAAATCCCACCTGCTTCTGCCATCAAGTGTTGCTTTACTGCTTTTCCCCTGCACGTCTCTGTTACCCTGCAGTACTGTCCAAGAACTAAATCCAACCTTTGACTGCCTCAGTAATAGCTTCTACTTTTGCTGCCATGGGAAATTGACTGTTTTGGGTTTTTTTTCTCTGGAGCAGCAGCAGCTAAATGCTTTGGATTTCAGACGAATAAATGATAGAGCCCAGAAACATGACATCACCGTCACGATGAACAGGGCACCGAATGTCGCTGCGACTTTTACCAAAGCGCCTATTCTTAGTTTACATACAGCCTGTTGGGCCTGCTGCATCTCGTCTCTCCTCACCTTCTCATTGCTAACCCCAAGGTCCCGTTCTGCACCTGGACCCACCGTTACTCGTCACCGATACTGTACACACTCCTACTCCCCCCGGCCACCCATCCTCACTATATAGTAGCAGCGAGTGTAAACACGGGTCCATTTAAATGGTGCGTGCAGGTGAGAGCCAATTTCGCCCGATGTTGTTGACATAGGCTGGTTTGATTAGCAGAGCTGCCTCAGCAGCCAGGACCAGAGTGGCTAATGGTTTCCTGTGCTGTGGGCCTGCTCTGTGTCGAACACTCAGCTCAGCACAGTGCCATTAGCGCTCCCACTCTGCGCACGTGCATGTGGACGAGGATGAATTTGGAGAATCTGGCAAATGCATCATACACTAATGAATATGTCAATCTGCTAAATATACTGTATTACATCCTTTAAATAAACAATCTTTACAATAACTGATGACCGGTCTGTTTGGACCACAGGAAATAGTTTGGCTAAGGTCTCAACTTATCATAAAGAAACCTGAGAACGCAGGCACAGATGTCACTGCCTGACATATATATATATATATATATATATATATATATATATATATATATATATATATATATATATATATATATATATAGATATTACATATCTATATTATTGCTAATATATATTGTAATATATCTATATCACTAAAAGCACTTCTGGATGGATGCAAACTGCATTTCATTGCCCTGTACCTGTGCATGTGCAATGACAATAAAGTTGAATTCTATTCTATTCTATTCTATTCTGATTTAAAGCCATTTCGGTCTGTTTGGGGTCTTTTTTCCTTCTAATTCTGCTGCTACCTCTGCAAATTATGACACAATAGACATTTTTACCCAGAAAAAGTGTGCGCAGACATTCATATGAACGACTGTGTGCGTGGGTGTGTTTGGCAGTGAGATGCAGCAGCTGTTTTTTTTTTTTTTTTAACAGAGCAATTAATGTATTTTGCATGCAACTCATGCTTGTTTGTCATCATTTGACTAACAGGTGAGCGCAAAAACCAGCAGATGTGCGAGCATATGTATCTGCATGCTCCCCTCATCTTCCCTATCTGAACATTAATAGATTCAATGTGCAAATGTCAGTCAGCTGACTTTTTTGTGAGATTGTGTCTGAGAGTTTGCAGACACTAACAGCCGTGTTTTCAGGAGAGTGAAGGGTTACCTTGGCTTTTACTGCCGTCTTTTTGGTTCACGTCCCCTCAGTGAGAAGGGTCAGTGCAAAATAATCACTTGTAGTCTATGATGAATAGTTCCTCAGGCAAGTCACCTGTACAGTTCTATAAAGGACCGTGCACTCGGGGTGATTTGGTAAAAATTTCAATTGTTAAGAAAAAAAAAAGAGCCAGCTGCACGCAGTTATTTGTCCAGCTTGTATTGATGAAAACTGGCTTGTAGCTTATTGTGAGTTGAAGCGGCGTCCTTGGCATTCTCGTGTTGAGAATAGGAGTTTCTGAGATTCTGTGAATACCTTACCACGTAACCCTGAAACAGAAGAGGTGTAGTTCCTTTTCCTTCTTTTTTATTACTCATAGATTTGTGGTTAAATCAAAGACCATATCTGGGGTCCGAGGGTGTAAAATTGTGGGCTGTTCCATAATAGTTTACAGCTTCAAATAACAGAGGCCTCCTTTTATGGTATTTTATGATTTCTGAGAAAAGTACACATTAGTGTAAATTATGCAAAACTTGTATTTCTAACTACTGTCCTTGGAGTTCACACCTTTTTGTCCTTTACATAATACAACATTGAGTCCTTAAATTTACCTTTATTATCTACACGTTTTAAAGGTTATTTGTGATTAATGCAAATGTTATTGTACACAAGAGTGCTGTTTCTCCAACTTTAATCATACTTTTTGCCTTTTGGAGTCGGAGTGTGCGCGTGTGCGATATACACACATGGTTTTCCAGCTGTTTAGTGTACAGCACTTATGACAAATGAGGGAGAGCAGGATGGTGAAAGTATGGGGGGTCTAATAAGGCGCTGGCAGTTGGGGGTGTTAATAATTTCCTCCTTCCGCTTCCTAGGGGCAGGTGTAGGATAACCCCCTCACGCGCCTACCCCCATACACACATTCATCGCCATCATACGGCAGAAGCGATGTCTAAATGGCCACACTCTCACAGTCCCTCATGGATACTCCTGTTTTTCTTTCACTGCAGAATATGTAATCATATGCACTCCCAGCACAAATTCACATGCATAGCTATGGATGTAACATCCAGTCTATCATTTTCTCTCTCTCTCTCACACACACACTCACACACACTCTCAGGCTCTCAGAGGGTGGTTGAGAGTGTGGTATATGGTGATGATGTTCTCAAAGTGTGAGTCAGATGTATTAGATGGCGTGTCATTACAGCTTTCCACTCCCGTGGTCCCCGTGGTTCACATCACACCTTGCACTGTTGCTCTATATAGACCTCAGAGGGACAGACGGGTGTCTCATCTGTCTCTCTGCCTGTCTCCTGCTAAACATAGCCTGTCTTTTTTTTTTCTTTCAACGCAGCCAGCCTTTTTCCACCTCACTTTACACTGTCTCCATTTTCTCAAATTGTGAATGCATCACATTTGGAAAAAGTAACATTAAAATTAGATACAGTGTTTTGCTGGATTTCTAAATGGTTTCCACTCTTGTTCAAACAGAGACAAGAGTCCTGTCCATACAGGAAGGGGGAAACAATTCATTGCTCTTGCTTTTTTTCCCCCACTTTGTATTGCATGAATTTGCCTCCTTTTCAGTTCTGCCTACTAGCAGAAATCTGAAAAATGAATAAAAGCTGCAGTGTCATGTTTCTTGGAATGCATGTGCAACAGGGTGAAGAACCCAGAACCCTTTTTAGTCTGCCTAACTAAAAAAAAACAAACCCAAAGTCTGATGAGAGGAAGCAAATGCGGTCAGTAAAACAGGAGGCGCTATCAGCAGGAAGAGTGGGGAAACTGTGGTATCCTGACACTCAGTATACGTGTGTGTACAGCACACAGTATGTCACTGATGTATAGAGATAGAAACATCCAAATGTCAGTTTTAGACTGCAAGGTGAAAGCATTGTGACAGTGTGAAGCTTGTATATGGCTGAGATACAATTATGAGTAACATCAGGATGTTTGCAAGTGTCCCGACTAACGTTAGCAGCTTGCTAATTTAGCTTTTCAAGGCTAACTAGACATAAATGAGGGTGGAGACGAAAGGTGGCACACCATACAACCAGTGGTGAAGCTCCTTAGTGGATCAGACCAAGACAACTGAGGTTTTGAAGTCACTTGACTGCTAACCATTTGACGTTACTTTTTTTGCTATTTCAGACATGGGACAGTAGAGGGTTAAGTCAGAGGTCGACAGCCCGCAGCCCTTTAGTCCCTCAGCTGTTGCTCGTGCAAGCTTTAAAAAAAAAAACAAAAAAAACTAATGTGACATCCACGCCCCATACATGTGCAGCTCTTTATCTCCCCATTTTCTTTGGTAGGAGGGGCTAAAATGCCTATTTTGACACTCTTTTGGTGTTGAAGATTGCCCGCCCCTAGTTTACGTAAGAGGAAAAAATGTGTATTCTCCAACCAGTTGGCGAGTGTTTCTAAAGTTAATGTCAGTCTCTCTGAATCAGCTGCTAAACCCTTAGTCAGATAGGCCTAGAAATTGTTCAGTGACACCCCAATAACCACCAGTCGCTAATGAAAAATGTGCATTCCCTGACTGGTTGGCGAAAACCTTCTCGTGATTGTTTGGATCTCTGGCGTCACTAATAGTTCACATGAAACACACCAACTTCTCTGCTTTTTACTACCATTCAGCTAGTAGCTACCAAGTGTTTGTAGTCAAGTCTGTGTCTTCCATGCAAACTACACATGTGTATCTACTAGTGACCAAAGCACTCACAAGGAGGATTTTGGTGCAGTACTCTCTGTTTGGCCAGTTTTGCCTGATAGCAGCCAGCAAGCTCTAGAAACGTGTCCATGTAGGCTCTCAACCGTCCAAGATATGTTAAGCTTAATTATTTGAAATGATGGCAGCTGGACTTCTTTTTGGTTCGGGAAGACGTTTGGCGTCTCATCCAAGAGGCTTCTTCAGTTCAGAAACAACTGATGGATAGTCCCAAGTATTTAACCCCATGTGGGGGTCATTTTCTTCGAAGGGGCCCTGAGGCTTGTTGACCCACTATTAAATCATGTGAGTCATCACATGAGCCGAGGTGTGAAGGCTCTGTAAGACATTGCTCTGTCCCATCATCATATGAGCAGTTGAGGTCACTTGAGGCAAATTATGAGCAACCAATGGCCAAAAAGTCTGGGAAAGCAAAAAATAAAAATAAAAATGGACTTTTAAGTTATTTGCCTCATTAAAAGTGTCTGTTTCTTCTCCACTTGTGGTTGTTTTTAGAGTAGGGGGTATAATAAGTAATAAATAAGGATAACATAATGACAAATTGTACAAATAGATCAAACGTGACTTGGCACACTGTTGAATGTCATCTGTAAGTCACTGAGGCTAATGGCAGCTTAATAATATCACATTCAGTGGTAATAACAGCAGCCTGGCATGTACTAAATCACTCTTGAAAGTCTCCCATTCTCCTTTTTGACATTCATTCAGACCTGTTTATTTGTCCCAGCGTCGCACGTGGAACCCTCTCATTTGCATGTGATGTTTTAATTTTATTTTTTTATTTTGACATTTCTAAAGTGTGTGTGAAACTTTCCTGACAGCTGAATGGAAACACACCTACTGTCTGCTTGTCTCTCGTTGTCATAAGCTCCTTTCAAACCAGATTAGCAGTGCTGGCAGAGCCCCGCTAATTGTCATTACCGACAGCAAACAACATTTTAATCCGGCAGGAATCTGCCATGTTTGGCATGTTTAGTTTATTTTTTGCTTTGAAATAAGTCACAAGTAAGAGCTATGGAGGAAATTTCCCCTTTGTCCTGACTGAGCTGCAGCACAGTTATTATGCCGTTAGCGTAAGACGGGTTAATCAGTACGCAAGAAAATCATTTTACATCTGAGTTAATGCAAGTTGTGTGTAAAACTCAACATTGTTGGCCTCTATTCTCTGTTTTTAGGCCTCACATTTCTTTTTCCATCTCCCCGTATTCATTTGCTACGTTGCACACAAACAGGCCCGTGAAGTGCGTTACGCAAGTTATCAAGTAAACAGGGATCTCATTCTGACGCTTGGAATGTACAAACACGACCATGCACTCTTCTCTGGCTCGCGCTCTCTCGTTCACAATATTTTATTTAGCTCCACTAAATTCAATTATAATTTATGTGAAATTCAAATGTTGCATAAATCCAAAGTTGGTTGAGGACATTTCAGGTTACGACCACCCACAAAAACTCATACAAGTTGAAGACGTCCACTCCCGTCCGTCTCCCAACCAGGCTGGAGCCAGCTGTGCGACCCAGGGATGAGAAATTCCCTAAGGGTCACCGAGGCCCGTAGAAGCCCTAATCCCCCAGCTGCTTGACCGGACACACACACGGATACATGCTGTCAAATAGTGGTAGACAGTCACGTCATTACTAACACATCTATGTTTGCTTACATGCAGTGCTTTCACAGCCTTGGAAGTAAAGGGTTTAACCAGTGCCCTTTACTGGTGTTGCCTGATTTCAGGTCTAATTGCCTGAAACCAGCAACTTTGTCATTATTAGGGGTTCAGTCAGTCATTGAGCAGTACAATTTGCCAAAGCACTTATCAATAAGTTGGTTGGTGCTAACTCTAGAACTGCTAATACTAGTCCTGTTCACTTCTATGTACAGGGTGGGCCATTTATATGGATACACCGTAATAACATGGGAATGGTTGGTGATATTAAAGTCTTGTTTGTGGCACATTAGTATTTGTGAGGGGGCAAACTCCTCAAGATGGGTGGTGGCCATTTAGAAGTCGGCCATCTTGGATACAACTTTTGTTTTTTCAATAGGAAGAGGGCCATGTGACACATCAAACTTATTGGTAATGTCACAAGAAAAACAATGGTGTGCTTGGTTTCAACGTAACTTTATTCTTTCATGAGTTATTTACAAGTTTCTCTTTGTTCACAGTCATTGACATGTTGAAGAGGTTAACACGTGAGGAGCGGATCGAAATTGTGTTGATATCTGGTGAACGCAGTAACCGGGTCATTGCAGCAGATTTCAATGCAAGACACCCTACGAGACCACCCATCTCCCATGCTACAGTTAGCAAACTGCTTGCTAAGTTTCGTGAAACTGGTTCAGTGTTGGATTTGCCAAAATGTGGACGCAAGAAAACTGTCACTAATAAAGAAATATCAGTGGCTGTCCTAGCTTCATTCAGCAAGAGCCCACAGCGTAGCACTCACCGCATGTCACTGGAGAGTGGCATTAGTCGAACATCCCTTTGGCGGATATTAGCTACTCACAAATGGCACCCTTACAAACTCCAGCTACTGCAGCATCTCAACGAGGATGACCCAGATCAGCGCACAGAATTTGCAGAATGGGTAAAACAAAAGTTGGAATAGGACCCTCAGTTTATGCAGAAGATTTTGTTCGGTGATGAGGCAAACTTTTATGTGAATGGTGAAGTTAACAAACAAAACCACCGCTATTGGTCTGACACTAACCCACATTGGATGGATCCTTCCAAGACTGTCGGAACAACAAAAGTGATGGTTTGGTGTGGTATATGGGGTACAACGATAGTGGGTCCATTCTTCATCAATGGAAACCTCAAGGCCACTGGATATTTGAAATTGCTACATGATGATGTGTTTCCCTCTTTATGCACTGAAGCTGGCACGTTCCCTGAGTTTTTCCAGCAAGATGGTGCACCACCACATTATGGGTGCCAGGTCCGAGCATTCCTAGATGAACAGTTTCCTGGAAAGTGGATTGGTCGTCGTGGGCCAGTTGAATGGCCTTCCAAGGTCTCCCGATCTGACCCCCTTAGACTTTTATCTTTGGGGTCATCTGAAGGCAATTGTCTATGGTGTGAAGATGCGAGATGTTCAGCACCTGAAACTACGGATACTGGATGCCTGTGCTGGCATTTCTCCTGCGGTGTTGCTATCAGTGTGTGAAGAGTGGGAGAAGAGGGTTGCATTGATAATCCAACACAGTGGGCAGCACATTGAACACATTTTATAAGTGGTCAGAAACTTGTAAATAACTCATGAAAGAATTAAGTTACGTTGAAACCAAGCACACCGTTGTTTTTCTTGTGACATTACCAATAAGTTTGATGTGTCACATGGCCCTCTTCCTATTGAAAAAACAAAAGTTGTATCCAAGATGGCCGACTTCTAAATGGCCACCATGGTCACCACCCATCTTGAGGAGTTTGCCCCCTCACATATACTAATGTGCCACAAACAGGACTTTAATATCACCAACCATTCCCATGTTATTACGGTGTATCCATATAAATGGCCCACCCTGTACATTCATAAAAAGGTAGCTCTGTGGTGCATACAGCTACCGAGCAGGGGTAGCAGGCCATCCCAGCAGCCAAGAGAACTTTATCTCTCCTACTTTAACTCTTAGAAAATGGACATGGCAGAATGAGATAATTTAACTATTTAGCTTTTAAAATTTTATACAGCTATAAATATTAGCACTGAAAATAAATGGATGTCAGCAAATCCAATTTTAGTGTAGCACTAAAGGGTTACTGTGATATTTGTTTGTTCTAATACTGCTTTGGCCTTATCTTAAAGAGGACCGAGGTGATTACATTTCCTGAATTACTACTAAGCATAGAGCATATATAGGCGATGGAGAGACAAGTAAAGCCTAAAGGAGAAGAAGAGAAAGATGAATATGCTCGTCTGAAAGATGTGGAAATTGAAGATCGCAGAGGGAGGGAAAAAATAAGGAGCGATGAAAGAAGAACGGGGAAGCCAGAGGTGGTTCCTGTCTGTTTGGGTGGCCCTGAGCCGGATTGAGGACCCAGGTGTTCCCCCCCCTCTATCCACGCATCGCTCCATTCCTTCTCATCGCCTCCCCTGGTGGCCTTCGCCATTTAATCTGGATTAATGAGGAGGTTGACCTTCGGCTCGCTTCCTCTCTGTCTATCCCTTTCTATTCCTGCCTTGCAGAGCTTTCCAAGCAGGACTACGTTGTTTTTACCCACATTTTATTTCTGCTTCTCTCTCCCCCATGTCTTCATTTCATATTGTTTCTTTTTCTACTTCTCTGAATCTTCTCTTTCCTCTTTGTCTTTTCAACCCTATTTTGCTCTTTATCTCAAGCCTTGGCAGTGCAAGTCTTTGTGCACGTGCAACTCCATCTTGGCTCTACTGACTGACAAAGCAGTGCTGTTCATTGTTGGGACCACCTGTGTATCCTGTCCCACTGCTCTGTTTGGGTGGTCAAGGCTCGCAGCCCACGCCGTACTGATATACGGACACACACTTAGAGAAATTCACGTCACCGCAGTCCATGAATATCCTCATGGGAAGTCTGCAAAGGCACAAGTACAGACGCACACTCACTCACAACCAAGCTGTGCGCTACCCAATCTGTGGTGAGTGAGTCCTTCTAATTGGCCAGTCAACAGGTGCTGAGCTCGACTCGTGGGAGTGGACAGAGGAGACGGAGGGATATGATTACAGAACAAGGGAAAGGCTAAGCTCAAGGCTTCTGTATAATAACTGCAGCAGGAGCCAGTTTTGAAGGGTGGGAAGTAAATATCTAAATCTGTTTGGCTGCTCTGTGTTGCTGATTGATATACCACCAGAGCAATTTGAACAAAAGCCAGCACTGTGCTGCTCATGTGGCGGTCAGAGCAGTTCTTAAAGTAGCAAGTAGCAACATGTTTTCCATAATCAAGGACGGAATTATGCCAGTGTTACAGTTTTCAAACTAGAGTGCATCATGTTGTGCCCACCTAGGTCCAAGTGTCATAAGTTTGTCATGTATATATTTCGTCATAGAGGCTGAACTACAGGCTCTGTGGAGACATATGTGCCTGCCAGTTATGTTGTTACCCCATGGTCTTGACCGTGTAGGCCAAGGGTGGGGGAACTCCAGGCCTCAAGGAACGGTGTCCTGCAGGTTTTAGATGTGTCCTTGATCCACTTGGCGTAGACACTAAACTATGAGGGCATAAACTTTGCATGCCTGCTCCAAGAACACTGTGCTAATTAAGACAAAGAATAACAACTACTACTTTGTTTGTGATGTCCACACAACGAAAGTGTCAAATACAGCCTACTGTATCTCAGTCTGAATCAGATTATTAATTTTCTTTGGCAACACACACTGCTGATCTATGTACTGCCTCGTCTCTCTTGTCATGTCTTTGTTGAACTCACTGAGTAATTACTCACTGTGTTGGATGGAAAAGCACACGTAAAAAAGGGAGTGAACTCTGGATTTGATAACTAGTAGACTCTCTATTATCAGTAACAGCTTCAGTCAGTTTCCCATCAGTCTTGCACAATAATGAGGGGGAATTCTGGGTTATCAGTTTATCAGTATTTTTGGGATGTATTGATTAAAAAGCCTTTGTAAGGTCATGCCACTTCATCTAATCCAGGTAAAGGTCAGAACTCCGGTAGAACTTTCTTCTATCTCTTGGGTCATGCATCTTGTGGCTTTACACAACTTCTGTTAAAGTCTTTTCTTTTTGAGTAAAATCCCTTGGCGTAATGGTGATTCTGAAACCTTTGCAGCTTTTGTCTAATCCATCCACAGAACATGCTCCAGATCTTTGCATAACGTCTTCCACATGGACTGATGAACACCTAGGTCATACCTTTAGCTGATGTAGCGTTTTTAATGCTTCTTTTAAGGTATTGTGAAAGAAGTTGGGCTCAAGACATTACCCAGTATCTAGTGAATGTGCAGCTTTGTCAGTAACTACCTCCTTAATGGGAACACGTGACTCCAGGTAACTTTTGAGACGTCTTTAGCACAAAGGTCCTTATGTAATCCTGAGTACTGATTTCTAGTAAAGGCATGTTTTGGTCTAGAAATTGTGACTTAGATGAGCCACATTTTATAAGTAATCAATGTGAAGAATCCTGGAAGTTCCAAAGGATTTTTTGCAGCATATGAACATATGGTAAAAATGTGTAGTTTCAATGAGCTCATGTAGTATATTAAATTGTCCGGAAAGCAGAGATGTTTGCCAAAATGACTTTTATATAATTTGAATGCCAAAACGTATAATTTAAGATGTTGACAGTTCTCTTGCACCTCACCACTTTTATAAATAGGAGAGTTTCCCTTACAGCTAGGCTGCTGGAGACCTGACTTTTAGATTTGCTTACTCGCTCTAGCTTGACTTGTGTGTCACTCACCACTGGAAACAGCACATAAGACGGAAAACATTTGGGCCCGAATGAAAGGTGATCAGCCCTCCCTTTTCTTTTCTCCTGTGTGTCTCTCTTTTTTCTCCCCCCCCCCCCCCCCCCCCTCTCTCTCTCTCTCTCGCACTTTCTCTCTAGTTCCCTCTCCAGTCTCATTTTCTCTCTCCTTCTGTCTCCCCGAGCCCCGCGGGTCGCCTTACCCTGGGGTTTAGCCCCTAATCACCCACAGCTAGTGGGGAGGGAACCGGAGACTTCCAGCTGGCTGCCTCGTTATTGCAAACCCGAGGGACACACATACACACATTCCTGCACACACAAGCTAAAAACACACACACACAACCTCATATATGCTTACCAAGGCATTTGCTGTTATCTCTTGGCATCTCTCCATCCACGGCCTCCCCCCCACAAGTCATTCCTGCCAAGGCCGCAGCCTCGCCACATAAACTGAATAACAGAAGGCGGCTTACCACAAAGGAGGCCCAAATCTCTGACACGTCCACATCTCCAAACCAGTTTAAACTAGTCTTAAATGTTGACATCTCTAGACTGTTAACTATACATCTATATTTGTGTGTAAAATGCATGTGTCTGTCCTGACTGTTGGCGTCTAACAATCCTGCAGCCATGACTCTAACAGAGTTCTAACACCAACCATCTTTTTCCTTTCAGGAGGGATCCGTATGATTACCCCACCCACTCCAGACCTGTGCCAAGAGATTCCGGCCCCAACCACTATCAGGACGCTCCAGGTGCGAGTAACTCGGGCCGTTTGCCAATCTCTCAGTTGAGCACCCAGCAGCCGCTCAACAATCCCCGCTACCACCCCTCTTCCCAGGCAGGACAGCAGCACCGTGCTGCCTTAAGACAGGACGTCCCTCCGTCACCCTCCGCGGGTCAAAGAGGGCGCCAGTACTACGACACCGTAGGGAGAAGAGACGGATACCGGCAAGCCAGCCCCGGCCGCTACACCAGCCCAGAGAGAAACCCTGCCGTCAAGGAGCGTTACAACAGCCCCGACCGCTATCGCTACGGCGACGAAAGACAGCCTGACCCAAGACGGAAGAATCCCATGATAGGCGCGGTTTAAAACAGTACAAATGCAAGTAACATAAAGAGAGCGTGCTTGTGAAACATATCAGCTGTCACCTGGGCCGCCAGTGTGCATCAGTGACATTTTTGCCATATTGATTCCTGTAATCAGAAGCTGTAATGCAAAAAAAAAAAAAAATAGGGCTTATTTTTTTGAGAAAGGGAGATTTGTGTGTTTGTTTCCAGCTGCGTGTATCTATTTGCTGGTGTGTCGCGGTGTATAAGAAGAGGACACAAGATTTTATGATGTCGAAATTAAATGAAGTTAAATATATTATATAGAGTAAACTCCGTGCCAAACGTATACAATCAAGTATATTGAAAGCTATGAAAGCAGAGCTGACTCGCATTTTGCACATGCTGATCAAGCTGAAGGAAATTAAAGAGGGATCACCTTGACCCGTCAGACTGCTCCAGCACAGAGAGACGGGAAGCTAAAGCGGACAAACAGGAAAAGGAAGTAACACCCCCTTCTTCTTGTCCTTGATGTTTAGTCGCTTGGACTTCCTTTACATTCTGCTAACGCGCTGCTTCGTCTGTTTTTTTGTATTTTTACCTTTCCTTATCTGGACGTGGCTTACTCCGTGCTCATTAACTGTGTAACTGAATTTGCAAATAAGATAAGTGATATTTTTGTAGCGCTTCTAATAAAATGTATAAATCTCGATCTGCTGCAGGCTCTTATGGTAAGCTCCTTGTAACTCGTGGAAGACATTAATGAAACATTTTATCCTTTTAACATATCGCCGCTAAGAGTCACTGCACTGGAAACGAATTGTGTCAATGGTGGTTTGATTTAAACTTGCTGTCAAATAAGTGCACAACTTCTTTTTTTTTTTTTTTGTACAACTATTTTCCATTAAATATCTTGATAAATATTCTCAGGCTGTGCCACGTCATTTCATTTCATCCCATTTCTGCTTCATTTCACCTGTTAGCTAGAGTACGCGTGTATGAAACACTCAGACTAAGACAACACCATGAGTCATCACTTTAAAAATTCATTATAATATCCAGCTTAATGTCTCTGAGCACAATCTCTAGATAAATTTGCCCTGTGAGATGACTGATAAGAGTAGCCAGCATTCCAATAATGACTAAATCATCTTCAACAATTAGAGGCAGGGAAATCTCCACTGGAAAATGATTACTGCCCAATTTGCTCTCAGAAATAAAGATGGCACTGATTGGTGAAATTAGACTTGAAATGGGGAATAATTAGTGTGGAGAAGGCTTTTTCTATCAGTTTAGGTTTAATTAGCATCGAGGCCCATAAGGACTGGGCCTCTCTGCGTTCCCCTGACCCTCCTGTCTGAACTGGAATAGACCTCCAAACAGACGAACACAGGCAGATAAAAGCTGATCAATCCTTCTCTTTAAACCAGTTTTAAGCAAATTAACTGTTTCCCAAAGACGGGAAACACATAAGACTTCAGAGGAGATGCAACCTGTCTGACTAAGTACTCGTATAAACAAATGCTTATTTTGACACATATCATATATAGTAAGAAATGCAGTGGTTGTCACAAACTAGAATAGATGAAAGCTGGATAAACAAGCAAGGGAACCACCAGCTGTCTGCTGAGCATCCTGTGATGACAAAACTGTCAGAAATTGTCCGCAGTTTCTTCCTAATAGATCTACCTTGAACTAATCAAGCACAGGCAGGGGAAACTAGTGCATCTGTAATAGCCTGTTTGATTACACAAGCTGTTATAGAAAAGTTTTAAGTGAGTCAGAGTAAGAAATCAAGTCCTCCAGAGGTCTCTTATGTTTTATACTCATAGTCCATGGTCACCACCCATCTTGAGGAGTTTGCCCCCTCACATATACTAATGTGCCACAAACAGGACTTTAATATCACCAACCATTCCCATGTTATTACGGTGTATCCATATAAATGGCCCATCCTGTATATTTAGCTCATGGTATAGCTACAACAGTTTCAACTGCTAGCCACACTTTGGGCTAAAACAAAAGAGTCCCACTTTTTTTGTTTGCTATTTTAACATTTTTAACAGTTTACCTGTGCAAAAGTCTTGAGCCACCCTCCACCATGTTCTACAGATGGCTCTAGACACTGTTGTACTGCACTCCTAACCTCCTTCGTGTTTATTGACAATGATTTGAACGTGAAAATGTCACATTTGGATTTATCACTCCAACAGACCTGTTGCCGCTGATTTTCAGTCCAGTTTTTGTGTAATTCGGAATACGTCAGCCTTTTTGTTTTGCAGTTTCCTTCCTTTAGTGATTAACTAAAGTGTCAGGTGCATCACTCAGGTCCTGTGTCAGGTCTTTGCTGGATTTTTTCCTATTTCTTTCAGATACCGTTCCTGTGCTGTAAATGCAGTTTTTGAGGCTTGCCACTTCTTTTGTCCTTGACTTGTACAGTTTCTTCAAGGACACACTGCACACCATGCCAAGATATGTCAAATATGTGGCTGATAGCTTTTTAGGAATCACTTGTTGATGCAAAAGTAATATTTTATGTCTGTCAAACGTCATTATCTTTGGCATTTCATATATTCAACAAAAGAAATGCGAACAAATGTTTTTGTGACAGGCTGCTTGTAACAAAGTGTCTAAAGATACAAATTAAAACTGGTTCTTTGCCAAGCTGTCTGTTGTAGACACAACGCTGGTTTATCCGTCGACTTTTGTGCCTTTTTTATGGTTGAATGACTCAACAAACTAAAACACATTTCTGTTAAAGAAGTCAGGTACAAGGACTGGAGATAAAATGAGTGAAAAAGCAGCCAATATCCAAAGTAAAACTCTAAAAGACCTCCAGAAAGCCTGAAGAGAGAGAAACACTCTTAAAAATTATAAGAAAGTCTGGCTCTGTGAAAGCAAAATATAAAGAAATGAAGGATGGCTCAAGATTTTTGCACAGCACTATATGCTTACCTAACACTATTATTTGTTCATTGTAGTGAAATTGTTAGAATTAACAGCTTAAATAGTTCTATAAAAGACAGATGAACTTTTAAAACAGCAACAGTGAGCATGAAGTTGGGAGCTAAAAGTATGCATTAACAGAAATGATTAGCTAAATATGGACAAATAAATTCTAAGCTAAACACAATAAATAAAGAACATGGACCTCATAAACAACAGTTAACAGGAGCGTTAAATGGTTAAAACAGTAAATCACAGTTATTGATAGGCAGTGTTGGGGAGTAACGGAATACGTGTACCGCCGTTACGTATTTAAAATACAAAATATGAGTAACTGTATTCCGTTACAGTTACCGTTTAAAAAAGGTGGTATTTAGAATACAGTTACTTTGTTGAAATAAATGGATTACACGGCAGTACTTCCCTGTTTCATATTGTGGCGGGTCAGGCCTGTTTGGGTTTTGTTTGACAGCTACGTTCTGTTGTTTCAGGTGGCAGCGTTACGGTTGCCATGGTTACAGGGTGATGCTCTCTCTCTGCGTGTTTCCTGGGTGAGAGAGGCCTTTTTGTTGTTGTTGTGCTAAGCTAATAGGCAGAATGCTACAGGTATAGCTCTAAAGAATGTAGCATCATAGGCAGTGTAGTCCGTGCTGCAGGGAGAATGGACTGCCATACACGTTATGTGTCTGTGAGCGAGGGAGGGAGAAAAAGGAAAATTACGAGCTGTCATCAAGCAAAAACGGGAGCTGGAAGCATGTAAATATAATAATAACCACTGCAGCCAAGAAGAGAGCCTGACGAGCCCAGTTGTAAGTAAGCTATTAAGACTCGACTGTACACCGTGTTCGTGTTTTCCTCCAAAAACAATAAGCTCCGTTGGAGCAGCCTTTCAACGCCTCTCTCTGTCTCTCGCTAGCAAAGTTGACCCAGACAACAAAGTAAAGCTAGTTTTCGGCTACGAGCCCGACACAGAACCCACCGTATTAGCCAGAGGTCCCTTTACTACGGTTCGGAGCCGCGGACCTTCAGTAACAGTAATAAATCACAGCAATAGTACATTCACGTAGTTGTAAACAGCATGATAATATATTAAGTAATCCAAAGTATTCAGAATACGTTACTCTCATTGAGTAACGTAACGGAATACGTTACAGAATACATTTTGGGGCATGTATTCTGTATTCTGTAATGAAATACATTTTAAAAGTAACCTTCCCAACACTGTTGATAGGTGGTTGAGGTATTGCTAACCATAAGAGCCATAATAGTCTAAATGGGGAGCTGAAACTAGTTCAGATCTGGTTTTAAATAAGCTTAAAAGACCACACTGAATGTAAGAGGCATTGATGAAGGGATTCCTGAGTGCATGTGACAGAGCTGTGGGTATGTCAGATGAAAAAGGTTGGAAACCACTGGTTTACTTAATTAGCAGTCGTATGTGTGTGTGTACTTATAAAGCACGTCTTTACCGTTATGAAAGGCATGCAGTTATAATTCCATGATGATAGTATAGTAATGGCACCGTGCCATGGTATTACAAGCATGAAACATTGTAAAAACCTCCCTTGGGTGGTCTGATGAGACATTCCGGTGTCTAAATTTGTCGATGGTGGAGCGTCAGCTAATGAAAATGCCTCATTTGTGGAGTGTTTTCGTAGATTATAAAACTTAGGAGCCAAATAGAGATAGGGCCCTCAAACATACTAAGAAGGAGATTATTTTATTAAGCGGTCACTGCTCATGGCTACGTAGGTGTGACCTGGCCAGAAAACTAGTTCGGCACACTAGCAGTGTGTCGATGGATGCTCAAGCCATGCTAGGTATGAAGGAACACTGGATTGAGCAGGAAGTCAAGACGGACCAACTGAACTGAGGAGGGGGGCTGAGGGTACATCTTTCACTACAGTACTGTGATTGCAGCCATTGCCCAGCTCTCCATGAATGATACTCATGACCATCGATTAGCGGTCAGCCAAGACTGAAGAAGTCACCTGGATGACGCCAAGGAGCTCGTCTCCAACGCCTTCGTCCATATGAACAGAATCAACTTCCTGGTGTTTCCAAGTACGTTTGTTATAAAGCGGAGGTGGCAACAGTGAGCGCCGTGCCAACATTTCCTGTGTCTCCTCTCATTCACACTGATGGTAACACAACTCACGGCACTTAAGCTGGCTTCGCTGTGCTTTAAAGAAACGCTGTAAACAGGCTCCTCCGAGTGCTTGTGGTCAGCTCGCTGCTGCCAAAGATAATAAACAACAGCAACTGATTATCCGTGAATTAATTGCATTTTAAGTCCATTAAACAAAAGCTTTGGAATCGCTGTCAGGAGCACTTGGCTCTAACACCCATCTTAGCGAAATTACTCTTCCGTCCGCAGCCACAGCCTTCGAGAGTGCCTCGGCCTTTGTTCATGGTCATCCACGAGGAGTGCTTTTAGTGCAGTCACGTGACACACCCTCCCTCTGACGGGCCGCGGTCATGGCCGTTGATTCGCTGACAGACGTATTTTTACGCCTCATATCAGCTCACGCCATGTAAAAAAGACATTTTCCTCTCCCCGCTGCACGACCTCTGATTTCGAGGAAGGCCGTATCCTTCCTTAAGAGCTACTTATCTATTCTCTGCACCCACCCCTCCTTTTGTTGCCGATTCTTTCCCGACTTTAAAAAATAAAAATTCTCTCCCATCTTTTTCTCTGCTATGTGAGAAGGGGGTGGGGGTGTTTTGCGTGAATTAATCCGACACCTCGTAAGCCCACATTTTTGTGGAACTAAAATAAAAAATAAAAAAATGCAAACGCACACGCTGTTCCCAAGTCGATTGTCATGAACCGTGGGGTAGTGTGAGAATTCCCTGGTTATGTTCTCTTAGCATTACCTATTCTGCTGGTGCCCCTGTTGTACACCTTTGCTTGTTAGCATGTGTCAATCAAAAGGCGTGCTCTGGGGAGGGCAAAGTGGAGAGCTGAAGCAGTTATCTGTCTCCAACACAGCTCCCAAAAAAAAGACAGAGCAAAGTCGGCGGGAGGGGCTGAGATGGAGGGGATGTGAGTACGAGAGATGCTGGAGGACTAGTATAGAGGAGCATACACCCTCGCAACACAAGAATGAAGGTAAATGCCCGCGCTGACCTCGGCCTGCTCTCGCTGGCCCCTTTCATCCTCTTCATTAAAGGCACATTCCGCCATATTACCCCGCTGTCCTTCTGTCCTTCACCTGCTGCCATTCATTTCAATTCAGCCCTCGTTAAGGCATCACGGTCTCCGAACGGAGTGTAGTCGGAGCGGTCCGAGCGGATCCTCTCATTTAATTATACAGTTCATTAGAAAGGAGGCCCGCATCCCCACTCCACCTCCCCCCAGCTCTGAAGCAGACCATGGGAATAGCTGGTGGCTAATGTGCAGTTTAAATGGCATAAATATGGAGATTGGTCGAGTTATGGATTACCGTTAACCGTTAGCCTGCCCTTCACCTACTTCATTCGCTTTTATGTCAGCCATGTAGCCTTTTGATGCAGTATCACTCAAGTTGGAGTGTGCTCTTTCAGCCAGCGTGTTTGTTTGATATTGTTCATGAACTGTGAAATTGAATTTCCACACTTGGGCTGATATTGGAAATAATTTCATATCCCGTGCAATATTCTTGCTCGGTTTCACCTTGTGCTGTGTTTAAGACATCCATTTTTGCTTAATGTGTCTTTCTGTGTTTTTCTCCTTCGTCTTCTTCTTTTGCAAAGTCGATTCTGCAACACCGTTAATTTGGACCATATTTACCCTGAAAGCAGTGTTGGCTCTCCTGGCTGCCTCTCTGTTCGCCCACACACCACAGCCGAGCCACCAACCACCATCTTTTACTCCAAAGCTGTCGTCATGGAAACGGGGCCGCCGCTCCTGGCACAGCAGCCCCCCCTTTTTTCCAGTGCTGATGACATCGTAGTAGCAACAATGAAAGGTTTGTACATCCCATTATTAAGAGGAGCAGGGTTTTTTTTTCCCCCCCTCTTTTTTGCTTTTGGGGCACGGTCACTGAGCACCTGAAACCTCACACAGTGTGAAATGCTTTATCAGAAACACTCAGGTCTTTTATTCTATTCTGCACCAACACTGGCACCACTTCGGGTAGACGAACCTTGCAGGAGAAAACATAAATACAAAGCTTTTGTCAGTAAGCTTCATGCAGCATTTCTTCCTCTGCATTTTGGGGAGCTTCTGGGATATGTAAATATATTTCCTATACTTTAAATCCAAAACACAGGCCTCAGTCAGTGAGTATGTTTCAAACCAGAAGATCCAAGACCAGCCTGAAACCACTGAATGGTCTCAACGTCTGTTTGCTGTGAGCTTGCACAAAGCAGCAACCTGTACAGCTGAGAGGTGAAGCCAAGGTGCAATTCCTCAAATGGCCACTTGAGGCTGTGATCAAAATCAAGTCATTCCCAGCAGACTCTAATGTTAAAACGGCCAACTTAATAGCAAAAACTAACATGTTTACAACCAGTTAGACATTTGGCCTCTGGAGCTAATTTCTCCTTCAAAACATCTGCACTCAGGTTATTATTTACTTATTTGTTTGTTTTAATAAATCACCCAGTTAAGTTTTCTTTGAGATTAAAGTTGGAATTAATCGGGACATGGCCCTTCAGACTCGTCAGTGGGCTTCACCTCCACTAAAATGAATCTCCCAGTTTCCTTCCAAGGTACCTGTGGTCCAGTTTTTGTGAGTGACACTCACTTTGTAGTCAGCTAGTGTTAGCACGGCTCCATCGCTTCAGTTCAAAAAGGATACTTTCTGTTTAAACAACAAAAAAAAGATGGCAATGCCACGAGGCGGTTTTATTCATCTTTTATGTATAGTTTATTGCTCTGGCCCGAATGCAGCAGAAAGGTTTTACTCTCAGGAAAAAGCTTTGCATTGTTTATTTTCTTTTTGGCTACGTAGCCTTGGAGCTGCTGGACTCTTTTACAGCAAACCCTCCAGAACTTTGTCTTCATTCGTCTCTCCCAGCCTTCTCCACTTTCCTATCGCTCCGGTGATGAAAAACACCAAAGAGCCTTGTGGACTGTGGTGTTAACTTGGGGCTAGCAGTGTGGTTCGCCGGGTTGTGATGTGGCCAACAACAGCTGAAGTCCGTGACCCCTGGACCCCATCCATCAGGCTTTCATCACCAGCCCTGGCCTCTGACACACACAAAACTTCAGCCGGGGAGAGAAAGCACGCAACTGGGAAATGCATCAATGTCACTGAGACACTGGGAACAGTATTAGATTATATATATTCACTTTGTCCGGCACTCGACATGCATGCGAGTTATCATACACCAGTGCGGTTTTTGCTCTTGAATATAAAGTTATAAATGTTTCCAGAAGTACTGAGTGAGGTTGCCAAACTAGTTTTATAGAGGTCCCAGACTAAGCTGTCCATCATGTGCACACTCCTCGTATATTAACCTACTCTTCTGACACATTGTTTGCTTCCACTGCTCTCTCTCTCTCTCTCTCACACACACACACACACACACACACACACACACCTGCTCTGGGCTCAGGCACACACACAAACTGTCGTTATGGACACGCAGAGCATCCGTATCGTTTTGCCCTCACACACATGTTACCAATATGTGTGTGGCAGAGGCTCAGCTGACCGGCTGGCAGTCACTGTGAAATTGGCGCCCTTCTCATACAGATGCCAGGTGTTTTGCTTGGCAGCCAGGGGTGCCGGGGGTGAGCTTGTGTCAGGAGTGTTGGGTTGCCATGAACTGCAGGGAAAGGATGGGAGTAATATGTTATGGGTCCCTGTTAGTCCAGCCGCTCGGCTAAGAGGGAGCGCTGCCAAGGCCGAGATGAGTTTACAGACTGCTTGGTTTCTGTAGGAGCTTGAAAACATATATTAAATTATGAGGCAACATTATTTTTCAATTAACCTTATTTTCTTGACTGATGCACGTACGGGTGCCAAACATAACATCCCAGGCGCACCACTCAAGGCAGTTTTTGGCACTGAATAGCATTAACCTCCTGCACTGACATGTTTTTCTATTTTTGTTGTACTGTAGGAATGAGAGATCACCCCATACCATGAGCAGCCCTGCCAAAAAATTCTCATATGCTGCTCAACCACAGAGAATAAATCCAAGTTTGTAGTGAGAGCTGGAAAAGGCAACATTTTCGCAGTTTTGACATCTTAAGATTATTTTCTCCTGATACACCAAAAGGTGGCAGCTGGTGCTTTGGAGGATGAGCAGTTCATCGATCAAACTTTAGAGGTCTGCATGTTGACGTATACTTGGGCAAGATACTGAACCCTGGGTTGCCTCCATGCATCCATTGGCGAGTGAGTGCATCTGTGAATATTAGACAGTGTGTTACGGTATCCGGTCATTAAGTCTGACGTCACTAGCCGTGTCTGGGCCTAAACTCCGCTACAGGTCCATATATCAAACGATCACTATGGCATTACTGAGAGTTGAAAAACTGTCTAAAGTCTTTCATCTTTAATAAAAATGATCAGCGTTCTGCTCTACCAGGTGTAACAATTGAGTTTAACATCCAGGCATCCATGAAAACGGAATTTATGACATTTAACAGAGTTAGAAGTTAGCAGGAAGTTAGCTCGCTAGCTTCTGTCTAAATACAATATAGCATGTCCTGACTGCGGGGTTTTGGAAACAAATTAAAACGTACAGCTCTGTTATCACTTCCAACATATATGAAGACAGAAAACTAAACAGCAGTGACATTTGTAGGGTTACTGAAGTTTGGCTAGCTGGTATATAATGATGTGCTACGTGACCGCTAGCGACACAGCTATGTTAGCATAATATAAACAAGCTAACTTTTCTTCCACTCGATAAAAGTTAACGTGAGTGTTCTCGGTGGTCAGGAACAAATGTAATCACACGGCAGGATGCTGTAAAAGGACCAAACTTCAGCCAGGAGAACAACTGAGATAATCCATCCACGATACGAGGTTAGTCATTCATATACTGCTGCATGGGCTGGGCTGTAGTTACATCCTAAGGTTTTAAAAACTGAGCTTAAATAAATGATTAGCGGTAATAAAAGCCGAGGGAGGTCAACAGTGATCACTGACTGTTTTAGGAGCTTTTTGAGATTAAATAAAAGAAACTACAAAACATTAAACATGTTAACAACACAAAAGCCATATTAAACGCAGACTACTTTAGGCCCGGAAGTAGGATTCGTCCGAACAGAAAATCACTGTATCCATTTATAATTTTACCAAGAATCAACATTTCCTGTAGTGATCTTACCTGAAACTGGTTTTGCTGTTTGCATGAAAAGATGTCATGTTGGGGCATTAAATATGAGGTTACCACTGCAAGGTAGTTAGCTAAATTAGCTTAAGGAGAAAACAAGGAACAGCAAGTGGAAGTGAAACTTACAAATGCTACTTGCAGGATTTCAAAACTCAGTCTGCTTTAAAATGTGGACCTTTTTGTTTTTTGTTTTTTTTGGAAACACTATAAGTGAATAGGCTAAATGTTTTAGCTAACCGATATTAGCATCAGACTTCCCTAGCCGATTACTTACATTGGGGCAGTTATTTTTTTTTTTTAAGACTATTTCTTTAAATCTTAAATGTACAAATAAGGATTTTCTAGCAAAATGTGAGCAAATTTGCATTTTCCAGGACAGAAATACACTCACTGGCCACTTTATTAGTTACACTTGGTTGGACCTACTTTTGACTTCAGAACTGCCTTAAGTCTTCATGGCACAGATTCGACAAGGTGCTGAAAACATTCCTTGGAGGTGTTGGTCCATATTGACATGATAGCATCTCACAGCTGCTGCAGATTTGTTGACTGCACACTCTTGATGTGAATCTCCTGTTCCACCACATCCCGAAGGTGTTTATTTGTACTGATAACTCCAGGCTAACAGGCTATGGTGTTTAAATGATGTTCAGTTAGTACTAAGGGGCCAAAAGTGTGCCGATTAAATATCCTTCGCACCACTATTCAATTCAATTCAATTTTATTTATATAGCGCCAAATCACAACAAAAGTCGCCTCAAGGCGCTTCATAGATACAGAGAAAAACCCAACAATCATATGACCCCCTATGAGCAAGCACTTTGGCGACAGTGGGAAGGAAAAACTCCCTTTTAACAGGAAGAAACCTCCGGCAGAACCAGGCTCAGGGAGGGGCGGGGCCATCTGCTGCGACCGGTTGGGGTGAGAGAAGGAAGACAGGATAAAAGACATGCTGTGGAAGAGAGACAGAGATTAATAACAGATATGATTCAATACAGAGAGGTCTGTTAATACATAGAGAGCGAGAAAGGTGACTGGAAAGGAAAAACTCAATGCATCATGGGAATCCCCCGGCAGCCTACGTCTATTGCAGCATAACTAAGGGAGGATTCAGGGTCACCTGGTCCAGCCCTAACTATATGCTTTAGCAAAAAGGAAAGTTTTAAGCCTAATCTTAAAAGTAGAGATAGTGTCTGTCTCCCGAATCCAAACTGGAAGCTGGTTCCACAGAAGAGGGGCCTGAAAACTGAAGGCTCTGCCTCCCATTCTACTTTTAAATACTCTAGGAACAACAAGTAGGCCTGCAGAGCGGGAGCGAAGTGCTCTAATAGGGTGATATGGTACTACAAGGTCATTAAGATAAGATGGGGCCTGATTATTTAAGACCTTGTATGTGAGGAGCAGGATTTTGAATTCAATTCTGGATTTAACAGGAAGCCAATGAAGGGAAGCCAAAACAGGAGAAATATGCTCTCTCTTTCTAGTCCCTGTCAGTACTCTTGCTGCAGCATTTTGGATTAGCTGAAGGCTTTTCAGGGAGTTTTTTTGGACATCCTGATAATAACACAACCAGCAGCTGGAACTGTGAATACAAGGCAGGATGAATCCATGATTTCATGTCGGTTACACCAAATTCTGAACCTACCGCTCGAACGTCACACCAAAAATTGAAATTCATCAGTCAAAAAAACTGAAGCATCTATTCTGTTGTCCAGTTTTGATGAGCCTGTGTGAACTGTAGCCTCAGTTTCCTGTTCCTAGCTGATAGGAGTGACGCCTGGTGTGGTCGTCTGCTGCTGTAGCTCTTCTGCTTTAAGGTTTGATTTGTTGCATGATAACAGAGATGCTCTTCTGCACACTTTGTTTGTAACAAATAGTTACTTGAGTTACTATCACCTTCCTGCCAGCTCAAAGCAGACGGGCCAGTCTCTGAACTGGTTTTGCCATAACAAGAATACCAAGTTCAGTGTCACCGGAATCACATTTTTCACCATTCTTCATGCCAGAAACCAAAAATAGTCATCTTTCAACATGATTTTAGGAATTAAAAGTCTTGTAAATGATTGATATATGAGCTAACTCCTTTGTTAAAAACCTGAAATGGAAAAATGGGGAAAGTCTGGTGGATGGTAATTGTTACCAAAGTGGAGATTGCTGCCTTGGAGTGTGAATAATTTTGAGAAAGCAGCTTCTGAAGCTATGTTTTGTGAAACACCATAGATTTTTATTAGGCTCCAGTGGAGTGTGAGTGTTAGGTTAGACGCATTTAAACACTGGGGGGAAGACGCTTGTTTGGATGTGTGGGTGAATGAGGCTTGCAGCGAGACAGTGATTTGGATGCTCAGAGTAGAAATACCCTATATGAGCACCAGACCATTTATTAAAAATCATCTTACCAAGCTGATTATTTATGCTAGAACATTAATTTTGTGCTGCCAAATTGTGTGTTTTTTTCTAATTTGTATTTATATATACAAATACAAATACTAATAGACACAGCGCAGAAAACTGTATGTCCTGATCTGAACAAAGACACTTTATATCAGCAAAATAGCTCAAAATCTCATAACTAAACAGTGTGAAAAATGCTTACACGGATCCTATTAAAGGACTTGTTGACTTGTTTCCAGCTGAACTGAGGGTTAAGCCTCGCTGGTTTACGTCTCTGTGTCACTCGTGTGCTTCCATCTCCAAAATCAAGCCATGTTGACGTTACCCCAAGTATTCATAAACTCATCCAGACTATACAGAACATTTCCCTGCTATGACTGCCCAAACTGGCTTTGATGCAGGGGGTTGTGCTTCTTTTCTATTCTCCATCTCCACGACATGCAAAAGTGATGAGCCTTTTGTATGTTTCGTGCTATCCAAATGTTTATTCCTGTTCTATTCTGCGTTGCATTGGCTCTTTATGTTGGCCATCTAAGTCACATCACCCTGTTTCCATTAGAATCACTGCATTTTTACCAAGTTTAATCTTTCACATCACGTGTCAGCTCACGCAGCTCTAAGAAGCAGACAGGTCATTTGATTTCCGGCCTCATCTTCATTTCGCAGAGATGGTCATTCCAGCGTGGATTAGATAAGGGTGAAGACAAAGTGGAGCCTCATTGGAAAGTCACTGTAGCAGCCAGCAGTGTAATCCATCCACGCATTCCTTCCAGAGAATGCCAAACAGCTCGCTGAAAATGAGCTGCCGACCTGACTCCATTAGATCTCTGCTCTGTCTCTCCACTTTCTATCTTTCAAAAACACACACACCTTGCACTGCAGAGAGTGACACACACACACACACTCGCTCTCTGCGCCTGCCACCGGCTTCATTAGCACTAAGAAATGTCCTGCTCATTAAGGCGAGGCAATTAGTGGCTAATTGAGAAGCTTTTTGCAGTGAAGACAAACTTGCTTCCTTCTCTTGTTCCAGCATGTGTATGCATACGTGTGTGTGTGTGTGTGTGTGTGTGTGTGTGTGTGTGTGCACTTCGACCAGTTGTTACATCTGGATTCCACCTCCAGCTCATTTTCTTGAGGCGGTTGTTCACCACAGAGCTGCTGCCTGAAGGAGATAAGGAGCAAAACACTGGGAGAAGTTTTTTGATGCAAGACTATGTTTATTTCAGGAAAGAATTTCCCATGGATGAGCAAAACATGACACATAATTTTTTTTTTTTTGTATAATTGTCTATTTACTGCAAGTGTTTTGCAGTTTGCTGAGACAGTTTAGAACTTCTATTTTGCAGAGTTGTGTCATGCGATCGAGAGAGAAAAGGCTTAATGGGGAGTTTTCCTGGCTCGTTTGAATGCGCCTTACCCCCCTTCATTATGCCTCCTTTCTAGACATAACATCCCAAGTGCCACAACTGCACTGTGCACTCACATAAAAACACAAGTTACCAACTGCCTGCCCTTCTCACTCCGCAGTTTGACTTTCCATCCCTCCATCTCTCTGTTTCTCTCCTCCGTCTCCTCTTTCCATTCTGTCACTTCTCTCCTCCAATTCTTTGCAGTCCAGAGATAAGCTCTGTGATAGGGAGGAAATGACAGTGACACACATACACCCACACGCACACACACACACACTGTCTGCCAATCACTTTTGCTCATTTCTCAGATAAAATCTCCTCTGGAGATAAAGTTGATTATGATATCTTTTATTTGTCTGTTTTCTTTATGCATGCTAATCCCCGTCCTTTCCGTCCTTTGCCCTACAGGGGGCAGAATCCGTATTACCTCATTGCACTTTGCAGCCATGTGACCTCTTCCCCCGATTTAAATACGCATTCCCTGGCACCGCCGCGCACTCACATTGCACCATCGCCTCAAGTGATATACAATCTTTCTCCAACAAATGGAGATAAAAATGATGACCATCCAGCCCTAAATAAACTACTCACACACACACAGACACACACTGGCGCACACATATACACAGCCTGTCTCCTTGGACCCTTTCACATCATGGTTTTCCCCTGTAAACAGCGCAGATATGTGACCTGCCCTCTCTGACCACCCCCTGAGTGAGTGTGTTTTTGTAACATGCCTTATCTCAGCCCACCCCACTTCAGAGGGAGAAGGACGGGAGAAGGGGGGCGAGCCGGGTCGGGGATTCCCTGTGTGTTTTGCTTAATTCCCATCCAGCACACACACGCACGCATTCATGCACGTACACAAACGCTTTATAGAGGAATAAAGTTGCCATTGTGGCATGAATGTTTCTGTGTAAGAAGTCACACAGACTCCAGAGGTGATGGTCTGACCACATGAAAGCCTGGGGCTGACTTGGCTCATGAAGGACACACACATACACACACATACACACACACACACATGCTACATGAATAGTAGAGATGCCCCGCAGGGGGGAAGGCCTGTGGGTGTCCATGAGGGGCAAGTCACATCCTATTCCTCCTCTCAAACAAAGAGCAAAGTGAGCAGCAGCCTTGTTTTCTTGTGTGTTTTTGTGTGTTTCATGTTTCTGTAGGCCCATTTGTTACAGAGGAAAACAAATTATGTGTTGTAAATTTATGTTTTTTTTTTCTTAAACATGGTTTAACAAACAAGTGTAACTCTACTACTATGTTGTTTGAATATCCATGTATTTAACAAACTTTGCAGAAGGAGTTCATTTATATAAGAGCTGGTGATTCAGGACCTGTGTGGGACTCTAAATGCACCTGATTAACACACAGACCTGCTACAGCTCTTACTAGTTTTAAACACAGAGTGTAATGTATGAACAGGGTCCCAGTGTCGAATCCACTGCCTGGCTGGGGCTTTTCTATGTGGACTTTTATGTTCATCCTGTTCCTGAGTGGGTTTACTCCAGCTACCAGCCGGCTTCCACCCACAGTCCAAAACACATGCATGTTAGGTTCACTGGTGATTCTAAACTGCCCATAGGTGTGAATGGGTGTCTGTTTGTCCCTGATAACCCTGTGATAGACTGGCAACCTGTCCAGGGTCTACTCCCATCCCACACCCTATGACAGCTGGGATAGGCTCCACAATCCTGAACTGGAAAAGCAGAAAAGGATGGATGGATGTTACTACCTTGAACCGTTGCATATTTGACTTAAGTGTTCTGAAATGCCAAGGCTCTACCACAGCGGTCCACTACCTTTTTGGGCCACGGACTGGCCTTTAAGGTGTCGCAATAAATACAACAAATTAAACCAGTACCCTAAAAAAGGAGATTTATTCTTAACAAACGGGAAAAGACCCAGGGAAACTGAGTTAACGATAAAAATGATTAAAAAATAATGATAAAAGCCAATAAAAACCCTGAAAGCCATAAATTTCACTGAGCCTCTACTCTCACGGACCGGTACGGTGGCCCGGGGGTTGGGGACCGCTGCTCTACCAGACAGACTGAGAGTAATGCTAATATTACTTCCAACATGGGCTTGTTTCCTTGTTTTTACCATCATGGTGTTCTTAAGGCGATCACACAAGCTGCTTGTAAAGCACAGCATTCATCCCAGATGTTCAGTGTCACTAAAAAAGGTTCAGACTCAGTGAAATTTTAGTTGCAGCCGCTACATCAACTTTTACTGTGATTTACTGTAAGTGAATCTGAATTCTGTGAAACAACATACAAAAAAAAGGCAACACTTTATAATATAGCCCATGACTATGGATGATCATTCCCCTGTAATTAAATAGAATTCCAATGTGTTTTATTTAAAATACAATGTCATTATATTTACCTTGGATTATTTAAAGGTTAAATATAGTTATTCATTTGTTTCTTGTAAAAATATGATGTTGTTACCTTATTATTGTTGTGTACCTACCTTAAGTATCTGTGAGTGAATATAATTACATTGTAATTTAAAATAAAATACTGTTTAATTACAGTAGAATTGTGCCCTCAGTCCCAGGCTGTATTATTGAGTTACCAAAAGATAAACACGAATATATGACGTTTCTTTAATAGTGTGTGTCCGCTGTGATCATGCAGGTGCCCTCCAGAAGCATCCCGACCTTCCTTCTCCTCCTTTCACCCTCTGCTGAAGCATATTGATGTCGTGTGAGGAGGTTAAGCCTTTGGTTTAGTGTCCGGGCGGCCGTGACATTCTTCCTCCCCAGCCTGTAATTGACTCATCGGTGTGTGTATCAGTTAAACCTCGGCTCACCGGCTCTGCGGGTGTCGAGGGGTCATGATTGACAAGCTTCTCTAATGCCCCGGCTCAGCAATTTGGAGCGTGGTTAGGGTTTTTTCTGCTCTGTTTTTCCCTGCAGGTACTCTTTTTTCCCTACATTTGATTTTTTTCCTCTCCTGGCATTTCTCACACTTGTTTTGTTTTCATCTGTCTGCCATGGCGTCTGTTTGCTTGTCAATCACTCTCTCTACCTCTCTCTAGCTCCATCTTTATCTCTGTTTTCATCCAGTCCTCAGGACCTGCACGGACTTCCCTCCTCTTCGATCTACAGCGTGGGCTTACGTTAGTGTAGAGTAGTAGCGTTAAGGCTGTACTGCTCTGCAGAGACCAGCTGGGGGTCTGTGTTTCTCTGGAAAGTTTTCTGCTCACACTACAGGCATGCCTTTCTGCCCCTGGCTTGATTTCAGCTGTCTATTCCTGCATATGTGCACATACGCGCACATACGCATCCACAAAATCGCTCTACCTCTCTTTCTCTCTCTCACACACACACAAACACACACTCTCATGGACCATATGTTGAGCCTCCCCAGTGACTGGACCCCAGTAAGGGGACATTATCTATTTAAGGCGCTAACTCTGCGGATTAGACCAAGATTCAGCCCTGCAATGGGCAGCCTGGCACAGCACCCTACTTCAATTAAGGTCACAACACACAGACAGACACAGTCACAATAATGTGATCAGTCTCGCACCCAGATGTGATCACACGTGACTACACAGTTAGAAAAGGCACAGCTTTAAAACTTTGACTGCAATTCTGTTTTTACAGTTTTCCCAACTGACGTCATTTTGGAAAAAACCTATACCTCCTCGTATAAGACGACCGCTGGCAAGAAAGTAAAGCAGATTACAGGTCATCACTGACATTATGAGACATATTAACACCTTTCATTTAAAAGAAGCCATGCTTTAAATGTTAGAACCAAAGATATTTTAAAACTAGCTCATATAAGCTCCCTGAGTGAAATCTGGATTTGTTTTTATTTTTTTGGACTGTTGCAGAATCAATCAATGTAGAGCAGTGACACAAACCACGGAGACCTAGAAGAGTGCAGTCAAACGATGAGTTTATTAACACACAGGAGAGAAAACATCAGCATATGTCTTCTGACAAAAATACATGTTGTGAACACTTTTAAAGCAGTGAGGTATCCGCCCCTCCAAGGCGTAAAAGTAGGTAAAGACGTCAGTTACAGTAAATGGTACATCTTAGATGGCTATAAACAGACATAGAACTTCTCATTTCTATAACACCTTCCAAACAAGGTAATAACTCCAGTATTACTCTTTTTCTCACAAATAAGTGTATCTTAAAATGATCCTCTGATCATAGCTATTTCTGAGGCCACAAATCTCAGCAGCGCCACCTGAGTACGGTCGTCTGACCACCTAATAAACGTCTTTACTAGGGAGGAAGTTCTTCAACTTCGTGACTAACACTTATTGAACCATAAACTGACCAATAACTCTTATATTCTCTTATTCTTTGATCACACATTGGTCACTTTTCGCTCTTATTTCCTTAAAATGACATCTCAAGTTACTTTTAGCTCAGTACTGTTTCTTACGAGTCGACCATGAAAGCAACGCTACTTCAAAGTTTCACTTTCGCTCAGGCAAAACTCAAAAGCAGACGTCAACTCCTTGACTACATTTTTAGAATTATAGTCCAATACAGCACAATTTCAGTTTAAGAGGCTTGTGCTTACCTTTTTTATGTGGGCCCACAGTAGTCAAGAAATCACCGAGACGTCTGCCCGTTCGACCACCCGTCTCCTCTGGCCTCTGGCCTCGACCACCACAGAAACCTCTATTGCTCTAAATTGCCCTAAATTGCCCGCATTCTCCACCAAAGCTGTTGCAGAATCAATCAATGTAGAGCAGTGACACAAACCACGGAGGCCCAGAAGAGTGCAGTCAAACGATGAGTTTATTAACACACAGGAGAGAAAACATCAGCATATGTCTTCTGACAAAAATACATGTTGTGAACACTTTTAAAGCAGTGAGATATCTCCCCTCCAAGGCGTAAAAATAGGTAAAGACGTCAGTTACAGTAAATGGTACATCTTAGATGGCTATAAACAGACATAGAACTTCTCATTTCTATAACACCTTCCAAACAAACTTCAAGCCTTCAGGTTCTCTGAGGGCTGGTTATTGACTCCGGTCATCTGTTACCAAGTAGACTAAAATGCAGTTAGAAGCTAAATGAGTTAAGGCCTCAGGCCTGACACATTCATAGATTATATGTGTTATATGTATTGTAAGCGTGTATGCAATTATCCTTCTATGCTTTAGTCCTTGACACAATAGATTGTGAAGACGTCGCGCTTCACAAAGCTTGAGACCCTCTGTAGACTTCACCAACAACTCTAAATGAGCACAAATACTATGCAATGTGTATATTAATACTTCTGGCTGTACCTGTAGTAAAAGTTAACATAATGGAAGAATCCTTAAATGAACATCTTCAATAAACAACTCTAATGCAATATCAATACTGTGAGAAATAATGCTGTAAAGAATGTTATTAATGCAATTATAATGATGCAGGTTATATGGCAGCAATAAAGAATTTCTGTATCTCCACAGGACACTTTTCCAAGGCTGTAAATCTAAAAATGGCACTTTAGTGCACATGAAAATGGAGCTTCTGGAAAACAATAATATACAGCAAGCCTGCTCACTCAGACTCAGATGCTAAGCAATAATAAAGATGAACGCCTTCTTCATCCCGCTCTCTGTGATCTCTCGTCTTAAATGCCAGCACGGCTGATCGCATAATGCAGGGACCAGATGTGTAAACGGAGCATGTGCCGGGGAAAAAAGAAGAAAAGTAAAGATTTGCTGTTTATAAAACTGAATTTATAGTGAGAATAGACTTATCTCTCACAAGTTTCGTTTTCAATAGAAATCCAGAGTTACAGATAAGGTGGAGGTGGAAATGTGCACATTTAATATTGTGTATAAACATTTTTTGGCTTAAAGAGAAATTTGTGTTTTTCTATGACACTCAAACTGTGGCTCTTCGCCATTTCCACATGTGCTAAAGATTTTGCGTGGACATCATCTTAGACCTCTGGCATGAATGGCTCGAAGAGGATCACGCATACACGCGCACGGGGAAGCTTTTTCAATTACTAGCAAACATTGGAGCTAACTGTCTTTACTTATGATCGAGCTGGTAAACCCACCGCCCAACACACAAACACACCATCGTCCCATAATAATAATAATTCAGGTCCATTTGCTATTCTGGGCCCCCGTATTTATTTGTTTATATCATGAAAGCCATTCTGTGGAGTAGTTAGAGTTGGGAATGTTAGAATAATGAGGCAGGCCTGTAAATAATGAAACAAAGAATGTAGTGCATCAATTAAGAGCCATTTACTGCCTCGAATCCATCTCATCTCCATGCATATGTGTGTGTGTGTGTGTTTGTTGCTGTGTGTGACTTCAAGCGTGTTTTGGGGTTTTTGCAAACTACCTCCCTGTGCTTTGCACATGTCCTCCTGAAAACACATTAATCAAATTGCGAGACATTGCGTTCTCCTCTGAAATGAAAATGAGCCGTCCAGAAAAACATTGAGAACATTGTCACTGTAATTGCTCTTTGACAGATACACACACATGCAGACACACTCATATAATCTTTAATTGCCTCCAAAATGTTTATGTCAAGATGGCGTTGCGAAGATAATGGCCGGGGACTGCGTGGCCCACACTAATGGCATCCCCGTATTTAGCGCTTCACATCAGCTGAGGAATCGGCAGAGCCCATCAGATATTTAGTGGAGTGCAATGGCTGCTATTGTTGGAGTAATATTGTGCTGCTGGATGCAAGCCAATTCATTAAAAAAAAAAAAAAAGCTTATCACACCAGAAGGAAATCTAGAGCACAGTGAGGCATATCAGGGAGATTTTAATAAATAAAGCTAATATGACATTTTTAATACTGCGCTTCACTGTTTACACGCTGGAATTTTATTCTTCGGGTTGCTTTAGAGCTCAGTTGTTTGCTAGTGTTTGCTCTCTTATATTTGTTACTTTCGCTGCAGGGTTCATTAAATCCAGACTTCTTTTTATGATCATTACAAAGGCGATGGTAAAAAATTAAAGAGTGCTATTTGTTATTCATGAGGTGGGCTGCAGAAGAAAACACTTGTGGGTATATCGCTGAAAATAACACCTTATCATATCCAAGATGTGTAAATTCATTACTAGAAAGAGACAGAGGAGGCAAATTGTGACAAAAGAGTGGAAAGACTGTGGAAAAAGGTAATAAATTATCCCACCTTACCATTCTGTGTAAATATATTGTAATGTGAACTTTTTAAATGTCCTACATGTGTGTTAAAATATAACAAAATATGTAAACGAATCAATACGCTATTATTTATAGCCATTATATTATATTATATTATATTATATTATATTATATTATATTATATTTTTCTGTTTTGTCACCACTTGAAACTACAAAAAAAAAAAAAAAATCCTCTGCCAATTACTTCTGCTTCTACTATAGACTGTAAATAAAAGATGGCCTTCACCCATTGGGTGTTTTAGGACTGTTTTGTGTAATTTGGCCACGACAGTCTTGCTTTTTAAAAACCAGACATAACAAGTGAGGTGTAGGTCTTACTGAGAACCCAAACACGCTGAATGCCCATATAGAAGAAAATTATCAACCATAATATACAGCCATGTCCTAAAATATTCTTTATTGGCCTTGTTTACTTTAAATGGGACCAAATTTGTAAAACCAATATCATTGGGTATAAAATAACTTGTGACCATAAAGAAATCAGGGAAGTGTTTACTAAGATCATAAATTAAGGAACAACTATGGTCATTTTCTCATAAATGTCTATAAATTCTGATTTCCTTTGGCTTCTAAAGGTTTTAGAGCTGCAATAAATGTAATAATAATTTTAATGAATGTGATTATTATTGTTATTATTATCAGTGACAAACAAACTATTTACCTCGTTTTGTTTGTTGTTTTGGTTTTGAAGCCTATATAGCAGGTAGATGTTTTCAGTAAGTATCTTCCCCCTACAGTAGCTGGTCAGCACCAACAGACAACATCACATAGCATAACACAGATAGTGAGCTAAAAGAGCTAAAAGTAAAAATTGGTTGCCAACCATGTTTGGGGGTTTTTTGCATTTTGAGACCAGTTGCAAATAATTGTGGTGGGCATCCACTTTTAATCGCAAGGTGAAGTTAAACTGTCATTCTGTAGCAACTACGCCCCTATTTGTGGGGACATTTTTGAATTTTTGTTTAACATTCACCAAATGATCACAGTTAATCACCACAATCACAAACAGATTGCATTTAATTGCCAATTTAACCCAATTCAGAGACTGATTCCTTCTTATTGCCATCTTATTGCTGTCTTGGCAGACTAAAAACTGAAGATGACAACTGATTGCAAACGGTTGTGGATAAGGCCCCCATCTTCAAAGTAACTATTTCAAAAGCAATGAGACCGCCAGTCAATTGCACATGGTCACAATCATTTTAGTTGTGTTGTGGTGTCCAACCACTCAACAGTTGGGGACCACAACAATCGCATGATTGTAGATCTTTTAAGAGCCACAGCCAGATCAACCTCACGGGTGTTTGTGAAAACCAAAACAGAGCTAAAAGATTTGCTCCCTGTATCACACAGCATTGTCAGATCGTTACACACCTTATTCATGTTTGCTGGAGTGAGACATCCGTCAGTAATCATTGGACAAACTGCTTTTTCAACATAGAAATAACTTTTTAATGTCACCATAGAAGTCTGAGTGAGGCAGGACAAAGTTTTGCATATTGACTACTGGACTTCCATTTATCTGCTGGACGTAAATGTGATCTCAGTTTAATCGTAATGTTGCTCCACTGCTTCCTCAATTAGTGAAGCTTTAAGCAATGAGCCTCAGAGACGCATTATGCCTGCAAGAACATCATTTTCCTTTAATTTTGATAGAAAAAAATTTGCTTTCCATGCTGTTTTTGTGTCACCTGAAACCACAACTGCACACTTTATAGAAATAGGCACCTATGGTTGGCTCACTAAGGTCTTTTGGCCCATTTTAACCCTTTAAAGCCGGTCAGACCGGGCACGCTCTGTTTTGCATAATTATTTTTAAATCCCTGTAGAACCGGAGCTGCGTAAGCTAGCGCAATAATTTTTTTTGCATATGAAACCAGAGGAGTTGTACTTACATCTTATGCCATCAGCTTGTCCTCGGTCACAGTTTCCTTCCACATATAGCTTTGCAAAAATTGCATAAAGAGCGCTTGCAGGAACAAAAACATAATATTCCAGAAACAAGCTTTGCCGATCTGATCAGCTGTTTGTAACACTTCCCACATTGAAACAGACTTCAGCGCTAATGATCGCATGTCTGCCATTTCCTGTCCGAAACCGGAAGTGATGTCATTTTCGCGGAAAATGTAGTTTTTTACTTGTAGGCCTTAAAAGCCTAAACTGGTGTTTTTAAAAGTCATGTTTGACTTTATGCTTTTCTGAATAGTTTCTGGGATGCCTAGAACTCGAATTGCACTGCTGGAAATAGTTTATTTTGATGCATATGCTGTTTTCTTTGCAAATTTGCATCATAGGATTGTTTTTCGTTTTTCCTACAGTATATAAAAATTGCTGTATCTCAAAAATAAAACTATGAAGACACTCAAAATAAATTTCCTGTTGTTGTAAACTATTTTTTGCAACTTTTTTGTATTTAAAGTTTTGAGGGTTAAGCCTCTTAAATTTCTCTAACTAGAAATATATGTAAAAAAAAAAAGCAAAAACGATTTTCAATTTTTTTGTAGTTTATTGCACTTTTTTGCAATTAATGTAGTTACTATGGACTTAATGCATACATATTATTAAAATATGGGCTATAACAGTTGTGTTGATGTATAGCAACTTGAAATGCTCCCAAAAATGGCTCTACAACATGTAAAATTATAAAGTAAGCTCTGGTGGACTTGGTTCTATGGTAGGTCTTAAAGGGTTAAACGACTACACTTATTCTCAGTATTAAGAACATGACTGACTGCATTAAATTTCACTCTCACACTGTTAGTTTTCTTAGGGCTGAGTAACCTACACCTTGAATTTTCATATCGTTACAGTTTGTTAGTTCTTCAGATAGCTTCGCCCAGCTCAACCTGAGGAGAGCTATAATCAAACAGAAGAAATGAAAACACCTGGTGGCTATACTGGACCTTTAAACGGGCAGCTAATCTACATTGAAAATGTACAGGAGTCTCACTTTGCATGTATTTCTTTTCACTGCAGGAGAAAAAAAATGTGTTAGGAGTTGACTTACGGGGGTCAGAGTCTCCATCATTCCAGGAAAAAAAACACCTGAATAACAACAGCTGCACTATCTGCCAGTATCTGAGCTCACAGGTACAGTGTGTTCCTCTGTTTATGCACACGTCTCTCCATTTTCTCTGTTTCACACCCCACTCGCACACCAGCCAGATTTCCAAGTATTTATTTGCACATCATGAAGTGTCTGCACTAGAAACGCTGCATTGAAAAGAAGAAATTGATCTCCAAATTCCTGCTCGAGTCTGTTTTTCATTTTGTAAGTGAGGAGTTTAAGCTTTAAATGGACGAGTTACAGATAAGCAACATGAGCTGTTTTGGCTGTCGTCCCAGATATTCTCGTAACAAGTCTCCAGACAACATGAAAAACATGGCAACGTGAAAAAGGGAAGGCATTCTAACAACTTTTTTCTCTTGCGTAGACGCTTCTTTTTGTCGTTTCTTCAGTGTTGCTCACAGTAGTTTCTATTTTCAAACTGAGCCGCCACCTTATTAGGCAGCTAAATGCAACAATACCGCCGTCAACATAACTCACCCAGGATTTTCTAAGATTTTTTTTTTACATAACACTTAATTTGCATTACATTAAGGGAAGTTAGAAAAGTTCTCTTTAAAAAAACTAAGTTTACCTAATGGATGAAAATGTAGCTGCACTCGCTCACACACTTGCCAGCTCTCTGCTTGACTCGCATGCATCACACACGCACTCTCAAACTCTCAGTTGCGATCAAGCTGCAGCAGTAGTGACCTTGCTATCGTTTACAGCAGCTGCCAGTCCATTGTGTACTGTGGTTCAGCTCAGTTACTCCCCCCTCCTCTCCACCACAACATTCACTCGTGCACACAAACACTGCAAATGGCATCCCAGTTTTAGCCATGCCTCTCTAGCCTCTGCCTAATTATCATGGCACTGAAGCTGTCATAAAAAGCCTATTGTGGCCACGCTGAAGCAAGTCTCTTCACAAAACTCAGAGAGATTGACATTTATTAAGACGGAAACCTGCTCTGGGACTATCACAGTCACCGAGAGCAGAGAAAAGGGATATAATGTGGAGAAGAAGACTGTAGATTGCGATGCATTTGTCTATTCAAAATCTAGGTTGCAGAATAACAAGTAAATGATTTATGAAGGCAAGCACTTTTCCACAGCGGCTGAGGATTTGAAGTCGAAGTGAAATGACAACAGGCTCAGGCAGATTGTTGTATTTACTCAGCAGGAATTCTGAGTGTAAACCCAAACTATGCAAAGTGATGACAGATTGGTTGTTGTCATTTATTTCTCCATAGCTTGCATATTAAAAACCTTGCAATCACAATCAGTTACTAAGTACAATAACTCTGCATGGGTTTGTCTTGGTTACACTGGCACAAAAAGACTGACAGCCAACTTAGTATGTCAGTATTTACCCATAGTGTTGTATGATTACAAGCTAAGCCTGATGTTAAACATTTTAATTGTAAGTTATTAGGAACAAAAAACAAAGAAAAAAAACCCAAACTCTTAAACTTTGGATACTTGGCTTAGCTAGGCTTTGAACAAAGTTAGCCTAGAAACTGTTTTAAGCCAAATTTCCAAGTCCTCTTTGAACTATCTGCTACTGTTACCACTAAAAATCCAAAACAGTTGGACTGTGTAACTCAGATCTAAATCACCAAACATCCAAACAAACAAGTACGAACAGTGGAGTTCCACAAGGCCCTATTCTGGGTCCTCTTCTAATCTGACTTCTAATTTGATTTGAAGTTTGGCACGTCTGTACTGCAGTGTTAATGTTTGTTTTCAAATTCCTAGTTTTACAGTGTTGTGACTGTTAAGGTGTCCTAATGTCCTGATGAGCAACTCCAAGTCATTGTTGCTGAAATTTTTTACAAAACCAGTGTTCCTGTAACTGTGCAGTGTACGGGGAATACGAATAGGACTAAAACAAGAAGTACTGTCTGCTAACACTTGTTATAAATACGATAACGATAATAAATACAATAAGTACTCATGACTAGGATAAAATTAGCTGAGATTGTATAAATCAAATTTAAAAAGAAAGTAAGCAGAACTTTTATATCTTTGGTCTATTATATTAAGTTTATGTGTCTTATTCTCCTTAAATGTTGCACACTAATTATAAACAAATTAATACAACTCGTTCTTAATTTGTAATGTGACCCTAACATGTGAAATTTTAGGGTTAGGGTTACTTTATTAGTTGTTTTTTCTACAAATGTATACCACATTTAGTAACATACAAAACTAAACATGCAGGAACCCTGGATTGCCTGTATGTGGAAGTAGAATACATTTTCACAAAATAGAAATCATTTCTCATTTATTTTAAATGAGTTTTCTTGGTTTTAATGGCTCATGCAGCATTTCTTAATTTGAGTCTTGTATTTATTATAAAAGCATTTCGGATTGCCTTTGTGTATGCTATGTCCTTTATAAATAAACTTGCTTTGGCTTGCCTATAAATAAATGTTCATTATGCACCTGTCTATCACAGATTAGTGGCTCAGTCTTTATCCGCCATAATACCTTGCGTCTGACTCGTGGCTATTTTCTTGGGAGGCCCTTTGGCACAAGAGATGCATTTTAGATTACATAGAAGAACTAGCTCGTTAGCATTATTAGTTATATTCACCGAAGCTGACAAGGCTGAGAAAAGTGGAAAAACACCCATGAAAAAAAAATACACAAAACAGTTTGTCACTAAGAAATAAATAGTGCTGCTGACTGACAGGGGATCTGCATGAAGTGTGGGAAGCAGAAGCACATCTTTTAGTCCAAAAACACTCAGAGTCAAAGATGAATCCGTTTAGATATAGTTGTATAGTCCAAGCTGTACTGCGGCCATTAGGCTCAACACATCCATCATACTGTTGCTGTGTGGGTTTTTTAGCAGCATGCCAACAAGCCTGCTCCCAAACTATCTTCGCTTTTCTGAAGCTCGACTTGCTCAAATTGAAAGAACATTGACCTCGAGTGGGGCGTGACTTCTTGCGACACTTTGGCCATTTTTAATAATGAGCAATGCATGGAAAGTGCTGGATGTGACGTTTGGACAAACAGGTTTGTCACCCCTCCCAAAAACACTTGAAAGCTATTGTCATGACCTTTAGATGGTAACCACCATAGGAGCGTGGGATTAGAAATAATGAGTCCAGCTGCAGTCATTACCCAAAGGGAAGGGTTGTGTGCATGTGGGCTGCTGTCAGGGAACAATTTGATCACAAAAACAAGCCCTGTATGTAAGTATGCTGTAAATTTAAGTCTGTCAAATGCTAATTTACATTGTATTACGTTCTCTCTAACTGGACTAATGTCAGTCTTCTTAATGTAATAATATGTTTCTTTGCCTCTTTGGATCATCCCATTCAAATTCAGTCATTCTGACAGCCTCGTCTAAGTTGACAACAAACAACAGCCATGCAACAGTCAAAAAGATCAACGTCTTTCATTCTGTTTCTGTTTCCTCATAGACGCATACCCTTCCCTGCCACACTCCCCCCCCTCTCTCCCGGTTAAGGTGTTTACAGTGTGTTTGCCATCCGCAGAGCAGGCTAGTGAGCTTTGTTGCTCCTCTCTGGTCCCCTTCCTCATTTGCCTTTGACAACACTGATAATCCCACAACAAGATCCCCCCATTCAAACCTCCGTCTCCACACGCACACACCGCTCACACATTCGTGTGCGCAAGCCCCTCGCACACAAACGCAATCGTGCACACGTACGCTAGGTGCCAACCATCGCCATGGCAACTCCAATCAGCAAAAGCTCTCTTTCCCCTATTACAGCGAAGATATGACAGTTTCCCTCTCCTTCCTTCTGCCCTCCTTGGAATATGATTGTTTCTTCTCTCCCCCCCCCCCCACCCCCCTCTTTTCCTTCCTCCCTCAGTCGCTCTGTCTTTTTCTTTATTTCCTATCACACACACCACTCTGTGTCTCTTCTTCCAGGCCGCCGCTCGTACTCAGAGATACTAATCATCACCACAGTGCAAGAGGATAATATATATATTCAATTCGGATTTTTTTTAATCAGAAAAAAGGTGGGTGCTCATCTCGGGAGAGTTCAGTTCAAGCCCAAATATTGGCGACACTTTTTCTTTCTTGACTGATCCCAATTTAAATCCTCATGTTCCATTATTAGTTTTGGCCAAAGTCCTATCACATCCAAAGAACACACGATGGGGAAAAAAGTAGGATTGGTTAGGATCTCTTGGTCTAAATGACTTATCAGATCCCCCTCTATGTGCTCCAGATACGGTGATACGCTATCCTACATGCATATCACTGTTTTTTGTGCAGTCACATGATTGACAGCTTATTTGGTCTTTATTGAGAGCTCTTTGCTTGGGGTGATTTTAACATCATCTGCCAAATACGAGCCACAAGTTGGCACCGGGGAAATTAAATTTAATGGGAAAACAAGAGTTAAGGGTGTGTAGTTGGGGTATTTACCATGTAGCAATCAAAAAGTGCCAGATTAACACTCCCCTCATAAAATTACATACATTTAACTATCTTGACTATCTTGCTGTACTTATTAATGATAGATACTGCTCTTAAGAGCTGGTGTTATAAGACACTAAACCATAGCACATTTCCAATTAAAATATATGGCTGTGCAGTGTTTTGCTGTAGGTGCTACTGGGTTAAAATAGGTGGAACAACCTGTAATGTGGGAAGTATTTTTGCCCTGCCGTAGAGAGGACAGAAGTCCTATTATACAAGGAATGTCCTTACAGTGAAGTGAAACAGACCATTAAAAACTATGAAATCTGTCCACCAGACTCTCCGGTTCTCATGCATACTTTTTCTTATCTTCATAACAAACTCCACCGTTTCTCTCTTCCCTATTCAAGCCAACTTCTCAGCCATTCGACACTCTTACCTACAGATAACATCATCGCCGTTGGGCTATGCACCGTTGAGTTTTTGTAGTATGGCACATTAGCACGTCCTCGCTGGATCCACGTGCATGATTTGCGTAGGCAAAGGTGACACAAGCGCACACCAAAGTAGGACCATAAATCCCACACATGGAGTTGGAGAATGGATTGAAACAAGGTTGTGCTTAATTACAGCTCCTAAAATCCTCACTTCTCCCTCCCCCCACTGCTGGCTGTGGCTGTCGAAAGACCAATTTAGGGTCCATTCACATCAAAGACCCCTTAAGACACTTCATGGTACCATTGTTGTTTTGTCTTTGAAAGAGTCAGAGGCGAAAGACAAAGGAGGAGAAAGTATAAGGAAGATAATGTTCAGTTGTTTGACATAGTCACCCCCTCATACTGCCTCTCACAGACACAAGTACACTGTCAGACAAACGTTTCCAGTCCATTTCTTCTCGTATTTACTCCTCTGATTGTATTTAAAGCAGTAAAAATGTTCTGTAAATTTGGTGATCCTTTCTGTGGATGTGAATCAAATCTTCACTCCAGCAAGATTATCTTCTTTAAAGATGGCTGCTTGGTTAGCAGCCACTAAACCACATCTGACTCTCGACTGGGCTCGACACCATAAAGCCCTGCGCACTGTTCGCTTACAGATGGTGCGCGCACATCGGAGCCAGCGAAACCCGGCCAAACCATCAGAGACGATTCCAATTCACTGCTCTGATACAGAATTAATCTCAAAAGTATGCAAAGTGAACACTGACACATTTCAGACTCCTCTCACTGGAGTTAAACTGTGTATATTTAGCAGCTTTTTACTAATGAGGATGCTAATGGGCAACTGTCTGTGATGCCGGAGCATCACAGCATTCAGACAGGAGGTTTTCGGAAAGTTATTTCCGATTTGCATCTCTTTATGTAAGAAAAAAGTGTTCGGCTTGAACACAGCTTTGAATAGTTTTAATGCACTGACTCAAATGGAGCCTCGTGGTAGTCAAAAGCGGCTATGGAGCTGACTAAGAGGTGTTTCCTATCAAAGGAGAATCGGGAAAAGCTTTTATCAGAGTGTTTCGTTCAGAAAATAAGGACTGTGATGACTAAGGGGAGAAGCTGTGAAATTACACCTTTTCAATATGCAGCGACAGTAAATAGCGGTAATAGACATAAATTCACATTAAGCATTCAACCTTGACAGTTTGTGAGTTTCCAGCAGAAATCTCAACTTTTTACAATCCACATACTGGATATTAGGTCAGTTAATCAGTGAAAGCTGCCTGAGGAGGCTCCTTAAATGACTAATTATTGGATCATTCATCAAGAATAAATACTATTGTTTCACTAGACTTTTGACCTTGGGGTAGATTCCCATTATGTCAGTTTTGCACTATAGATGTCCTACTTAAGTGTTTCCCTCTTCACATTCAGCTGAGCTCCAGAGTCACTGAGCTCTACTGCGATGACATTTGTGACCCTGTTAAAAGTCACCGCTCATGTTTGGATTTCCTCACTGTCCGAGTTATTTACACCAAAAGGCTTTTAAAAAAACAAGGACAGCGATTCTGGTCAACCAGCAGGGTTATTTAGTAAAAGCTAGCCAATAAAATAAAAGGTTGCAAGAACTAATAGACGTATACAGTGATGTGAAAAAAGTAATTGCCCCCTAAAACTAATAACTGGTTGTGCTACCATTGGCAGCAAGAGCTGCAATCAAGTGTTTATGATCACTGACAATGAGTCTTTCACATCACTGTGGAGGAATTTTGGCCCACTCCTTGGAAATTTTTTTTAATTCAGCCACACTGGATGTTTATCCAGCGGTTTAAGGTCACGCCAAAGCACCTCTGTCAGATTTTGGTCCAGATTTTGACTAGGCCACTCCAAAACCTTCATTTTGGTTTGTTTTTGTGGCATTCAGAGGTGTGTTACAGATCATTGTCCTGTTGCATAACCCAAGTGGTTTACTTTCTTTTATTATTATTACAACATGAACAGTACACAGTGAAACAAAATGCTACCATCAACACAAAAACTCATAGCAGGAACACAGCAAAACCTCCATCCTGTTCACTTCTACAGCCCTGCTGATGCCCTTCTACATTAAGCAGGTCATATTTTTAAAAATGTGTTTAATTGGGTATGTTAAATACTCCTTTGAATGACTAAAAAGCTCGTGACATATCAGTCTTATTTATCTTCCGAGGTCAGCAACATTTTCTGCTGGTTTTCTTGTTGAGAACTGTGCGACATGTAGAGTAGAAGAAAACGTTTAAATGTTAAGCCAAGATACTAAAACGCCATTAGACCTTGAAGATAAAAATGAGTGCATCTGATAATGGCTCTATTTGATATTTCATAATGGGCTGATAATGACATTACAATGGAAATATTCCTGATAATTACAACAATTAAAAACACATCTGTCTATTAACCTTCATTTAGATGGGATTTATCCGCCATTTCAAGAAAGAATGAATAATGAGAAAGTTGAGCGCTTAATTATGGTCCATATAATTAAAGGCCTTGGAGACACAATATTAAGACAAAAGAGAAGTCTACTAATCTTATAACAAAGAGGCTTTACATATAAATCTTTTCTTATTACTTAACAAAACCCCACTTTAGAAATACAAGTCCGACTCTTTCTTTCAGTTGAAACAAGTTAAACACACTAAATCAGGAATTAAAATGAGGACTTCAGCTTCTAATATACATTTTAATAAGCACCGACACTTTCACTGACTCTTGATATTTATTTCAATTGCGAGGTCCCTGAGAGACACTGGGACATTTCCAATATACATCTCAGTGAGCACAGCAGAGGCAGGCACGAACACGAATACTTCTCCCCCTGAAAAGCACCAGCCTGTATCCGTTGCTTCAGACAGAAATTTAAACTACACATCACCAAACGTTGCCTTATCTAGGTCAGAACCGACATGACTCGAGTCTGATTTGGCAGTGGCAGCAGTCACATGTTTCATTCATCATCGTGGTGGTAAACCCTCGACAGTTTCACTTCACTGTAATTAATATAAAACCATAACGATGTAGCCCATAGTGAGCACACGAGGTCCTTTCATTGAGCATGAGGCACCAAGCCAGGTTTGGCTAGATATCTTCCACTCCTCTAGTCAGTCTGTCAGTGTCACATTTTTAAGAGACATGAGGATAATTTGTAATATTTTGTTGAGGTGCACTCCACATAGTTGTGGTGAATTGGCATCAGTCCTAACGTGGGTGGTGAATTAGGAAGTTGGCGGAAAGATGTCTTCTGTCTATGCCAACTGTAAATTTTTATGTCCTATCATTTTCCTCTTGTAAAAGCAAACGCAGTTTTTCCTGGAAGGCAAAATTAGTTTGCATATTGGTCTGTGGTCGGATCAAAATTCTGAGCGCAACCTTTAAGGAAGGAGTGCTCAGTGGAGATGGAGTTTAAATGTGGAGTCCAAGGCAAAACCCCCCAAAAAGAAAGCCTTACTGATATGATCAAATACTGTTTGTCGTAGAAACACATTTACTTAACACGTCTAACCCAACAGACCTTAAAAGCACCCACCTGCATCATTTATTACCTTAAGAGGTAATGAACAGTGTAGGTGGGCTGGAGGCACGGCTCTATTTAACCGAGCAGTTGATTAATTGTAAAGTTTCCAGTTAATAACTACTTGTCAGTCAAATCTGAACTCATCTTGGCCTAGACCTGTAGCTTGGAGGTTAGTGCATTGTATAGAAATTATACTACAAGCGGATTTTAATTTTGCAGCATTGTATTCAGATAGTTGTTGGTCTTCGATTATATCACATTTGCTGTGACCAGAATAACTCAGTAGACTTACATGCTGTGAAGGTAAGAAGACCTTTAATTATGTCGGCTAGCTTGTTTGTGCTAAGTGCACTGCTGCTGTTGTGACTTAGTTAGCCAACTGTTTGCTAATTAGTGCCAATGCAATTTAAATACAGACACAGCAACTGTACCTTTTACCACTTAGCTGTTGATAACACCGTAGCATGGAATACAGTGGCTAGCTAACCCAGATTTCTTGTTCACTTTTGGTAGCTTACACTTGTTGTGGTGCAATGTTAGCATTCCTCTAAAATCAGTTTTAAGGTGTACTCATACTAGACATGGTTACTTTGTCTTTTGCTCCTGGGCCTAACTTGCACACTAGTCACATAAACTTCACTTTACTGGTTAGTTATGCTCAGGTGCAGCACAGTCACCAGATCTGTTACTAATGATAGCTTTCGATATAAAAATTATTTTTTAGTAGCTAGGTATCACAGGCTTCTGGCGCTGACTTGGGCAGCATATGCCTGCTGGGACATAACCAGTATATCTCAGTAAGCTTTCCACTAGCATTGGAAAAACTATACGTGGTGCAGTTGCTGCGATAGATCCAGCCTGACTCACTGATAAGAAAGGCAGTAAGAGTTGGGTATGGAAGTACTTTGCATTAAGAGCTACTTCTGCTGTGCTGTTATTCACAGGGGTTCTTGCAGCACATAGCTCCACTGGTTTGATTTGGCAGATTTTTTTTTTATACCAGATATCCTTCCTGACAACACCCCAGGGGGAACTGTGTCTTCTCCAAGAGTCAAACGTGGGATCATTCACTTGTAATGATACAAGTGAATGAATGATAAGTATGCAATAGGTGCACAGAGTTTGCTGTGGCAGCACCAAAATTGTGGAATGAGTTGCCTTCACATGTTAGACAGGCACCTTCCTTATCTGTTTTTAAATCACGTCTTAAAACATATTTATTTACCTTGGCTTTTAGCACAGCAGGACTTGTTGATGTCTCTTAATATGTTTCTTATTAATTATATTATTTTTAATTTTAAGATATTTTATATGTAATTTAAACTGTTTCCTCTCTGTTTTATATTTGTAGCACTTTGGTCAACATTGTTGGATGTAAACTGTACCTTTTACCAGGTAAAGTGCGTTATAAATAAAGATGCTATGCTAAGATGCTATAAATGTATTAACCACTATGCAATGCTGTTGTGCAGCTATGCTCCACGGGCTGAAGTGCTTGAAATCACTAATATTACACAAATACTGACGCTAACATAATGTAACTAATATTATAGCTTGCATTGATGTTAACAGGCTACTCAGCAACCTTCCTAACATTTCAAGTCATGTCAACAAAACATAATGTTAACATTTCAAAAACATCCCTAGGTCAGTGACTTAAAAACAGTTGTGTAATTCAACTCTTCTTGGTACTGAACACTAAATTTCTGCTACTAAGTGAGTACTAGTGAGTATACCCTCAGTTTAGATGCCTAGCAGGCACCTGATAAGGATGATTTTCTAGTCTCATTAGATCAGTCATTACAAACATCCTCAAAATGCTGTAGTTAATGTTCCTTAATCTTAGATAGTTGTCCACACTGTCAAACTCGGTGAAGAAAAGCTGAATAAGTACTGACATAAGCGAGCACTTAGACTAAGTTTGTTCTGATTTGCCACTCTTCTTTTTCTTAAGCCAAGTTATCCAGCAGCTCATCATCAAGCTGGGATTTTTGGGGAGTTTCTTGTATTGTTCGAATCTCTCATACTCCAGACCTGCACGTCTACTTAGCGTTAGGGTAAGTTAGGCACATCCGGATCGGCTTTTCTGATTTGTTCAACCTGAGCTGACCAAAGACCCAGATTATGAAATATCCTGTTTTTACTGGTTCAACAGCTTGAGAATGAGGATCAGGCTGCTGAACCAGTAAAACCAGGCTTCCTCAGTTCCAACGCCAATGTTAGCCACAAGCCCTTTGATGTGTGTTTGCATGTGTGTTTTGTGATGTGTAGTAAAGTGAGGGACATTGATTAAACATTATTTGCATCCAGTGCTCCCAGACCAGTTAAAGGAATAAGGGAGAATGGATATCAATAATGTTAAAGATAAACTGAGTTAATTTCTTTAGAAGATGTCTAACACTGAAGGACAAACAGATTGATTAAAATCGACAAATGAAAGGAAAAACCAGCCTGAAGTGTATTTAAGGTATTGCATCACCACATGTTGTCAGAACAGCTAAATTGCCCTTTAACATCGATTCTACGTTTCTTACCGAGAGACATTCAAAAAGATATTAGTTTTTTTGTGCTTTGATTGTGGATGAGACTCTCCTGTCCCTCCGAGGCCTGGGAACATGATCGCGAACAGCACAGCAGACCTACCGACTCCCCTCGCTGCAGGGGTCGAGGGTTCAGGTTTTTCCTTTAATCTGTCACTGATCTGTATCTTGTTTGTCATGAAGGATGGAGACGACTTACTCGTATTCCACCCGATAAACTTGTTGTGTTTTGCCTTGTCAGACACAAATCATCATCTATCTTCGCTTTGGTCGAGGTTGGCTTCACCTGAGGTCAGGGCACACTTGATAACACCTTGATATCTCCTTCTTATCGGCTATCTAAATTACAACCGCCCGGGACCACCGTGGGGAGCTACACGAGCGCATACCAAACATACCGGTGTCACCCTTCCCTCGGTCCTTGCATTGTGACTTGAAGCTCAGCCAAGCTTGATAAACACTGACAGTTGAAGCGAGGTATTTCCATGACTGACGGTTATTGACTCAGCGATATGGTGATTTGTTTCTGCGCTGCGGCGCAATTGATTAGCCATAAGGAAACTCAGGAGACGTTATTGGATTGCTATTCAGAAAGATTGAGTGTCAGTCTCCATCGGATTCCAAATCTCATCCATCTCCTTTTTTCACTCTCTGGGTTTCTCTCTTCAGAATATATTAGTCATTTTCAATAATAACAGCCTGATATGGAGGCGTCTCCTGTCCTCCATTTGATATTCTATATCCATGGCTAAATAATGATGGATCCACGGGCTTGTCTTGTTCACCTGTCACACTGTTCCTTCCTTCTCCATCTTTGCGCGTCAATGCCTTGCGGTTGCCTCGTCTGTCTCGCTTCCTTTCTGTCTCTCTGCTGCCTCCATGCTCTGACATTAAGGAACCACTCCACAAACTTTACACCTGACGACCAGTTTACTTGTGAGAGGTGGACTTCCAGAAGTAGACTGTAAAATTACATTTCTGTCCCTACAGGTACACTCTACACATAAGTACGCCCTGGGGCCTCCAGGTAATTATGTGTACCTTTTCAAGGCCTACAAATGTACACATACTGTATCGCCCTAAGCAGCAAATGGTCCAGTTTAGGGCTGGGCTATATCATACCGTTCACGGTAATACCGGTGTAATTTTGGGCAACGATAGGAAAATGAAATATCGCGATAGAATATGGGTAAAACGCGCATGCGCAGTGCCTTTGTTTACATACGTACATGGCAGCGACGCAGAATGAGAAGAGCGAAAGTGGATCGTTGAATGAAACGGATGAACCAGAACTGGCTTGTTAAAATGCTGCAACTTCAGTGGTGTGGAACTGGTTTAGCTTTCGTCTGTCAGATACACAACAAAGCACTATTTTTGGTAGAGCATGCTAGCGGGTCGTCGTTATTACCGTGTTGTTTGGAAAATACGGCACACTTAAAATCAATCCTTTGATTTTTCTGAAAATCGACAGAGCCCCTTATAATCCAATGGGCCTTATGTATGAATTCTGGTTGTGTTTACTGACCTCGAAACGATTTTATGTACACAGCACTTGAAAATCTGTCAAATGTTTTAGTACGACTTTGCTAAGCTACGAAGCCGCACCGCTTGGTGGATTGACGGCTATTGTAGGCGGAGCCTCGCGGAGTGATACGTACTGTGCTTCAACATAATATTACCGTATTGTGTGTGTATAACCTCTTTTTAAGTTTTGTGGATATTATACATGGTTATGCTGAGGATATGTCGGCCAGTTTCCACTGGAAATGCCTTTTGGTTTTTTATATAACTTTAATGCACATAAAAAACAGCTGCTTGTTTAAGTGAAAATACATTGATTTTTTTTTTTTTTTTTGCACTAATAAAGTTGTGGAGTTGTAAAGCATTTTGTCTAGTGTCAATTATATCGTCAGTTACATCGTTATCGCAAATTTTCAAATGTATATCTTGATATATATTTTTGGTCATATCGCCCTGCTCTAGTCCAGTTGCATTTTTAAGGGTGCACATTTTATGTAAGTTAAATGAAAATTATGCAAGTTTTATTCTGTATCTCTTTTATATACTGAGCACACAGTTGGTGCAGAGAAACGTAGCAACGTTGCCTCACAGCAAGAAGGTTCTGGCTTAAATTGGACTCAAAGTACAAAGTCTGTGTAGTGTCTGATGGCACTTCTGTGAGAAACGGTACTTGTCTGGTGAATCCACAGCAAGTGAGCGGGTATCGTGTGTTCTGCCTGCATGGCTCTATTCAGGCCCACTAAACCTAAACCAAGGATTTCTAGTAGTGAGAACACACCTTAAGCAGACTATTTTCTGCTATGTTACAGTGATTGAGCTGAAAAAGGCGAGACAGAAATTTGTCAGTTTTGAACCTAATATGTGGCTCGTATTACTTCTGTTCATCAATCATCCTCATCCATCACTTTTTATTTACATGATCAGTGCAAACATCTGAAAGCTACTTTGCAAAATCAGGAATAACATACTGGCAAAATAACTTTAAAGGGACGTAGTCTGCTGTTTTCTAACTGCATGTTTCCATTCTTTTACATTGCAATACTTTCATTTGAATTAAATTATTACTTTTCTAATACTGGGTTTTTATTCTGCCCCTCACTTCCTCCTCTGTCTTTTCTCCTATCCCTGTAAGGCCAACCTGATTCTTAAGCCAACTTTCTCTCTGATTGCCTCTCACAAATCGAAGGTTTGACTAGCAAGTGGGTGGAGCTTCTGTGTCCACAGCCACAGCTGTGCGAAAGCTACCACATCAAGGCTATCTCCTCTCGTTGACATCATACAAGTCCAAAACCGAGTGTTTGTAGAGCAGTCTGAAGCCTTATAGCTTTTGGTTCACAGCGATCAGTTCAACATATGCTAACCTCGTTATTTGAAACATCGGTTCTGTTTAATATCAGGATTCACTAGCATTATATGTGCTGTAGAATAAATAAAAGCATTTTAACAGATTTGTGTGGACTGAAATAACATTATAGCTATTATGACAACAGTTTATAACCAGTTTATAATCCATTGTGATCCATTAAATGAAGCTCTGGTTTCTCAGGCTCCTGCATTGGCTCGACCAGCGTGGTAATTTTCCCAAAGTGCTTGAACTTCCTGATTTTCTGTGGTTGCATTAATAACTGATTCGATCCTCCTTAATAATTTCTATAGTTATTCTTCATTCATAGTTTATCCTTCTGTGTGGTTTCACACAAGCATAAACCAATCATCACACTTTATAATTCCACTCTTAACTGTTAACTGGTGACTCATACGTGTCATGATTAGTCTTTTTTTTTCACACCGTGTCCATTACCTAATAGCATTTTAGATTTTATTTTCTTTATTTGTAACTGGTATTGATCCAACCACATTCTTTTTTTTTTTTTTTGTTAATAATTCCAGTATTGATGACATGCAGGTGGGAAAGCCACGTGTGGCATGCTGGGTAATAAGTGACAGCCTGCTCTGTTGTCAAAGCTGACAGTGACTAGCTCTGATTCTGGAGTATGATGTGTATTCTCTGAAGCAACCTTATGTTTTGGCTTTTCTCTTTCTAGCTGAACTTTAAGGAGACTTGTGCCTCAACATTGAGGCAAAAGTCTCAATGTTGAGACTTTTGCCTCAGTGTTGGTATATATAGGTTAGATTTATAGAACTGATTTATAGTTCAGTTCTATAAATCTAACCTATATATAAAAATATAGTTCTTTAAGTAGTCTTCAGGAATAGTTCTCCAGGCCTCTTGAAGGACATCCAAAGCTCTTCTTTGGATGTTTCTGCCTTTTGTTCTATTCTCGGTCAACATGATCCCACACTGCTTCAATAATGCTGAGGTCCAGGCTCTGGGGAGGCCAATCCATGACTGATAATGTTCCACTTTGTGCTTTCACTGCATTGGCAGAGTGTTTTCAGCATTGTTATGCTGAGAGGAATCACTTTTGACAAGATTCAGCCTGGCTGAAATGGAGCCCCAAACCATGACACGGCCTCCACCTTGTTTCACAGGTGGCTTACTAAACACAAAGACATGGAAAAGGTCAGGTACAAGAACTGGACTGAAAATGAGTGAAAAAGCAGGAAAGGTCCACAGAAAAACTTTCAGAACACTTTAAAAATGTACAAAAAAAATCTGTCTGGTTGGCAACAAACTATAAAGAAATGAGGGATGGCTCGGGACTGCACAGTACTATAACTTGGGCCATAAACTGCATGCTTCCATCTTTTCATAATGGACAGCCAACCAAAAGCAATATTACAAAAGGAAAGACATTTGTAGCAAATGTTACTACACAGCAGTGAGGATCCGAAAGTTTCCAAAATGACCAGATGAGCAAAGACATTTTAAGGGTTGGATGTGCACATACGGAGGCACATTATAGACATTTAGTGAAACAGTACAGCTATAAAAAGATTGTCTGAGGTTTGATCGTTTACATGAGTATAAACTGAGAAGGATACCAACTGTGTGTTGTCTGTGAAACCGTCAACCAGTGTTGGTTAATGCTTCCTATTTACATTAAAGCCACTTTAAAGGGACAAAAGAGTAAAAATGCCAGTTTCCACATGGCATGTCTTCTCTCTTTAGTCACTATTTCCCACAGCATCTAATCTCAAGGAGACAAAGCTAGAGTCCATATTGCATTTGCTGGTGAATATCAAGGTCAGTTTGTTTCCAAAGGATGCACAATGAAGCAAATGTCATTTAAAGGTTTGTGTGAGTGTGTGTCTGCGTGTGGGGCGAGGCAGGACATTCACTTACATGACTAACACAGATGTTACCTTTGTGGTCAGAAGGCTGTAAGTCAATTAGGTTTTGCTAATGGGGCCAAGTGCTTAGCTGTGTCCAACACACACACTCACACAAACACACGCACGCACGATATTGATAAGATTACCATGGTAATGTGAATACATCAGGGTTAAACCACATTAAGGGAGACGCCTTTCTCGATGATCTTTGCCTCTTTTTTTTTTAGCTGCTAGCCATCTCAGCCTGAGTGCCCTCCTCTGCCTCTTCCTACGTTTGTTAATAGAACCTTTCTTCTTTCATGTCCCCCTCTTTCCTTCTGTCTTCGTGCTGTTTCTCCCACAGCAGATGCACGGTAAATCCTCCTTTGTGGCTCTTTACATCGCTAACTTCCTCTTCCCATCTGTCTCCCCAACTATTTTCCTCTCACTCTTTGTCTTTCTCCATTCAGCTGAGATGCTCGCATGATGGTTTTTTTTCTACAGAAATAAATACAAAATCCTTTATCTTTCAGATTTTCTTTTGTATTTACGCTCTTTATAACCTTTGTTTTTATCAACGAAGTAAAGGAGAAAGTCATGAATAAAATGAGGTTGATTGAGGAATAAACAGCTTGTTATTGGCATAAAAAGATGGCATTATTTCAACAACTGATTAAAAAATAAGGGTCATTGTCATGAAGAGAATCCATTCATTCATTTTTTTTGCCATTTATCCAGGTTCGGGTGATGCTGGCAGTACACTAAGCAGACAAACCCAGACTTCCCTCTCTCCGGCCACCTCTTCCAGCCCTCCGAGGGGACATCCCCAAGCCAGCCGAGAGATATAACCCCTTCAGTGTTCCTGGCTCTGCCCTGGAGCTTCCTCCCGGTAGGACATGCCCAAAACACCTCTCCCAGGAAGCGTCCAGGAGGCACCCTAGTCAGCCAATCCACTTTTAATGGTTCCTTTCGATGTGGAGGAGAGGCAGCTCTACTCTGAGAATAAAAGCAATACAAATCATACTGATGCTGTATATGTAGCCAAACATGATATTTCCTTTATGCCGTAGTACTTCATTGTTATCTAAAATGTGGTAAATAACTGAACCACACTCTTAAATTGTTTGATGAGTTTCTTCAAAGTGGACATCAGAGACATCAAACACTGCATTTTATTTTATCCCTACATCCTAATATACATCTTCAGTAATAATCAGTTTGGCTCTGACCACTCAGTAACCTTTGGGGATTAAAAAACAGAAGTGCCAAAAGCTGCAGTTCTTCTAATGGCCACTTGAGGCTCCAAAAGCGAGTCAGGTGCCATAGACTCCCATGTTAAAAAACCCAACCTTAGAGCAGAAAATAAACCTGTTTAAAAAATACAAAAACAGTTTCCTCCTCTACAAAAAATGTACAATGTATATATTTAATTAAAACTCACTTATTTTCATTTTGCTAAGGTTTAAAATTAGGGCATCCGGACACAGGCAGTGTCAGCAGTGGAGAGCTGCATGTTATTTTGCAATCTATTTACATCTAGCAGCATGTTCCTGGGCAGACCCCGGTAAATGCCCTGCATATGACTTATTTAGCCAGTTACAAATACAGTACAGTAATGTTTACATACAGCGCCACCATCTAGGATTGATAGGTTGGGGTTGCTCCGACTTTCTAAATTGGAAGTCCGACTTGAGGGGGCTTTGGTATTGGAACTCCAGACTAGAAACTTCAAACCATCAGGGATCATCTCCACTATTCCAGTCAGTGAACTGAATCTCTCTGTGTTGTTGCTACCTTTTACAGAATTTTAATGCACTTATCTCACTTTTAATGTGACCTATTGTGGGCTACAGAGCATCCAAAAAGTTTCTCTCTTAGATTTGTCGAGTGAAATTCTAATGCTTTATTCATTTTTGAATAGCACTAATGAGCAAATATGTGCATCTGCGTGCTTCACTTTTGCTACTAAATGAGCTCCGTACCCTCTCAATTAAACACGCTCACTTCTGGCTCCAAAAAACCAAAATACCAAAACAGCACGATGACCCAAAATGCTGAAACCAGAAACCAACAGTTGTTCTAATGATTTCCATACATCCAACTTTTACATAAAGTCTGCACTTCCAGCTGAATGCTACAATAAGCATGAGGAAAATTAGAAAGTAGCCCTGCAGGCTAATGCTTATTTGGTTTGTGCTCTAACCCTGCATTAAATGTGTTAACACTGAATAAAATATGGATTAATGCCAATTTTAATCCTTTGAGGAAAACGAGCCATGCAGGGAAAGCAGCGCGTTGACTTTATCCACGGTATTAATGCACGCTATATAATCGATTGCCCGTGGATGATGTAATAACATAGTGTGTCTTCAGTCACAGTTAGAGCATGCATACATAATGACACAATCCTTCTCGTTCTGTTGTGCGTTGTGGTGGTACATAAAGCTGCAGTTCCTCGCCGTGCAACACTTTTATCTCCCTCCTATGGAAAAAAAACCTCACTCTCTCTCTCATTAGGATGCACTTCCTCCAGTGTTTTCTCTCCCCAGTTTGTCGAGTGCTGTTCTTTCTCTCAGAGGCCAAGTGATAAAGGCCCCACAGAGTCAACAAGGCATGCAGAATGGCCTCTTGTCTTTTTTTTATTATTGTGTACTAATGCAGCGCTCATTCCTGCTGTGATGAAGCAGCATTGGAGCCCACCTTGCGAGGGGCAGGGAAGCTGTCATACGCCGTCTCATACAGACTCGAGCTGTACGCAGGAAAGACAAACACTTAAACATGCCAATTTACATGCACATGGGAGTCCCCGATTTTTAATATCAGCCATCAGAGAACACGCCCAAAAAGATTAGCCACAACATCTGCAGTAGCATTTTTAAAGTAGCTGGATTCCAGTTGTAATTTTAAAAACAAATCACCCCACATGTCAGGTATTGTCTTGCAGCCTGGAAAATATGTGTAGTAACCCCCCCTCTTTATGTGTGTCTCTTTTTTTTGGTCTCCAGACTAAAAAGAGGGGTGGGGGGCTTTTTAGAGGGAACGGGGTGGCGAAGGTCACTTTGATGTGACTATAAAGACACACAGCAGGCCAGTGGAAAGAGATGAAAGGGACGGAGCAGAAGTAAAATAGATCCTGGTGGAAAAGCAAAGGAGTAGGAGATGCATTTCTCTCTCCCTCTTTCTGTGTCTGTTTTTTTTTCTTTCTCTGCAAAATACAAAGGATAATGATGCTGTTTCATAAACAAGAGGTGACCAGGGAATAGAGCAGGCATCTTGCAATTAAAGCGAGCAAACAACAGTTTTTTGAACCAAGCTGACAGCAGCTATGAGGCAGTAGCTTCTGAGCAGTGGAGCCATCTTGCACACGAAGAAAGCGAAGCTCATATCTGAATAAAAAATTAAAAAAACCCTGCAACTTATTAAGCAGGTTGATACATTACCATTCATCAAAATAGGGCATTTGGCAACTGCTGATCAGCCACTGATTTATTTAGTGAGTGATTAATAAATTCTGCTTTATTTAAACAGACTGCGCTCAGAGATGCTTTTTGGATATGCCATAATTAAGCAAATGAGATCTGTCTAGATTGCTGTCATATGTGCAGGTTTTCTGCGTGGTGATCTTAATACCTTAATCATTTTAATGTATGCATAATCTAACGTCGAGTTTGTTTATATTTACAGCGTGTTCCTAAAGATTGCCTGGAGCTTGGATTCCTCACCCTCCTGGCTTCATGCAGTTGCCTGCCCCCATTAGGCTCAGATGTGTACTGCAAGTGAATCATCCTGTACAGAGACGAGGTTTGGCTGGATATCAGCCCAGACTGCAGTCAGTGTTTTATTATTATTATTTCTCCTTTCTGAATGGGTGACAGACTGAGCTCAGAAATCACAAAATGCCAGATTAAGTTTATTACAGCTTAAATCAACGCCGGACAGAAACACCACCCCACCGAAGATCGTTAAAGCTGGTGCCTCTGGGGTTGTTTCCTTAAACTGAAAACGTTGCATTCCAGTATACATTTATTTAGCCGTTCCCTCTGTCTGTCTGTCTGTCTGCAGAAGCTGTTTGTGACTGCAGGTGAAAGCGTTTTGATGATTGAGCTGTTTCTGGTATTGAAGGTAGCACAGAAGCTCACATCCACAGAGAGAGAGAGTGAGGGAGGAGGAGTGGTAAGACAGCAGACAGACACCAGATGTTTCCGTGAAAAAATTCAACCAGTCAGCACGCACAGCAGAGGTAATATCTGCAGTACAGTAGCTCGAAGCATGTGTGTTATTACCTTAGCCGGGGCATGCCCGTACCTTGGGTGGCCCGACAGTGAGTCTAGTGCCTCCTGGTGAAACACGGGGACACCCAGCTCCGTGGAGAGATCAGGTCGGGAATGTTTCATGGGTTAGATTAGGATGCCTGTGTGTGTGTGTGCAAAGATGAACTTTTTAGATAAAAATCAGCGATATTTTTAATGATCCCGGGGGAAATTGGGTCACTGTAGCAGCAAAGAATATCATGAAGATAAAAATCCAGAATATGTAGATGATCAAAGAGAACCGATTCTGTTTCTCTCCCTGCTTTCTGTCACCCATGCAGTGCTATAATGGTAGATGCTCATATCAGACAAAGTTTCCAATAAATAGGCCAGCACGTGTGCAAATAATCTCAGACTTCCTACTGCTCCAAACACTCTGTTTCAGACAGTTTTTTTTCTGCTCTGCATCTGCGTGATGTCATTTGCCCCGCCCATGTGCTGGTGAAACCTTCTGTTTGCCAGTGGCAGCAAAACAGAAGAAAGCTGGCTTAAAGGGCCGAGACGGCAGATGAGTCGAGGAGCTGCACCAAGACAAGGGTGGGATAAAATGATCTTGACGAGTCTAAGAATAAAAATATGCATCTGTTAATGGGTTGCATCCCCTTTGAAGATGCAGCAGCCATTGGTTTACTCCAGAATCCTGTGTGTGGCTTTGTTTACATGAGTGCTCTTATCATTTAAGCCCCCCCAAAGAAATGCCGGACATCTCTGATGCTGTGAGCTGAAGCGTCATCCCCGTGAAGACCAAAAGGAGATCGCGAAAGTCCCTGTCGACCCTCCGCTCTTGATGTGCCTGTAACCCCGCCCACACACGCGCGGACGCACACACTAAAGATGCTGATAGGGTCAAGTCGGGGCTATCTCTGGCTTATCTCCCACCGTCAGATCTAAAGCTGTCTGTCAGTGATGAAGAGAAGAGAAGAAGGCCTCAGTTTGAGAGGCAGATCACTCGGCCTCTCAAAGACTGCCCGACTTTCGCAAAGCTTCCTCCTTGAATCCACAGCCAGCTGACTACGACGAAAAACACTGATGGGAGCGAGAGAGTGTAGGAGAGGTGTTGCAAGAGAGAGAAGAGGTAGAGAGGTGTGTGTTTGTGTGTGATGGAGATGTGTGTGTGTGAGTGTATTTGGGGGGGTAAGAAAAAAATGAGGGAGAGTTATCAGTCATGCCGTCAGTCTTCAGGGCGGGTTGTGATAAGAGAGGCAGCGGTTGGTATCTCTCTTTCTCTCTCACTCCCACATACACACATTATGTGAGAGAGAAAGGCCCTGTTGTGTTCCCCTCTACCGCCCATGAGTGAACACAGCGCAGGTGTGCTGGGGTGAGGGCTCAGACTGTATGGCAGCCATTTGTCGACTGCATTTTGGGGCAGAGAGACGAGAGAGGGAATACAGATGGTGAGACCTGGGGAGGGGGGGTTCTGTAGAAAATCGGGGTTCCCATATTGCAGCAGCAGGTTAAGTGTTTTGTTGCAAGGTCTCTTTCACTGAGAGACGTGACCTGTGGCTTTTTCTAAACAGGCGGCGTGCTTCCAGCGCATCGTTTTAGTCATTTTCAGCATTTCCCAAACGGTGTCTTCTCATAAATCTCTTCTTCGCTCTTCTCCACTGCATCTCCTCTTCTATATAAATAGAAGATTTAGCCATGACGTAATGTTTCACCTACACAGGAACTCACAAGTCATTGAGACCGTAGTTTGATTGACAGGTGTGCTTGCAGGTGCTGTGCAGCACTTGCAAGCACATGCATATGCATATGCAACCACGAATCTGAGACTTCACAGTATCTCGTGTATTCCCTCGCGGGTTAAATCCAAACAGGTTGCATCCACAACATTTCCACTGTACTTCTCCCACAGTTCAGCTTCCATTAGCCATGTGCTGACCCGATATATATATATTGGGGGGGGGGGGGGGGGGGGGGGGGGCAAGGGCAATGGTGGGAGGAGAGATGTTGACAAATGTTGGAGGGGGAGTATCAAATGACCCCTGGGGACGGAAGGGAGGGGCGGAGCAGAAAGTGACCCAGTGTCGCTTGAAGGTTTGGAAGTGCCTGTCTTCTCTCTCTTCCTTGTTATCTCTCTGAAAGGGTGATAGCAGAGGTTAAGCAAAGATCACTTCTGCTCTTTAAAGGCTTCAGTCAGTGCTTTTGCCTCAGATAACGCACACAACACGCATATAATCAAGTCCCCGATACACCGAAAGCGTTCGGCAGTAGAGGTGGGCGGATCAATCCATTTGGTATCAGATCGATATTAGCACGGCTGGATTGATACTTCTGTATGTAGCCCACTGAATTGTGTTGTGTATTCTTTTTTTTAATTTTGGGGAAATGAAAAAATATGTGTCAGGCATGCACTATGAAAAATGAAGGTATCGGTATCTGTAATACTGGCTTTGTATTTTCTTGCCATCGATACCAAAATTTGCGATAACAAAAGTTCATGTGGGCACAGACACCCCCCACCCCCCAACTGGAAGCTCAGATTAGCCAATCACAGTGACATCTGACAGCCATCGTATCCTCAAGGCCAGAGGTGGGTTTTAAAATGACTGACAGGCAGTAAGAAAGCCGCAAGTCGATGGCGTCTTCTAAACCTGGGGGTGTGTAGCGGCGGGGGATTGACAGTTGACTGAGGTGACAGACAGACAGTGACACACAGACTTGTCATACAACCTTCTGTCAAGGGCATTGGGGGGGGGGGGGGGGTCTTCTCTTGACATTGTAGTAAATGTCAAGAGAAGACACAACTATTCTCCACACAACTTTCAGGTTGTGTGGAGAATAAAGAAAGAAGACGATGCTTAACGTTATAAAAGTGCACACACTCAGAGGTAAAAGCTCCTACAGAGAAGCAGTACAGTATCTTATATTGCCTCAGAGAGTTTGCTGTGACCTTTAGGAATGCACATTTCCAAAGAAAGATGCCAGCAAGGCTACATACTGTACCTCATTACACAGCCAGGCCTCAACCAGTCCATTACATTACACGGTAATACAAGCCATAGGCAGGGCACATGGGCTGGACGCTGGAGAGGCCTTTCTCAGCAGATTATTTTGGGCTCGGTACTGTGTCATTACACGGCCTCCCGCTCTGTATTTAGCCCTGTTGATTGCAGGGCTGAAATTGGGCAGGGCTGAGGTGGGTTCTCCCTCGACTGAGTCGAGGGCTTTGACATATAGTATCGGTCGTTCTTGTGCGTGTGTGTATTTTGTGGCAAAAGTCGGCTGTGCAGCCACCCGCCTCACTAATCAGACACTCCCTTCTTTCTCACTCTCTGTGATATATTTTTGATCTTCATCTGCACCCCCGCCCATTTTTTAAACAGCCCCAGGAGAAGCTGTGATCCCCTGGTTTACCATGAGAATGTTTTTTTTTTGTTTGTTTTTTTATCTCGGTCTCATCTGTGGAAGAGTTAATATCTGTGGTGTCTTTTGAAATAGGATGCATCTGTTTATGTGTGTGTGAGTGAGTGAGTGAGTGAGGGAGAGCGTACCCCCCCCCCCCCCCACACACACACACACATCCTATAACCGGCGATCGACGGGAGGGGGCGGAGCCGAGGCGCCGTGACTGTAACGCGATAGCTGCTCAGCTCAAAAGCGCGATCACTCACACACACAGTGCACACACCTCACTGGCTGGACCCACGCTGCTGTCGGGCCAGAGCGCAGGCTTCTCGGAGCCGTTACCAGAGAGAGGAGCGAAGACAGCAGAGAGGAGAGGTGCTGCAGGAGGAGGCACGGCATGTTCGTTGTTTCCGAGGATCGAGAGCGCGCTGCTTTTCATTTATTTCATTACTTTTGTGCCTCGCTGGGAAGCAGCTTCGGACTGGGGTTTACGTGGCTTTGAAAGCTGTTACCGTTGGACTTTTTTTTTTCTTCTGGTTTCTTATAAAGCTCCTACCGGAGAACCAGCCAAACCCTCGTGTGCGTAAAATCCGCGAGCGGGAGGACGCAGAGTTATAGGGAGATACCGGGACAGGGAGAGTCCCCCTCATCGGTCAGAAGTTGGCGCACCCCGGAGCCTGCTGTCCAGTCCGGACTCTGCGAGGCGCAGATATCCCCTGAAGCCTCCCAGCTGCGGAGCGCACGCAGCACTGATCAAGGAGTTTGTTGATTCACTGTGGGTTTCTTCTTCTTCTTCTTTTTTTTGGATGCGGTTTGGTGGCATCGCTCCGCTAAATGGACAGAGTCAAAAGGACAGCGCTTACAAAATATTCAGATTTTTCTCAGTGACAAGTAGTTGGCGCACACTTTTCTCCACCAATGGTTTAATAAACACCGTGGGCTTTTTACTACAGCGGTTTAGTTTTCACTGCTGGTCCCGAACGGCTGTGGATTTTTCTGTTTTTTTTTTTTTTTCTTTTGGAGGAACGGCAGCATTTCAATCCTGCGAGGTGGAATCATTAGATACTTGAAACTATCTACAAGTTTTTTTGTTTTGTTTTTTCGTTTTGTGTGTGATTCAACATGGATTTTGTGTTCTCGTTGGTTGGATTCTTAATGGCAGTGTGCCATGTGTCGTTAAGAGTCAGAGGACAAAACGGTGAGTTTTTTGGTTACTTCTTGATTTTGACGCACTCGTGATCTGAGTCAGCCAAAACAGCCTAATTGACACTAAACGTTGCTCTAAATCACGGGACCGTGTTTTTACTATAAGCACCACATTTAAGTATCATCTTCTCTTGGTCATTGTAATTGCTTTTATCCTTCAAATTCATTTCCAGGTCTCCAAGTCATATGTTTCAAATTATTTCAACACACAAACGCTCCCATGATAAAGCTGTTGATGTTTTATTCCTGCTAAATATGGCAAATACAGCAGCCTGCGGAGGAAAGGCTCTGTATTTGTTTTGTTTTTAAATGTTTAGATCTTATGCACTTGTTTCATCAAAATCATACTAAACATTAAAAACTGAAAGACATGGATGCGTTCATTAAATATTTAGAAAAACGGAAAGTGGAAAATGTTACGCTTAGAATAGTTTGCCGTGAAGCGTGAATGTTAAATTTAAACACGATGTTTATCCAACCCGTTCTCATCAGTTGTTTTTCTTTGATTAATCATCTCTGGATATAAACGAACCCCACGCCTGATTAAAATGCTTTTGCGCACATTGTGATGAAAACGGCTAAAGCTGGGTGAAGAGCCTGCGTCTCACAGAGCCCGTGCGTAAAAGCGTACAAGCTTCAGTTGTGTTGACTAATAGGATCACTATCTTCATCAGCCACCACGAGTATCTCCTTCAGTATCTCCTCGTGTTCCTCCGGGTTGTCTGGGCAGGGTGAAGCCAAGGCTGAGAGCTCCAGGCGGCGTGGAGGCACACCGCCACCTCTGCGCTCTTAGCCGTCTAAAAGAAAAAAACAGCAACTAGGAAGATAAGGAGCAGCATAATAGGAGCCAGTTGGTATGGATTTAGAGCCTTGCTTTAAGGTACTTAAGTAGTTTACTGTTCACACAGAAACGGCACTGTGGTATAGCTTAACCACACGAGTCCTTTGTATTCTTCAAAAAAAAAGGGGGGGAAATAATTTTCAGGTTTCACCATGTGGCATAAAATCAGGGTGATCGCGATGCGTTCGATCGCCGGCAAATAAATGAGTGGATTACAAATTCACGCGTGCCGTTTCTTTACGCGGACAGAAATTGTTACAGATTTGAAGCTGCTGCCGGTGGTTGTTGTTGGTGGTGAGCAAGGCTTGTCTTACCATACAGAGAAGTGACGCCACTGGTGGGATGACACATGGCCTCACGCTCGGCTCACTCGTTCCTGTCTCGGATTGTTGACGCATTTACGGTGGCACACTTTTTCATATTTATGTGCGCTTTTCTTCGCCGCTGTGGTGATCAGGTGGCTAGAAAAAAAAAGACAAAACCCAAAACTGCTTTATGTCTTTCTTTCTTGTGTCTGTGATTCTCAGTCCTGGCCTTTTACTTCTTAATCATCATGCGCTGTAGTAAGATGTACATTTTATGCGATCTGCATAAGTTGGGTTGGGGAGCTGTCCGTGAGCTCATCATGACTGCTCAGCCTTTACAACACCACCCGCTGGCGTGCCTCAAAACAAAGCCAAGCTCTCTCTTCACTTCATTTGCACCCATCATCTTTTCTTTTTTTTTAAAGCTACTTGTTTTAAATAGGACAGCTATCTCAGCCATCCCTCTGAATGTGTGTGAGTGTTTTTCACTGGCTGCACATGTACCCGTTGATCAGAGACAGATGTGGGCCTCTTGGCAGTCATCAGGCAGGCAAGAAGCTGGATCCCCCCCTATTCTCTCTCTCTCTCCCCTGCCAAGACACTGCACCACATCTCCCTGCCTCTGTACTCCCCTCAAGAGCCACATTACACACAGATGCCAGAGGAAAGAGAGACTGACAGATAACAGAACAGAGACAGAACAGGGAGAAAGCGAGAGCAGCATAAACAGAGAGACAGGGGGAGTGGGAGAAAGACGGTGACTCCAGAGTTTAAGAAAGCACAGAAGAGTGACCGAGCCATAGCATGAAGGCAACAACGAGGACGAACACTCAGAAACCAGATCAGCTGAGTGGATTCCGCATCAAGCGGCACGGTGGAGGAAAAGGGCAACATCAAAGTGTGCAGGGGTCAAGAGTCAGATCGCATCCAGGGTTCATGAAGGGACAGCGTCACGTAAAGTGGGATAAAGCCCCAGCCACAGGGGTGAAAATACTATAGCAGAGATCCTCTTGTGAATGTTAAGCACACAGTCACGTTAAAGTGTTTCATTTTCTAAAGAGTTGCTGTTTTGTGATGACAGAGTCCATCTGTGCTTCGGCAACTTGATACATTTGCAGCAGCAAAAGGTTTCCCCTAAAATGTAATGTTATGGAACGAGCAGATGCACGCCTGAGGCATCCCAGCCAGGAAACTCTTTTAAGTGTAAAAATCCTACGAGGTGCCAGGGTAAATGATCCACTAAAGATGTTCAGCGATTGGACAGGTCATGCTGTGGACTTCTGGGTTTTTGTTTTTGGGTTTTTTTGCTGGTGGCACCTTCACCCTCATTACAAAGCACCATTTTTTGTGTGTGTCTTCCTCAGGCAGCTGCAATATTTCTGCACGAAGAAGAGTCACTTCCATTCCACTTGTCCTGTAATCACAATAGTTTGACTCGCTGACATGTGCATTAATTACTCCTTACCACAAGCATTAATATTCAAGCCATTAAGCAGCTCATTTGCATGTTTATTGAGCGGGCGGCTGTGCATCCTCTCCATTCATGGTATTGACTTCTTTAGAAGTTGGATTTCTATTATTTAATAATATCAGCTCCAGGGTGAAAAGAACTTAGTAAATTTTATCACCTCACATCATGTTTTTATCTTTTCTCCGCCGTCACCCCTTTGCCTCTTGTCTTCTCCTCTCATCTAGGATCCTTTGCATTTCTCTGTATTTTATCTGGCCTGCCTCAGAGGTATCATCTGCGGAAAAAAAAACAAGGTCACCTCTCTTAGCATTCATAGCCAAAGACAAACCGAGCGGCCCGTTCAATACCAGTCAGGTATGAGAGTCACAGGCTCGCACAAAGCCCTTGAACAGCTCACCACACTCAGGGTGAAATTAAATACAAGACCCCCATAAATAAAACAGAGCTGGGTCTTTTCAGTCTGTCGCATTAGCTGCACATGGGGGGGATCTTAATGGGCGCTCGGGGACTGGGTTTTTTAGGTAGGGAGCCATAGGGGGTCAGCTTTGTCAAGAGGCAGGGTGTTTTAGAATCTACTGTGATTCAAACTGCGGGTTCTTAAAAGAAGGAAGCAGTTCAAGAGTGTAAATTTTAAAGAGAAGAAACTGCTTTTTTGTAAGAAGTGTAATTCACCCAAAAAGAGGTTATTTTTTTTTCTTCTTCTTCCTTTTTTTTAAGCAGTCAGTTCCACTGCAAGGTAACACTCTGCAAGGTGGGGGTTAGAGGGTGCTAACAAATCACCAAGAGTCCTGCAGCAAAGCTCGATTCTTCACAGCTTTCCCTTGCTGATGTAGGCTCGCTCCACCTTAGACGGGGAAAATCTTTTGTGAAAAGTGCTTCGGTGGTGCAGGTTTGACACTGGCGCGCAGAGCCGAGGGGGTGCACCGGTGGGGGGAGAAGGAGACGTGATACAGTAGCCAGGTAGCGTTTAGGATTAGGCCCACCCCCCTCCACCCACCTCCTGCTGAAGGCACCAGTGACCATCTGTTTACTCGATTGATCCATTGATCCATTGATCAGGATGGCCAGCGCTGTGCATTTAGCTGATTAACGTGGGGCACTTATCCCGTTAGGGAGGGAGGGAGGAGTAGAGAAGGAGAAAGAAAAGGGAGGCAAAGAGGATTTGGGGATATTATCTGCTTTTGATGTGGCTTTTGTTAGTTCTTAAAAGAAATAATCCCCCTTTAAACACCGTTAACAGTGTTTAACAAAAAAGCCATTGTCAGCGACTGTTGCGTTTCTTGGAGCCGACTGTTATTTGCTTTTGGTCAAGTTTCACAAGCTCAAATCCACCTAAGCATCAATGCACGCTAGTGACCACTGAAATCAGGCTCGGCTTTCAGCGCAGCGCCGTCGTTTAGCTACAGCGTATTTGATCTTAGATGTAAATTTGACACTGCGTTGTGTCAGCGAGGGGAGAGATTTCTATGCTTGTTTTATGTTCACAAGCACAGACACAGCCCCCCCTGACAGGAACAAGAAAACGTTATGGGCGTCCAATCAGAATGCAGGGAATGAATAAAGGCGTTAAACTGTAATCCTCAGGTTTATTTCTACAGACTCCTCAATCTGAAAGGAAACGACGACAAGAATAGAGCATAAAAAAAGTGAAATGAGTCTCAAATGTCTTTCTGAAATAAAGTTATTGGTTAATTAAACGAATATGAACGTGGAATAAGAAATAAAGAACCAGCTGGATGATAGAAGTGCAACAGTTTTTGTCTCATTATTTTTATATTTCTGGTCTATTAACAATCTTGCTGTTTCCTTGCATGCATACACCTGTACACTTTACCTGCATCACATCCACAGCCAATTTGGACTCACCCATTAGCCTAACATGTGTCTTTCGACTGAGGGGGGAAGTCGGAGTACCTGGCGAGAGAAAGCATGAGTCTCTCTCTCTTAACGCTTTTATTTTGAATACGGCAACAAGAAACATTTGAAACCAGCATATTGACTAAACTCGACCATCTATGACTGGGTGGGCCACGCTCCCCGCTGCTGAGGCGCACACTGGTTTGACCTAAAAGGTCTTAAAGCAAGTCCCCACCTCTTCATCTCCCTCCCTCCTTTGGCCCGGCCTAGTGTCGAATGGGTGAGATTAAAAGCAGTCAGAGAGACAACCCCATGCTCTTCTCTGAATGTCTGAATGCATGAGTGCTGCCCACTCACTCCCCTCGTATTCCCTCACTCTGGGTGATAGCACTTTTTAATTAAGGTGGGGAAGCGGGGAGGGAGCAGGCGCAAGGGACGGGACGAGAGACACTAGGAATGATGGAGGGATTTATCAGCGCCTCTCCTCGCACTCGCGGCTTATCCCAGAGCGTGACGCCGTGCCTCCCCGATAAGGCAGCTAATAGAAATAAGAGCGGCGGGACGTGCAGCCGAACTCACACGCGCTGCAGAAACCTGAGCTAAGACATGCAGACGTATGCACATTTTCTCAGATAATGAAGATAAAGGCACTCGCATTGGGTGCGAAGACATCTCAGGAGCGACTAAAAAAGAAATGCGTGCACACACTCACACAAAAGTCATTAATTCATTTCATTGGTACAGTCTGCGCTGTGCTTTGTCTTTTGGATTTCAGTTCCATCCACTCAAAACGCAGCTCTGCAAACATACTCTTAAGACTCACACATACATAAAAGTGGCATTGTTCATTGTAATAGGGCCTTGGTCCATGCATGGCAGGGACATATGCAGCACTTTGTGTGTGAGTGTTTGTGTGCAGACAGATGGGCTGCTCTAGTAGAAGAGACAGTGTAATTCGTGGAGCTCGCTGGCAGCTCCTGAGTGCTTCCCCTCTGTTACTGATCCAGCACCACAAGTTCTGTTCACACCCAAACATTCTGCTTTAAAGTGAAACACACACACGCACATTTGTACCATATAAGCATCCTCATAATGGCGAGCTATTCAAAAAATTAGAAGAGAATACACACACATCTGTCACTTTCCTTCTTCTATTTAATTTTTTTCTCCCACCAAACTGCACACACGCATGTTTGCCTGTGTGTGTGTGTGTGCATGTGTGTGTGTGTGAGAGGTGACTGACAGAGGTTTCCCCCTGGGGGTCGGCATCTGCAGGACAGCACCGGATAGCAGGCATGTCTTAATGAGGCTCGTCAGGCTCTTTTGCGCTGCACCCGCTCCTTTCTCCATCTTTTCTCTCTCCTCCTCGGCTGCCTGTATTTTTTCCCCTTCCCCTTCCTCATCACCTTTTGTCGCCTCCTCCCTCTCCCCGCGCCTGTCACTCCTCTCCCTCGCTCTTCCCACCTATGTGCTCACCACCGCCCATCATGAATCAACCCAGCCTGCCGCCTTCACCCCCCCTCCGATCAATCTTTCCCCCTTCTTTCTCAATCCGTGTTTTATCCATCGCCTCACCATCAATCCTCCACCCTTCCTCACATCCCTCTGCTCTTCTTCATCCTCTTTCTTCACCCTCATCCTCTCTGTCACATCTCCCATTTTCCTTTCCTACTGTAATCCTTTCATCCCCCCTTCTCTTCCCACTCGTTCTGTCATTTCTCCTGCATCCCTCCTCTTCATCCTCCTTTGGAGGCCACTGAATGGGCAGCTCAGGGAAAAAAAGTGTTGAGGCTGCAGGATTCTCCCCAAACGACTTAATCTGCCGAGGCTCTGCGCGCTGATAGCCTCTTGCACACCGTCCCCTCCATAGGCTTCCCAACAATGACTGTCTGTCTGCACAGCCGCGGCAGATAAAGAGATGTCTGTGCATGTGTGTGTCTATGTGTGTGTGTGTGTCTCGGTCTTTCTGTCTGTCTTTGTCATTCTTTCCTATCCCTGCTATCTTTTTAAAAAAATTCAGTTAGTGATTTTTTTCCTCCCTCCTGTGATTGACAGGCCCTCTGCGTGTTTTTGGAAGTGAGTTTGTGTGTGTGTGGGTGGTCCTTTGAACATTGTGCAGTGGCTCTCTGTGTTTCCGTGTGTTTATACGTGCACCTAAACGCGTGGGCGTGCGTTAAAGCATGTATTCATGTGTGCACTTATGGCTAAAATTGCGTGTGTGATGTGTATATTTGTGCAGTAGTTTGTATCTGTGCGTACGCATGTGGGCGGCTGGAGTCATGCACTCCCATGAAATCACCGGCAGCTCTGTGTGTGTGCGTGTGCCTGATGTGAGCGTGGGCGTTGCTCCTCTCCAGTAACAAAGTAAGGAAGCCATCGCAGCTCTATCAAATGTCAGAGAATCTAAGTGTGCCTTTTAAGCACAATAGGCGGTGGAAATGTCAACACTTGAAGGGTCTATTACACTTCAAGCCTTTGGTGCTGTTTTTTTCCCCCCTTATCTTTCCTTCTGTTTCCTTTATTGGTGCTTTCACAGAAATTTGAAAGAAACAGGCAAAAATATCAACCCATTTATGTCAATAATGGATTCATTCCAGCAGCTGAGTGGTTAAGGCCAACGTTTAGTGACACATTGTTAATGCCATATGATTCATGTTCCTGTCTCAGTTCCTTTCCTTCCTCATATGTATTCCTACGAGCGTCCGCTACTGTAGTGAAACAGGATTTGTCTGTTGTTGCGTTCAAAATCGTGTTGGTTATTAAAGATCTCACTGGAGGATCAGCAAACATAAGCTAAACAAGGGATTGCCAAACAGGGATACAGTTAGCCCAGAGTGTACTTCAGGTCCTTCTAGAAGAATTATCTAAATTAACTTTCACCAGGACAAAAAGAACTGAATGGAAAGAATCAGTCGAATCTTAAAGAAACGCTTAACAAGTCATGACTTTGCCCTAAAATACATTTTTAAAGAGTCTATCCTAGTCAAAAAAAATTTCTATCCCTTGGAAGATATTCTTCCATAGATTTCAATTTAGGATTCTTTGTCTCTTTTCACTATCTGAACATCTCTCTTTGATTATGTCTTTGGTGCTTCTCTCCATAACCAACAGGCACATGAAAAGATTAGCTCAACTAATAAGAAAATCCAAAAAGAGCAAGAATTGAACCGACCCGAGCAGACCCGAGATTATGGTTAGAAGTAAAAGCAAACAAGAAGTTAAATAAAAGTAAAATGTATGTACAAAGTGTTAAAATAGGAAGTTAAAACAATGGATAAAAACGTTAGCTAAAAATATGGTGAAAAGCTAAAGTTGTTAGCTAGCACTATGCTATCCAAACAGAATTTTAAAAGATTTAACAGGTAAAATTGATCAGTAATCATAAAATAAAACATTAGAACCATTGTGGATGAAAGCAGTTTGGATTAATCTTAGAGCTGTGGTGGTACATCAAATGAAAAAGGTTGGGACCATCTGAGCTAAGCTAGCTCCTGCTGTTGTCATGGCGCCCCTGTTTTTTTTTTCTCTAAAATTGATAATATCTCAAATCTGTTGCAGAGTAAGATTAATAAAGAACCAATATGCACAAGGCTGCCGGGCTTTGTGCGTGCATGTGTGCAGAATACTCATATATGTTTCTTTTGTATGTGCGTGTGAGTTTATGTGTTTAGCATGTTTGTGGGAGATAACGGAGAGAGCGAGAGCTGCCGCGGCTCACGGGGCGAAATCAGAGAATGGGGTCTTTTGTTGGCGCGTTAGCTTCTCATTACAGAGTAGGGGTGAACCCCAGAACCTAGCTAGACAGGCCGTCTGCGTGTCACTTCCTGTCTAAGCCTGCAGAGCTACGCTATTGGCAAGCTATTGTTCCTGGGAGAGCGTGATAGGATCAGGGAATGTGTCCTAATGTTTGCAGATTGGCTTGCAGGAGCAACAATTACACTTGGAGAACGCTCCCTATGGGGGAGTAGGGAGATAAGAGCCTGGGTGTGGAAGAGGGTGAAAAAGGCTTGGTGTGTTTCTCTGTGTGTGTGTGTGTGTGTGCGCGCTTTCACCAAATGCAACAGTAATGATCTTTTATTGTTTTAATAGCTTACCCATGTGGCGCTGCTTGCATTGAGAATCCACAATGGAGAAGTTTTTCCAATTTCCTCCTAACTGACAGCCTAAATTGCTTTCTTTTGTTTTACTGTTCATTTGTTGCTCATCACATCTTCATATAGAGAAGCAAGGCAAATGAAGGGGCGCCCACTGAGATGCTGCACTAGGGGAGCGCATCATTTCCTCAAGCTTTTTTTTATTATTTATTCATTATTTTTCAGTGCTTTAAATGAGTCTGCCCTGCAAATGACGCTGTGTAGAAATGCACCAAATTATGTTTAAAATAAAAACATGCATAAAACATTTTTAACCGCTCCTCTTCGCCTGCTTTATAGTCAGTACCTCCCAGCACCTTCTAACTCACCTTTCTGTCTCTTACACAGCGCCGGAGTGCGGAGGTTTGCTAGATGCCAGCGAGGCCGGTTATATCACCTCCCCTGGTTATCCTCTGGAGTACCCCCCACACCAGAACTGCCACTGGATCATCACGGCGCCAGAGCCCTCGCAGCGCATCGTCCTCAACTTCAACCCTCACTTTGAGATCGAGAGGCTCGACTGCAAGTAAGACGGGAAGGCCGGGGGCTGGGGGGGCTGGGGGGGCTGGATTTGGGTCATAATGGTGCAGTCCATAAAACCCACTCTTTTCTTTCAGGGGAAAATTGGCTTCACCGGTAAGATGGTGTGCTATTATTGTGGCTGAATGATGATTCATGTTGACACGTTCATTAGTATGCTGCGAAAGCATCCGTATCTCAAATAAGTAATTTCCAGTTGAGGCGCACAGATTTTTACATACTGTTATAATTCAGTGCCGGGTGGTTTGGCCCAATTCCAGGCTGTTGAAACGTAATCCACATTTTGACCACAACAGGTCAATCGCAAAGGAAATTTTAATTGCAGATTGCAGGCTTCCTGTGAATAGCAGACCATTAGGTAGACTGTGGTTTTCTTTTTCTATTTTCTGACATAATTATTTATTCAGAAAATGGAAAGCACATAAGCTCCACGTCGAAGCACACAACCATTAAACTCATTTTGTCCTGGATGCTAGTCGCCTTCTCCCAGGCAGTTATGGGGGTTAAATTCCTTGCTCAAGGGCACATCAGCTGCAATATCAACCCTCTGTGTTTTAGAGGACAGGAAATGCTGCTCATTTCCACATCCCAAGGTTTTCTGCTTCTTTCACACACTCTTGAATACAGACGAGGAAAAACAGGTCGCAATAAAACAATAAAACCCAAATGGAAAGAATGATTCAGATAGTTTAATAATAAGTTCCTATGTTATTTCCGCTGGTTAAGCTTAAAAAAAAAAAGCGTTGTCAGCCAGGATGTATTTGTGTTTTATCCTGCTCAGAACCATACAAGATGAGGTTTTTAACCTTCTGAAGAACAGCAGACTAGTCGGGAAGATTTTTGACAGATGTAAAAATTTGAAATTTACTTTTGAAGGCATCAGCCAGCATTACCCAGACTATAAAGCTCTAATCCCCCCTCCATCTGATAATCAAATGCCAAGCAACATTTGGAAGTCGGCGTCTGCTTTTGGGCAGTAAAGACAGAATGATAAGATAGGATGTAAGAAAATGAATCATGATGGATTTTGAAGTCACAGATTGGAGGGTGGGCCGAGAGAGAATAAACAGGGGAGGCTTTAAGAAGTAATAGAAGGGAATGAGACCCAGCTGTTTATCTCGATATGAGCGAGTTGGTCAGTTTCCTTTCTCAGAGACATAAATAATCCAAATCATATGGTCTTCTATTGTCTATGACCTCAGAGGAAGACGGTAGTTGGAGGGTGGAAAAAGCTCCCAGTCTCTACTGTTTAATTCGATTTTATATACAACCAATTTTGGTCAAACGATGAGTCCATTTGATCAGTTTATCAGTGCACTTCTCCACTCTGTAAATTGAAGAATTAATAATGGGTTTTCTTTGCATGTATTTTATTTTTTTTGCATTGTTCGTCTACAAAGTGATTTGTCTGGCCGGGAGAGGCGAAGAAAAACCAAACCAAAATAAAAAAACGTTGCTTTCATGAGCGCATGAATGGCCGCTTTGGTTGGAAAAGGTTTTGTAATATTTGTCGGGTTCTTTTCGCACGGTAGCGCCGCGACGGCATTGAACTTGAAATGTTATTTTGATGTCGCCGCCTTTGAGTCTCCAGGTTTCCGTCGTGTTTTTTTGTTGTGTAATTATCTTTTTGCACTAAAGCGCCTCTCCGCTTTGACACCAGCATCGCTGTGTCGGCAATATGGCGTGCCCGCACTTCCTGCTGGACTGGTAGAGAGGGAGGGAGGGAGAGAGGGAGGGAGGGATGCCTCAGCTGTTGATAAGCAGTGTGTCAGGCAGTTTCTCACAGCCCAAGGCATGCAGGGCAGGAGGAGGCTGAGGGAGGAGGAAGAGAAACTGAAATACCCCCTTCTTCTACTTCTTCTTTTTTTTTCCCTTCGGTACAGACAATCTTATTAGGATGGTTTTTTTAGACATTTTTTTTAACACACGCCTGAAGGGGACAAGGCCTCGGCGTGCCCTCTAACACACACTCCCACTCAGTCTCCCTTCATCCTGTATATATGAGTGTGTGAGTGTGAGTGGGCGTTTATGAGTGAGTAACTGTGCAAGCACGTTTTGCAAGTTTGTACGGTTAGCATCCCTCTCTATCCATCACACCTCTGGTGACCCCCACCCCCCCGTTTGGAAAGAAGTAGTGAATAATGCCAACATGTTTTTATGCATCACCTTTACCACCAGTGTGCCCTTCTGTGTTTTGTAGAGAACCCTTGAAGGCACAGAAAACAGCAAAATAGGGCTTGATAATCCTCCTCTCTCCATCCCGTGTTATGCTTTTCTTTTCTTTTTTTACACGGATTGATCCAGGCCCTGTAGCGCTGTTACGGGTTGCTTCCTTTTCTTGCCTGTATGATTAGGCATGGCGGTGTGAGAGAGTGAGCAGAGAGGAGATTTTTGCATGTTTTCACGGTCCTCTCTGCGAGGTTAGGGCAAGGGGAGCCAGAGGGCTTTCCAGGAGGAGTGAAGGGCTCGGTATCTCGGCCGAGGCTGAAAATCTGCGTGACAGGTGGGATTACAGAGATGGCAGAGCAGAAAACCGGAGCGGTGTTACCTGAAAGACGCAGGGCTGTGGTGTCTGGACTGCTGATCGTGGAAGCACGCAGGAAGCGGGGAAAAACGGTCACATGAAAGGCTGAACATATGTTTTTGGATATGCTTATAAAGCACGCATGCACGTGCGCTCTTAAGCACGAAACCTGTCGGTGTAAGTAGTAATACACCTGCACTTTTTTTGCCCCCCCCCCCCCCCCCCCCCACCCCCACCCCCCTCACCCCCCACCCCACACCTCCCACCCCGTTTGGTCGGATTCGTGCGTGTGCGCATGCGCGTTCAGATGTGCTCGGCGCATGCGCGTTCAGGTGTGAAAACACACCCTCTGGGCGGTATCGACTCCTCCTAGTGGGATGGCTTAGGTTATATAGGTATAAAAGTGATCCTTTCACATTCTAAGACCATCACCGCCACGGCCTAAGGAGCACAGACACATCGCGCTAAGGACCCCAACGACTCACCGACCTAAGGAGCACAGAATACCATCTGTATCAACCATGACACCCAGCCAGGACATCGCCCACGCCACAGCCGCTCTAGGTATGTCTACAGGAGTATGCAGCCGGGGTCCTCAACGTAAAAAGCAACGCTGTGAAAATGCCGTAGATGGGACTGTATTTAAGTTAGAATATCGCGGCGCTGAAGGGTATGTGTATACCATTAAATATACCGAAGGGACAGTTGTGCTTAGTGTAGATTGTGGCGAGGGATTGTTTTGGGGGGAACCCCAAAGCATCTCTACCAAAAACTGGAAGCTCTTCCGGACCGTAGTGTGTGCGGACCTGGACAATGTGGGCTTCCCAGAGGTGCTGTATGTTTCCCAGTGGAACAGTGCATCAGGCCCTGAGCTTTACAGGGTTGAGGCTGATCGTTTCAATCGCAACCCTGAAGACTTTATTTTTCTCAGTGCATGTGATGACAGGGATAGTCTTATTGCTTCCAGAGGGCTTGAAAACTGGAGGTTAAATCCTTACCCTCTAAACCTTGAAGAGCGCACAAGATGGTTTAAGGACTTGTTTTTTATACAGTGGTGCGACTGGAGAGGTTTGTCGCGTCTGTTTAGCCAGATTGACGACGCGATCAAGAGGGACAGACTCAACACTGCGTACGAGAGTATTAGAAAACGCCTTGTTTTTGACGATCTGGCGAGTTGTCCGAAGACTGGTTTGCCTGCTACCCTGTGCAAACCTAAAATCATAAGACCTTCCGACAACTAAACAATAAACTGGTAGGTTTAATGTGAGGGGTGTGTGTGTGGGGTTGCGTGTGTATCTATGTGACAAATTAAGAGCTTGTGGTTTTCATTTTACAGAGAATGACTCGCCGTCGTGGGACCTGTCAGAGTCACCATCAATAGGGCTGCTAATCCCGACCCCCCAGACTCCACCACCCTCACCATCATGCTCACAGGACCCCCTCATATCAGACCTGTGGGAGGAAACTGTAATCGACATCAAACTCGCAACTCTCCACCTGTTGATGTTGGCGCTGAATGAGTTTCTACAAGAGACATGTTACGGATGCCAAACAGGCCACCCCAGTCAGGTGCAACACAGCTGCTTGCAGGAATTGTCTGAGTATTTCTTCGACACCTACTATGACGATGTGATGATAAGGCTCAAGACTGACCGATTCATCCCAGCCATCCAGCTGTTTGTACGCTCAAACACCACAGATGGGACTGGAACACAAATCCGCAGAGTTGCAGAACACCTCATGTGTGAACTGAGATCAGAGCGAAATATAGTATGCGCCATTAATGACAACATTGTGGACCTGCTAGAAGCAAGTACTTGCGCCCGACGTGTTAAACCAGCCATGCTCCGCATGATTGGAAACTACTGGGGTGGGAGACACCTGGTTTAATGTGTGCTGTTCAAGTATCCATTGTCTGTGATTGTGTCTGTGTGAAAATTAAATAAAAAGACGTGTTAACACCAACTTCTTAGTCATTTGTGGTTTGTACAGTCATGGAAAGCACATTGCATAAAATATATCATGATCCAGCCCATCCTGCGGGGTTGGCCAGTTTAAATAAGCTACGTATAGCGGCAGGGGAGGCATCAGGTGTAACACCTCCAATATCTCAGGTCAAACATTATTTAGAACAAGACGACACTTACACACTCCATAAACCTGTGAGGATCCATTTCCCCAGAAATAGAGTATTGGTGACAGGGATCGACAAACAGTTTCAAGCCGATCTGGTTGACATGTGTGAATATGTGGCAGATAATGATAATGTGAGATATCTGCTAACATGTATAGATGTATTCTCAAAATACGCATGGGTTAGATGCCTAACAAACAAGACAGCGAATGTTGTATCATCTGCTTTTGAGGATATACTTAGTGAGGGTAGGATCCCTGTGAAACTACAAACAGATGAAGGCAAAGAGTTTTATAATACAACCTTTAAACACCTAATGGAGCGATATAATATCAAGCATTTCTCAACAGCTAGCGAGGTTAAATGCAGTATTGTCGAGAGATTCAATCGTAGCTTCAAGGGTAGAATGTGGAAGTACTTAACATCAGCCAACTCCCGGAGATATGTAGATGTCATACCAGATCTCACACAAGCATATAACAATGCTTATCACAGATCTATCCAAATGGCTCCGGCAGAGGTGAATAAGGATAATGAGAAGTCGGTGTTTAACGCGCTGTACAAAACGAGGCCTCAGAGGGAACTGTGCTTTAAATTTAATATTGGCGACACTGTACGAATATCAAAACTGAGAGGAAAGTTTCGAAAAGGATACGAGCAGACCTACACCGATGAGATTTTCACAGTCAAGGAACGTATAGGGAGACAGCCCCCAGTGTACAGACTAGCGGATCTAGCAGGAGAGGTATTGAAAGGGTCATTTTATGAGCCTGAGATACAACGTGTGGTTGTTGATGAAAACAAAACATTTAAAATTGAAAACATATTGGCTAGAAAAAAAGTGGGTCGGAAAAAGCATGTGCTAGTGAAATGGCTAGGATGGCCCGACAGCTTTAATTCGTGGATTCCAGAAAAAGACATCGTTGAGGCGTAATTAACTCAGATGACGCAGCTCTACACACATTCATTCAACACTGAGCATAGACGGAGAAAGCATGAATAAAAAGAACAACAACAATGCAGGCTTCTATGTAAGCCTCTTCTCGAATGCTTCGGCGCATGTTTACCCGGGTAATAAGATATCTAATTTTAGAACAAAGCTAGCAAAACCTATCGTTTTGGATCAGCCGTATGAGGTTGCTGTTATAGAGATACAGTACCCACGCATATGGATGTCTTTTCCACAATCAGATTCGCAAGTGGAAATTCATGACCCAGTCAAAGATGGAACCATCGCCGTAACCATGATCGAACTGTCTGTGGGTCATTATGCATCTGTGGAACAGATAATAAAAGAATTTAATTTTAAATGTCAGCAGTACCAAACCACTGGAGACCTTAAAATGCAATACAACACAGTTACTAACCATGCCTGTGTTATGGGACCTAGGGGCACTATTCTCACATTTAGAGGGAGACTGGCGGAAATCCTAGGATTCGAAACAGGAGAGCCGTTTGTACTTCATTATAAAAACACATATGCCCCGCACCCCGCAGACATATACGGGGGAAAATATAACATCTTTATTTATGCAGATATCGTTGATTACCAGCTTGTGGGTGACGCCCACGCGAGGCTATTAAGAGCTATAAATATCACGGACGATGACCGCCGCTTGCCTATTCTACAATTTGACAGCCCACACTACACACCTGTGTCAAAGACATTGATCGACGACATAGAAATTGATTTGAAAGACGATCGAAATCAACACATACCCTTTTTATACGGCAAGGTGTTTGTCAAGTTACACTTCCGACCGATAACCCACCATTTTTGAAAAAAAGGATGGCCGTCTACAACACTGATGACTCAAAATATGTAAAATACTACTTATCACAGGCTGGTGGAGAGCTCGGAGGGTATGTTGGGACCAGTACGCAATATGGGTCAGGGCTGGGTGGTTTGTTCCGCAGCTTGTTTAGATTTGCTGTACCACTGTTTAAAAAAGGAGTTAGCATAGTCAAACCACACCTAAAAACAGCCGCATCGGGCATAGTGTCTGATGTCATAACCAACATAACCAGACCCTCAACCACTAAGCAGGACGGTAGCGGATTGTATGTGTATACGCCCAGACCATCTAAGACCCCACCCCCAGGGCAACCGTTGTCTAAAAAGCGTAAAACCACAAAACCTAGCAGGAGAGCTAGCAAACGGACACCGTCACGCAGAGTGAAAAGACCCAGAACCAGTCGTTCTAAAACTGCAGAGTTTGACATATTCTAAATGGCACTGTTACACAGTCATTCTGGAGAATGTGTAAAAACAGAGCTGGACCTGTTTACTGTTCCCTACACACAGACTAGCATTGAGAAAAGTACATTTATCGAAATCCCACCTGTATCTGCAATCACTGATGGAGGGCCGATCGAGTTTTACATCTCATCGTCCGGTGAAGATTACCTGGATCTAAATGACTCATATATCTACACACGTGTGAGAATCACAAACGCTGATGGCTCAAACCTGGCTAGGGGCGGTAATGTAGGATTTATTAATTATCCTGGATGCAGCATATTCAGTCAAGTTGATGTTAATTTGGGAGACCGGCTCATTAGTCAATCATCCAACACATATCCATACAGAGGTGTGATAGAATGTCTTATCAATTATAATAAGGACACTTTAGACACACAGTTCAGCACCGGGTTATTCTGTAAGGATACATCATCACACATGAATGACACATCTATAGAAGGAGAGAACCAGGGCCTGGTGACCAGAGGTGGCTACACAGCAAATAGCAGTATTGTTGAATTGATTGCACCAGTACATGCAGACCTGTTTTTTCAAGAAAAACTGTTACTTAATGGAATCGACCTGTCACTGAAATTTGTGCGCTCTAAAGACGAATTTGCTCTCATGACAGCGGATGCCAATGCATACAGAGTTAAAATTGTCTCAGCCAGTCTCTTTGTCAAGAAAGTTAGTGTATCACCGACCGTCAGACTTGCACACAGCAAGGCATTGCACCATGCAAACGCAAAATACACGGTAGACAGAGTGTCTTTAAAGACCTTCTCCATACCTGCAGGGGCTAGAATATCAACAAATGACAATTTATTTATGGGTAGGATACCTAAATTTGTGATCATTGCATTTATAGACAATGAAGCATACACTGGCTCCTACCAGCGTAATCCATTTCATTTTGAAAACTGCGATATAGAATTTATGTCTTTATATGCTGATAGTCAGGCTTATCCTGCTAAACCATTCCAGCCCAATTTCCAGAGAAAACACTATACCAGAGAATTTTACCAGCTGATACAAACCACAGGAAGACATTTAAAGGATAGATCCTTAGCTATTACGCGTGCGGACTTTGGTAACGGCTACACTTTATTCTGTTTCAATCTGGAAGCTGACGAAGGACATTCAGGGAATGTGTCGTTAATTAAAACAGGGAACGTGAGATTGGAAACCCGTTTCAGAAATCCACTACCCCGTACAGTGAACCTCTTGTGTTATTCGGTATTTGATTCAGTCATTGAAATATCTAACATGAGACAGGTGCTCTTGGACTACTATTGAGACAAAAACGGTCATGAACACTATAGAACTATCAGCCGTGATCGGCAGCATTATCAATAAAAACACACATTTCCTAGGCGTGTTAGCCTATGATCAGCTAACCACTGAACGGCTTCAAAGACTCCCTGCTATGAGTATTGTAAACACCCACCCTTCTACGATGCCCGGGGAACATTGGCTTGCTGTTTATATTTCGAGAGACAGACGCGGTTATTTTTTTGATAGTTTTGGTCACTCGTTAGACAGTTTTCCCCCAGCAATAAAGATGTTTCTTCTAAAAAACTGTTCCACTGTTTTATATTCAGGAAAACAAGTGCAGAACGACTTCTCCATCACATGCGGTCAACACTGTGTATTTTTTTTATATCATGTGCAAAATGGTGTATCTTATGAGCGTGTGCTTAACATGTATGGGTCTGATTTAATTTGTAATGATGCTATGGTGTGTCGATTTGTCAACAACATACAACCTGTTGCTGTATGCAGTGATTACGTGTGTGTGCAATGCGGATACTGACATGTACTAATGAGAATAATAAAAACAACATGAGAGCATGATAATCGAGTCAATGGTATTTATTATCAAATCTCGTATATAAATATATAGATTTACAACATACATTGTTTAAACATAAATAAAAGAAATCAAACATTAACCAGTAATAAAAAAGAAAAACATATATTTAACAGTAATAAAGACATAATATATTTAACAGTAATAAAATAAAACAAAACAAAACAATTTAGCAGCAATAAGTGAAAAAAACATTACAGTAGAAAAAACACCAAACAGCAAATATTTTTAGCAGAAAAACAATTTCAGGTGCAATAAGAAAAAACCTGAATTCAAAAATCCAACCACTCTACAGGACCCCCCTTTAATTTGTTTTTTTTATTCTTTATTTTTTTTAGTGTACTATGTCGCAGCGGTCCACCAGGGGTGATCTTTTTTGGTGTGTGTTTTAAAAAACCAGGGTCTTCAGACAGTGTGTGATCGGTTTTATACATGGCGACGGTCTTACGTATGCCTGTGTTAGATATGGCTGATAACGGTACGTTTAAATCTGAGACAGCTTTTAAAAACTCTGTCCAGCCGATAGGTCTCAAACCCTCAGAGGGTGTGTGTGTGGTTGTGACGCCTTTAATTAGATCATAAATGTGTGAACCAGGGATGGTGTGTTTATCAACAATAATTTCGCCTTTGTCGTTGTAAGAGATCAAGTGTGGCGAACGGCTCACCGCTGATAGAATAAGTTCTGCATTCCTCCTACACCTTTTAGGTATGTATGTTAAAACATTCTCCGCAACAAGATCCCTCACCCCTGCATCACCATGAACAGGCGATGTGTCCGTCGACTGGGGTTGCACATCCCTGTTAAATTGTTCAGGTAATGATAAAGACAATACATTCTTTTCACGGGCACCTTGTCTCACAAGGGTAAGGTATCTTTGGAGAATATCGCTGTATTTTTTAGCCTTCTCATACACATCTATGTCAGAATCTTGTAACACTTGTAACATCTCCTTGTCCAACTCGTTCTGAGACTGTTGTCTGATGCTGTCTGTTTGCTGCTGCTGCTGCTGCTGGTGTTGCTTTATTAAGTCCAACTGGTGTTGGGGTACCAAAAACATCTTTTGCACATGTTCCATTTTCACCTGTTTGCTATCAGACTGGTTATGAAAGGGATTGCAGCCCCTAATAGCGGCAGTAAAAACCCTCCAGATTGGTTGATTGTCTTTCTCTTTTTCAAAGTTTTTATTTTTTTGTCTGCAATCAGTCTGATTATTGATTTTTTCTTTTTCAGCTGTTTGTACTGCTGATTGGTCAGTGGTATGTTACCATGCAATACATTAAAGGCTATCTCACACAGCGCATTGATAAAATCTAAGTTTGAATTACTAATAATAACTCTGCGTAGAGTAGGAGGAGCCCTGTATATCATCTCCAACAGAGACAGATTCCTCCGCATGCGTGATGACATCCTTTCACCTCTTTGCTGATTTTTGTTTTGGAATGTAAACAACCGGACGCTCTGATAGTAAATTTGTTCTGAGTCTTAAATAGTCCGGGGTCTTAGCTTTATAGTCTATTAAAAGATACCCGTATGTTGTGGATGTGGCATCATTAAACGCTTCTATAAAATATTTAGTATTACCCGGAAACATTTGCCTACCTAAAAGCATAACCTGATATTTATCTCTCGGATTTTTAAACAATATTAGATAGTTAGTGTTCAAGGAAATGGTTCTACTGGATTTTCCTTGAATAAACAAATTCTGAACTAGATATATACAACTCAAATTCCTATGATGCACATACTTTGTGAACACATTTTGAACTTCTAAATTGTTAGCTGCATCGTTCATTACATCGTCTATAATTAACAAATTGTTCTTTTCTGCAGGAAGAAGGGTGTCATCAGCAAGAGATTCGGGTATACCGTTAACAAAGTTTATGTCTCTTATCTTAAGAAGCTGGTCATATAATGGCTGCCAGCATGAGTATATATATACAATATTGTCAATGCTGCATGATATAATCCGGGAAGAATTTTCAATTATGCTTTTAACAAAAAAAGTCTTGCCGCAGTTACTGGGACCGCTGACCACCATACTGAACGGGTGCTGCAACCGGGCGTCAAACCCCTGTTCTAATTTAAAATCCATAAGGTACAGTTGTATAGTCTGGGAGCACACGGCGCTTATTGTAAACAACTTTAACTTTTTTCACAATGGTTTTATTCTTCAAATGAAGCTTCTTTTTATCGCGTCTGATGCTATCAGACACGGCAACTAGGTGTGCGTCTGATGTCTGATTGGTTACAAACTTGTGGACTAAACCTTTCAAGGATTCATGGGTGACAACTTTTGAGTTTAGTGCGTTCAGTGTCACGCCTTTACATTTGACCTGGGTCTTGCCCAACGATGTGTGATACGCGTAGCATTTTGGCCCACCGGAAACAAATTCCGCTATGTAATCCTCCACACCACCCTCTCCACAGTCTAATTCGCTTGTGAGATCCCCCAGAAACGGACCTAGAGGAGGCATCCACTCGCCAGGGCGTGCCGTGAAAATGACACTGTCCGTGTCACAATACAGCACGCGCTGCTGCAAGTTGTCTAGCAAATCATACAGCATGAGTCTGGCGTGTGCAGTGGTCATGGCCCCGACAAAAACATTAACGTCCTTAACACGGGAAGCTCTACCATCAGCATGCCGCCACTGCACCATTGCGACGTCGTCAGAGATGAAACAAAACTGACGCACGTCGTACTGGTCGCTAAACATTAGCTGGCTAAATCTGGAAGGGTCTGTAATGAGCTCAGATGATGCCATATTTGACCTCATGCTGAAACGACCCCATAACGAGTTTAGCAACAGCTTGTTACAGTTACGAACAGCTTTATTTACACAAATCTTGGATGGGTCTAGCATTATTCCCTCCTTCTCATAATACTCGTCTATGTACTTCTTCTGTTCGTCAGGTGTCTTGACGTGTTCAGGATACCCCGAGGCCTCCTGTTTGAGTTTTAGGAAGGCTTTCACATAGTCTTTAAACAATGTGTCGGTCTTATTGGGGAAATGCCACACCTCATCAATAGCAAGAACCCTGTATCCCTTCTCAACAGCTTTTTCAAGCTCAAATGAGACCCAAGTGCCTTTCAATACCCGCTCACTGTCCCTGTGTCCACATGCAGTATGCTGGTTTTGGTCTTCAGCACACATGCTGCAGAGTGGAAACATCAGTTTTCCGTGGCACCTGTAGGGAAGGACGGGGTGAAAAAGACCCTTAGGGGGGAGCACTGTGCATTTAACAAAGCCGAAATAATTTTCTAGCTTGTCAAAGTTGGTGTAAATGACTTGAGGGTGTCCTACAGGATAGTCTTTTTTAGACTGCACTGTGGGATAGAGACTGGTGAAGTCGTAGTAAAATATTTTTTCATCACAACCAGTCTTGTGGTACAGCTTTATAGCATTTGTGCGACCTCCAAAAAGAGCGTCTCGGGGATTCATGCGTTCTGGCTTTCTGTATGTGTGCATGAAAGCCACAACTGTAGGGTCTGTCTGCTTCAAGGCAGCCCATTCACATTCCCACATCACTATTACGTTCACACTGTGTTGTGATCTCAGTGCATCAACTTTGTCACAAAACATGCGATGCAGCAGTCCATAGGATGCTTTGCTGACAGGATTAACTTCGCTCTCGGGGTAACATTTAACACAGCCGTGGTGAAAACATCCTGCAAATTCATAAGCTGTATTACTTGTGGGGTCAAAACCGTCCACAAAATACGGTCCAACCCTCTGTTCGCCTCCTCTGAGAGCATGTTTTACCACTTTGTTGGTGGTGTGGGACACGTATTGAAGCCATTCGATAGAGACGTTAGAAAACGTCTTATTCTGCTCAACGTATGCCCCGTCATACGTGAGAGCGAGCGTGTCTCTAGGCAGAAACAGCGTTTTATACACACCCATACTAAATGCAGCCAAGGTGGTATACATGAATGGATCAACTTGTGTACAACCCAGTAACGTGTCACGATAAATGCTGCATGCTTTACGCAGGACATCAACATCGTTAACACAGTAACGCCTGAGTTCAGCCTGAAAATCAAAGGGATTCTGTGAGGCAACCTGGTACCATTCCATGAATCGCACCTTATCGCTTTCAGACATGTACTCATAGCCGTAGAAGGAGGGGTCTGGGTACGGGCCCACATAATGCTCATTATCCCTCGTATTAAACCTGTGTGGGAAATGGCCCTTCTGCAGATCTTGAAAACCTAAAGCAGAGGGTATTTTGGCAAGGCCCATGGGCAAAAAGCTGAACGAATCAATCCATCGCTGGTCATAGTCCCTGTCATACATCAAAATCACACGGCTGCCGCTCATTATGACACTAGGTGTTATGCACTGTCTGACAAAGTACTCGAGGAGTATGTAGTTGTCAAAGCCAGATGCATTATGTGCTATGAAAGTGTACCCACGAAACCTTGGGCGTCTGTAATGTTGCACAAACGCCTCCACACACTTTAATGTGTTAAATGTGAACTTATTGCCCTTCAGATCAGACGCACACACAAAGTTAGCCTCGTGTTTACCGTTGTGGTACCTAGTCTCGAAATCATATAAAATGTATTTATCGGTAGGCTTCTGTTTTTCAACAGGCTGTATGAAACACTGATGGTCGGAGTCTCCGGTTAATTTAGGCTCGCGGCAGTGCTCGCATCTAGGCTGGGCACATCTGTGTGGCGATTTCTTGGATTCTTTATATGTGGTGCCACAGTGCATGCAATGTTTCATATTATCACAGGGGATCATGTTGTGTTTTAATTCTGGTAATTTGTGTTGCTGGTAACAGTGTTGTGATTTGCAGATGCGGTTACAGTCGCTGCATTTCACTGTGGGACCCCTGTGGTGTTGACAGAGTGTATAACATGTGTTACATCTATGTTTACAGGAATGATGTAATGGTGAATTATATGTACTGTAACAGAAATTACACACATAGGATGCACCAAGAAAAGCGGTTGGGTTTAAAATCATGTGGTAATGTTGATTATGGAGATACATCATCAACGTGTTTGTGTTTGGCTCTTCATGTGTGAAAAAACATTCCAGGCGTTTACGCCCTTCTGTGTGGTAATAGATTACAATCTTAATGTTGAAGTGCTTCTCAAATTTACTGACATCTGTGAATGATACTTGCTGCTTGTCGCATAGACCTACTTCAGCATGCATCCGTTTAGCTGTAGCGAGTTTTTCTAGCTCAGAGGCTGATGAGTTTAATGAATGTGCTATACATAGGGAGAAGCACAAATTGTTGTGTGTGTTGTTTGGTGTGTATAAATGTCTGCCTTTCTTTGAGAGAATCTCATCATAAGGGATTTGTGCCAGTCTTAAGCGAGCCCCACCACTACTGTTCTGAGCTACCGTGACAATAAACTCTAATTCATCATCACCGATAGATTCATCATTACTCTGCATAACTTGTGCAATTCGATCGAGAAACAGCTCCGGATCATACCGATCATCAGCGTTTAAAACAGCCTGAACATCTGAAGCCAGCGAGGGGCCACGCAGGACTACGTTTAGAACGCTGCCCTGTTGAGATCCAGCCACAGCTCGGTCTACCACATTGGCTAAGCACTCGCGCACTCGCGCAGGTACTTGTTCTGGATGATCAAGACTTATACCCCTAAAATCAAGGCGCTCACGCAATTCGCGAGCATTAAAATTAGGTATCTCTCTAATGTGTGGCTGGGAGCGCCTGCCAGATCCAGATTGCACAACGGGCTCAATCACGATAGTATCACTTTGTGAGAAATTTACAATGACTGAGGGGGTGTGTGGTGTTGCAGCGGTGCCCGGACACGCATGTGCGTCTGTAGTACTAGTAGAAGCGGTAACAGACTCAATAACAGCAGCAGCAGCAGCAGCAATACGGTTAGCATCAGTAACAACAGTGGTCCGAGCATCACCTGATGTACTACCACTATTATTAACAACAACAATAGACCCATCAGCAATAGCAGGCGTAGGAACAGTCTGACGAGGATGTGTATCAGATGAGGCTGATGCAGGCACAGTATTAAGTCTAGCTATAATATTGTCTAATTTGTTATCTGTTTCTTCAGCCCACTGCATAAAAGCCTCTAAGTCAAAACATCTAACAGGACTGGAGGTTCCGTTATTATGTTTAAATAATTTATTTGGAGGGTCCATGGTCTGGATTTTAAAAGTCAGGGACTTGAAATTTTGCTGCAGATGATGTCTAATGTACTACACACTTTTTTTATGAATTTGATAAACTGTTGGTTTTGTATCTGTGCTTCTTGGTGGTATTGATTGAGTCTAGCTTCAATCAAACATAATTTATCAACTAATGAAGCTATATGACTCTGTTCAACAGGTTGAGCGTCTGAAACCTTCATGTAAGCATCATACGCCGCTGATATTTGAGAGTCTGTTATACCGTCGTCTTCAAAATCTACGTGTGAATCAATGCTATTTCTGACACATTCTGGTGGGGTGGGTATATGAACAAGATCGAAATCTGATATACTGTATTCAAAAACATCAGAGAAATCACGAGGCAAGCACTCACTCGGGGGTGTTGCAGGACCGCTGATGAAGATCGCTTCTGATTCTCCACTGTTGCACAAAGCTCCAGGTTTTTGTTGTTCTGGGAGGTCGATACTGCTTAAACATTCCAAAAACGTCTGGAGTACGGTGTCCTGATCATTATGTGGAGGGGTACTGTGCTGCAGTCTGTGAAGATAGATATGTGTTAAAACATTTATACAAGCACCCATTTCAAACAGAATAAGCGTGTCTCCCTCTCTATCTCTTTTTATCTAATTTATATATATACCTTGTAGTGTGCGTTATTCCTGACGGCCCTGGTTCTCCGCACATAAGGTTCTCTGGCGTGGCTCTGTATGTGTAAAACGGTCGGTTTTAGAACATTTGGAATTGTTTAAACCCATTTGCTGTTTTTTAAATACACAATTATACACCCCGTTGTATACATACCTTTTGTAAGGATGGGCTCTGTGGTCGCGGTGTCTGAATGTTTTCCTGCTCAGTTTGTTAACCCTGGAACAAATCAAAGAAAAACTCTGTTATTATATAATTTAAAACAATCGCAAGCTTAAAACATACATACGATTAAAAATCGCGTAATTCTGTACACACCTTGTGCCTGTTAGAGATGTTGTTCCATCTTTAAAATCCCCCGTTTCTAAAGAAAAGGGTGCTGTGCCGTTCTCCCGAACTCCTGAAAATTAAGCTTTTGTTTTAGGAAAAAGATAGTTTGAATATCCTATAATATGTTAACATAACACTTTTAAAAATACAATAATAGGTTTTGTTTTACTTACCGCTTAAGATGTCCATGTTATAAAGAACGATGATAGTTTTGATGGTCTCAAAGAAAGTGATGTTGTCGCGACGAATGCTGAGTTCACCCTGAGCTTCGCATAGGTCTCGGTTAAATACCTTCTCCAGGAACAATGCCAGTACACAAGTGCTTCACACCTTAAGTTCACACTCCCATGCTACTTCCCAGAGTTCTCGAAGAGACAAAAGACACCTAGTCTGGAGGTCCTGTTTCCCACCATCAACCTTACTACACCCCACCCTCCCCCTACCATTTGTCTAGACAGGTTTGCCTTAGTTCAACATTGCGAAATCCCGATTTTTAAATAAAATGATCGCATCAACCCTGTAAAGAAAACTAGTTAAATTAAATAAAACGCTTGTGAACATGCCGACATTACCCATTCGGAAGAAATTCCCACTTGTGCCGTTTTCAAAATAAATTGCATGTATCGCAGCAAGCTGAGATATTGTCAGGTTTATAAAATTAGTCTAGCCTCAGTACACAACTGCTTCACACCTTAAGGTTCACACTCCCCAAGCTACTTCCCAGAGTTCTCGAAGAGACAAAAGACACCTAGTCTGGAGGTCCTGTTTCCCACCATCAACCTTACTACACCCCACCCCCTACCATTTGTCTAGACAGGTTTGCCTTAGTTCAACATTGCGAAATCCCGATTTTAAATAAAATGATCGCATCAACCCTGGAAAGAAAACTAGTTAAATTAAATAAAACGCTTGTGAACATGCCGACATTACCCATTCGGAAGAAATTCCCACTTGTGCCGTTTTCAAAATAAATTGCATGCATCGCAGCAAGCTGAGATATTGTCAGATTTATAAAATTAGTCTAGCCTCAGTACACAACTGCTTCACACCTTAAGGTTCACACTCCCCAAGCTACTTCCCAGAGTTCTCGAAGAGACAAAAGACACCTAGTCTGGAGGTCCTGTTTCCTCAATGTCTGGGAGGTGTGGGGTGGGAGGTGTGGGGTGGGGGGTGAGGGGGGTGAGGGGGGTGGGGGGGGGGGGGGGGGGGGCAAAAAAAGTGCAGGTGTATTACTACTGGTGTAAAAGTGCTCATCAGTCATCACCTCACCACCGCCACCCCCACCCCATACCAAGGCACTTTAGGCCTTTATAAAACTGAGAAAAGTGCTTGGTCAGCTCAGGCGAGGCTTCTGAACGCTAATATCCCCTGCCAGCTGGTGATTTTCCCTCGGCGGGTTCAAACAGTCAGTACTCGTGCGATGTAACAAAGCCAAACAGCGGCTCGACTGCAGCAATCAAATCGTGAGCCTTATGCAGGCGCTCCATGTCTGAGGTGGCACTTTAATTCAGGATTTCATTTCAGGGGGAGTCCGGCCATGTGCCAAATAGCTCTTACCTCCAGGCTGCCAGCCGATTGATGCGAACTAAATGTAATAAAGGCTAGATGAAATATCAGGCCCATATCTCTAATGCAATCTGCCATCACCAAGCCCCAGGATGCTACCTAGTGATATACCAGAGTCGAGGAAGGGGAGAGAGAGAGATTCTCTCCAGCTCTCTTTCTCGACGTCTCCCTCCTCCGATATTTTCCTTCCCTCCATCTCTCCCTTTGTTCTTCCTCTCTCCCTCTCGCTCCTGCCCAAGGAGGTGTTTTATTTTTATGCACTTGAATTAAACATTGAAACGGGTGGGTGCACGCGCACACACAGACACACACACAGACACGAAAACAGTCATTCAAGAAGATCCATTTCTTGCACTTTTTTCCGGTTTTTATTTTCTCACTTTTATTTGGTTATTTGTTATTGAATGCAGTCTGCCTGAGGTGGAAAGATTTTATTATATAACTTTATAACTCTTCAGACACACAGCTAGACACCCCCCCACACACACCCATCCCCGCCCCCCGGGGCTTGTGACATGTCTGGTGCCACCAACACACGTACCAGCTCTGTGTTTCTATGCGTGATATCGCCTTTTTGCTAGAGCTCGAGGGAGGGGTGGGATCAATGTCTGTATTCCGCTTGTAATGGGAAATCTATAAATGATCAGCAATAGCCAGAGGGGAAGGAAAGGAAAGAAGGCGCAAAAAGGGAAAGGGAAGGATGATGGCTGAGGATGAAAGGAAGGACAGACGAGCTCCCAGAGGTCATGGCTAAAGGAGGGAGTTGTTCCAGGATCATATCGGTCAACATCTGGCACTTGGCCTACAGTTAGGACACAATCATGGTCATCAGCGTCCAGCAGTCAACACAGCTGCCGGGATTTAATGATGATTTAATGGCTAACTGGTACAATTAACCGTAAAAACCCAGCATGTGATTAGGATAGCCCGGTGCAGCTGCAGCACTGTTGTCTCTGTATTCATCTGTCACAAATGTAATCAGAGTTGATGAACTACGGCGCGAGGAAAGCACAACGGCCAACACGCTTCGATAGAGGTGAAACGCGTCCAGCGAGAGTCAGCAGGGTCACGGCTTCAGTGCAGACAGCGTTTATAGTTTGATGCTTCCGATCGATGCTGCACTAGAAGGTCTGGGGCTGAGCCTAGACGGTCTGTGGTCAGTGGTTTGGCCAGAGTCATCTGTAAGCATGAACTCGTGATGGACAGCAAGGGGGAGGGCGGCGAGGCATGAGGAGATGAGAAGGAGAAGTGCTGTTTGTTTTTTTGGAGGGGGCTAGATTGAAGATGGCGGGCCCCCGCGGATCTGCTGGGATTTCGCTCGCAGCATCTAGTTAATATTTCAGAGGCACTTATGGCTTATTAGAGTCCCCTTTGCGGGTGGGAGGGAGTGTGTGTTCAGATATGTGAATATCTGGGTGTGTGTGTGCCTTTGCTTAATTTCTGCCTCTGCTTGTGTAAATCGCGGCGAGGCGGACGAAAGAAAGCCAAAGACAGCGCCTCATTGTTTACTGGATCGGGGTCTTGAGGTTTCTCGGAGCTCTGAGAAGTAGAAAAAACGGGTGGAGAAACACAGGCAACAGGAAGGGGGGAAATCATTTCAGCCGACGGCCCCGAGTGTCTGAGGGTACGGCCAAGTTTGATTTCCTGATGCTCGAGAACAGCTGTTCCCCTTTTAACAGCATAAACAAAATAAATCAAGGAGACAGTGACGCACCCGTGGCAAATTACGTGTTAATCTCTTACATAGTGCTGAAGTTCCCAGAGAATGCTTTGTGTAGGCACTGAGAATAAACTAAATGAAACACATACACAAAGCTAGCTCTTTTACAGAAGGGTAGTTAGATGAGAATTCATGTGCTGATTTCACAAAAGATGCAGGAGGACGGTACCAGCAAGGACTGTAAATGTATATAGCAGATCCCTAAAGGGGAATGACTGAACTGACTGCACATTATTGCATAGTGACCACTAGCAGGGTCAGTAAGGCCACAGAGGCATAAAAGGCCTATAAATATATAAGCAAACAGTGCTCTGCAAAAAGACTTAACACCTAACAAAGACTTGCAACCTCAGATCTCTCCACAAGCTCCTGCTTAGAAGATCTGCCTAAATGAACACATCAAGATTAATGTTGGCTATGAGAAGTTCCCAGGTTTCACAGTAACACCTGCTAAATGATGGGTGATGACAGCGAACAGGGCGGACCGTCGACTCTTCGCGAGGTAGGTTGTTAAATCTGCCCCTTCACATAAATAGTGCTCATTCTACTACTCTCCTCTAGTAAGGCTAAAAGGTGCCATACAAGCACAGCTCGCATTGTTTAATGGCACTGATTATTGTCAAATATGTGACAATAAATAAATCTTTGCTACGTAAACCTCTGAAAGGATGTAATTTAGATAAAGTGTCATCATGTATAGTAATCTTCCAGAGCAGCTTCATTGTTTACGATACCGTCAGCACTCAGTTTGGCATCTCTTAAAAGAAACCAGTACTGCTCGTACCAGTTTCGTCTTTAGTGGTTTCTCGATTTTTTTATAGCCGATTTTTACAGTTTCTGCTGAGTGTCAATGTAGAGTTTTACACTGTTTTGTGGTGTGTGTGTATACTCGCTTTGGGCCTGCGTTTGGTTGTACTGAGGCGCTGCTGCCTGCAGGAAATGTCCCCGGTCCCCAGCAAACAGCAAAATGTGTGAAAGGCAATTAGTTGTTTTGGCGCAGGGGTGTCGTGATATATGAGATCAGAGGAAGAGAAGACGTGTCTGGGCTGGTGCAGAATCACAGGCCTTTGAGGGTTTTTAGTTTCTTTAACCTTCTCCCTCTGTTCCAGCTATATTCTATAGGGGAAATGAGGGAGGGCGAAACTGCTGCCCCCCCATAATGGTTCCCTAACACAGGGCTGGTCATGCAGACCTAGACAGACCACCAGACAGACGGAAAGTTGGGGATGGATGGTGTCAGACAGAAAGGCGGAGTTTGAATCAAAACAATTCCTAGAGGAATCTGGATCTGGATGGGGGCTTTCTGCTTCCGTGTGTGCGGCGCTAATGCGTACCTTCATGGGCGCAGATGTGCGAGTGCGCATGTGCAAATGATTTATGTGTGTGTCTGCGCAGTGTCCTGGAATGCAATCAAGTGTGTGCTTGGGAGAGACAGACAGTGGGCTCTCACACGTCAGGTCCTCATGCAAGTATTCATCAGAGCCTGGGGAGAGGCTGAGCGAACAGGTCAATAATCACATCTGAGGAACACTCACTCACTGACGCTAATCCACGACAGGAGAGAGGGAGAGGGGAGAGAAGGATAGAGACCCACTCCAAAATCAATTAAAACCTAATTAGGCTCTCAGCTCTTTCGCGGGCCTTTTATCCCCGGCGTTGGTGATGCTGCATCGAGTGTGTACGCGCACGCGTGTGCTTGTCTATGCCGGCATGCGTCGGTGTACACGTCTGTCTTTGTGTGTTTGTTGGCACATGTTTTGAGTGTGTGTTTTCCCTAAAGCATGTGTCAGTAACAGCCCTAAGCAGGCGTACTTAAGGGATGGCCGCGGCTCTCACAGACTCACAGTTGGAGCCTGCCACTAAAGCCTCTACGATCGCCTCTGTAATGCAGGATTACAACCAAGACACGTATAAGAGTATTGGACAACAGCTTCTTTACTTACTAGGAGGAGAGCTCTTCAGGCCTTCTTTTGTGCAGATTGGCTTGAGCCCCAGTCGTCATCACAAGCTTAGACTGGAGGAGCGTGCAAGAAGACTGAAACACCTTTGAAACTTTAAGCTTTATGAATTTTTAAAAAAGTAATAATAAAAATTGGTAAGAGAGAGGCAGAGAGAGTGAAACTGTTGAAACCGGTTCAGGAGGTGTAGCAATACCAGGCTATCATGCTATTTAGCCTAAGGCTGCTTTCACACCAGCCGTGTTTGGTTGGTTTAAATCAGACTCTGGTTCACCTGTGCAGAAGTGGACACAGACCAAAACCGAGACCCTTTGGAGGAGGTGGTCTTGGTGTGGTTCTAAATGAACTCCAGAGCAGTTTGTTCGTGGCATGAATGTGATCCCACCTCGATCCAACCAAGCTAACAGGTGTGTCGGTACAGTTGTAGCGAAACACCTTCCCGTAGGTAACATAGCTGTGTGCGAAGCTCTGCAGAAGCCAACAACTAGCCTTGAAATGAACATAATGAAAAAGCTGCAAGTCCACAAACCCATCAACTGGCTGCAACCAGAGTAAACGGATCAAGCTTCAGAAACTGTGTGTCTTGCAGTTTCCCCCTAATCCAACTCTGGCACTGTTTTCGTTAAACCCTCCTTTGCCTCATATATAAACCTTCTTACCTTCATCTCGGCTTTAAAATATTCTCTGAAACCATGACCTGAAAATCTTCCCAAGGCCAAATCAAACCTGAGATTCCTTTATTTCCCAAAGTGCATGTCCTTTGTACTCTTTTTTTTGGTTTAATTAACTCGCCTCGTCCTGTACGTTCTTTTTGTTGGTCAGATGCTTTCATGTGGCGATATTGCAGGCTCATTGCAGCATTTTCACACTTCGAGCCTCACCTGTGCATGTACCACTCTGACCTAGATTAATATGGTTGGGATTATCCCTCCATCAGCAGTCTTAGCTTGAATGCTCTGTATAGGAATCAATACACTGCAGGAATGCGATAGCCAAAAAAGAGGCTTAGTGACTCTACTTAATCCAGGTTTTATTCCAAGCAGGCAGCACAAAAGCAGTCTTAGTGCTGAGATTCCACAAAGAAACAGCCTTGAGCTGATTGGTTTGTCTCAGCTCTTCTCAGCGCTTTTTATTGTAGAGAAGTCGCGGGGGGGAAAGCGCTTACCTGTTCGGGACATTGGCGAGATGCTGAGTTTGAATGCGGCTCCCAAACCCGGAGTCATCTGCGATGATTTTTTAACATCAAACAACCCGTCACGCTAATTAGCGAGACAACAGCAGCCCTGTTGTTTTGTGACAGCTTTGTTACACAAACTAATTGAAGCAAGTGCGTTTCGCATGCCTGTGTGTTTGAAGGGTGTAGCTGCAGGACGCCTGCAGCAATGCAGTCAGCTACATTGGGAAACCCAGTGTTTTGTGTTTAGTGTGTGTGTGTGGTAAAGACACTTGTGGAGAGAAACACGATTGAGTATCATGATAGATTATAAAATTACAAGGAAATTATTCACAGTTGCAACAACTTGCAATGCAATAACAACACAAATCTTGCACTCATACAGCAGCAAAACAGGCTCATGCTTAAGAGAATATAAGAGATAGAAAAGTGCAGATTCCTCTCAGACACTATTTGGATGAAAATGATTGAAACTTGCTTTAAAACAGTAATCCAGCACTGAGTTAGAAACAAGCAAAAATCATGGAGATTTTCACACCTTCCAGTATTCACACAACCCAAAATTACTATCCTGAAACCTGGTGATTCACTTTCAGCTCCAAAACATGAACTAGCTCCATCTTTATCATATCAGCAGAGCTATGATATAATTTAATGATGGCTGTCCACGGCAGGGCTGTGTTTTCATACACTGCGTAGTATTCGCTAGCCTTTAAGGGAGCTAAATTAGTCTACCATTCATAGAGACTTTTTTTTGCCTACATGAATATCAATGAAACATCTTTAGACCCATATTTTATATGTGTTATCTCTTACAGGCTACATATCTGCATTAAACTTTGTGTCCGTGTGGAAAACAAGTGCAAAAGTGGAAATTTGGAAAACTTTGATGCTGTAAAATCCACCCATGTAGTATTTTCCTTAAAGGGAAACAGATACTAAATATCAGCTTGCAGCTGTGGTGCATCTGCAAGCCACTTTGCAACCCACCTCCAAGCCGGCTTCTTCTTTCATCCTGTACCCCACATGATCATCGCGGTGGGTCTTGTTGCTCCCAGGACAGACGGATGGAAATAACAATCTTCTTTTGACTTGAATGATCCTGACTGAACTCTGTGACTCTGTGTCGCCGCTTATGTCTAATAATGGCACAGGAGTGACACTCGGGGTTAATTTTGGATCAGCTGGTTGGGCTGCCTCCCACACACACACACACACTCTCACACACACATGCGTAGTAGCCTGCCAGTTGAGAATTTGCTTTTATCATTCAGGGTCAGTTAGCTAGTCAAAGGTCAAAATGAGCCAAGCGCTCAAGCATGTGTAAGCTAATAAGCAAGGTGCCTGTGCATTTCTTTGGACCGATTTTACTCTCCGCTCCTTCACCTTAATGTCATCATCCCCCCCAGCCTTCACCTTTTTACTATTTCATGAGCTCCTGCCTATTTTTGCGCCTCTTATTAACAAATCCATCCATTTGCCCCAGTCTTCACCCGCTGATTGCAGCCACTTGTTCAATTCCGTTCTGCTCAAACGCAGCCCTCTCTTCATTTTCTTTCCTGTTATCCAAGATTTGGTAAAATGGCGAGAGCTAACCTCGAGCTGATGTCAGAGGGATCTGAGCTTGTTGTCTCAAGCAGAACTGGGTCATAAGAGCTAAATTTATTGAATACAGCTGAGGGGAAGCAGCACATATGAGGTGTGGCAGAGATGTTTATTTGTGTTTTGAAGTTGTGTTGTGCTGTTTCGCTCTGTGTATTCTGTCCTGAGGCTGAACTCTGACGGTAAATAGATCCACACCTGTCTGGTTTTTATTAGCTGAGCCGATTGCATAACCCCATAACTATCTACATTTATCTCCCCTCTACATTTCTCCTTTTATCTCTTTACCTTTCTTAATCCCTTCCTGATGCATTAAACTCTGAGTATGCTGCATCTTAGGATTTTTTTAAGGAATGCTTTTAAGAGAACAATCTAATTCATTTCTCTTATTCTTTTCAGATACGACTTCATAGAGATCCGCGATGGAACTTCAGAGACGGCCGATGTTTTGGGGCGGCACTGCAGCAACATCGCCCCAGGGCCAATTATCTCATCTGGGCCATCCCTCCAAATCAGATTTGTCTCCGACTACGCCCATCAGGGAGCCGGCTTCTCCTTGCGCTACGAGATATTCAAAACAGGTAAGGAAGCATTAACGGGTTTTGTTCGTGTAGCTGGGTCTGTTTAGTGCCAATAACGCCACACAGTTCATCGTGTTTTTTCTTAATTTTCTTGTTTTTCTGCAGACTTTTTTGGGCAATTCAAGCAATATTTTATATTACATGAAAAACAAAACAAACAACAACAACAAAAAAAAACAAAACAGTGTGCATCATTTTGTTACAGTTTATGTGTGGGACATATTTCATCAAACGTAAGGCTCCCCTTCTCAAAAACACTCAAGTTAATGGTTTTTTGCCATCATGCGCCTCCTTCGCCTTCATGTTAGCGGCCCAAAACCCGCAATCACTCATCCCATCACTTTCCCAGTAATTTACTTCAGCAGAGGGGACCGGGCATGCAGGCAAAACTTACAGAGCGAGGAAAAAACAACAACTTTTAAGTTGCCTCAAAGCACGTGAGGAATGCGTTCTTATATGAAGCAAGAATACACTTCCTCCGGGGCCGTTAGGAAGACTCGGGTGTGGGAAGGGTTATTGTGGGATGATGGAAAATGGAAAGAGCTCCGAGGCTACTTGGGAGTTTGACTTAAGGTCAAAGGTTTATGAGCGGAGGCAGAGGCGAGGAGATTGATGGGGACGAGCGTGTGGCGAAATGGAATTTTCTCAAAAGTCGTCAAAGTGCACGAGGTGAAGTGCGCTTTGCGGGCAAGGCTGAAGTATTGTTTTAGTGGCGCTTGTGTGTTTGTGTGTGTGAGTTATAGTGGGAGGAGGCGAGGTGAATTGGTCAGGTGGCCTCGGGGGGGAACAAGATTTATGTACAAGTGAGTTGCCAGCGTATTGTCTCTGCAGCAGTTAAAGGTAACTCCGGATTTGGGTCTGGAAATGCTTTTCGATTTAAAACAAAACAGAAAGAATTCGTTAATTCACCTCCCACCTTTGAAGAAATGTCCCGGGCTTTGTGTCAAATGAGTGTGACCCAAATTTGATGTTACCGAGGACACCGAGCTCAGACCCTGGCGGTATAACTGACTGCATCTGTCTCACGCATAGATGGATCGAAGGCTGGTGGATTGTGGCGGAGGGGGGGGGATGCGGTTGCTGTGCATTTAACAAGATCCTGGTATAAATACAGGGGTGTAAGAGCTGGTGTCACTGTGCGAGCACATGTAGGTGTCTGCTGGCTGCATGTGTGGGTGGTTCCACTCAGCTTGTTGTGCGAGATTCTGTCTGTCTCTATGTATGTTTGTATGTGGAGGCGGGAAGAGAGACCCTTATGTTTGTGTGTGTGAGACAGAGAGGTAGAGAGAGAGGCACAAACTGAGAGGGAAAATGATTGGGGTTAAGGGAGACAAACTGACAAAGAAGGAGTGAGTCAGAGAGTGGAAATGAATTCAGGATGCGTGATTGAGGCCATGTGTTAATTACGGCGTTCCCAGCGCCTGCACGCTCTCTCATCATGGCTGTTTGTCTTACCGTGGCAGGCCCGGGCCCTCTAAACAGCTTACAACTTCTGACGGGTACACAGAGATCCGAGGCTGAGATGTGTTTACTTACTAGAGGAGAAGTGGCAATTGTGCAAGCGTTATTTTTACCCTTCTTAACGGATTTAGGCGTTGTGCATTTTTGCGCGCTTTTATTTTTGGGAGGTGATGGAGAAATGAATTTTAGTCCAGTCTGTTTTAATGCAGCTGCACCAAACTCAGTTTGTGTGTGCAGTGTCGAGGTTGGGAGGTTGTGTTTATGGGTCTGTGTGTGTTTTTAAAGGGTGCGTCCTGACAGATAGAAATCTGTGCAAACAGCTGGGAGACGTGTGTGTTTGTGTGCGTGTCTTCAGCTTCCTCGCCATCTTAAACAGACAGCTGAGGCTGACCCCACCACACTGTGTCTGGAAGTCAGACAATGCAGGTCTGGTTTTGACTCTGTGTGTGTGTGTGTGTGTGTGTGTGTGTGTGTGTGTGTGTGTGTGTGTGTGTGTGTGTGTGTTTGAGATATGCTGCCCTGCTTTCTCTGCATTGGACTAATGATACTGTGGCTTGTTTTTGTTTTGTTCATTCAACCTTATTACATAAGCAGTGACTGTAGCTACTCCAGGGTTTTTTTGAATTGGACAAGCAATCTATTTGTGCCACTTTGTGTGTTTGTGTGGTTTATGTGTGTGTAAGTGGCGTGGTACAGCACATTTAGAGCTAATCACTTGCAGCGTTGAGGATCACAAGTCGACCTTTGGCTCTACATCCGTCCCAAATAACCCTTCACCCTTCGGTTCACCTCCTAAGAAGAGCCAGGGTCTTCCATCTATCCCTCAGTCCACTACACTCATGCACGCACGCACACATACAGTGCACAAACGCCTTAATCCTACTGTACAGTGAAAGTGCACAGCTCCCCTCCCTTCCCCCTTATTGTTGTGGCCTACTTTGGTCCTACTCATGCGTGCTTAACCCTTTATACAGCCCTGACTACCACCCCACACAAAGTCACGTGCTGCTGATGCTGTTACCACGGCTACAAGGGGAAGACTTATGATGGAAGCCCCCATTTCACCCTTCCCCAAAGCCCACCAGTAGCTCAGTGGGGGCAGAAAAACAGTGGCAGCCAATCCAGTGTTAAGATGGGAGCATCTTAACACTTGGGGCATTGGGTCTCCTCCGTGACCGCTGCTGACCTCTTCTGTGGCATCTGGGGGTTCGGGTGGTGGTGGAAGAGGGCGCAGCCTACGGCAGGGACCCCCGCCCAAGTACCAGACATAACACACTGGCCTTGCGTGTCTCTCTGATGCTATCATGCTGATTGGACGCGTCAGTGATGGCTGTTACGGCTGATTGCAACTTGTTTATTCCTGAAAAACCCATGAGCCCCATCCCACTGCCGAAATCACGCTCACGTAATTAACCGGCAAAAGGTGAATTAAAGTCATGAATAAATAAATCGAGCACAAAAAAAACAAGAGCGCTTAAGACTGATCAGTGATGAGGAAAAACGCGAAATAACGAGACATTATCAGCAACCGCGTGAACGGCTTTGATCACAAACAGCAGGAGGGCTTTTTTTTGGCATCTGCATTTTTTTGTATGTGCGTGTGCGCTGAAGATGAAAAACAATTGATAATGGTAATTCATTTAACAACAACAACATAACAGAGGCATCAGTCTAGGAAGAAACATTCCTCTCGAATTGTCTCTCCGGATATATAAAAGTGTCAAACCACAGCATGCCAAGAATGCTGTCTCTCCTTTTCTTGGGTCTTCCAGTTGCTCACAGTGTTGGTGTTGTTGTTGTTTTTGTTGTTGTGGGTTTTCAACCATTCCCCCCACACCCTTGTGTAGCGTGCCCCTTCCGCTACACATCTACGCAGGCATGCATGTACACAGCCCTTCCCCGGGTGCCTCGGGAGAGATTTTCTTCAATGGAAACCGTGAGCCGAACTCAAGCGTGGGGAGGTTACACGAGAGATCTGCTCGCGACTGTATACGAGGAGTGAGCCGTATGTCAGGCGGAGACAGGCAGGTGAGAGAGAGGAAGGCGAGGCAGGTTTTGATGTGCGGCAGACGCAGAGGTGAGCCCTCAGCTAGAGTTGTATGTCGACGCCAGGCGAGACAGAGGGTTGAAAGATTGAATGAACACAGGCCCGGCGCGTCGCTGGGTGGATGAGGAGAGGAAAGGGGTTGCCCTGACACAACGTGTGGAGCTGCCGCTACTACATCAGGCACTCATGTGCAAGAATCGAGTGGTTTCTACCCAGCAACTCGCCCTCTTACCCCCACCTCCAATCACACTGACACACACTCTCACTCACTCACACTATGACCTCCCGCTCCTTGCCAGAAGACAGCTCTCGCCAAATGGCAGCTCATGGTGCGATGCAAGCACCAAACAGGCACGTGTGTGCACGCAGGCATGTGTGTGTGTTTTTAAGACACGAGGGCCGAGGGGGTGACAGAGGGAGGTAGAAAGGGGCGAGGGAGGGGAGAAGAGGGGGACTTGTTTTTGGCGTGTTCATACACTGTGAGCTAATGAGCAGTGACGCAAAGAGAAGGTGCATATGCGCACACTCGGCAGAGCGTCGGCACGTGACGTCGCGCGAGGGCAACAGCTCCTCGAGTAACAGACACGGCGTGTTTGGATGGGCGGTGGAGTCAAGCTGCGCTCAGATTGAAGATTTCACCAGCAGGACTCCGCAGACTTGCTTTGCACTGTGACCCAGTGAGAAACAAGGCCAGTGTGTTACTGGGTCTCACACATGCAGACACACACCTTCAAGCACGCACACACTGAGGGAAAACAGGCAGCAAGAAACGGGGCGTGCGAGCGAAAACGTACATGCAAAGAGGAGCATTCGCAGGAGATGTGACTCATGCGTACTGCGCAGTTCATTTGCTGTCGTTATGATCGCGTTACAGACACATGGAGATTGATGCTGCTTACTCCTACGTGATAACTGTACGCTTAACACACAGAGCTGAGGTCAGTGGTTGAAGGGATGGGGAGATATTGGCTGTAAATTACCCTCACATTTCAGCATCCCTACTTCCGTGTGTGTGTTTGTGTGTGCGTACAGGCAGCCAGGCAACTGATCCACGGGTGTTTTGATGTAGCGGTGTGTGGGAGTCGACACAAGGGGTTGAATGCCTGCTTTTAACGCGTGGGGGGGAAGATTCATACTTTTTTTTTGTCAACATCTCAACTGTCAACTGTGACATGAATGTATTGGTGCCAGGTAAATCAGTAGGAAGATGTATGCATCATTGCACTCAGCTATATATGTAAGCACTTTGGCAGGAAATGAGAGAAAAACGGGATATAAAGAATGTCTCACAAGATGGGGAATACAAAAAGAGATATGGTATACGTCTCCTGGGTTTTCCTCCCTCTGTCTCTATGCTGATTAGGGTCAGCTCGCTGCCATTACCAAGTGTAGACACGGGGAGGGGGGTCAGAGCAGCACAGTCGACCCCTCAGCTTTTCATAGGGCCGCCTGATAATAAGAACCGGTGCCTCCGAGGAATGCTGCCGAAGGAATGTTCCACTAACGCGTCTGTGCTCCTCTACAAATATGAATCTGGTTATCAAACGCAGCCCTGGCAGCTCCCTGAGACAGTGCTTGCCTGGATACGGCGCCGCTTTCCCAGGTTTGAAATCCACCAGATGCCTTCTCCCGTGAGCCTCTTCAACCTGACCTCCCAGCTTTCCAGTGGAGTCAACGATGGGAAAAATGCTTCTAGCTTAGGCTTGTTTTTCCTTGCTGGTAGTGACCGGCCAGGCGCATTTGTCTGGGAAAGGACAGGAGTCTTTAAATGAATTTACCTTCAACGAGTCATTTCAGCAGGAGAGAAGTAGCAAAAGGAAAAAAACACACAATGTCCAGTTTAAGTGCGCTTTAGTCCCAGAGGAAGAGCTGCGATTTGTCCCTCGTATCTTAGCAGCGTTGCCACATGAGGATGTGTGTGTGTCCGGTGAGCATGAAAATAGAAATGCATAAAGATGTACAACTGAACGGAGCCTGCATTGTAAAGATAGAACTATTTAAAGGGTGAGCGAACTCAGGCTCGGAAAATAAACACAGCTTATGAATGAGGCAGCGCATGTGACATTTGTGTGAAGACCTGTCTATTTGCCGTGTGTGTGTGTGTGTGTGTGTGCTGGATTGTCAGCTCTCTCCCGCCTCATTGATGTGCCGGTCCATAAACACTCGGCCGTGACTCAGGCTCCCCAGTGGACCGCGGAGCAGTGGCTGATGGGTAGATGATCTGAGCCACACAGCTGCTGCCGCTCAAGGTGAGCCGCCCAGGGTGCATAAATCTGCATAGCTAATGAGGAGCCGCCGCAAAGGGCCCACTTAGAACCATTACACAACTTTTGTGGTATGCATGAGCGAGGTGTGCGAGAGAAAGGGAAAGACACGCGCGCACACAGAGTGCAAATGAGACCCAAAAAAGGGTAAAATTTTAAATATATGCTCTAAAGCAGGGGTCCGGCTTTAAAGGTAGAATATTTTAAGGGCTCGAGTAAAGGCTGGGTTTTGGAGTGCACTGTCATTGTTTGAGAGCACAGAGGTGGTATGAATTTAAGGGGATCGTGCACAACAAAAGAGCTCTAAGCCTGCTTGCGTTGCATGATGCAACGTTAGAAATGCCCAGTTGAGCATTTGCTCGCTGTGTTGGGTTTTCTTCCCTCCTCCATCTACAGCCACGAGTCGTGCACGTTCGTGTCCTTTCACTACCGCAGCTACTGTAAAATTCCAGCGGGGCTGTCAGTGACGAATGAGTTTCTGAAACACCTTCTGCAAGTCAGATGAGATACCGCCACGTGATCGATTGCTCCTGCTCGTAACGTGACCATTATGGTTTTTTTTTTTTTTGTTTTTCACTCCTAACTCTAAATATCCTCTTATCCTTGTGTGTCTGCTTAGGCTCGGAATTCTGCTTCCGCAATTTCACCAGCCCTACCGGCATGATCGAGTCCCCGGGGTTCCCGGATAAATACCCTCACAATCTGGAATGCTCCTACATGATCATTGCCCCGCCCCACATGGACATCACGCTCACCTTCCTGACCTTCGATCTCGAGAACGACCCCCTGCTGGTCGGAGAGGGTGACTGCAAGTACGACTGGCTGGACGTGTGGGACGGTCTGCCACAAGGTGAGCGCACAGACACGCACAGACACACACGAACAGATGTCGGAATATCTCAGCATGAGCGTAGACACACTGGAAAGACACCCTGTCCTCACCTTTAACGTGCGTGGACAGCCACATTTCCACATGCACATTCCTACACTTAAATCTGCATAGCAGCCTTCAATTTCCTGTGCAGGCATCCCTCTCTTTGATGTAAGCTCTTACCGTACAGTCCATCCCATTACATGGAGGGGGGGACTGGACACCCCTGAGGAGCAATCTCTTCCCATGGTTCTCTTCCCTCTCCGTAATAACAACCCGTTCCTAACCCCCCTCATACTTTCCTCCCTGTCCTCCATCCTTATCACCTAGCACTTCCTTCCTCCCCAGGGTGAGCGAGAGTGACGGCCACGATGAGTATCTGCTTGTATGCAAAGAGCCGAGATCAGAAAGTGGGAATGGGAGGGGTTTGGGGGAGAAAAACATTTGAGGATGTTATCAAGGGGCTTTGATAGTGACCGCCATAGGGTAATGCTAGTTGCTCTGTAGCTGATGAAAGCCACATTAGTAGTGGTGAGTGGTTCATTTCTCACCTCTCGCTTTGCCGAGTTCCTTTTCTTCTCTCTTTTTTTCCTTTTCTTTTTGAAAATATGAAGCAGGATGGGGGGGGAACCAAGGATTTGCTCTAATTATTCCATTTTCAGTCGCTAAGAAGGGATCCAAGTGGATTTAAAATTCCAATTATAGCCTTGAATTTAGGAGCTTTGATAGCTGAAAACAATTTATACCATTCAAAGTTGAGAATTAGGAGCAAATTAAAGTGTAACCCAGTTCCAGTGAGCCGGAGTTTCCTTGGGCGTGAAAGAGGGATGGGAGACGAGGCGGAAGGGTGAAGAATTTTTGTGTCTGGAGACCGTTGTAATCCTTAATGTTTGCGAGTGCGTGCGCGCATGTGTGTGTCTATGCGTGTGTGAGTGCTTGTCTGCAGCTGATCCCAGTGCAGCTTGCATTAAAGCAAGGGATTCCATTCCCTCTCCTGCTGGGTTCTGGCTGAGACACACACATGGCAGATGGAGGGATGGACAGGGGAGTTAAGGGAGAGAGGAATGAATGGAGGAAGGGGAGATGGAGGAGAGGCATGCTGTGAGTCATTAGACAACACTTACCGAAGCAGCATGACCACTGGAAACCTGTCTTTGCAGTGCTGGATTTCCTTTTTTTATTTTATAGGAATTATCACATGTGCGTGCTTTTTCTGATTTTTCTTCCTTCCTTGAATGTAGCATCATACAGAAAAAGCAGTAAATGTTGAGTTTTTCAAAATAACAGCATGAATGTTTTTTTTTTAAATCATTTCTCAATATGACTGTATAAACATGAATTTCGTGTGTGTGTGTGTGCAGTGGCTCCTCTGATTGGCCGGTACTGCGGGACAAAGATCCCCCCGGAGATCCAATCGTCCTCCGGCCTGCTGTCCCTCTCCTTCCACACCGACATGGCCGTCGCCAAAGACGGCTTCTCCGCCCGCTACAACATGACACAAAAAGAAGTCTCCGACTGTGAGTGCACCATCGCTTTAAGAGCGCACGCGTGTGTGCATTTGTGTGTACAGAGTGTAGGTTTGCTTACCTGCTTTTATTCCCAACTCGATTTTCTCTCTTTCACCGCTTTCGTCTCTGTCATCTCTGCTGACACTCGTCTTTCTCTCTTCATCTTTTTTCTTTTTCCTCCTCTCCTCTTACCCTCTCGATCTCTTCAGCCGTGCCTGCTTTAATGCTATTTCAATCTCGGCGCGCTCCCTCGCCCCTCTCTGCCTATTTTGCGCTCTCCTAAGAGAGCATGATTTCTCAGAAGTGGGCTCATACTATTTTCTTTTAGAATATAAATTAACTCAACCTCAATTTAGCTTCACTCACCTGTTGGGCTGCTTTCTGCCTCTCTCATTGTCCTTTCTCTTTGTGTCTGCCTGAGTTTAACTTCACGCCTCTTGTTTTTTTTCGAGCTCTGTGCCCCTCATGCCTTCTCTTTCATGTCTGCTAAACTGTTATATTCAGTTATATTCAATGCAAACATAGCTGACGTTGCTCCCTCTTCTCCCGTCAGCCTTTCACTGCAGCATGGCGCTGGGCATGGAGTCGGGGAAGATCAGCGACGACCAAATCACGGCTTCGACGTCATTTTACGACAATCGCTGGCTGCCGCGCCAAGCTCGCCTCAACAACGATGACAACGCTTGGACGCCGGCAGAGGACAGCAACAAGGAATACATACAGGTATCACTTCATGAGGTCCCCCCCTCCCCTCCCGTATAACACGCCATCTTTCCTTGGAGTTGGTTCAACTAGGCCTACACTGTCGAGATCAGTCGATGTCAGCGGCAGCTCGCAGCAGCTGACGGATCAGCTGGTACCCTTTCATGCATTCAGTCGGCAAATGTCAACTATTTAAGTCGCTTTAGCCCACCTGCAGTTGTTTCGTACCCCAGGAAGAAGTCGTGCTGCTTCTTTCTTTGCCTTAGGCTTTCCATGAATGTACATGGAAGGGGCAGAGAGGTTCCAGAACAGAGCCGTGCCACCAAATATAAATAACCGCGCATTTGAGCTGTCTCGAGGGCCCGGGTGTTTAAGAAACTTTTAAATGCAGTTGGTTTGCTCTGGTAGAAATCTGAAGGCGAATATTCGATTTAAGGCACAAAGTCTACAGCGGGTCGACACTGATATCTGAATCAGCGACGCGTTAACTCGCTGGTGACAGTAAATTTGTCTCGGTGATACTTGCGGAAGAAGGCTCGGCGAAGAAGGCTCTCACGTACGGTGGGGGACACACAGAGGTGCTCACACATAAAGGGAATGGAGGAACTGTGAACCGATGATAAGGAAGTGCTTCCACACTCTCAATCTTTCCTGTCTCGAACGCGTGCATAGGCAGAGCACGGAGGAGAGCGGCAAGAAGGCCGTGATTGATGAAGGTGCTCTTCAGGAATGCATCCGAACACTGTGCCATTGATCTTTGCCTCCAACCATTCCTCCCCTTACACACATCACAATGTACAGACACACACACTCACATACTCTTAGATACCACCTAGGCTTCTTCAGTAGAAGGCCCCAATCTGCTGCTGCTGTGTGAGCGATAGACTTGCAGCTGCTCGGCTAGCTGCATCAGCCCGCAGCACATCAGTCCTGCAGTCTACGGAGCTTTCTCTGCCGCTATTCTCTAATCATTTTAATTCAGTTCATGAAAACAAGTTTTATACATTTTTCTCCCCTTTTTCCAGGTGGATCTTCATTTCCTCAAGGTTTTGACCGGTATTGCCACACAGGGTGCCATATCCAAGGAAACGCAGAAGTCCTACTACGTCACAACCTTCAAGCTGGAGGTCAGCACCAACGGAGAGGACTGGATGGTGTACCGCCATGGCAAGAACCACAAGGTAGAGCATTAAACGTGTTTATAAGTAAAAACGAGGCCTGAAATGGTCCAACGGGCAAGCTCGCTTTAAAGTGAAGCCGAGCATCCACGCTGAACGCCGCATTTACACCTCCGAGATGTTGTTGTGTTCGCTCGAGAGCCATATCAATGGCATCAGCGGACGCTAAATTCCTGAAGGAGTCTTTCCCCTTCTAAGACTGTTTATGAACCCGAGTCATGACCTCAGTCATGAGTTGGAGAGAAAGGGAACGGGAGGGAGGAAGAGATAGAGAGAGGAGGGGAACCTGACAAACAAGAACAATGGAGTCCTCTGTGTGCCCTTATCTGGGACTGTTATTTATCATCTTTCTCAGCCTAACTCACACACACACACACATATAAACACACACACCTGGGGGTTGTGAAACCCTCTGGAGACCCGCCAGGTGTGGACTGAGCAAATTTGCGCCTTGAGAGATTCGCAGCATTACTCTCCGAAATCGCTCCCATTTAGTGTTTCGATGGAGCCTCGTTAAATCTGCGTTTGATTGCCTGCTCGTTGTTACTTATACACACAATGGCAGGTTGTTGCCATGCCGTGACCCACAGACATCCGGTTTCCAGGGCATTTAAACCTTGTCCCTCACATCTGGTTTAAGGTCACTGTGGATTTCAAACAAAAAAATAGAGAGTGGCAAGAGTGGGCGTGCGTGTAAAGAGGGGTTAATCCACACTACCCGCACAGACTGGGATTCCCCACCCCCCCTCCTCCTTCTGTGTGTGCCAGTGATTGGTTTGGGTGGGGCCAGTGGGGGGTATTTGATGTAGAGATTATTAAACAAAATGTGGATTTGACTCAAAAGTCAACATCTGTGCAATTTATTAGAACCCCCGGAAACACACACACACACACACACACACACACAATTGAGAGGACCCCCTCCCTTTCTTTAAATAACCTCTGGCTGATCTCCCTGTCTGGAGATGTGTGCGTGTGAGCGCATACGTATATGATGCGTGCCTGTCTGCGGCGTGTAATCTGAGTCCGGTAATCCGTCTGAGCAAAAACTGCTCGGACGCTTTGAGACACGGATTCAGACAGATGCTTCGGCATGCATTTTGCATTCGGGAGAGAGGTATTAGTGGCGCTAGGCTGCTTTGAAAACAGCGTTTTGTTAGCTTTTAGAAAACCGTAAAGGCGGTAGGAGGATTGAAGATCTGTGAAAGATAGAACAAAATCTGAAAAATATACATTTTCTTAAGAAAATGGTGAAAACCCGACAAACAAAAGTCTAAGGAGGCAAAGTCAGGGAATAATGCCTGCTGCTTCTTCTAATTGGACACTACTTAATCTACATAAAATGCAGAATTGATTAAGCATACCATCTGCTTCTGATGATAAAGAAATACGACAGCTACAGCATTTACTGCATGCATGATAGGGCTCTAAATTCAAACTCTACAAGGATTTATTGCACACTCTCCCTCCTCTTATGTATAATAAAGAGGCATCTCAGATTGCGTTACATAAAACCTGCTCTTTGTGTATTTGCCGACCACAGAGAAAGCCGTCTAGGAGAGTTTGCAGCCACGGTTTTTACCTCAGACTTCGTGATGGTGAAGCCAAAGAAGCGCTTTACTCTTCGTGACCCTCGTCAGACAGGTTCCCTCCTGGTCTCCAAAGGCTGCAGTTGAATCTTTCCGTGACTGCTAATCCACCGCTGGTGTTTTACAAACTCCCGGTTAGCCTGTCCTAAGCCCCCCAAAGAGCCCTTAAGTGGTTGAAGCTCAGTTCTCGTCAGGGGTCCTGTAATGACTGGGATTTGGTTCTTCTAATTGTCATTTAGCAGTGAGCTTGAAGCTCGTGCAGCTTTGGACAGGAGCGTGTAGACGTGTCATTAGTGTGCGTGTGTAAGGTTGAGGCACGAGTGTGCCTGTGCATCACGTATGAATCACCCGTGAAAGAAAGGGCCAGCTTGGTGGTTCTTACCTCCCCGTGTTTGTTAATGGAAGACAGCTCTCTGACACGATGCGTCGCTTTTTTGATGTGTTAACAAAAGCTGAAGGGCTGAATGCTCCTAAGAAGAAGAAGGAAAGTAATGTGGGAAATTAGAGTGATGAAGAAAGATGTAAAACACACCAGCGCTGCACATTAATCACCTCAATCACACCACCAGGTGTGGGCGTTTCTGTCATTTTTTATTATTTTTTTCCTCAAATATTCTGCATGCCATCACATTTTCAATTCGACACCCATGTGACTTGTTAATTCGAAGTCACATTTCTCACATATGCGCCTCATTACTTGATGAGATGCGAAGACACTCAGGAACTGCATATTTCGCACACTTACACGTAGACGCGAGCTTCGCAGCGATTTTTTCCTTCTGTTTTGTTTCGTTTAAATAGACGCGCACGCTCCCGCGCCCAAACTAATTAACATTTAAAACACACGCTGTCACCTGTCTGTGAAGAAAATCCCAGGCGTCCCAGTGCTAAGCAAGCTTTGTGCTGCTGAAAGCCACTGTATGTGCTAAATCAGTCTAACACTGACACACACATAGTAACATGGAGGAGAGGGGGAAAGTCAGCCTTCAGCTTTTCTTCCTGCACCTCCATCACACTGTAGAGTAGAAGAAAATAGCCTTTTATTACCTTTGTAGCTCTCAGGCTAGAGGTGGACATATCGATCGATCAGGTGGTATCGCTAATACTGGCCCTGTATTCACTTGGTGTGCGATCGATGCCCACATTTGTTGCATCCCGCAGCACTAGCTCAGGCACAAACACACAGGCTTTGTTTTCTGCTTATTCTACATGCTGATGCGTATTAAAAACAGCGTGTGCGTGCGCCGACACACAGCGAGACACAATCGGTACATCGGCACCAAGCAGGAGGCTTTGACCAGAGGTGGTGTTAGGGTCACGACGTCAACCTTTGCACGCGCGCACACACTCGCCTCAGCCTCTCTTAGAGCTAGTTGTAGAAAGCGGCCAGCTGGAACCAGTTTCTACTGTCAACATCTTCATAGTGAGAAACAGGGGAAGAGAGCCAGGGGGGATGAAAAGTGTAATGGACGGAGAAAGAGGCTGGGATCAGGAGAACAACATGGGAGTGAAGAAAGAAAAAAAAATGGCTGGAAAACAAATAATGAGTTGTGCAGAGAGCTTGCCACATCTCCCCCTGGTGCCATCATGCTGCAGAAAAACACTGACGGAGGAAGGAGATGTGTGCCAAAACAGCGCCGAATGGATGGTAAATGAATCAAGCTATGATGTGTACATCCATCCGCACCTCACTTTCCAGGAACAAGCGCTCTAACCAGCGAAGCTTTGCCTGCTTTAAGATTGCACATTACACTTCCATACTCTGTTTGCTTAGAAATGTCAGGAGGATGTTTACTATAATACAAACACGCCCATCGCGGTGACCTGGTTCTCTGCAAAAGTCATCAATAGTTAAACACCCGTGGTGCCTGGGCTCTGCCGATGTCCGCGAAAAATAGGCCTGACCGTCACATGTTGCTATGCGAGCGCGTAATGGGGTCTTCGTTATATTTTAATGACTCTCGGCTCACTTGGAGACACAACATGACAGCATGAATTATTCAGCCCACCTCGAAAGCACGCTCACGTGAGGGGAGGGACCCCTAGACACACATTAAAAAATAAAACCACAAAATTCCAGTTGTCAGGCAGATTGGAGGTGGCCCAGACACCAGCCACACTGACCGCCCTTCTTGGTGCTACAACTTCCTTTATTTAAAGTTAGTGAAAAAGTAACCAGGTTACCAACGAGTTAGTCAATGAACAACCATCTGCTTCCCATGGCCGTTGACCTTTAACCTTAGAAGTAATGGGTGAGGAGTGGGAGACCTCTCAGGTATCCTGACAATAGAGTGGAGGAAGTCGTGAGAACCGAGGACACTAAAGACCAAACCGGCAACTCTTCCCTGCCCTTGTCTTTCTGTGCTGTCTTTCTTCTAAGTTTGCTCTCTCTCCACTCACATCCATAATAATTTGATTTTTAAAAGGGAAAAAAAAAAGAGCCTCTGGAGATGATTCGTACTGAGAAAATTATTCTTTTTGTGTCAGTAGTGTTGGCCACATTCCCAGGTTTTATCCAAAGATGAGTAGGAAAGAAAAGCAGCTGGCAGTGTTGCAGTGCATTGACTGATGGCCTTTTAGCAACGTTGGGCATTTTGAAACATTTCTGGGAAGCTGAAGCCCACAGATATTTTACAGTCATTCCTCAGTCGACCCACTTCTATTGACCGAAACGCACTGCTGTTTTATTTACGTGGCATTTATTAAAGTAAACTTTGTGCCCAAGTTGGAACTTTACACAAAAAATAGTGTTCGTTAGGTTTTTTTGTGGGTTTTTTTGCTTGTTTTTGCATTGCCAGCTTCTTCCCAAATGAGGAAATTCCACTGAATTTTCTCATTTTGGCTTATTATGTGATAAATGCTTGGATGGAGTATTTCCTGTTACAGTCAATCTGCTCGTTGTTCTTTTCCTCCCTGCTCGTCGCCACTCCCTTCATATTCCTAAGTTATGTCCTCTGCCCTCCATTCAACCTTTTTCTGTCTGCCGCTCCCTTCTCCCGCACACCCTCGCTTTTTCTGTCATTACCATCCTTCTGGGGACGCGCTTCCTTTCCCCCGCAGTCATTTTCGGTTTTACTGCCTCACCTGATGCTCTTTGTCTCACATACTCGGCATCTGGGAGTGGGAATGATGGGGCGGTTGTATTGCAACTCCTGCCCTCCATCGTGGACACGCCTTTGTGCGAACGTGCACTGGTGTTTACATAACCCCCATAACCACATCCCCTGTTTTGCCTCTTAGGTAAACATAACAGCTGTCTATCCTCGATCCAGCAGCAGATAGAGCAGCGATAGGCCCGCTTATCTGTTCAAACACTCACAGCGCTTTGTATTATCAGTGTGAGCTCCACTTGATTTAATCAGGCCATGCCCAAAATCAAATAAAACCCCCCGAGAAGGATTTTAGAAATGATATCACTCGTATTCCCATCGGTTATGGAATTTCTGGAATATCATTTTTTAGAGTTAGGGGACTTTTGTAAATGGGTCAAACAGAAAGCAGACTTTAATGATTTAAAAAAATATCAAAAAATCTCATTTTTAAGGCTGTGGTAGAGTGCTGAGGTTTGATCTCAATTAGAGTAAAAGAAAACTCATGTAGGGACCTTTTTTTTTAGGCATGATGCCTTTTAATCTTTAATTCAGCCGCTTGTAGCAGTTGTCTTCCCATCTCTCCATTGTGTGCAGTAGCTGTGATGCGGCGCTCCTATCAGCTGGCACGGTGAACCACAAACAGAGAGTGAGTGACACTTAACAGTCACTCAGTTAAAAGACGCTCACCCTGCTTATCTGGGTGCGTGGGATGTGACCGTGTTTGTGTGGGCTCCTGTGGTTTCCTGCGTCTGGGTGTGCGGTTACAGTGAGTCGCCGCCAACGAGAGGAAGAAAGGCATAGGGGAGGTGTGAGGAGACATCAACAGCGCGGTCTGGACGAGGAGATTTATGTAGAAAATGGAGGTTTTTGAGATGAAGGGGTTCAGAGCGATGTGGGCTCGAGAGTGGAGGGAAGAGGATGCGGGGAAGGAAAGAGGAGGAAGTCACAATTGAGTGTTCCCATCCGATTCGCTCGAGCATCACAGGCGATTGCACGCTTTTCTGCCCACAACAGGAAGTAACTTGACCACCGCGGTTACATTTGCCCTCTGACCCCTCCCCCCGCTGCCTTACGGGAGGAAAGGAGCGGTTCAGGGAGAAGTGAATGTTGATGCTGTGGAAGCGTCAGGAAGTGAATCTCGCTCGCATCCTGCCCACCTGGACAGACTTCCTGCCTCCGGTGGCTAATCGTGTTCTGTCGTGTCAGGTCAACTCTCCCACAGCTTCCTATGACCACCAGTGCAGAGGTGTGTGGAAGTCGATAGATGTCGATAGGGTGTGTGTGTGTGTGTGTTTGAGGAAACCTCATCCTTCGATGGGCTTTCCCAGCCTCCCGGTGCTGAACCTTCGACCCTAAAACACATCGACAGCTGGGCTGGTGACACTGGATCCGTGTTTGGGTTGTCTCTGCTTTGTCCGGCCTGCCACTGTGTGTGTGTGTGTGAAGCCGAGCGAAACTGTGCACTGTGGGTGGGTGTTCAAACAAGAGTGTGTGTGTGTCTAACTGCGAAAGAGAAATAAGACAGCACAGCTAAGTCACAGCACATCTCCTCCTGATGGTAACCAACCTTTTTTGCTTGTCTTCTGTTTGCCTTTGCTGTCCAGATTTTCCACGCTAACACAGATCCGGCCGAAGTGGTTCTCAACCGCGTCCCGCAGCCGGTCTTGGCCCGGTTCGTTCGGATCCGACCACAGACCTGGAAGAATGGCATCGCCCTTCGTTTCGAGATCTACGGATGCCAGATTACAGGTGCGTTCGTGGGCGTGTCACGAAGCAGTCAAGTTGCCAGAATCATCCCGCTTTGCATTCATCATGGCTTGAACAGAACTTTGTGTCGCTTCCTGTGACTCGTGGGTTTAAATCAGTAATCATGCACCAGCTCTATCCTCTCGGTTCAACCAACCCAAAGCACTGTTTTAAAATCTAACTTGTTCTAAAAAAAGAAAAGAAAGAAAACCCATCAGCTTTAACGACATTTAACTTCCTAAACCTTAAAGGGCCGGATCAAACACACACACGCATTCAGACATAAATGTGTATTTATACTTCCTCCCACAATCCCTCTTGCTGTGTTTTAAACATGGCAACCCTCGGGCTAATTAAAGGAAGCTTCTGCTTCTATTCTTTCTTCCAGAGGCACCACCAGTGTCATTTTCTTCTTTCAGTGCTCTCCCACTTCTTCTTCCCCTCTGCTCGCTTTTCTGTCTCTGACTCCCTCAACGCTGCCACCCCCCCACCACCACCACATCCCATTTTTCCTCTCATGGTTTTGGAGACTTTTTTTTTTTTTTGATGTGCCGTCTTTGCTCTGTGAGCTCCTCTAGATTGAGAAACGAGTACCGATCAATCATTCATGGCTCCCCGTTCACTCTTACATCAGAAACTGTGATTCGCCTCAGCCTCAACAGCTGCTATTGGAATAACTATTAGCTCTTACAGTACAGGTGCTTCAGCACACAGGCGCTTTCTAAATATAGCTCGTGACCTCAAAAAAAAAAGCAGGCACGCCTCTTGGAATATACACAGACCCTTCCCACACGTACGCACAGTCACACGCTTTTTATTCATTATTTACATCTCCTGCATTTGCGGTGACATAACAGCATGAAACTTTGATCTGTGTTCTCTTAAACCGTCAGCACTACTAACATCTCCCCACATCTCTTCCCCTCCGTCTCTCTCTCGACGCCCTCCGCGCTCATCCAGCGCCGCTCGTCTCTCCGCCTACCTCCGTCCTTCCCCTTCTCCCACTGTTTGTCTCTGCAGGCGACTCATCTCTGCGTTTCTCTCTCCTTTTCCCAGCCTCCCCAAGCCGTCATCTCCCGCTCCAAGTCTCCTTCTCTGCTTTTATTTTCACCCCCGTCACCGCTCTTTCTTTCCACTCTCTACTTCTCTGTCTCCCCGCTCCTTGTATCATACCTTATTTTTATCCCCTTAATCCTCATTTCTCACTCACACATACTCCCTCAGCAAGTTATTTTCACTTCTACTCAGCCATCCGTATCTGAATGAGTTTCATTTCCGAGCGCTTTGACGTGTACATAAAACTTTCTCTCAGTCGGCGAATGTACATAAAATGTGTGCCGCATGATGAGCAGACGAGCTATTGTACAGAATATAAAGAAACAATGCACCGAACAGCATTATATGGCGCTCTGGGTATTTTTTTGTTAGATGTGAGATGTGAGAAGTGTGCATGCAAAGCAGACAAGTGTGCCCATTCAGCAGCAGACTTAACATATGCTTTTATCTCACTAATGGCAGCCTAATTGCATATTGAACATGAAGCGGTAGCGCTTTATTACACATCTTTTTTTCCCTCTTCCCTCCATTCTCTTGTCTCTCACCTCATCTTTTCCTGTTTGTTCCAGTCTAAACTCTTAATGCCCAGTGGCCAGCAGTGTGATCCTGCGGCGAAGCCTAACAGCTCCCCGGTGGGAAAATGTGTACCAGCACAGCGTTAGGTGGTCTCTTCTTCCAAGGAAACTAAAGAAGTCTCTAACCCTCTCTGCCTTTCCCCTCCAGATGCTCCGTGTTCGGACCTGCAGGGGCTGATGTCCGGCCTGCTCCCCGATGCCCAGATCTCAACCTCATCCAGCAGGGACGTGGTGTGGAATCCCGGGAGCACCCGTCTCGTTGCCAGCCGCTCCGGCTGGTTCCCTGCTCCTGCGCAGCCACTGGCTGGAGAGGAGTGGCTGCAGGTAGACTTTGCATTTATTGTGCATTACTTTAAAGCAATGATGTTAGCATACACCTTTACCTTCTAGTTAAGTTAACACACAGTCACAGAGCACAGCTGCCATAAAAACATAAGCATTGTTCTTATGCATGAGTCCCCCCCCCAAAAAAAAATGGCTGCCAGTTTCTTCCTGTTAAAAGGGAGTTTTTCCTTTCCACTGTTGCCAAGTGCTTTCTCATAGTGTGATTGTTGGGTTTTCTTTCTATAACTGTCTTTTTCGGTTATAGAAAAAGACAGTTATAGAAACTCTCGCACAATATAAAACACATTGAGGTGTCTGTTGTTGTGATTTGGTGCTATATGAATAAAACTGAACTGAATTGAATTCAATTATAAATCTAAACTCTACAGGTGGACCTGGGTTTAGCCAAGACAGTGCGCGGAGTCATCACCCAGGGAGCGAGGGGAGGAGACGCAGGAAGTGGAGCGGCCACAGATAACCGGGCATTTGTCAGGAAGTACAAAGTGGCACACAGCCTGAATGGGAAGGATTGGAATTTCATCATGGACAGCAAGACTAGCTTACCAAAGGTGGGTCAGGGGAGGCGGGCAGATGAAGAGCGGCGCTCTTGTGTGTTTTTTTTACCAGTTCAGTAACCACTGCAGTGTTGTTGTTTTTGTGCAGATCTTTGAGGGGAACACACACTATGACACCCCAGAGCTCCGGCATTTCGAGGAGACGGTGGCCCAGTATATCCGACTCTATCCAGAGCGGTGGTCTCCGGCAGGCATTGGGATGAGAGTGGAGATTCTGGGCTGCGACCTTCCAGGTAGGACGCTCGGCCGTGATCTGTTTGACACAGGATCATTTTATATACATATATGATAATTTGCTGCCTACAGTATTCCAGGCTGAATTATTTGCCCTGCGCTGTAATGAACTCTAACCAGAAGTGAATGGACCTTGAGGAAGGTGGCTCACTGGAAAAGCGAGCCTCACATTAGATATGCATGAGAGTCATTAGAGGATGCCAGAGGTGAAAAGAGACACCCCGTGTGAGCTGAGAAAGGGAAACTGATAGCACCCTTGAAAAGTAATTATTTCTGATTTATTTCTGATATTATTACACCGGGCTTTGTGTTAGGTTGTCTTTAAGTATCCACAAGCGGCAGGCAGTGGACAGAGCTTGGTTTAAATGAATGCATCCCCAGAGAGAAAGAGAGTATTTATCAGTTCACTCTCCAGCGAGGTCTGTTATCCAGATGTGAAAGTGCTGTCGGATCATACGCGCTATCACCAGCACTCGCGCACATATGGACCTTCACTGTTTACCACTCCCTCTGTGCCTGAAAAGGACGACTGGGCAGTATAGCTCAACGTTTACAACAGCGCTTAAACACGAGTACATATGCATGTTTTGACACACGTTTACCCCACGCGCCACAGGAAACGAGCAAAGTGTTCATGCATGTTCTCTAGACACGTACTTTATTACACAAGCATGTCAAGCTACGCTTTCATTAGGACGATTTATGTGCGTTTGTGCGCTCCCACAAGCCCTGATGAAGAGCACAGTTGAAGAGCGATTGTCATTATCGCCTCTACTGCACGTCCAGAGAGCTAACAAAGTAACCACAGAGTCTACAATATAAATGTAAATGTGCACAGGTCTGTTTGCATGTGCCTCGTTGTGCAAAGATGCAGCACCCATATTTTCAATCCATCATTATGTACAGTTAAAAAAAAATTAACAGAGGGAAGTCCCATGCAGTTTATGATTGCTCCTTAAGGCTTGCTGCTCTAAACACCTGGTCCCTGGTCATTTTATCCTCCCCTGGAGCTCCTCCAGAGCACAGGAAACAATGTGTTTTACATTAGCTGCTGCCTGATGATTGACATGTGGAAAGCAGAGTACAGAAACCAATGAACACTAAACACCAACTTAAAAAATGGGAACAAAATGAAAAAGTATTTTAGGCTTTACCGCTTGACAGAGTTGACTTTCTGCAGATGGAGCGGAGAGTTCGGGGGAAACGTGACACACAGTACTATTGTTAAGGGTCACACATTGTTCACAGACCACCAAAACTCAGCAGGGACGACGGACTACCGCTGACATCCCGTAAATCATTCGCTTTTCCGTCCCCTCTTGTTTTTCAGTCGTTCTCTAGAGTCTTCAGTTTACTTTTCACCTTATTGTGATTTAAAGTAAGAGGATGAAATTTATCCCCAAATCATCCCCAGCGCACGAAAGCACAATAAGAGCTCTCTCTCCTTATTCCTCCACATGGTTGCAGTTGTTTCGTTCCCACCCCGAGGCCCAGTGCGTGGGTCTTAAAATGTTTTTGTTCTTTTTTTTTCTTTCCTCGTTTCCATGCCTCCTCTCTTTTCGTCTCTTCCCCTCTGTTACTCATCACTCGCACCTTTTTTCCACGCTCGCTGTTGTTGGTCCTGACTCCTTCAGATTCCTGCTCCTCCCCCCCCCCCACTGTTGCCACACAACTGACTTGCACACAGATCCTCTACAGTGACATTTTTTTTTAGTGTACGTACTCCCAGAATGAAATATTTATGAGCTCAGGGATGAAATTTTAGAGGGGAAAAAAAATCCAGGTAGGCTCATTTCAGTCTTGGGAGCACTGAAAAATAGAGCTCGCACATGCTCACGCACACACACCTCAAGCTGTCTGTCCTCCCTCCATAATTCGAGTAAACACAGTAGAGCTAGCTTTCAAATGATGATCGCTCTGAACCATTTTTCTCAGTTCGGTCCTATATCATCCCGCCTTTGGAGTAAGCGCATTATCCCAGTGTTTTCACAGCATCCCAGCCTCTGGAATTTTGGCTTCTTTGTTGTTTGTGCTCTTGCATTATTCATGTCATAAGGGAACCCGCCTCCCGTTTGGGGGAGAAAAAAGCAATAACCCTTAACTTAAATGATTAAGTTTTTAAGGTGAAGGCTTGATTTAGCATTAGAGTCCCGCAAGTAGCGATTAGGGCAACTCTCCAGGAAATTAATGCAATCTTTGAAGTGATGGTGCGTCTGTGTGTGTGAGGATGAACCCTGATCTGAGCACTTAACCCCACCCGGCAAAATATTAAATAATGGCTACTTGTCTACCCCATTGTGTTCTTTTGGGGTGTATGTATATCTGCGTGCATGCATCCATCACTCTGTGTGTGTTTGAGTGTGTGTGTGTGTGTGCGCGCGTGTGTGCACTCAGTACTGCCAGGGAAAGATTTACAGAAAAGCTTTCTACATAATTGAAGATTTTTTTTCCTCTTCTCTGACATATTGCTGAGTCAGACTCTTTGGAAGTGAGCAATGTCTTTTTTTACAGGGTGGGTTGGCCCTCACGACCGTGTGTGTGTGTGTGTGTGTTTGGCGACTGCGTGTGCACTGAAAAGCAAGCCCGCAGAAGAATTTGTCTGTGAGCATGTGCATTCGCATACGTGAGCGTGCATCTCGATTATCTATGTCAGCACTGCCCCACCCCCTTCCAGCCGCCTAGGGCCCCCGGTTCTAAGTGTTGGTATCTCATCCCGTGCATGATGATGACTTGCATCATCACCTGCAGCAGCAGACACATTATGTAAGACAACACTCTGCTGCAGAGGGACTGTTCCTGCATTTCAAGGCTCCCTCTCTGCTGTGCAACAAACCCGCGTGCTGCAGCTCTCGCGACACCGTCCTCGCACGCATCAAGGACGGGACTCGGGGCATGGTAGGCAGGTCACATACGTTAACACACATTACCTCCCCCTCGCCTCGCACAAACATACACACCCTGCAAACAGCGCGCAAGTCAGTGCCATTCCCATCGCCCCCCAAACACTCCTGTCACACCCTGGAAAGGTCAGCACATTTACACTGTGACAAGGCTTGACCTTTGAAAGCATAGAGTACTCAGGAGCTGGGCAGAATCTTAATGGACTCGACTGCGCGCTCTCTGCTTGTGTGTGTGTTTAGCCGCGGCGCGCGCTCAGGTAATGTGTAGATGGTTTATTTTAACGCCCGCTCCTGAGACTTAACTAGAGGACCCAAAAGGTCAGAATGGAATAAAAAGGCAAACACACACACACACAAAAAGCAAAAGACGGCGAGAAGAGCGAACACAAGAGGAGGAATAAAGAGGAGACGCTGAACAAGACGTGGTGGCCCATTTGAAAGTCGGATGGGTGGAAGAGAGGTAGGAGGGTAGAGTTGCTTTCCATGCTTTTGCTTCCCAGTGGACCGGCAGCGATAAGAGTCTCATTAGCTAGTTAATAGCTGGCATAAAGGACGTGACATTAACGCTGGGTTAATGTCAGAAGCAGTCGCCAGCTGTGGCCAGCCTTTTCATCTCTGCCATTTCTCCAGCTGTGGCGCCGTTGCGCTCGTTTCCGCGGGAAGTTCTTTTAAGCAGATCAATTGCGTATCACGGTGTGTTTGTTGCCCTCATTGCTTTTTTCGCAGCCTTTAAATGATAATGGTAGCCTCACAGAAGGAGGAACCTTAACAGCAGGAGGCCTCTAGTACTGCCACTAACAGGCGTTAGACATGCTTAATCCATGTCACGCTTTTTCCTTCTTAGATACTCGTGTGTCTGTTCAACCTCCCGTCTCACACACGATCATCAAGCATCGAGTTGTTTAGATGGACTAAATAAGAAAAAGGCAGAGGAAAATTAAATATAATGAGAGTGCACTTAGCCTTTTTTTTAGGAGTCACCGTCTCAAATGTCTGCAATATGTTTGAATCTGTTTGAAGAAAAGAGACAAACAGAAAGAAAAACAAGTTGGCTGACTAAATTTAAATGTGGGAAAGCACCTGCATTTTTTATTTTTTTATTATACATCTGGATCTTTGGCTGACCCAAACTCCTGCGTAAATTCCCACAGCTCACCAGGGTCAGCCCATCTGCTCTTAATAACTACGCTTTTATTTTTTCTTCCTACCACTTCACATTCTAGCTGCAGCCTGCTCAACATGTGTGTGTGTTTGTGCATTTGACGTCTTTTAATGAGCGAACTGCTGGATTATTTATGCCTCTGTGTATTGTTTGTCTTTCTTTTTGATATATGCGAGATTTAGTTGACGTTAATGGAGGACCGAAAATCATGCATTTCACTTTGTGTTTGTTCTCCCTCCTTCCAAGCGCGCATGAGTTATGGAGTGAAGAAGGCACAACAGTTCACACAGACAGCAGAGTGGGTGATGGAGTGTGTGTGTCTGTGTGTGTGTGTGCGCTTTTAGACCCTTCTTGACAGCAAGAGAGTGGTCCCAGAGTGCGATCATCCCATCCGAGGTCGAGGGGAGTTTGTTAGACAGTGCCATCCATCAGCCTTAGCGCCAGCCTGTTTTGTGTGTGCGTATTAACATGTGGACATGTGTGCCTGTTCATTTGTGCGTCTGCATATCCGAGCCAGTATGTATGGTAGACAGATTCTGACGCCTGAGTTCCCAGACACAACATGACAAGGGCTCTCTTGGGTTTTCTGTGCCTTCCTCTGACAGGAGACATGAAGTAGTACAGTGAAGCGGTTTCAGTACCACGTGCGTCAGTTCAGCCACGTACGATTCGTAGGCACGTTCTTTATGTGCTGAGTTATGATAAAATAGCGATAAGGTTATTAACTCAAGCAGCAGCGTTACTGCATTGTCCTGTTAAAGGTGCATGCTAACGGAGACCTTAGCTGTTTTAGCGTAACAAAAATCAACATTCATAAAACAATAAGTCAAATTTTCCTGCTTCATCTGAGTGACTCTTTTTTGTTTGCTTGGATCAAACAAACTTGTTATTTTGTGTTTCTAATGAGCCAAGTTCACTGTTTCTGTTCTTTGTGCTAATAACTGTCGCTAGCTTACTTTGCTATCGCCCATTTTTGAAGCCTTTGAGCAATTTTTTCATCACCCTAGCTACGAAACACACTAAATTTAAAAAAAAAAAAAAGTTACTTACTTTCTTAGTTACTGCGACGACCCAAACTACGTCTTCTTATCCCACTTTCTTGTTGTCTGCTCTTCTGTGCTGTTTTCTAGACTTTTTATAGCAGCTTATATCAAGAACTCGATCGCTAATCAGCAGCCGCTCGACTGCACTGGCAAGACTCTAAAATTTGCGCTGACGGTAAAAAGCATAATGAACACCCACAAACTAAATAAACATAATATAGGCACAAGTAATGTCAACAAACATGCGCACATTAATTGCAGATTGAACTTTGAATTGTGACATTTGAATAAAATATTTGTATAAACCACATGTTGATGCAAAGTTTTATCAAGATTGTTCCGTTCGTCTGGGAGGAGATAGGAATCATACATACATATGCTAATATCATTATATATGATGATGTAAGGCAGGGGTGGGCAGGGGTGGGCCCCGAGGGCCGGTGTCCTGCAGGTTTTAGATCTCACCTTGGGTCAACACACCTGAATTACATGATTAGTTTGTTACCAGGCCTCTGGAGAACTTCAGGACATGTTGAGGAGCTAATTTAGCCATTTAAATCAGCTGTGTTGGTTCAAGGACACATCTAAAACCTGCAGGGACACCGGCCCTCAAGGCCTGGAGTTGCCCACCCCTGATGTAAGGGGTGGTTCTGATAGCTACCCCCTAAAAGATGCTCTTCTTTATTGTGTATTTTACTCTTAAATAAGACCATGATTTGCAAAATGAGCATCACGTTCTAATGAAGAAGATATAAAAGTAGTGACTGAGGGCAAAAACTCCTCTCTGCTGTATTAAATCAAGTGAGAAGAGTGGTCATTTTCCCATAGCCGTCTATATGATCTCACTCCTTTCTGACCCCCTGCTGAGTGTCAAGAAGACTCCACGACCTGAATGGCTTTCACTTTTTACACCCGGAGACTACCTTTATCTTTTGTATAGTCTATGATCTATAGAGGCACAATGGAGAGTTATTATTAAAGACTTCATTTCCGTCTTGTTGTTTTTTGCCTTTGTGAGTTTATCATTTCCTCTTTCCCGTTTGTATTTCCAGGCCCTCCCTAATGTGCAGCTCCCAAAGGACATATCGCCACATAAATAATGTCTTTAACAAACAGCAGTTCATTTTGCTGCCCTCTTTACAGTAATACATTGTCTGAAGTTGGCTTTAAGGGGCCACCTTTGACCCAAGTTTCATTATGTTTGTTCCTGCAGAAACCTCAACCCCAGCAGGCACCACCACACCCACGCTGCCAGCTGACGTCGAAACCACCACGGTCCCTGTCACCACTACAGGTGAGACAGGTGTTTAACATGAAAGAGCCAAAGAAATGCTGGATTAATAGCGTCGTTAGGAAGCTGTAATAAGAAAGATGAAAGGCCTGAGAAAGCGCTGCATGACATTATGTAGATCAGCTGCGAATGCTCCTGTATCTGAAATGACTTTGATTTCTCACGCCTATCTGCCCTTTGGCTCTCGCTCTTACGCTGCCTTTTTCTCCCTGGCTGCTCTCCACCTCTACAGCGGCCACCTCTCCCCCATCAGACGCCGTGTGTGAGTTCGACCACGGCCTGTGTGGGTGGATGCACGACCCCAACGCCCCGCTGCTCTGGTCCCTGCACAGCAACGGTGAGTCTCCTTAACAGAAATGTGAATATTTGGTCCGACTCCCTCAGTGTTTTTCCTCTGCACAGCATGCATTTAATAGATCTGAAGTTATGTCCGGATGGATTTACAGAACAGTGCAGTTAGCAGCTCAGGTTCACTACGGGAACCCCATTTTCTTTTCTTTTTTCCTTTTCTTTTACTGTGGGGTATCAGCTTTTATGTATGCAGCTGCAAGCAGACTTCTATTTGGGTGCCGAAATTGCACAAGCATGCCGTTTATTCCATCAACTTCCTCGGGTCTAGACAAGACTGCATTTTCTATAATTAAATGGAGTCATTCTCCTTCTGAATCTTCATTGAGTCCCCCCTTTTTCAATTTGATTAAAATAATTCCTTAAATTGAAACCAGTCTAATTTGTCAGCGACGCCGTGCGCCAGCCACGCCGCTCTTTCCGAGTGAATGAGAATGAAAATGAACTGAGGGAATCAGAGGGAAAGCAGCCTCCACGGAAAGCGCACACAGCCTCGCATGTGACATGCAGCGGCTCACCTCTGCGTGTCAGAATGAAGTCTCGGCAGGAAGGGGTTAAGACCGAGCGGCTCCAATTAAGTTCAGAGCAGGAGATTCCAAAGACGAGCGGTTATCCCCAGCCGTCCTTTACTACCCCGCAATTACCTCAGGCACGTCCCACATGATGCTGTGTAGACTTCCTATTACTTAGGCATTCCTTGAAGAAATAATTATTCATTTTCCTCTTACGCATACCCACAGATCAAAAGTCCAGCATTTGGCAGGTTGTTAAAAGGTACAGAAGAGGTTTCCTGCTGGGTTTCTTTTTTTTTTTTTTTGCACTATTTATAATTTTCCAGGGTAAGGGATCGTTATCCCAAGATTGTTTTAAAATTCATTGGTCTCCAGCAAGTCTCCATGAAAGATTTAGCATTTCTGCAGCTGGAGAAAATTAAACAAGAGGTCCAGTCTCCCTCCCCCTACACACACACACACACACCCAACCTGCTTCAGTGATGTCACCTCGGTCATGTTCAGGAGGACAGCAGATCTCGTGGCAAAAATGAGGAAATGTTCTTGAAGCGTGACCTCTTCGGGTCATAAAAAATCTATGGAGGGGGGGGCTTCAAAGCGGCTTCTTTCATTAGACAGGCCGTGGTGGCTTTCATGCCTGAAGTATCATTTCCAGCCATTTTGACACGCCGCGCGAGCCTTTGATTTTCCCACGGGGGTCAAAGGTCACGATATCCCAGCCAGCCTGCAGGATCTTTATTTCGCCCCTATCAAATCACTGTTTTAATCCTCTACAGAATTCCCGCACCTCTCCCAGAAACCACAAACTCATCACCTCTTGACCTCACACCTGACACCAGCCATAGTAACAGTAATAACACACAATCCTAGAAATAGCCACCATCTACTCTAATACTAAATTAGACTTCCTCGTTTATCATGCTAGCACCAGGGTGATAAACTGGGCTTTGTAGACTGAATCATTGTTTTCCTCATGCCAGCAGCAGACCTCTGTGAAATAGATTAATAATGCTCTCCTTTTGCTGTGTCCGGCGTGGCAGCCTCGATTATGAGGCGTCTGCTGAACAAGAGGCACAACAATGGAGGGGGGGGGGGGCAACAGACTCCACTTCACTGCGAGGCGATGAGAATGGAGGAAGCTTTGGTGCGCACATTGAAATAAGTCATAAAACGCCTCATGGAGACCTGATTGTATATCCTCTCCAGTTGTATACATATATATATAATATATATATTTCCTACAGTGACACATACACATTCATTCAAAGCTGCAAGGGCCAAGGGACACACTGTCACACGCTGTCTTAGGTGTCACACACAGGCGACTGCGACACATGGCGGGCAGAGGGGAGCTGTCAACTAGGAAGAAGATTTATCCCCCCCAGATACTTCCAGTGTGATCTGCTGGACACACGGAGCAAAAAAAGGCTCACTCACTTAGTCACTCAGCAAACCTGAGTGCGGTGGCAGTGGATGCTACTTGCTACTGCAAACTGGACAGAAATAACCGTATGCTTTCTTACTTGTGGTAGTTTTTCTCTCGCCTATAAAACAGAAAGGCGCTTAATTGCTGGAACACATATACACACAGGCACCAACACACACAGACACACACAGTTGTTCTTGATAAAGCAGGTGATTTAATCTGCAGATTGTTGATATTGGACTCTTTCCCACCGGGCCCACTTAAGAAATTCCTCAGCAGACACCTCACCGAGCCGCTCTCTCACACGTACGCGGGCATGCACAATGCAATCTGTGCTTCTCGTTCGCACAGGCAGTCACTCGTACATGCGGTCTCTCACAATGGAATTCGTGTCGCTTTCCAATTTGCAAACTAAACATCCTCTGGTGTAAACAAGTGGAGGGGGATGCATTTCTGTTGGACTTTTCCGTTGGTTAAGTCATTTACCTGAAAGGGAACGAAGAAAAAAACGCCTCGAGGGTCTTGACTGGAGTTCTGCTAGCACTCGATGTATGAACGATGCTCTCAGTGGACCTATTCTTCTCTGTGTTTATATTTGTCACATCCCTATTGTTTGGTATGACTATTGTGCTGTGGTGATCCCATTCCTGTTAGCAACTGGTGATTAGTGTCTCGGGTTTTTTTTTTTTTTTTGAACAGTCATGTTGGAAATGTCTAACCGTGTGAAAAGCCATTATGCACATGTGTGCATGTCTATATATGTGTCTAAGTCATGATTAATGACGATAATTCTCTCACTGTACACGATTCCTTTGTGTACGCGCTCCGTGTTTGCCGCACAGACTAACTGCAGCAGCATCCATTTACAGTGAATATCAAAAGTCTACACAACCATTCATTTTCTCATTTTTTTATTGCCTCGAGGCCTGAATGAAAATCCATTAAATCAGACTTCTGTTTATTTATTTTTTTCATTTTCATTTGACTGCAGTAACCAGCGAACTCAAGGTTAAAACAAAACCCTGCTCACTTTCGGTAATGTGGAGAGAATGCAGAAGGGCTCAGTTTCACATTTTTGCTGTGAAATTCACCAAAGTCAACAATTTTTATTTTTGTTCCTGATAGTATCAGATTTGGGATAAATGCAACAACACGTCTATTCACAGAACAGGAATGTGCATGTGGCAACTTTTATATCATTCATGTTCTTATCTTTTCTCATATCTCTTTCCCTTCCAGAGCTCAACAGCTATCTGTACATAGACGCAAGCCTAAAGACTGAGCAGCAGCGAGCTCGGCTCTTGAGCCCCGTGTTGACCGCCGACACTGGGCCCCTGTGTCTAGTCTTCTCTTACCAGATATCGGGGGAGGCCCAGGGCCACCTCAGGGTCCTGGTACAGGACGCCCACTTTGAAGAGACGGTCCTGTGGACACTAACAGACGATCAGGGCCCCGTCTGGAAGGAGGGTCGGACCATACTACCTCGATCTCCTAAAAGCGTCCAGGTAGTGGTTAAACTCATAAAATAAATACTTAAAAAGAAGGCAAATGGGAGATGAAAGAATCAAGCTTCTTACCAGTATTATTGAGTTATATACGAATCAGGCTTTGTAATCTTGAGTTAGACATTTTTATTACATGCTACCCAGAAAGGGAAAACATTTCTGTTGTAGTTTTATTAGAGTAGGCTGTTAATATTTTCAATCTTAAATACCCCCAAAGCTACATTATATGCGCTCACCACCACCTAAATGTCAAAATCTATTAACTTGAACTTAATTTAAACTTTCAGGCAGGCTCTTAGCCATTTCATTCAGCCATGTTAAGACTTCAGCTTCAGCTGTTTACCATGATTTTTAGCTTAAGTGTTCAAACATTTATCCACAACTTTTATCTGCTACTCTAGTTACAGTTCCCCATCATGCTTAATCATCATGTTTAGCTAACAGTAACTTTGCTAGCTATTTCAGCTCTATTGCCAGTGTTTTAGCTCAGCGGTCCCCAACCCCCGGGCCTCGGACCGGTACCGGTCCATGAGTCGTTTGGTACCGGGCCGCGAGAGTTGAGGCTCAGGTGTGAAATGTATGGTTTTCAGGGTTTTTATCGGTTTTCAGCGTTATTTTGTTAGCGTTTTTATCATTAACTCGGTTTTTCTGGGTCTTTTCATGTGTGTTATGAATAAATCTTTTTTTTTTTCAGTACCGGTACTAGTTTTATTTTGTTGTAGTTATCCGCGACACCTTAAAGGCCGGTCCGTGAAAATAATGTCGGGCATAAACCGGTCCGTGGCGCAAAAAAGGTTGGGGACCGCTGTTTTAGCTAACAAGTTTTAGCTAAAGTTTTCACAAACCGTTTCAACAGATTAGCCATAACTTAGACAACAATTTCTACTGTACTTAATATTTTTAGCTAGCATACAATTTAAAAAATATTTTTTCGACCATTAGCGATCTCACCCATTTCTTTTGGTGGTAGGTTTTTTTGTACTGCTTAGCTGCTAATTGTTGTTTTACTGTTAAGAGTTTTTCCTAAATCTGCTAAAGTTTACTTACTTGGGTACTGACTTAGCAAACCAGGTTTAGCATGTGGCCCATGTGCTCTAAAGCTATTCCAGAGTTTTAAGTCTGTCTTGAGGACGGTTCAGTTCCCAGTATACCCGGCCTGTTGGCCACATCATGCATTGCTACTATTTTTTATCACACAGCTGCTTCCATTCATGCTCAGCATGGTAGCCGCTGCAGTATTGTTCTCAGCTACAGGTGTACACGCCAGTAGCACAACACTCCATGTATAAAAGGGCCATGACTGTGTGTCTTCCCCTTGCTTCTTGTAGTTCAGCTGCCCATGTGACGCTTCTTCTAAAGCTAAAGTGCGCACTTGTACTTGTAGCAGAGCATATGACAGTATCAGTTTTAAGCTCTGTGTCACTTTAGGCCACATTTGAAATAAAGTACGTTGTAGTGTCCCTCTGGCTGTGGGACTGTTTGGAAGTTGGCTGTGCATTTGTCAGAGACATCACGAGCAGTTAATGTTCTCATAAAAAAGTAAGTGGGAGATGGTTGCAGAGCAGGGGAGGATGATTGCAAGTGTTGAGTGCAACTTTGAAATCGCAGGCACCGTATTAAGTTTTTATCCTATTTCTCCTCCTCCTGCTGCTGTCCCCATTTTCAATGTGCCTCCACCCCCCATCCTGTCATCCGTCTTCCTCTTCCTCTCACTTCTTTTTCCTTCAACTTTTCCCTCCTCCTCTTCCTCTTCATCCTTCCTTTTTTTCGGCTATGGTAGGTTGTGATGGAGGGTTACTTTGTGCACGGCACCAGAGGGCACATCTGGATAGACAACATCCACATCAGCTCGAGCACCCCACTGACGGAGTGTACACGTAAGTCGCACACATGCTTTCTTTCTTTATTTTTGCTTCTTCTTCCCAAAAATCTTTAAAGATAAACACACACACGACACATTATCTCACCCTCCCATCAGTCTACTGCTCCCTACTACCGCCTCGACTTTCAGTCGTAAGGTCCTTGAGCAGTGACGTGAAGTGAGAAACACCAGCACCACCACACACCAATCCTTCACTCGCCCTCCCATCCCAGTTTCAGAGACAGCCTCTCCTCCAAAGAGCCCACCGAACACAGAGATGAAAGCAGGAAGAAGAGGGAGGGACAGCGTTTACTCCTCCACGAAAAAAGAAAGAAAGAAAAGAAACGAAGAATAGGAAAACTAGGCCATAAACGCCCCGTGGGCCCCGGCGATGCTAATCTATGTTTCATTAGATTTCTCTTCTCTTTCTCCCTCTATCTCTCCTGCGCTCACTCCTCTGTCGTATTTGTAAACAGAGATTTTCCCGAGCCATCAAAGGGAATTACTAGACAGGCTGTTTCCCAAGCAAGTTTCTGGGTGCCTCGCACGAGCCGAGCTCCAGTGTAGCCTCCCTAATCTAGCCTGAGCAGGGGCTTCGGAGAGGGTGTTAAACAGATCAGAGACCAAGCCGGCGGTTCGGAGCCAAAAACCTGCCGTCATCACTTCTGACTGACGTCCAGTGTGCTTTGGAGCCGGACCACAGTGGGAACATGGCGGCGGGGGTGGGGTGGCAGAGTGTAACAGAGGGAAAGTGTGTGTGTCTATGTGTATGGCCAGTGTTTTTCTGTGTTTGTGTTGAGTCATTTTTATATGTCTGCGTGTGTCATGCGAGTCCTGGGAGAGTCTACGCAGCACAGCAGCTTGGAAGGCAAAGATGATAGCCCAGCCCCCCTCCTGCTTCCCTGCTGCTGTGTTTCCTCCTTCCTCCCTTCCCTCTCCTCCTTTGCCACTCCCAGAGCATGCTGGGATGTTGCTTATCACCAAACACAGTTGAGTTTTTCACAGTACGTTGGCGTTCCCGCCAAAAGGCGCCAGTTCCCAAGTCGGACCCCCTGCTCCTTTACTCCCATTCTCTCTTTCTCAGCCCCCACCCCCAGTCACACACACACACACACACACCATGTACCACACACTGAGACACACACACACATCATTTCTCTGTGTTTGCATTCCAGGCAATCAAAGTGAAGGTTCTGCTCTGTGCATTCACAGCCCGCTCCAGTTTTACTGGACGCTGCAGATAAACAACTTGAAATGTATAAACTTTGCAAATGCAGACACACACATACGCCCATAGCCTATACACTATACACTCCCGTCTCAAATTCCTGGCAACCACAACTCTGTTTGAAACAGCGTTCTAGCAGAGAATGCCTGTAAATGCCATAATTCATGTGTGTTATCTGAGGAATTAACTTAAAATTTCCTCAGGAGGAGTTTGATAGTCTTGTGACATTTGCGTGACATTTGGCTGACTTTTTCGCTTATATTTAAAGTTATCTAACAGCTGTCTCGCTCTCTCCCCCCCCCCCCTCTCTGCTCCTGTCTCCCGCCCGCCTCTCTATCCTCACAGAACCCTTCGCGGCTTTTCCTCCCGAAAATCCAGGTGAGTCTGATTTTGGTGTGAAGTCACTTCTCCTGTGGTCTTGCTTCCTGCCCGTCGGTATGCACTAGCCTGGGTTTCTTTTTTTGCTTGGTCTGAACCACTAAAAGAAAAACCAATTAGTCTAAATCACTCTTTTACACTGACAGCACAGAAGCCGAGTCCGCCACAGCTTTGTGATTCCAGACTTTTTAAAGCTGATTCGCCACGTCACCGGCAGTCTCAAAATGAGTACTAATGGCAAATATTCACCAAACACCAAATTAATTTTGATCAAATCAAGTTACAGGATAGATCGCTTCAGTAGCTCGTTGTTTTACCTTGTCAGTTTTAGCAGAAACACAGGATTGGTCTCAAAAGGAAAGACTGTACGTGCGAAGGAAGCCGAATCAGGCACGCCATAAGGAGTCATATTTGAAAAGGGCTACATATTCTCTGTTCTAGGCTTCCTGACACAGCCTGAAGGGTTTTAAATAACTGTCTGCCTCATGAAAAATATTTAGAGCATCCTAGGAGACCCTATGAGATTGATGTTAGTGTTTTGGCATCTCATAATGTCTTCCAATAAGATAAGAGCTAGGAGGCTTCAGTGCGAATGTGATGTGTGTGCATTTCTTCGGCTTTTCTACTCCTCTGACTTCACACACGCGCACACATATAGCACACGGTGTCTAACCCTTGACAAACACACACATTAATATCATCACACACACACCAGCGTCCCCAGTGGAAAGCAATCAGATAGAGTGACTGAGCAGCATCGAGCATGGGTGTCTCTGTCTCCTCTCCCTAAGTCAGCTCTGCCTAATGAGTGTGTGCAGTGTGAAGTAGCAGGAGCACGCACCATTTCCCCCTGTAATTATGTGACACGGTCCAAAAATCAGGATGTATTCAGCCCCGCTTCATTTTCCCCTTAGTTCAGTGTGACATCCTACATACAGCTTCTCCACATCAGCTTTGGAAAGAGCATGTGGGCTTCTTCTTCTTTTTTTTTAAGTTTTTCCACTCTGTCTACAAGGGTTTGTTTTAGTAGACTTGGATAGAGGAGTAGAGGCCTCTTGGAAGCCGGTTAGCTAGTTCTTACCAAAAATTTGAGAATTGGGAGGGGGAGGGGGAACTCAATCCAGGAGCAGCAGAAGAGTAGAGGATCTGTGGAGATGGTCTCCGAGGAGACAGCTCTTTGGCTTGAGAAGGAGAGGACTGGCCAGGATGCTGATGCATGACAGACAAAAAGCACACAAAAAAGGAAAATGAAAAACCAAGAACAGAGAACAGGATAAATTATGTACTCAAAACAAAATCTGACAACTCGAGCCAGCTAAATAACAAATTCCGGTCCAATATGAGCTCAGAGAGTGAGAGAGAGAGTGCGAGCTCTGGAACGCTGGATACCCGTGTGATGTTCCCGCTGATCCTTGCATGGTTCTGAGATGATATCAAGGAGCTGTTTGTGACTTCCTGTGCCAGTGTGAAACAGGAAGAGGAAGCTCCTTAAGTCAATGTGTGTGAGTGCTTTTATGACTAATTATTTTGGCTTTCGTTTCACACCAAGAAATCTCACTGGAGCTTTGTTTAAAAAAAATAAAGAAAGAAATAAAAGAAATAAATCGCTTGCATTGCACTTGATTGGATCCAACTATTGGAGCGATTTCAAACCAAATCTCTTGACGATCTTGGTGTGAAAACTTGTCCTCCAATTGCAACCCAAGCTACGTGACAGAGATGGATGCATTTCTTTCTTTCTTTTCTGGCCTTGGAGATGTCTTTCTTTCTTTCCTTTTGCAACTGGCATGCTTGTGCATGCTCACACGAGGTGCACGCCTGCTGCTCGAACAGGGATAGAATCAGACGAATTCAGTGTTAAAAAGTGAAAAACAAGTGCCACTCCTCTCTTTTCCCGCTGGCCAATTATTCTGTATCTCTCCACCAGGGGGAGGCGTTCCTGTGCCTCCCTTGCCCATCCACTGGTATTACATTATGGCTGCCGGGGGTGCCCTCCTTCTCCTGGCAGCGGCCATCTTGGTCAGAGCCCTCTGTTGCTGTCGACAACACCTGGCCACCAAGAAGAGCCAACTGTCTGTGGCCTATCACAGCTCTTCGCAGTGCTTCCAGTACTCTAACTGGTCCTCCAGTATGGCCACCCCCGGGGTGGAGCCGGTCCTGACGGTGAGGTTGGACAGCCGGGACCGACACCGTACCCTCTGCTAAAAGCGAAGCGCTTATAAGCTGCACTGTATTCGTCAGAGGACGACGCCGACCGGCGATGGCAGTGAGAGTCGTGGCGCAGCAAGATCGACGAACCCTCACTTGCTTTAGTTTACAGCCCCCAGCGGCGATGATGACGACAAAGACATTGTCCTAAATTGCTGAGTGATTTTTTTTTTTTTTGGCAAAAGAAACACTGTGGCCTCTCTCTCTCTCTCACATGCACGCTCTCTAATGGATGTAGCTTCGGTTGCTGTTTTTCCTTCTCTGTTCCATTAAGGAGTTTTGCTGTTGACATTTCACACTATGCTGCTCCTGATGAGAGAACTGAAGACTGAGTAAGTTATTTGTCTGAACAGCTTGATTCGGACCACTGAGTACCTCCTGGCTCCTCATAACCCCAACGGTCCTTCTGGAATGACCCCAACGTGGACACACACACAGGCATGCGAGGGGGAAGAGGACGGGTAGGGGATTTTGAGCTGGTTCCGCTGCAAGGAGCCAGCCAGAGCTGCCAAACCACAAGGATAAAACAAGACCCCAGAGACATGAGGAACCCTGCAGTGCTGAGAGAGGGAGAGAGGGGGGAGAAAACTGTGCTAGCTGTGGAAATGATCTGGCAAGGCCCAGAAAATGAAGCTCTTTGTATCGCTGTAATAACACAACCACAGGATAGTTGCAATATGAGTTGTGCCAATAGCGAGGGTGTTTGTAAAAGAACAGAAATGGGATGTGTGGAAGGGGGAGGGGGGGTCCATTGTCCTTTTCAACAAAGCATGTGCACATTTACAAAAAAAAAAAACTCACAAAAATACAAAACAAAGGAATGCAAATCCATCATACTTAAAAAGTCCTGCATCGCAAACGGAGATAACCAGCTCCGTTTGATTGAACGTCTCATCTTTCTCTCGATAAAGGCATCAGTCAGTGATGGATGCGGCCGTCTTCAGTGTTTCAGTGTTTCATCTTGATTCTCTTGTGTAATAAAGCACGTTGTTCCACTCCCATTCATGCTTCATACCACCCACTCCAGTTGTTCTCCGTGTCTTTGAGCCGCCCAGATGAAAGCCGTGCCTGAGCCGAGCCTTGTCGTGTTTTCCAGTGTGAATATGTGCTTGTTGTTCTTAGGGTTGTAAATAGACACATCTGTCTGCCATCGCCGCTTCGGTCCTTGATTTACGCTCCTACAAATCCCACAATGCCGCCGGACCAGCTGGAAGCCATAAGCGAAGTGTTTTTGCCATATGTGTTCATCCTTGAGAGGAATCCGAGATATTACAAAAACCAGGGCAGAGAGTTTCAGCCATTCAGGGTTGGGGTTTTTTTTTCTTCTTCTTTTTTCCCTTTTTAGTGCCATTATTGGCCGGTGACATAAAATAAGACACAGCTAATGCACTTCTCGCTAATATTTAACACATATGGGCTCTAAAAGCCCATTTTTATCGTGTAATTGTCACCGAGATAGACACACTGGCGGCAATTTCTCTCTCATCAGTTGGTACAGAGGTGATGAGATCTGACACGAGCTCAATTTAACACCCTGGATTGAATGAAATTGAGGTCTTCACTCTGTAGCTTAACGGGGCGTGCTTTCCCTGGTTTGTCACTGCTGCAAAAATCCATCACCTACAAGCCCGCAGCTCAGCAGAAATGCACCTCAATTTGTTGTCACAATTTAGAAGCTGCACTTTTTTCTGGCACACTTTGCCCATGTGCTTTTAAATCAACTTGGGGGGAGGAGGGACCGGACACCCTACTCGAGCCATCTCAACACCATTATGCTTCCAAGCCTCTAATAGTCGTAATTAGTTAATGGACAGATAGCATTTATTAGGTCTGCGGTAAGCACTTTTCCCTCCCATCAACCGCACCTCGATCGCCCAATCCCCTGCCAACTACCAGTTGCCCTGGAAACAGTATTAATAATGCCGGTGGCCATCAGAGACCAGCAGATCTAGACGTGTGCCTTGCCAAGCAGCTACTCCCACTCCTGACTGCTCGCCAAGAGCAAGCGAGCCCAAACACACACTCACATGTGCGGACACAAATGTGCACAAAGTTAAAAGAAAACCCATCTAAAGTAGAAGTACTCTCAGGCTATTGGGCTCGAATAAAGTGCTGGGAGGGAGGGCTCGCCACAATTCAGACACTCACATCCACGTCAATTTTCAGTTCACACCACCTGGCAGATTTGTTACTTTCACACAAAGCACTGTCACGAGCAACTGCTGACATTTTGTCTCCATTATTTTTCTCTTCTTTGATGATCTAATGCGCCGGTCGAACAGTAATGATGATTTCAGCAGCGATAATGACGGGAATTGTTAATGATTTGATGACATGTTTGCATTGTTATTCACACTGAATGAGCAGTCTTACACCATCGATATACCATGTGATGACTGTGTGTTTGACAGGAATGTATCTTAATGATCTTTATTATTAATAAAGTCATATTTTTCTATTTATAAGTGTGTGTATGAGTATGAGTGTGTAATATCCAAATTAGCAGCAAATATAATGCAGTTAACGGTATGCAAAGGGTTGCTGTTATTTCTGGTGATTGTGTAAAAAGACACTGAACTCAAGTTAGACACTCGGCGAGCATTTAAAGGAAACCTTGTAGAGGCAAATGCCGAGGCATGTTTTCGTTTATTTGTTGTAATTACAGCTAGAATTATGCGTAAATCGGATTGGTGTTTAAAGTCGGTGTGTCCTGTGCTTCTGTCTGATAGTTAAGGGACCCGGTGGCGATGGACGAATTTACGGTGGCCCGCTAGGTGGAGGTAAGACATGGAGCTCACACCAGTACCTTCTAACTTTTAGAAATTATAAAGAACATTTGTGTAAGTTATCTCCTTTGTGGCAGATGGCTATACCTGGTTCTGCTGGAGGTTTCTTCCTGTTAAAAGGGAGTTTTTCCTTCCCACTGTTGCCAAGTGCTTGCTCATAGGGAGTCGTCCAATTCTAGAGGTTTTCTCTGAATTTTTGTAGGGTCCACACCTTACAATATAACGTACCTTGAGGCAACTGTTGTTGTGATATTAAATGGCACTACATAAATGAAAATTGAATTGAATTACCTCTGTTCGGACTTTAGTTTCTGTTTGTAAACGAGTCTTCTACTCACAACAATTCATGACTTTAGAGATGTTTCATACAATCTTTTCTCTTTAGTAAGTCAAAAACATCAGAAAAAAGGTCAGGTAGGGTCAGGAAGTCAAGTTTACCTGCACTCCTGACAGATCACCTGATCTCATTAACAGCAGTTTACCTGTAATTGTAAAATCTCGTATTTAAGTTGATTTTTCCAAGCCACTTTGCAACCCACCTCCCCTACAATAATTCAATAACGATAACAGGTTTATACAACCACTCCTTGCCTGTCATCATACTAACCTCCCGTTTTTGTCACAGGTTTACAGTTCCCAGAGAGGAACACGCCATCACCGTCATCCGAGCCTCCAGTCACGCGTGTCTCAGAAAAGGACAACTCGTGGCTGTACACCCTTGACCCCATACTGGTCACAATCATCGTCATGAGCTCTCTGGGCGTCCTGCTCGGAGCGGTGTGCGCCGGCCTCCTGCTGTACTGCACCTGCTCCTACAGCGGCCTGTCGTCCCGCTCCTCCACCACCCTGGAGAACTACAACTTCGAACTCTACGACGGCCTCAAGCACAAGGTCAAACTCAACCAACAGCGCTGCTGCACCGAGGCGTGAGAAAGAAAAGGCGATTCGAAAAGGAAAAGGAAGACGGAAAGAAAGAGAGGGATGACAGTCACGCTGTGAAAACCTCCCGCTATCTTCTTCATTTTGCTTCAGTTCACTTTATTCCTCAGCAGCGCAGATCCCAGGACGCACAGGCAACGAGAAAGCCACTTTCGAGCTCAAACGAGAACTCGTTTTCCTGTTTCGGAAAGCATTGCACAGTCCAGTATTGGTAGTTTTATGGCAAAATGAACCACTGAGTAAAAAACTGATGGACTGTTCCGTTCTGGGCCTAAAAAGTAAATATCTACACATATCAAGTACAGATTCTTGGTCCACCAACAGAGAAATGTTTATAGATGCATCATAGATTTGTATGAGGTCTAGTTTTGAAAGTGGATACTGTAAACTACACAAACAGCGAGGCAGACACATCGTGTTGGAAAGGTGGTAGGTTAGGAATGTGCTTAGAAAGCGTCTTTTTTTCTTTTGTTTTTTGGATCACGTGTGAACACAGTGGCCTAGAAGTTAGCTCCTTGGTGTGGACCGTTGGCTCCTTTGTTCTCTGCTACCTATCAGCCTCAGTTATCCTCTTAGTTCCTGACAGTCTGTGGTCTATTTAGTCACCGACGCCCCTCGAGTTTGTCTCACTGCTCAATCACTTTCTGTTTTAATGTTTTAGTTCTGGCCTGTTGCCCAGTCTGTGACGGCAGATATGTTTTTTTGTTGTTTTTTTTAATGAAGCAAAGGAAGTGTGCGTGTGTGTGTGTGTGTGTGTGTGTGTGTGCGTGCGTGTGTGTGTGTGTGTGTTTGGGGAGGGGGGCTTTTTAACACATTATTTTACTGGCAGAGACGTTCTTGTTAGATTTAGTTGTCGGAGACTGTTGTTGTCGGTTCCTGTCAAAGAGAAGGTCACGTTTACATTGCGGTTAATGGTAAAAGGTCAAGGAGCTTTGGTTGGTGCAACCTATGGATTGCTGGTAAGAGAAGAGAAAAGAGAAGGAAGGAAGGAAAGAGAGGCTATAAGAGACTATGACTGACAGCGCACTAAAAAAAAATCCCCTGCCTCTCCCTTGTAGGGGCGATGTTCTCTCTTTCATGAGTACAAAACAAAATAAAAAAGCAAATGGGATCAAAAACTAATGCAGTCAGACACAGCTCTTCTCAATCGACTGACTGACTGTGTGCCCGGACACACAACAACGCCTTAAAAGCAAACTGTTGGTGGAAATGTTGAAAAAAGGAACGTTGAGGAGACATCGAGACCAGAGAGGAGGATCTCTCTCGCTCTCTTTTACACGTGGACCTCAAAAGCCATGATTTAAAGGACCTATCCCCTCTTTTTTCCCGCCACCCACCTCCCCCACGACACACACCAACACCAGAACCCCCGTCCCACCTCAACTTACTGGCTAGTTGTGGCCTATTTTGTGATTAATTTTTTTGTGCGTGTGTTAATTTTTACTGTTGCAGCATTTTTTTTTAAACAGTTTAAAAAGGTCTTGTCGCACATGCTTGGATTGGACTTGTAAGCCATGAGAAGAAGGGAGTGAAGGCCTTTAAAATTCCCCGTCCACGGACACAAACATCCACGCACTTCCCTTGTATATACGGATGTATATACAGAACACAAATACGCGTCTTTCCTCTCTGAAAAACTCGAGAAACTTTGGACATGCGCGCACGCACCGAGAGTATGGCAGAATCTAGAAATTAAAGGGAACGATGGCTTCTCACACTTTCGCACTCAGCATCACATCCCATCCACCCTTACTCGCTGTCTCTTTCTCTCTCTCCTCTGAGGCCCACATCTCTGGACCCCCACTGACTCTTTTCAAAGTGCCTTGGAGCCTCGGGGATCCAGCTTGCCTTTGGAGCCAGTATCGGATACAGTAAATTGAGACTGCCAGCGACAGTCACAGCGCCCCCTTCAGCCCGGGAGGACCAAATGAAACAAACACAGGAAGACAGGACCCGCCCCCCCCCCCCCCCCCCCCCCCCAACAAACACACAAACACAAACACATACACCCCTAACCCTTCGCACTGCTAGGACTGCTGTTGTTGTTGTTTTAAAGGGGTCTTTGTACAGAAATGCTCTTTTTATGATTGTTATTATAATTATTGTTATGATTATTTAATAAAGGATTTATACCATAACGAATAAACTGATGATGATTTCTTTAACTCTGATGCGTTTTTACATTTTTTTGTCGAAATCTTGGCATGAGCATCGGAATGCTCGTGGCCACAACTTGATGCTTCCTGTCCAATTACTTCCTGCAAACTCCCACTCAGACTTGGAGCCAAAACTTTCACTTTTAATTGCAAAAGTAGTACACGCAAGGAGCAACACACACAAACTCGTGTTCTTGCTCTCTATTTCTGCCACACAAACACACACACATAATACTGTGTTGTCAGCCTGCTACACTTGGCCTCTAATCTCCCCATGATGTCCCATTAGTCTGGACCTCTGGTGGCCCTCATTTAGGAGCTCCAACATCAAAGCTTTGAAGTGCCCGGCGTCTCAGCCACACACGCGCGCACACACACACACACACACACAAACTCATACAGTACACATGCAATTACTTTGTTTCTCTTTTATACAGCTTGCTGAGGCTCCCACACACGGTTCCATTTATCTACATAAGCTTTCTTCACCTAAATGCAAGCCCTGTTAGCAAACGCAGCCCAGAGTTTCCGATCCAGTGGGAGATATGTTTGACTTATCTAGGCCTCGTGGGTGCGTGTCGTAAGGGAGCCAAAGTGGTCCAAATTTTATACAGGGGGCATGGCAAACTTGGATAAATGAAAATGCTGCTCCTGAAATGTGTTTTTCCCTCGTCCAAGCTCATTGCAGTCGCACCTTATTAATTACAGCCGTGCTTAATACAAGCTGGAGTTTTAAAAGAAATGCAGCCTGCAGCATGGGTAGGACATTATGGGCTGTGCTAAGCATAACGAAAGGTGTTGTTGCTGCATGGTGGCAATGGCAGCGGCTGTTAGGGTGCTCCGGTCCGTGACATAGCGGGCCAATTACCATCTCTGAAAGAAAAAAAACTACAAAAAAAAACAACCTCACAGACAATCCCCAGTCCGCTGGAGGAGTGCGATGCCATCTGCTCGCAGGTTTGATTGATCCCGGCAGAACAGTCACGACCACATCACACGAATGAATGCCGACAGGAAATTACCAAAGGAGCCAGATTGTCATTGTTCCGTGCTGCCTCTTGTTTTCACTACCAAATTATTCTTAATTTTTTTCCCCCCTCTGAGTGTGTGTGTGTTACCCAAATGTTGTTCTTTTTTCTTTCTAAATTTTTATCAGCCTGTAACGGCACGCTGCAGGAGCCTTTTCCTTTAGCCGCCAGATCAGAGAGTTTTGTTGCCTCTGAAGCCCGAGCGGTCTTCAAAGGGAAAACGCTCTGGCGCCCTATAAGTGGATAGGCCAGATTGAGAGAAGGGAGCCTATTTGAGGGTCGCGCTACAGGAAGTGACTCGAACACACAGCTAATTAATCTGGGGGATTATGCAAGAAGGGTGGAAAAGAGAAGGCAGAGTATTAGTCATCACAGTTGGGAAGGAAACTTTCTTTGGTCTTCTAACTTAATTATTGTTCTCTTTACGTTGCCTGATAAAAGATTCTCATGATGGCCCAACTTTACGAGGCCTGTTTAAATGAGCTTTTTGGGGTCTTAAATGCGGTTAATCCTATTAAACAGCTTTCGATTTACTCATCCAGGATATTAAGAGAACAGAATGTACCTCACCACAAGTAATTCACACATCAAAAAAACACACAACTCCTTCAGTGAGTGTCTGAAGAAGAACACCTGGAGACTAGACAGCATATCTCCTTCAACTGCATCCAAAGAGCTGTCACAAACTGCAGCAGCGATGCACAGACACAAACGCACAAACGTACACGAGTCAAATTTGACAACCTGCTTACATGTTTAGCTGCACTCGAACCACCACCACATGCTTAAATCCCAGCGGTCTTTCTGGGAGGGGGGCCCAGATAAATCTTCTCGAGCCTGCCAAGCAATTCAAAGCACCTATATGGGTCATTGCGGGGAGGGTGGATGAAGGCTGTGGGGGGGTTCGGTGGCAGTGTGCCTGCCAGTGATGCCAGACCCAGTGACAACAAATACCAAAGTCTCGTACAAACAGCAGGCAAACCATCATTTTCCTTCCTCTGTGACATTATCATCTGCCCGCCTCCAGAGGATGCTGCTTCCGAAAACAAATACGTGGAGGAAATGATTGGGGTGGAAAAGGCTCCTTTCAGAGGTCCAAACTAGGCCAGCAGTCCTATCATTGTGAGGCAGAAAGGAGGAAATTAACTTGATAAAAAAAAAGATATCGAGTGTCAATTGAGGCAATTTTGAGGCCTCTTGACAAGGGAACGCATCACTGATGGTCTGGTTTTAGGTTTTGTTTTCGCTTGTATGTTCCTCCCACTAGACTAAAGCTAATGCCTCGAGCCGCCTTTGCTCAGCAGCAACATTTTGGTTCAGATTTGATTTCCCAGAAGGATCACAGCTCTGCTATAGCCCCCATCATCAGATCTGAGCCACTCGCATTGTATCGCGCTATTAAGACACTCAGGCATTTCCACATAACTGAACTTTTGTTGTGGACTCGCAACATGACCAGCGGTCCTGTGTGGCAGGCCACCTGTTCTCTCCACTTGAGGCTGGTGTGTTTACAGTCACAGTTGCCCTATATAGCCCGGGAAACTTGTTATCGGGCATGGTGGGAGGCCGCTCGCAGTCAGCCCTAACCATCTGTCTGGAGTGTTGTTGGTTGAGCTTGATTGAAGGTGTTACACTTCAAGTGCTTGACATCAGATGCCAGTGGGATTATTCCTTGAGGAGAAATGTTATTTGCTGTTTTAACCACTGGTTTCTTTGATCAAATCCTTAAAACAAGCAGAAAGTTCCAGGGCTGAAAAATAAGACTCGCAAATGGCCACATGAGGGTGACTCCAAAGGCAAGTTGATGCCCTATGGACTCTAATGTTACCATAACCAGCTTTACACATAAAATACACGTTTACTGACTGGTACATAAAATACTTTGATCTCTATTCCTGATGTTCCTCTTCATAACAGCTGTAGAGAGGGTATTAACCCTTACAGTTTTACATTATTAGCTCCTTGAGTGAGGTAGGCTACTTTGGTCACTTAGACCAAAAACCGTAACCTAGGTTTCACCTATGAACTGTAAATAAAAGATGGACCCCACACTTTGATTGTGTGGATTTTGTATTAAGAAGCCTCAAAGTTGGTGTTAGCTAGCTACTTGATAACTTAGCACTGCATCCTTCTTATAATAACCAGATGGTCGCAGCAGATAGCTGCCCCTCCCTGCCCCTGGTTCTGCTGGAGGTTTCTTCCTGTTAAAAGGGAGTTTTTCCTTCCCACTGTCCCCAAGTGGGTGCTCACAGGAGATCGTGTGATTGTGGCCTTTGAGGTGACTGTTCCTGTGATTTGGTGCTATATAAATAAATTTTAATTAAATTGGACTGAATTTAAATGTGGTCACTTCTGTGTCCAAAATAACAAGTTGGCACCAGCTGTAAAAGTGGAGGCTACAAAACGAAGAGTTCAGAAATACCTCCATCTCTTATATACAGTGTATGGAAGATGCTTGGCCCAATTTATTAAATGAAATCAGTGGAACTTTGAGTCTGTAGACCTATTGTCTGGCTCAAATAGATTTAAATGAGTAAGTTCACTTTGCCCAAGGAGATCTTTGATATGATTGATATTATGTTGAATTAGATAAAAGTTCTATTTTTGTATTGGGGTCGGCCTTACTATCAATTCAGACCCCAGAGGTTTGGCAAATTTTCTATCAATTATAGCAACCAATAACTTATTTTAGTTGGTTGGTCCAACCAAAATGACTTTTGAATAGAAGAGTGATCAACATTGATACTCGAAAACTGCAGGATGATGATGATGGTTTAAGTTTTAACTTAGCTCTTAAAACAATTCAATTAAGTTCTGTGAAACCTTAACCGCTGTGAACTCTTGAACCCGAGAGGGGGAAAAAACAGCTAAAATGTATCTGTCAGTCACAAACTAAGTAAAAGAAAGCAGTTAGCAGAGCAATCATCCCTGACAGGCTGTCAGGATTTGAGTGGGTTTTTTTTCTTCCTTTGGATAATCTTAAAAGCATCTGTAATAATCTGTTCGATGCTGGCACCGTAGACTGTTTCTTCACTCTGTATCTGTCAAATGATTTCAACAAAGCTGAGCAGTTAAGACTGTAATTATTTGAACAAGCGTGTCAATAATAGAACTGAAAAAAACAAAGTTGTATTTCATGAGAAGTGGTAATCAATTAACAGTGACAAAGGCATGACGCTTTAAAGAATGCAGCTGGAACGGATTTCAGGGGAAAAAGGCAAATAAACAGCTGTGCTCATCACGCGCTCGCTGTCATTAAAAGGGGAAAAAGAAGAAAGAAAATAAAGAAATAAAGAAATAAAGAAAACGGAGAGCTCAGAGTGTCTGAGCCTGTTGAGTGTGTTTGGTGCGGGGTGCTGGTATCCCAGTTTAGGCTTTCTAGAGTAATTGAAATAGCCTTCTCATAACTTTCCTTTCAAATCAGGGCTTTTTCATTGAGCCAATAATCAAGTTCAATTGCACTTTGAGACCAATCTGTTCCAAAATAATTGACGATTTTACCCATCGAAAAAACAACCGCCCAAGTCTCCCCGGCTCTGCACTTAAATCTCCTCATCTGAATCAAATTAGCTCCACAAGTAACGTGTGTTTACCAAGCAGCTGTGTCGGGAACACCCACCACACTTCTCCTTTGATGACGATGGTGTGATGTGGGCAGATATGCAGTAAATAAAAAGGTAAAATGTAAAAGCATCAAACTTTTGTTTCTGTAAATTCTCCCGTTTGGTATTTGCGATAAAATATTTGAAATATTTAAAACTTCCATATTTACTATAAATCTTCCAGGGGCCACATCCTACTAACATAGCCATATATAGATAATATGATCACCTCTCAGCCCCTCATATTTTACTGCGTAGTTTAAAATAATCATTAGTAAATGTAATCATAACCATAACAACGTGTCATTATCACTGTTTATAGTATCACGGTGTGCTGCATGTGGTTTGTCCAAATGGTGCTCCCATACACCAGCAGAAGCTCATGCTTGACTGCTGGGGGCGGGTCTAATATTTGTCAAATACCTTACTGCGTGTTTCATATGTTTAACAAAAACAAGCATACAGCCACTTTATTAGGCGCGCCTTGCTGGTCGTGGTTGGAGCTTTTTTTTCCATCAGAACCAAAATTATGTGTTGCATAGATTCAACAAGGAGGAAACTTGTCATGAACTGGCTGTGTAGAGGCAGATGAGGACCCAAACGCAAAACTCACAGAGACAGGAACTGAACTCAAAATCACTGCTTTATTGCAGGCCTTACAAAGAAACAGAACTAAACTGGGAATACTAACAGAAGACCGAGGGAACACAGAAAGACACACGGGTTCGGAGAGGAGACATTGACGACGCGACACTGAACTGAGGGAGACTTGCACATAAATACACAGAGGGTTAACGAGGGAAGTGGGAGCACACGGGGAACACAGCTGACACAGATAATCGTAACGAGACAGGGCAGGAGTGAACACAAGATAATGCATACTGACGAGAGACTGTCAAAGTAAAACAGGAAGTACACAGAGGTTCAGACAGGAGGAGAGAGAGCACAGACATAACGGGCTGGGGAAAACATTAAATGAAACACGAGGGGAAACGAGGGCTCACAGATACACAGAGGGGCACACAAGGGGTAATCAAATAAGGAGCATCTTTAACAGAACCTAGAAACCACGGCATAAGGAACAAAATACAAAAATACAAGAAAACTAAGAATGCTGGGCCAACATGGCCCAGGACCATGACAAAACTTTCCTCAGAGATTGATCCATATTTACATGACAGCATCACACAGTTGCTGCAGATTTCTCGGCTGAATATCCATCATGTGAATTTCCCGTTCCACCACATCCATAAGGAGTTCTGTTAGTTTGAGAACTGGTCACTGTGGACATGTGATGTTAAGGAAACCAGTTTGAGGTGATTTTAGGTTTTTGAAATGGAGTGTTGTTCTGTTGAAGCAGCCATCAGAAGGTGGGTGCGCTGTGGTCATAAAGGGATGAACATGGTCAGCAACAATGTGGTAAGCTGCCACATTTAAACAATGCTCAGTTGGTACTAAGGGGGCCAATGCGTGCCAAGAATGTATCATCCACCCCGTTACATCACCAGCAGCAGTCTGAACCATTGATACAAAGCAGGATACATGCATTCATGTTGTTTACCACAAATTCAGGTCCTACTATCAGAATGTTGCACAGAAATCAAGACCTGAGCCAGTGTGAACTCAAGCACTAGTTTCCTGTTCTTAGCTGGCAGGAGCGGCACCCGCTGTGGTCTTCTGTTGCTGTTGCCCATCTGCTTAAAGATTTGATGCACTGCGCATTTTCTGCATACCTTGGTTGTAACAGGTGGTTATTTGAGCTACTGTTACCTTTCAATCAGTTTGAAGCAGTCTGACCATTGATGTCAACTCTGCCCTCTGACATCAACACAGCAGTTTCTCCCAGAGAACTGCCGCTCACTGGTTATTTTCTCATTTTCAGATGGTAAACTCTGGAGATGGTTGTGTGTGAAAATCCTAGCAGATCAGTTTATTTTTCCTAAATTTAGGCTCATTCAAGATTCTATATTTGTGTAAAATCTTAACTTCAGTCAAACCAGCCACAAAAAGCACAAAAAAACAACAACAAATCTATCATAAGCCATGATTGTTAAGTTATGTAAACCTAATTATGCTCTTCATTATGTTTTATTTGTCAGATGTTTGCCTTTCCACACTCAGTCCCCCGTCAGTGATAACTCCATGGCCACAGTCATGCTGTAAATAATACACTTGGACATAAAATAGATACATTTCTCTCAACAGGGAGAAAAAAGCAACAAAAACACTGACCTTACAACAACTATTCCCATCCTTCATCTTATCTATCCAATACACTGATTTCCATTATGGCATGAAATTGCAGCTGTCACTCAGCGACTGTTGTTTTCCTTTTTATACTCACTTCTTTACGATTTCATCATAGGCAGTGTAAGCTGTGAGGAAAAGCGATGTGGCAGAGAAAGATTATGTGCCAGCGAGGCCGGTGTCGATGTGAAGCCTCGAGAGGGAGAGCTCTCACTGTTTGGTTAATGTGGGATGGAGCTCTGTGCTCTGTGTATGCCCTCAATCCTCTGAGTGGGCTGCTGTTGATGGTATGGGTTATATTTTATGCCTTGTAGGAGGTGAGGAAAAAAGTGTGCGTGTGTTTGTGTGTATGCGTGTGTGTAGGACTGTAATGTGGTGACATCCGTCTCTCTGTGATAGCTCTGTACCATAGCGCTCTAGAAAAACTGCACCCGGGAGGAGAGCAGATTTACAGCCTCATTCAACTCTGCTGAGCTCCAGTTAAACATCATTTACTCCACCAAGCTTAGCTGTCCCCCTCTCTCTTTCTCTTTCTCCTATCTCCCCTCACAAACACCCTCCCTCATACCAGCACGCGCGTCGCACGGGCTCTCCCCGAATGATGCCACGGCGGCAGATCCACGGGAGAGATTTAGCTCGCCGCATTCCTCTCTGCATTGTTTTTCACCTGAATTATTACATCACGGAGCAAATCTCACATTTGCACCGGCTTCAAACCGCCACGCTCCCTCACAAGCTTTCGAGCTCGCAAATATTCGTGCGGTGACTTCGAGAGGGAAGAGAAAAAGCAGAAAAAAACAATTTACACAAATGGAACAATTGTTCTGCATGTAACCAAATAAAAGAGGGAGGAAAGAGGCCGGCTCGATTTGCTTATCACTCCCCCTCATAGTGCAGTTTGGAGCCCTTTGAGACATAACAACCATCAGGCCACTGGGAGTATCAAGTCAAGTAAACACATTGTAGCAGAATAAGCAAGCTGCACAAAAAAAGGCCTTCCTCCCATGACCAAGGCCACACACAACGACCCAGCGCTGCAGTGTTCATATATACAGAGGAAAGAACAACAAATAGCGGGCAAATCCAAAACGCTGCAGAAATCAAATCAATATCCCCGTTTTATTTTTGATACAGTTTGGACTTGGCGTCATCATGGGATTATTTGTAACAGTAATAGCCCCTTAGAGGATGGGGACTGGGGAGCATGCGCCACCTGCCTCCAATCCTAACCCACCTGGGGAAGGGATAACAACAAGAGTAGCTGGATGAGTGGGTGGGCGTGCACAACTCCACCTGCACGCGTTGTGTTTAGTTTATGTTCTTTCGTTTTTTTTTGCATGTACAGACCTGCTCGTTGGAGCTGTGGACGCGCACACGCACAGGTTTTAGTCCCCCAGGTGTCCTCCCACCCAGGCCGAGGCCTTTCTCCCGCATCTTCGGTTGTTATGGAAACAAGAGGGGGCGTGGGGCGGGAACAGAATTTGCATGGGTGTTGTATGTTAGCCCCAGAGAGCATGGTATGCTAAGCAGCACAAGTTCAGCAGGTCAAACTACAGTATCTCTCTCTCTCGCAGCACCTTGCCAAGAAGGAGAAGCGCCTCTGCACTTGTGTGCTTCTGTATTGAGTGGCTCACCTCCAACAGAAGCGAAAATACAAAAGCTTCTGCAAATTATGCGCATATAAATTTAGCTCTGAGCTGCTTTCACAGCCATTTATGTCCAAAATATATAGATTTTTTTAACTTGGTATTTTCAAGTGGGAGACAAAGTGTTGCACCGTCTTGTCTACTGCTGAGTCTTGAATCTGTTGAGAAACCCCAGCTACTCATGAATATTAAATTATATGTTCTGTGTGTAAATGTATGGTATAAGCATGTGTGCAGGTCTCTTTCTGCGTTATTATAGCTATGTGTGGTGCAAGAAAGCAACAGTTCTTCATCAGCGGGAAGATGCTTCAAGTATTCCCACGACCGCCAGCTGAATAAATAACCTGCCCCCACTCAACACCAGTGAGAGTCCTTGTCTTCAGATGCTCTGGATCCCGGCTCGCATCTATCCACCAGGCCCAGCACTCTCCACCCTCATCCACTCCTATAACCACACTACAACAGCTTAGAGGAGTGCAGCACTACCTGCATACAGTCAGCACATGCAGATACTGTGCACACACACACACACACAAAGCTGTGATGGATGGCCTTCGCCTCACGGTAATGCACCAAAGCTTTATCCGCCACCCTCCAGCCCAGAGGAACGAGACGCTCTTTTAAAATTGACATTCTCCTCCCTGGCAGCGTCCCCAGCAAACCATGTGGAAGTCAACCTGACCGCGGAGCTACTCATGCAGCAAGGTGCTTCCCCTCTCTTCCTAATCTGTCTTGGGTGTGTGAGGGCTCAGAGAAGCACTTCCAGTTCATTAAATGCCTCTCACTTCATACTCCATTATTCAAAGTTGTTAAGAATACATCACACTAAGTGTGCATTTATGTCTCATAGTGATGCATTGTACATGCTAGGAATACACTGCTGCCGCTTAGTGTAGTCTAGACCGCGGTCAGCTCCTCGACTAGATGGATGAGGTCCCGATGATACCGAGATTTCATTTTGATCATTTAGAGACAAAAAGCCTCCACGAGGCTTGCATATTTCTGGTTCGTGCCCCAAGTCACGCACATATAAAATTATAATAAATAAGATGTAATGTTAATGGAACACCTTGAAAACCCATCAAATGTCAATGAGAAAGAAATCATGCTGGAACAAAAAGATGTCACAGTGACAGAAATGAAAATGATCATCCTACATCCCAAAAATCAAAGTAAAAAAATTACTGTTAAATTTTACTTGATAACTAAATCAAAACTAATGCACGAGGACAAAAACGACACTTTTATTAGCAAATAAAAAAACAAAAACCATCATTTTTACTTCGTTATTGGATGTGTATATGATCTGTTTTAATAAGTTATTTATTTTCATATTGTGAAATAGCCTAAAAAACAGACTAAGTATTCTAACTTTGTGTTATTCAGTCAGTCCCATACATGAACATGGACACACACTTGATCTTGTTCTTATGGTTTTTCTGTTTTTTTCTGTTTTTAACATAGACATTTGTGATGCTGTGTTTTCTGACCACAGTCTTGTGATGCTTCAAGTTCCTCTTGCCTGTACCTCAGTTAAACCGCGCTGCTGCTCGCCGCTGTCGTATTTTTGACCCGTCCACTGCTGAGCAGTTTTTAACAATTTTTAACCAGAACTGTAAAATCCCGGCGTTTTTGTGCAGCCAGACTGAGGAACTGAGCTCATGGTTTTATTCCACCTACCAGATTGCTTTGGACACTGTGGCTCCGTTAAGAACCAGGCAGCCTAAAACTAAATCTGACCCCTGGCTGAAGGCTGTCAGACGCGAGTGCTGTCGAGCTGAGCGTGAATGGAAACAAGCTACAAGTGTCATTCCAGATGCTAAAGGACTGTTGGCATCAATATCAAAAAACTGTAAAAGATGCCAAAAGACAACACTTATCTGACAACCTGCATGTTTTATGTAAAACCATTAACTCTGTTCTTAGTGCACCACATACTGACTGCAGCCTCGTCTGCAGCCTGTAAACGTTTTTTTAAACACTTTTTTATTGAGAAGGTCTCCTCCACCAGGGCTCAAATCTCTTGGTAGCCCTACTGAGACCCCCAATGTGTATTTAGATACCTTGGCACAGTATGTTAAACCAGCTGTGACAAACCTGGAGGTCAAAGTGAACTCTGAACTGAAGCTTGACAGTCAGATTAAGGCAGTGGTAAAATCAAGCTTCTTTCAGCTCAGGCAGCTGATAAAATAAAGCCATTTATTTCACGGCAGCACTTTAAGACAGTTATCCACGCCTTTGTTAGCACTCGGCTGGATTACTTTAATGCACTTTATATAGGGATCAGTGCTTCATACATTACTCATTTACAGAGGGTGCAAAATGCGGCAGCTTGTGTTTTAACTGGCACTCGAAGGTTTGAGCACATCTCCCCTATTTTAGCTTCACTTCACTGGCTGCCCCTTTCTTTTGGCATTCATTTTAAAATTCTTTTATTTGCCTTTAAAGCTCTCCATGACCTAGCTGCATCTTAACTCTCTGAGCTGCCACAGTCTTATAAACCCACCCGCTGTCTCAGGTCAGCTGATCAGCTGTTCCTGAATGTTCCCAGGACTGAGCGTAAACTTAGAGGAGATCGTGCTTTTGCTGTAGCATCTCTGAAACTGTGAAACGATCTGCCTTTAGAGATTAGACAGGCTTCTTCTCTGCCTGTTCTTAAATCACTCCTGAAAACTCATCTCTTCACCCTGACCTTTGACACCTTGTAAGATGTTGGTTTTTAGTTTGAGTTTTTTAGTTTATTTTATGCTGTTTTATCTTGTTTTTAAATATAGGGCTGTTTAAATTTATGTATTATGTGTTTTATTTTTTTACTGTTTTATTCTGTTGTTCTGAACTCATTTACTGTACAGCACTTTGGCCTTGTCCTGGGTTTTTTAAAGTGCTTTCTCAATAAAGATGGATTGGATTGGACTGGAAGATAAACACTTTAGTTTGCAGTACTCTGGTGAGTTCACAGTAAAGCACTGTGTTGGACTGGCGCACAGTGATTGTGGCGTTCATGGTCAGTGTTAGGTTACCTCAAGTACAGTGGATTCATTTGCATTTAAGCTGATGATGCTTAGATTAAGTCATCAAATTTCACCTTTATATCAGCTGTATAAGACAATTCTCAGGATACTGTTAGTGTAGGAAATGGAAAGACAACCAAGATATCTGTGAAACGTCTGCTTACATCTTGAATTCAGCTCCGGCTTATGTGGTAAGTTGTTAATGAGTGACTTTAATTTATTATTTGTTCACATGTGGCTATACACTCTACTGAGAATAAGCATACTGTCATGATATGAGTGGATCTTCAAAATAGACATCAAAATAGTTCATGGAGAAAATAAGTAGAAAAAGTAAAGATCTTTTTTTTTATTTTTTTTTTACTTTTTATTTATTAATTTACAGTATGAGAATACAAAACTTTAGGTCAGCATGGAAGACATACACATTCCCAACATTAGTATCTACTTACATCATGGTAATATTCAATTGTTCAGTACAAAGGGAGTACACAATCCATTTTTCCCAGAGCTTCTTGAATTTCTCAAGCGCAAGTCTAAGGACAAAGGTAAGTCTTTCCATTCCAAAAATTTCTTCCACTATCCCACTGGGCGCGAGTTGGAGGGTCTGCCTTTAGCCATCTTCGGGTTATGGCCTTTCTGCTGCTAGTCAAAAGTATTTTCAATAAATAATTATCTTTATGTGGAAGCGCCTTAGGTAAATTGCCAAGATACAACGTATCAAATGAATAGTCTATTTTTATCCCGATTATTTTGTTTATCTCAATGGCCACCTCCCCCCAATATGGCTGGATCCTTGGGCAGGCCCAGAAGACATGAAAATGGTTTGCCATGGGGGTACCACAACCTCTCCAACATAGGCCCTGGCTCTGTAGTACCATATTTCCCTATTAGAGCACTTCGCTCTCGCTCTGCAGGCCTACTTGTTGTTCCTAGAGTATTTAAAAGTAGAATGGGAGGCAGAGCCTTCAGTTTTCAGGCCCCTCTTCTGTGGAACCAGCTTCCAGTTTGGATTCAGGAGACAGACACTATCTCTACTTTTAAGATTAGGCTTAAAACTTTCCTTTTTGCTAAAGCATATAGTTAGGGCTGGACCAGGTGACCCTGAATCCTCCCTTAGTTATGCTGCAATAGATGTAGGCTGCCGGGGGATTCCCATGATGCATTGAGTTTTTCCTTTCCAGTCACCTTTCTCACTCACTATGTATTAACAGACCTCTCTGCATTGAATCATATCTGTTATTAATCTCTGTCTCTCTTCCACAGCATGTCTTTTATCCTGTCTTCCTTCTCTCACCCCAACCAATCACAGCAGATGGCCCCGCCCCTCCCTGAGCCTGTTTCTTCCTGTTAAAAGGGAGTTTTTCCTTCCCACTGTCGCCAAAGTGCTTGCTCATAGGGGGTCATATGATTGTTGGGCTTTTCTCTGTATCTATGAAGCGCCTTGAGGCGACATTTGTTGTGATTTGGCACTATATAAATAAAATTGAATTGAATTGAATTGAATTGTGAGCCTGTTTGCCGAGCTGTGAATTTAGGAGTGATAAAAAAATCTCACAACATTTTTCCAACCAAACTCTCTTCAGGACCTTGAATTTGCAGTGGTAGCCTGAGACTCACATATTCCCCACCAGCTGTCCTCTGATATTTGTGAGCCTGATTCCCTCTCCCAGTTTTGCTTAATATACAGCGTAGAGTGATTTTTAGAGGCTTGTATACTTCCGTATATTTTTGAGACCAACTTTTTAGAGTACTAGAAAAAGTAAAGATCTTATTAGGAATAATACTGTTTGGATAATTATAACCATCATAAGCAACCGAATCATCTCAACATGTATTTGCTCAAAAATTGATTTATTTCTACAAACACGTATTTAATTATCAAGACAAGGAAAATCAACAGTTTCTAGATCTCCAACAGATGCAGGACTTGGAGGTACTGGGATTTCAGGAGGCAGCAGAATGGTACACTGGTCAGTGTCATTATTATTGACCTGTGATGGTGGATGGCCTTGGAGGGAGCTGAGAGGTAACTCAGACCTCTTATCTTAACGACATGGAAAGCAAACATTCTTCTTCTCAGCGGCTGGAGACTTGGAGACATCCCAAGTCATCAGCCTCATGCGTTTAGGCATCAAATGTTCCTCTTCATCCTCCACAGAAAAAACGCTTGAATATCTGCGCTTTCTACCCAGACCTAACTCTGCAATGGGTGGAGGTCTCGGAGGCAGAGGACACGTAAAAAAGGCCAATTCATCATCCAGGGATGAACAATTATACTCAAAATCTGGATGCATGATCTTGTCTGTGTCTTTTGACTGAATGCTGGCATCAGCAGGTGGAGGACTTGAAGAAACTGGAACATCACAACTCATCAGCCTCATGCGTTTAGGCATCAAATGTTCCTCTTCATCCTCCACAGAAAAAACGCTTGAATATCTGCGCTTTCTACCCAGACCTAACTCTGCAATGGGTGGAGGTCTCGGAGGCAGAGGACACGTAAAAAAGGCCAATTCATCATCCAGGGATGAACAATTATACTCAAAATCTGGATGCATGATCTTGTCTGTGTCTTTTGACTGAAAGCTGGCATCAGCAGGTGGAGGACTTGAAGAAACTGGAACATCACAACTCATCAGCCTCATGCGTTTAGGCATCAAATGTTCCTCTTCGTCATTAACAGAAAAAACGCTTGAATATCTGCGCTTTCTACCCAGACCTAACTCTGCAATGGGTGGAGGTCTCAGAGGCAGAGGAACATCACTAGAACACATGAAAAAGGCCACTTCATCATCCAGGGATGAACGATCATTTTTCAAATCTGGATGAATGATCTTGTCTGTGTCCTTTGACTGAACGCTGGCATCAGCAGGTGGAGGACTTGGGAGCTCACATGCAGGCGCGCTGATAGGTCTGAACATGAAAGCGGGAACTTCATTGTCCAGAGCACAACAGTCTGCATTGGATGAGTGTGGGAGCTTCTCCTTTGCCTGTGGAGGAGGCAGACTTTGAGCCAAAGGGATCTCGTGTTGCAGAGGAGCATTCAACTCATCTGACGTTTTGCTCTGTTACATATTATTATTGTTGTTGTTGGATTTTTCTTTAAAAATTCACACGATTTAATGTTTAGAAACAGACACAGTGAAGGGTAACTTACCACAGCTCGAGCCATTTTAGGCGTCTGTCAAGGCAAAGACGCAGGATTTGGTTTCTCTGTGTAACATTACAGGACAGTTGTCATACATTTTCAAGTCAGTTGGATAAATTCATATCAAACTTCTCAAACTGTATCATTAAAGCATTGTTTAGGTGGACAAATATGAAAGATATGAAGATAAAAACAGTAACAGCTGGCAATCAAGGGAAAACAACCTTACAAAAAAGGTCTTAATCATTATTGTTTAAAAGTAAATCTTTCAGTCCTTACTTCAGGGACTTGTTTGAAGTCTCTTTGCTTGTTGTCAGTCGCAGATTTGTGCAAAATAGTTGCAGTTTGTGAATAAAGTTTGCAAGAGCTCCAAAGTTTTGTCTGTTCAATACCAAAGTAATGAGGAGACTGAGTGCAGGTTTGGAATCCTCAGTGACAGAAGAATGCAGGAAAAATCTCAATGCAGAAATGTTTGAATTTGAATTTGAATTTGAATTTGAATTTGTTATTGTTATTGTTTTATTAACAACAACTACCAGGATCATACCATAGCAACACAGTGATGCCCAATCAAATGTCAGATACAAGGCATAGCCCACATACACATCCAACAGCACAGTAAAGCAATGGGCACCAAGGCCACCAGTCAGGCCTTAAAAATACCTGAGTTATATAACAGCACACTGACAGTGTGTCTCATCCAAAAATATAAAATGTATAAATACAGTTAATATAATTTTCATTTAAATTTTTTTTAATTCTCTTCATATAGTGCCAAACAGATGTCTCAAGTCGCCACTGTTACAACATAGATAAACATAAACATGAAATCCATTATTGAATTATCTTCCATTTACTCCAGTTCAATTCAATAGCTATATAGATGGATAGACAGATATTTTATTAGATACTGTATTATATACTATATTGATTCCAAATGGAGAATTAATGTGTTATATCACCAGGATAATGAATTTAAGTAGTACAATGTACAAATGAACCTGACACCACAGGGGAAGCAAAATGAAACACACTGAACATAGAAACACAACCCTTTCAAAATAAAAGACGAAACAAGGAGAGACGTAGATGTGTGATGGGCTGAGTTGAAAAAGCAGGAGGAGTCACAGGAATTATTACAAAAATAGAGTTTTCATTTATTTAACCCCAAAATTATATTTACAAAGGTCATAAATGTTGAGCTTATAAAAGAGGTCAAAGAAACAAAACTGCAACTTAACAAACCAGCTGACTGCCTTAACTGACCTCCACATGAAATGACACATAAGGGTATATGCAATGGCTGATCAGACCACTATGACACACGAGGGGTAACTAAACAAAACACAATTGTAAACAACAAACAATGCAGTACAGTCTGGTTTGTTAATAAACTAAACACCAAAGAAGGAAATCAAAACTACTAAACCCTAAACTCAAGTATTTAATTAAGTACAACTACTTTGTTTTTAATTAAAGAAAACACACATTCTCCCCTTCAGCAGGAAGTGGTGGTGCGGTCCAATTATCCCTCTTTGCATTCAATGGTTTCAAACCCTGGCTACCATCTTTTGTCCGGCAACTCCCAGGGATGATGGCAGGTAAGAAATAAAAGACAAAAGTTAGTCAAAAATCAAAGTAATGAACTGGTGTGAATACATAAGTAAACTAAATGTGCAATGTTACAAATAGAACACATGTATCCAAACCAATCAGTGAAGTTCCAGGAAACTATAGTGTGTTACTGTTTTCAAATGAAGAAATGAAAATACAAGAGTTACCGCCTTTAGAGTGTGGCCAAGGGTTTGGCCATCACAACATGATAACACAAGCTTGACAATGGAAAATGGAACACACAGACATACAACACATGACAGACTGGGAAGGCGTGAAACACACAAGGCAAACGGGAACAGATAAGAACGACGAAGACACGGACATAACTTAAACATTCAACATAGAGGACAAGACAAACTAGACAAAAGACAAGAAAAGACTCATAAATATGGAGACAAGGATACAACATAAAGTAGAATAACACTCAACTAAACCCTAAATAAATAATAACAATAATAATAAATTATTTATATCCTGCTGCTAATCTAATTTCCCCTTATGGGACAATAAAGAAGTTGAAATTGAAATAAATACTAACACAAAAACTTTACATTATTGTAATCTAACAATGCAAACTAAATTCAAAACATTGGGTCCGAGACCCAGTCCCTGACAGTTATGTGACAAATATAATATTAATATATTTAATATAATTATTAAATATAATATAAATGCCCAACCTCTTTTATTAGTTGACCTGAGAGTGTTTAGGGCTACCCAACATAGTTATTTCACAGTCACTGAGATTGAAGATGTGGGTTTTCCTCTTTTTCCCCCCTTTTTTTCTGCTTCACCAACCATCTCGTGACGTTCGGAGTCAGACACGGTCACGTTAAAGCCTCTGCTGTTCACTGTGGTGTTGCGGATTTGGCAGAAGTTGCATTATCTGAAGGTCAAACACATTAACCTCACGACATTTGCAGCAGGCCATTGGAGCGCGCGAGGAGCTGGTTTTACTCATCAAAGAGCTAAAATGTCGAAACCCCCCCAGAAATCTGTGACTGTAAGGAGGGGAAAGCAGACGACTGTTCAATCTGTGCTGTGGAGACTGGGACCACCTTGGAAATGTAATCTCCATTAAATGGTTCAGTGTCTTTGTTTACCACTTGAGGGGTGTTCAGTTTAGTGTTTTTGTATTTGCATCTTACTTTTAGTTTGTCTTCAATTTTCAGCTGCACTATAATTCATCTTTAAAATAATTATTATAGTTAGCAGAAAGCTGAAACAGACTATTGCTTCTTGCAGGAAAGCGGTTCATTAGATTGATTCTGCTACTTGCTACAAAGCATTGACTATGGCTACAGTATAGTCTCCAGTGAGTCTTACACAATAATATTTATTCTACTGTTTGTCATAAAATCTTATGCATAATGCATGTCAGCCTTGAGGTTTGAGTGCATAACACACACGATAAGCCATTTCATTGATTAATGCTCTGATAATCTGCATATTAAGGAAGCTACATGTGTTGCCCTGTTGCCACAATCTGGGACTGCCCCTTGTGGTAAAAGGACTCTAAGATGATTTTTTTAAAGGTGCCTGTCAGCATCACAGATTGCCATTTACATCATTTTCAGCTTAGAAACCACGTCTAAATGTGCTTGCATATCCATCCATATCTTGCATATCCATGTGTTTGTGTGTAAGGGGGGTGGAGAAACAAGATCCTGCTGTAGTTTTTCATTCCGTTGTACCAGGAACGTGTAAACAGACTACTTCTGGGATTGTGCATCTTCTCTAAAGACACATCTCTGCCTCAACCTGTTTGTCACTGTGTCTCTGACAGATCCTCCACACTGTTGGCTCCTTTAACCTGAGTTATCTTTCACACAATGCCTCACTCTCTGTCTCTCCTCTGTCCTTCTCCACCACTTCTCACTCACACTGGCTCCCCATCCTCCCCCCTCCCCATCCACCCTATCCACCCTATCCACCTTATCCACCCTATCCACCCTATCCACCCTTGCCTTAAATAGAGGACTGTAGCTAGGGTTCAGTTCAGTAGCAGTGGAGTGAGTCCCTTTGTGTTTGTCAAGAGCAGTTTGACAGCAGATCTTATCCTCTGCGCTGTTCTCCTCACTGTAGAAAAGGTGGCTGAACTGCTCTCGGTGGGCCGCCAGGGTCAGATAGTTCAAGCTCAACCTCGGAGACACAATGTCAAGCTCAGTCCAGGTCCTTCCAAGTGGAAAGCTCTTTTTCGAACATTGCTTCCTCTGGAGGTCATCAACCCAAGCGCTGGGAAGCTAGTCATCTGTGTAAAAGGCTTGAGCTACATTTATAAAGCATCAGGAAAAAAAATGACAAAGAATCCGTGACACGAGCAAAACCACAACTCAGCACAGAAACTGTAGGCGGGGCCGTTCGCTCAAGTAGCACAGTGAGGGAGCAGGTTGAAAACTTCATGAATGGAAAGTTCCCTTTTTTCCCTGCAGACTAGCGTCAGCAAGGAAGCCTCTGGACCAGATGTTTTAACCAAAAAAATAAAAGAACTTGGCACGCTTGTCTTTTCAGGGAGAAATTCTGCCTGTAAATGGCTTGTATTTGTATATTTGCATGTGATTTTTAACTGAGTGTTGGTTCTGACAGAAGTGTTTGCCTCTTTAAAAACAGGCTCATAGTCATCAGGTGCTGTAAGTATATAATTTGGAGTAAGTACCTAAGCACCTTGCAGAAAAGCAAAGTAGATGCTTGCCAGACTAAATCCACTATATGAAGAGGCTGTCTTGGTTGCCAGTCCTGCCACCCAATAGATCACGGCTGATTTGTGAGTATTAAAGGTAGCAAAGGTCATCTGCCAGTGAGAACAAGGCAAAGAACAAACTCACAAAGCACAGTCCTTCAGTGAACGCTGCATTCAGCAGACCCAAAAGCTTTATTGATCGCCCTTAGTACTAATGAGATCGGATGTAGCACTCCTAACACCACCAATATTCTCTTCTCACTAAATCAACGGATTTAGATTGGCATACGCTTCCGTCTTATCCCCGCCTGTTACAATCCATACGTGTCAGGCAGCCTCTGGCAAACAAAGAAGAATAAAGGAGAATGAGAGAAAAGGTAGGATTTAATAAAAGAAAAGACACCTAAAGGACTTATAGGACTCCAGCTGAGGGCTGTATGCGCCGGTCCCTACAAAAGGGGGAGAGAGATGAGGTTTGTGATGGGCAGGCCATCACATCCACCGGAGGACAAAAGAGCGGGGTGACAAGCTGCCGGTGGACAGAAGGTCCATTTCCACTCGCACAAAGGGACCGGGGAGATGAAGCAGATTAGCAGCTCTTTATGCCCATTGTGAAGGCTCTAAATGATAAGATTTACCCCTTTTTCATCCTCTGCTCCATGTGTGCGTGTGTGAGTGTGAGCCCCGACCAAAATATCACTTCACATCTTTTTTGCTTTCTTTTGCACACTCCATCATGAAATCCCTTTTTTCTGCGTTCATATGGGGGTACACACACACACACACACACACACACACACACACACACACACACACACACACACACACACACAGACAGGCCTTTATTCTTAAGAGTCTTCTATTCATCCCCACAGGAAGGTCACAAGTGCCAGGTGGATGTTCAGGGACTCCTCCACTTTTTATTAAATTCTGAATATATGGTTGGAGGAGAAAGACTCTTTACTTTGACCCTCTCATCACCACAAGATGTTGCTCCTTTTTAAAGTATTAGAGTTTCACAATATTCTTTTAGTCTGAAGAGACATGCTGACATAATGCCATCGGTCACCCAGTATCTCCCACAAAGTGTTTTTTCACCCTATGTGAGCATCATCATCGAAGTTTTGAACACTTGATGATGCGAGCTTCCTGATTATACCTTTGCATTTAGTGCCATCTACTGACCACCCTGTAACATTGCAGGAAATCATTCAAATCTACTTAATGTGAGACACGCTCAGCATCTGGAAACCATGAAACAGAGTTTCTAATAAAGGTTACTCTCCTATCCAAGTCACATACTGAAAACATCAAAAAAGTTGCTATTTTGGTGTTTTGTTTGTTTATTTGTTTCCACTTAGTGTGTCATTTTCATGTCGACCAATCATGTCATAGTTTTCAATAATGTACGAACCACTGAGCATGAACTCCAAGAACGCTCTCACTTTAGAAAGGCTCAGGGGAGACTTCTGCTGCTGTCTAATACAGCAAATATATTGATCTCTGTGTAAAGACTCCTACAAATAGTTGTAAGCAACAGACAAAACTTCGGCTCCTGCTCGAGATTTGTCATGAATGTGTCAACATGACTCGTCGGGCTTAACTTGTAAGAAAGAAATGAGTAAGACTCCTTTAGTACCATCGCCCAGGCTGTCCTGTAATTCACAGAATATGTTTTGGTTTTAGTTTTTTATGTGGGGCCACTGTAAAAAGTACATTAAATGTTAAAAAAACAAAAAACTGAAATTTCTAGATAGTGAAAAAACAATTTTTAACTGTTTTACTTGTGTTTTAATTGTGTTGGCATATTAAGAATAGTCATGGGGGGAGGTCTTTATCAGTAGGAAAAGCTGTAAAGCTTATAAAAATACAGTCAAATGTCCAAAATTTATGCCCTCTTTCATATTTTTCAAAGCTGTCCAGTAGGCCAGATTGGAGTCTTTGCCAGGCCGGGCCAAGACCGGGCCTTATGTTTCCCATCCCAGCTCTACACTGTAAAAGGATGCATTAGAGGGAAACCATTTTTTATCCCTCTTGGATTATGGTGACAGAAATATTGCTTGTAATGTTGCTTTTTTCAGTTGCAGCTCATAAGCGTTTGTTATGACTGCTGGTTATGACTACACTATTCATGATAGTTTTGTCTGGGTCAAGGCTCTTCCTCTGTGGCAGGTTCAGAGGGATGGCATGGCAGCATAGACACTCACTATTTTTACAAGGTTACCTACTGATTCTCAATTTGTTGCTGCCTTTCAGTGCAGACATTTATCTAACAAGGTCACATGATAAGATTATGTTGCAACTGCTTTCATTACTCAATGCACTCGTAACCTGGCATAATATAAGAACGCAAGAGCTTTCCTCTTTGGAGCAATCTATCTTGTAATTTTATTTCTTTCATTTCCAGATGTGTCTCATCACCTCCTAAGCTTTCTGATTTGTATCTCCTGGTACAGTCCAATGGTGGTGATCAGTCAGAGACCAGTGTGAACAGGGGTGAATGCTCAGAAATTTGCTCGACATGCTTTTAAAAAATCCCCAAAAAATAGAGTGAGGACTTTTACTAAAAGGATTTGGTCAAAATATGCAAACTACAGTAGCACTCCTAGCCTTTTAAGATTATCAGGTAAGCTGGGTTTGTTTGTCAAATGTTGATCTGAAAGTGCACACCTATATGCATCATAATAATGAAATCTGTCAGTGTGTGTTTAAACGGTCTTAATTGGTCAAATGTTCTTTATTAAAGGCCTTTATAAAAGTGTCCCCTGTGGAGCCGCTCGTCAAAGCTGGTGCAACCTGTCTTATGTATGAAGTATCAGCCCAACAAAGCAAATCAAAGTGTGATGCAAAATAAGCACGTTGGAGCCTTTTTTACTGAGTCATTGCTCTGTCTGACTTTCAGGTCCTAAATCCCTGTTAACCAATCAAATCAGAGGACAGGACCTTAGACCCTCAACACTGAGTTCCAACCCTTAAGTGAAACCTGAAGGTTACATAACTGTAAGCATTGTAGTTTATGAGATGTTGTTTTTCTACTGTTTGATTTTTCCCATGCTCATAATGCTTTTACTGTCCCATATTGCACATCACACACATTATGAGCATTGCATTAACATCTGTCCTCTGTTAACACACGGTTTAACTGCTGTTCTGTATCTATACAGATCTGTGCGTGAACGTCTCTGAACCCCTGAGGTGCTGTTGTTCCTGTAGCTAATGCGCCTGCTTTTCTGCTCTTCTGGTCTCAAAGCTCCGGGCTTGCCAAGGAGATGAAGACGAGCGGGAGATATGTAGCAGACAGATAACAGTGGACAGATGCCAAGTTAATTGTATTTTCATTGTTGCTTTACTCTGTCTAATGCAGTTTTAAGCACTAATACGTTTGTGACAGGGCCTGTTGGGAAGATCAGAAGAGAACTAGTCTACCTGGCAGGGTTTTTGGGAGAAGGTACTTCTGATTGTTCCCTACAGTTTGGCAAACGTGCAGTTGAGGCAGAGTTAAGAAGATATAACACTCCACCAACTGGCTGATTCAAGTGAATCTGTTAGCCCACCTGCACACCCTTTCTCTGTGCTGGTATCTGGGATGTAAAACTGGGGATGTACTAGAAGGCAGTGACCATGGTACCTCTTCCAATAATGGCTAAGATGGCCCTGGAACAGGATAATAGATTAGTGTGAATGACAGAAGCACCTTGTGCTGGGAGTTAATGGCAGTTGCATTGACTATCATGGCATGTGTGAAGGAGGCTGGAAGCTAAATGATGCTAAATTCATGTCAGTCAACTCAAGGGCCTTTTGTAAAAGAAATCTTATTTAGGAGCAGTTTCTGTAACAGCCACAAGGGCGGCAGCAGACTCTGACTCAAGAAGATGGGAGGTGTCAGTGAAATTCAGGAAGATAGGGAAGGTCAGGTGACTCAAACCTGTCCGACTTTGTTTGTAGGCTGTGATTCAGAAACAATTTGTAGAGCAGGAAGTACATTGTTTGATTCAGGAAGAGATAAAACTGCAGCTGATTTAGAAACAGTCTTTGTGACGGGGGCTGGTGTTGAGGCAGAGACTCAGGAACAGGCTGAGCAGACTCAACGTGGTGCCATTACAAGGCAGTGCCAAGTGCAAAATGAGAAAGGCTGACAAGTTAGCCATTCTTAGACGTGTTTAAAAACTTAGGCGGAAATGTCATTCACTGTATTGTTTACTGCAAAGTCATCATGTGACACACTGAAAAGCAGTTTACAACAGCTGTGCAGGACAAAGATTCAACAAGACTATAATGCGATGTGGCAGAAAAATAACAGAAGAAGAAAAAAAACATTTTCTGTCTTAAAATGTCTTCTTTGTAGTTTAAAATAAAATTGAAAATACAGAAAAAATGTTAGTAGCACAGATTGTCAGGTGTGTTGGTGTTTACTAAAGTGCTGTGATTCTTTTTTTTTTTTCGAATACAGAGCCATCTGTCATTGATATGGAAAACATGTTCAAACTTTCTGAAGAAGAACAAGAGGAGCATTGTTAACAGACAAGCAATGTTTTTATTTGTTCCTTTGTGAAGGATTCAAGAGGAAGTACATGTGGGGAATCTCAGCTTTAACAGGGAAAATGAAGCTTTCCTTCAGATAACAGAAGGGGGTTGGGTCACGTTTGCTTTGATAGTTTTAAGGGAAAACCATCTTCAAATAGTCATTTTTTAATTTTGATATTGTTTTAAGGCAAGGCGTGTCATGTTCCTGGGTCTATTAACCCAGCATTTTAAGTTTTAGTTTATTTGGATGTTGTTTATGTTTAAGTTCATTAGATTAGTGAAGTTCATTTGTTTATTAGATTCCCCTTGTGTATCCAACCCCTGTTAAGTCTCCCTTGTCCTTCATGTGCTTCATGTCTGTGTTTCTTATGTTTCCCATTTTATTTTGAAAGAAGTCCTATGTTCCTGCATTTTGTTTTACTCTTCCCCTGTGGCATTGTTATGTTCATGTTGTGTCTACTGTGCCTTTCTGTTCCATGTTTCAGGTCCCTATGTTCTGTCTCCCCAGTCTGTTAAGTTTACATGTTTTGAGTTCCGTCAGTGTGTTTCCTGTTTTACTTTCACAGTCTGTCCTATGTTAATGTTTCTAGTTTTGCTTCCCTTGTCTCGTCCTGCCTAATTACTCCCAGCTGTGCTCTCCTCCTGTGGCTCATTCCTCAGTGTATTTAAGCCCCATGTTTCCCTTTGTCAGTGTTGTGTCCTCCCACATAGCTGTGTGATTTTTCCCTGTGGCACCTTGTGCTTTAGTTTTCCCAGTTTAGGTTTGTATTGTTTTTTGTGTCCCACTCCATGCCAGCAATAAAGCTCTGTTTTTTGAGTTTACTTTTTGTCTCTGCGAGTTTGCATTTGGGTCCTACTCTTGCCTGCACACAGCCATATTGTGACAAGGCGACTCTGAAGGAACAGTGCAGGTGTTTGTTCTGCTCTTCCAGGGCAAACAGTTGCACACTAATGCACCCCCATACCATCAGAGACACTGATAACAAGCCGGATGGTCCCTCTCCATCCATATTTTTTAAAAGGAATTTCACATTACATTTGTCTGACACAGAACACATTTCCACTTTGCCTCATTCCACATTAAATGAGCATTAGGCTGGAGAAGATGGCTCCCTTTCTGGATCATATCTTCCGATGATCTTCTGAGCATTTGTTGATGCTCACAAACAGAGCGTTCCTGAGCCCGTGCAGCGATTTCCATGGCAGAATTCCTGTTTTTAATGCAGTGCTGTCTGAGGGCCCAAAGATCACAGATATAACACTGATTTTTGACCCTGTCCTGTGCGCACAGAGATTTCTCCAGATTGTTTTCTGAATGTTTTGCTGATATCGTTCACTGTAGATAGTAAGATATACAAAGTCTTTGCAATTTTACATTGAGGAGCATGCAGAATGCTAAACCTCTGCCTGTCTCTATTTCTGAGAGACCATAGCACGTTCTTGTGTTCACTGTACAGTTAATAGGTAAAACAATCGTTTTTGGTTTTTTCTATTATACAAAGCTGATAATATTTAAATATAAGTCTCTCCAAAAAATGTATTTAGAGTTTTCAAAGTGAATGTGCAATAGCAGGTTATGGAGGAAAGTAAAGGTGTTTTAATTAAGGAGAGGAGATGTTAACAATCACAAAAGGTGGGAATGAATAAATGAAAAGCTTCACCTAAAGGATTTAAAAGGCTCCAGCTGAGGCTGTAAAAGGAGAGAGATGAAGGTTGTGGGTTGGCCACAAAAGAGGTGGGGGGGTTACAAGCAGCTGGTGGACAGGAGGTCCATTTCCACTTACACAAAAGACCTGGGGTAGATGAAGAAGATTAGCATCTCTTTGTGCCCATTCTGAAGGCTCCATTTGATAAGATTTACCTCTTTTTCATCCCCTCAGCCATCATTTTTCTGTTCTGTGTATGGCTGTACAAGTATAAGCTCCCACAAGTCATCACAAGCTCTTTCTTTTGCACACTCCATCAGGATATGCTCCATATCTTTTCATCATTTCAGACCACCTTAAACTACACTTTCAAGTGAAATAAACACACTTGTTGCTGCTGCATAGTATGCTGATATTAATAATGTGGCACGTATTGCTATTACGTCCCCTTTCCAGGGTCAGCTCATCCTCGCCACAGTACTCATGAAAGCTCTTTTTGTACAACACAAGGAGTAGTTTGTGAATTTTCTCATACTTTGGCTATGTTATTATCATAGATGTACATTTTCGTAGTAACTTTCTGTGTTTGAATCATTACACATAAGCTAAACCTAATGGGGAATTTCATTTTAATTTGAATTCATCTTTTATTTTAGTATTTCATAGTTACATTTGTGCTATTTCAACTATAAAGTGCATTTCTGTGGATGGTTCAACTGCATGGTTGACGTAAGGACTGACTACCAGCTAATGCTTCCTGCTGTAACAGCACATAAGCATTACAGAAATAAAAACAACTGAGATACAGTAATTAATATACGGGCAAATATATGGTACAATTTGACTACATTTCTTATCAATTTTGATTTTAGTTTAGTTTAGTCTTATAAACAGTTTTTTTTAAATGTGGTTTATTTTAATTTCAGGTTCATTTTGTTTTGTTTTGTTTAAAAATTGTATAATAGCTTTCTTTATTACATACATGTTGTGCATTTCGAAGAAGTACAACTGTACTGAAAAAAGGTTGTTCATTTTATTTTCACATTTTTAGACAGAACTTTAGATTAGGGATCAAACTCATCCTAAATTCTGGTTATGAACCACATACAGTCCACTTTAATCTTAAATGGGTAAGACCAGAGAAATTCCCCTATGTCACTGTACAGAAGTTTAAATACTAATTTAATCCCAGAGATAGTCTTGATATAAGACAAGGAAGTGCAATTTCAGCATTTTTTTTCTACACTTAAGATTGAGAAATGCTGATGTAGTAAAATTAAAAAAAACATTGTATTTAAAAAAAATCAATCAATCAAAATAAAGAAAAAGTTCTGGTAGCTCACTGTCCAGACTGTCCTGTAATATTAAAACTGAAAGTTTTAGTTAATTAAAAGGAAATGTCCTTTTTTAACTATTATTATTATTATTATTATTATTATTATTATTATTATTATTATTATTATTATTATTATTGACACATTACACACTGAAAAAACACTTTCATTATTTTTTTTTTTAGCATTTATTTGCTTATCTGTAACTTAATTACGTTGATGTAGTATGAATGGTCATATGAGAAGACTGTATCAGTGGTAAAGGTGTGAAACCTATGAAAATACTGGGAACAGTGCAAAATTTATGCCCTTCACATTTTCCAGAGCAATCCAGTGTGACGTTTGACACCCGTGCTGTAGCCATTTAATACTAGCTAATTACTTGAATATCTCAAAATATAATTTTAAGCTACTTGATACAGGTTAAGCCTGTCGTTCCCTTGTTAGTCTGCATGTTCCGTGGACGTCCTCTGGGGGGCGCTGAGGTTCAGGTAGAGCGAGCAGGCGCTGTTGTGTAACGTAATGTTGCCGAGTCATGGTAGCGGTTGTTTAACATGTGAACACATTACAAGGACAACCGCTTTGTAAGTATGACTACACACAGCTGGTGGTAGTAATGACAGACACATAGCTGTGAGTTATTGTACTCTCAGTGTCATTACTAAAGGTCGTTTGGACAACAGTTAGAGACGATAAGCAAGCTAATAACAGCTCGGAGGACTCGCTCGTCTCCCTGGAGTAGCCTCGGTTACTAACAAGTGGACTGTGTACAGTGTTTGAACTTCACAGCTGCCTGCCTGGGAAAGGTAATGTTAAAAACTAACAACAACAGCCTACTATTTTATCTCTAGACCCTCTGAAATGTAGTCTAATAGTTATAAGTTTCCTTTTCTTGTAGCCACATTAGCTTCTTGTGCCACTGAGCTGGTGCGCTAACCATTCACACTTTGTTTTCTCGTGTGTTTGCGCACTTCTCTGCCTACAATATTTAGCGCAGTAACAGGTACCTTTTTTTTTTTTTACTACTATCGCATAAATCAGTGCCTCATGTAAAAGAGCCAAAGCAGTTCGTCTTTCTAGGTATACAATAAAACACCTCGTACAGATGGGATGTCTTTGTTAGGATTGGCTGCTATGATTTTAAAATGATTTCTCTCTCCTAGCTGCAGCCATGGTGTTTGTGCAGAGCTACTGTGAAGCAAATTCCTCCATCTCCATAACCTGGGTGGATGAAGGCATCGCCCCCTGCTTCTACTTCACACTGGTCCCCACCATCCTGCTCTCCCTCTCCTTCCTCCTTGGCACCATCCACTGCATATGCTACCAAAAGTATGGCACGCAAATGGAACGCAAGTTCATTCCTCGCTCCTGCCTCTATGGTTTTCAGCAGGTCCTCCACGTCTTTCTGATCATCCAGTTTCTGGGTGGAATGATTTGGAGAACCACGAATGCAGATGAACTTCCAGGGTATGTGGTGCTGTACGGCTGCTTTTCCATCCTGGGATGGGCCTGGGCTATGGCTCTACTCAGGGTGGAGAGGCGCAGGGTCCTGGTGTCGGATCGGACAAGAGGACACAGTGCCGTCCTGCTGCTGTTCTGGGCTGTAGCTTTCTGTGCTGAGAACCTGCCTTTTGTCTCCTGGTACAGTCCTCAGTGGTGGTGGGGCCTGGAGAACAAACCACAACAGGTGAACGCTCACATAAGATGTTTTTTTAACCATTGTGTTCCAGGAACCTAACAAAGAAGTGAAGACTACTTTCAAAATATGTGTGCTTACACTTGCATTTACCTTGCATTATGCAGTTTATCTCCATTCCTACCCATTTAGGGTTAGGTTGATCTTAGATTGTAGGTAGAGTTCATTCCTGTATACAGCATTTTAACTGTTTAAACTTCAGTGTGTGTTTAAACCTTTATGAGCCAAAGTTTAAAGATAAGTCTGCCTTCGGAGCCACTACTCAGAGCAGTGCAAGCTGACTCATGTATCAAGTTTCCGCCCAGTAAACAAAGCAAAACAAATGGGCAGTAAGCATGCTACAACCTTTTTTGCCAAGTCACTGCTTGTCTGACTTTCAGTTCCTAAACCCTGCACTCTTAACCAATCAAATCAGAAGACAGGATCTTGCTCCTCCCACATGGGGAGGAGTTGAGTTGAGTGAAAGTTTTTTGACTACATGACTGCAAGCATGACTTGTAGTTTTTGTCCTTTGCAAAGTTTTTTAATGTAGTTGTTGATTTTTCCTAAACTTAAAGTGCTTTTACTTTTACTTGCTTTGCAAAATGTTATTGTATTGCAATAACATCCCATAAAGTCAACATTATGAAAGTGCTATTTTAATAGTAAATTATATTGTAATAGTAAACTACCTAGATATATGGTAACTGTTCAATAAAACAGTTTTCAGCATATTCACATTACTGTGTTATTAGCATTGTGTTACCATTGTGTTAAACGCTGTTTTGTATCCATGCTGATGTGTGTGTAAACATCTATGAAAACTTCAGGTGCAGTTGTTCCTGTGGATGATGCGCTACATTAGCACTGGGCTGCTCTTCTTCATCGGTCTCAAAGCTCCAGGGTTGCCAAGGAGACCTTACATGCTACTGATAAATGAAGATGAGCGTGACGTAGAAAACGGTAGACAGGTAGTGACAGGGCACTTGCAGCACTTCCACTGTATATTAAAACACACGAGCAGCTTTGCTTATATACTCTATTAATGCTTTTTTAACGGTTTCATATCTTTTTCTGGGTCAGAGCCTGTTGGGAAGATCAGAGGAGAACCAGTCCACCTGGAAGGGATTTTGGAAGAAGGTCCGTCTGCTTGTTCCCTACATGTGGCCGCAAGGCAACAAGTTTCTCCAGCTGCTGGTCCTCTTCTGTTTGGGGCTGCTGGGAGTGGAGAGGGCTATTAACGTCTTTGTACCCATTTACTACAAGAATATCGGTGAGTGATGTGCCTTCATCATCATGCACTATAGACTCAAATGTTCAGTCACTCACACTGATGGTACTGCAGTGACATTGTTGCAGTAAGATTAAAATCTCATAATACTTTTTATTTATTCATTGAATCTTTTCACCACAGCTTGAAAGCCTCATTTTGTCTCATTCTCCTTGATGTCTGTGTCCTTTTTTCAGTGAATGAACTGACTGATGGCAGCAGCTGGCACACTGTAGCCATTACAGTGTGTATTTATGTCCTGCTTAAGTTCTTGCAGGGTGGAGGAGCAGGTAGGACTTACTTCACGGATGCCCAGTGAACATTGTAGTACCACAGAGAGCTGCACAATGAGCATCAGCCTCACATGCCACACTAGCATTAAGGCTGCTCCATTATTTTGACCACCAACCTCTCTTCTTCTCAGGTTCCTCTGGATTTGTCAGTAACATGCGCTCTTTCGTCTGGATCCGCGTGCAGCAGTACACCAATCGACTGGTTCAAGTCAATCTGTTTGGCCACCTGCACTCCCTCTCTCTGCGCTGGCATCTGGGTCGCAAAACTGGTGAAGTACTGAGAAGTATTGATCGTGGCACAGCTTCCATTAATAGCTTGCTCAGGTAAGATGGCATCAAACAGGATCACAATAATTATTAACAATTAGTAATAACTCAAATAATGAATCTGTTGTGTTTGTTTGTTATACTTAAATGCTCCTCTCATGTTAGACTCTGAATTAAAATTAAACTCAGTTATTGGTGTTTTTCCACAGCTACATAGTGTTCAGCATCTTTCCAACCATTGCTGATATTATCATCGCCATCATCTACTTCAGCACTTTTTTCAATGCCTGGTTTGGCCTTATTGTCTTCATCTGCATGACCTTCTACCTCAGTAAGTTATGCATGTTGAAGCTCAACTAGCTTCACTTTGACCCAGTTTAATAATGAAAAATAAACTTCAAGTGTGCAAAACATTTCTGTACTTCAGCATTGGCTGAGATAGATTTCAGATCCTCTTTGACTGTGTAGTAATTCCTTATTCAAATGTTTGCCAGCCTTGACGATCATCATCACTGAATGGAGAACCAAGTACAGACGAGAAATGAATCAGATGGATAACACTGCCAAGTCCAGGGCTGTGGACTCCTTGTTAAACTTTGAGACGGTACATTAAATAAGTTTGTGGTTCATAAAGAAGTTTACTTTTCTTTTTATTATTCTTTCATCTTAAAATGCACTTTAAAATACAATTTGTTTTTTCTGGTTCCATAGGTAAAATACTACAATGCAGAGAACTATGAGGTCGGCCGGTTTGAGGGTGCAATCTTAAAATATCAGGTAAGTGCATTTATCTGGTTTTGGTATTCCACGCCTTCCCCTGCTGTTTTTTTTTCCCTAAGCTGGTCTTTGTTTACTTTAACAGGAGTCAGAATAAACCTGCTCTCCTACGGTCTTTCTAGTTATTGCTACCTTTGAGATAGCTTTTAGCATTAAGATGCTGAGTGGAAGCAAATTTATGTCAGGTTTGATTTCAAAACAAAGACAAAATGAAATAACTGGATGTTGGAGTTCAGTGTTTTTTGTGTGATTTTGCTGCTTTGATTTTCCTGGGACAAAATTTAGACAATCTATAATATTCTGCTGCTGAGGACTACCTCTAAATTCTTGGACATCGTTGGGTGTTATGTCACTAAATCATGGCTCAATAAGAGACATTTAACCAACTATTATTGGGTTTGCATGTAGATATTTGTTCCTGTATTTCACCAAAACTAAAACTGAGACACTGATCACAGAGGTAGAGAAAAATGTTTAATTTAGTGGTCTCAGGAATGGAGTCATATATTTAATTGTTGTTTCCTTCTCCCGTTGTAGGAATCGGAGTATAAAACCCAGGCATCTCTGGCCTTACTCAATCAAACACAGAACGCCATCATTGGAGCAGGACTGCTGGCTGGTTCCTTGTTCTGTGCATACTTTGTCACAGAGGGAACGTTTCGGGTATTGACTTTGTAATAATGGTTTGCATTATGCATCTCCACATTTCCAAAACTATGCAATTATGTTATTATTGTTGTTATTATATTATTATAAGTCTCATAAAAACAACTCTAACCTCAGGTTGGAGATTATGTTCTCTTTGGTACCTACATCATCCAGCTGTACACCCCACTCAACTGGTTTGGAACATACTACAGGTAAAAAAAATATAGAGATTATGTATTGCTTTTACCAAAACTCTGTTTGACTCCTGTTCCTTTTGGCAACTGTTGGTTTCTCTCTTCTTTCCCTGCAGAATGATCCAGACTTCCTTTATTGACATGGAAAACATGTTCCAACTTTTCGAAGAAGATCAAGAGGTATGTTTATAGATGGGTAAATATTTGCAGCGGTGATATCAGTGGGTTTTTTTTTTTAATGTTTTGAGTTTTTTATGGTCTTTATATGTTGCCTGATGCAGGTGAAGGATGAAGTAAATGCAGGAAGCCTTCTCTTTAAATTGGGGAAAGTGGAGTTTGAAAACGTTTACTTCAGCTACATAAATGGGTTGGTTTATTTTTGCGTTGATTTCTTTTATTAAAACTTCAGTTTCAATGAGTTCTTGCATGGCTCATTCTTAGATTTCTTTACTGCTTTGCAGCAAGGAGATTCTCAGGGATGTGTCCTTCACAGTTCTTCCAGGACAGACAGTTGCACTGGTGAGTCTGAGGCGAGATGTTTCCTGCATTCCAGCATTACATTGAGCAGTTAAGGTGTTACTAACATTACGGATTATTAACATATCTTCAGGTTGGGCCATCGGGATCTGGGAAAAGCACAATTATTCGACTGCTTTTCCGTTTCTATGATGTTCAGGGAGGCTGCATTCGCATTGATGGCCAGGATATATCAAAGGTAAGAGGTTTGGCACCACAGCTACTGTGTGGGAAACATTTGAAACTTCCAGTCATCCAGTCAACAGCTGTATATGAAATCTACATTATTATGAAGTCATTAATCCAGTAAAACACAAATCAGTCATAAAGTCTTTGTTATTACTATAATCGCACAGTCTAGACTTCTTATTACTTTACCTTCATCATCTTTCTTTAGGTGAAACAAACGTCTCTGCGATCTCATATCGGCGTGGTTCCCCAGGATACCGTCCTGTTCAACGACACCATCCGGGAGAACATTCGCTACGGTCGCACCACTGCTAATGACCAGGAGGTGGAGGAGGCTGCACTCGCTGCTGATATCCATGACAAAATCATGACCTTCCCGGATGGTAACGTGCACATTAATCCCTCAGTTTATTCAGCATTGTGACTTCAAAGATTTGTTTTCCATACTTTTAATAAAATCGTGGGTGTTTAAATTGAATCTAAGTTTATATCTTTTAAATGTATATTTCTGAAGTTAGCCATATTTTTAAAATGTTCTGAAGTGTAGTTAGTGATGATCACTATGTAACTGCAGTCTCTTCTATATTGCAAGAAGGTTTTTCAGCCTCTTCCTGTGTTTCTGCCGGGCAGGTTATGATACCCAGGTGGGGGAAAGAGGACTGAAGCTGAGTGGAGGAGAGAAGCAGAGGGTGGCTATCGCCAGAACTATCCTCAAAGCACCACAAATCATCCTGCTGGATGAGGTATCCGACTGAACTGTCATCTCACGTGTAAACTCAGTTGCAGTTTTCTAATATTATCTCTCTGTAGGCCACATCTGCCCTGGACACACAGACAGAACGCAACATCCAGGCCTCTCTGGCCAAAGTCTGTGCCAATCGTACTACAGTGGTTGTAGCTCACAGGTAAATAAATTCATGTACTGTCAGGTTTTTTTTTAAGTGAATTTATCCATCTTCATTTATTTCACCGATGACTTGTGGGTCCTTTATTGCACTGTAATAGGTTGTCCACCATCATTGGAGCAGACCAGATCCTGGTTGTCAATGAAGGGCGGATTGCTGAGCGAGGACGGTAAGTGTGCCTGATTGTTTTGAATGAAACTCCTGCCATAACACATACAGTTGTGAAAAATAAAGCATTTATAGGAATCTGTGAAAAGTTTATGGAGGGTCATCATGAGCATTAATGTCATGATAATTTGGGGCTAGCCATCAACAAGCTTCTGACATTATTCTGGCTTGATTTTTGCTCACTGTCTTCTTGGCAGAATTGGTCGATATCATTGAAACTGTTTAGTTTTGTTACAACTTTTAAGCATAGTCAGGGCTCTAGAGTGCGACCAATTTTTCAATCCTGTCACACTGGTGCGACCAGCTGTTCCAGTAAAAAAAAAGAAAGAAAAAAGTCCCGGCAACTCTGAAAGTCTCCGTGTTGTCAACAACTGACAGACATCATGCCCCTATTGTGTGTCCCAATCAGAGATAGTCTTGAGCGGGACCTCTATGATTGACCGTGGTCCTGTAGTTGTCCCATAGTCCTTTGTGTGTACGTTTGAAAGTGCAGGTGGAAGAGGGAGGTGAGTAGCTTGAATAAAGCGATATCGATTCGTTAAATCCTGAATCGGCTTTTAAATATAAATGTATTTTGCCAGAAACGCCAGAATCTCAGGTTAAAGCTCTCAAAACTATTTCAACAATCACCAAACAGCTGAAACAGTAAATGAGAGCAGCTAAACAGATTCCACACAAAGACGTAAACACAGAGTATGGACCCGACGCATCAGAATCAGCTTTCTGTTTCTCGGCTTTCTCACCCGACGTACACGGACACGCCGTTGGGGCTGAAAGCCGACAGCTCACTGATTCTGATGCGTCGGCGGGTCTGCGCTTTGTGTTTACGTCTTTTTTTTTTTTGTTCGATTCTGAGCTGCAGGTTTTGTCTCTTGCCAACCAAAATTCACTGAACCAGCCTGTTTTCAGCATTATTCATTCGCTTATTACCCACCAGTCTACCATTGTTTGCAGCGCTTTTTTTTTTTTTTTTAACTTAAATGTCCTCAGCCAAGAAAGCCTAATTTCTGCTGTTCAATACTGAAGAAATGTAAATTTTTTAAAATTTGGCTAATTAAGGTTATCTGCTATAAAAATCCAGGCCAGGAAAATCTCCTTCATGTTTTTCTGTGTTTTATTCTCAGTTACTTTGACACAAAGGCATCTGCTGTGATGCTCACAACTCTGATGAAGTCTCACATATGATCAGAGTTATAATATTTCTGACTGTCTGAGGCAAAATTGACTCGAATTGAATCGGGACCTCGTGAATCGGAATCGAATGGATTATAGAAATCAGTGATGATACCCAGCCCTAGTGAGCAGCCTAGGCCCGACAGAACTGGATGTAGCTGTGGGTAATAAGAACTATTGATAACTTTTTTGTTAAGTTAAGGCCTGATCCGTCTGAAATTCATAGCCAGTGCTCTGACATGTAGCCATCAGTCTCTGAACGCTGAAACAGCACAGTGTATCCAGAAAACACATTATATGCTTCAATAAATACACCGCCCAGGTGTCCCCTCTCCCCACTGCCTTTCAGCAACAGACAGCAGCAAACAGGTCGTCAGAGGAGGCCGATGTGATGTTTAACCTCCTAAGACCCGAACTCTTCCACAGCATGCATTTTTAATTTCTCTTTGATATTTGGGCTGATTGGGACCCGATGAATGTAAAAACAAAGAATTACCAGATTTTGCTTTTTACCTTATTTTTGTTTTTAAGAAAAATAAGAGCCACATATGAGGATATTTGTTTAAAATTTTGATAGAACAGTAGCAGTATAATGTCCTCGTAAGTGGATATCAGTCCCATGTAGAACATAATTGAGTATTTTGGTCTAAATAACCCAAAATGTGATGTCCACATATGTGGACGCCAGGTCCTAGGAGGTTAATGTTTAGTTTTGTTACAACTTTTAAGCATAGTCAGGGCTCTAGAGTGCGGCCAATTTGGTCGCAAATGCGACCAAATTTTTCAATGGTGCGACTAAATAAAATCCTTGGTCGCACCAGTGGGTGCACCTAACTTTTGTGCTGGTGTGCCTGGTGCAACCGTGGCAAAAAGTTAGTCTAGAGCCCTGATAGTCTATAAATTTTCAGTTGGTTCTGAGGTCAGAACTTTGGAAAGGCCATTTCAAAAGCTTAATGTTTGCTTGCTTTATCCATTAAAAAAACAGCCATGTGTGCTTTGGATCATTGTTCTGCTGGAACATCAAATTGTGTCCTGTCTGTCTGTTCATTTAACGCAAAGTTGAAGAATTTGGAGGTAGTCCTCCTGCTTCATTATTCTGTCTACCACTAGCAGCAAAGCAAACCCAGAGCATGATGCTACCACCACCATGCTTCAGAGCTGATACACTGCTCTTCTAAACTTCTGAAATGGTCTTCCCAGGTCTGTACCAGAAAACCCACCTAATTTAAATAAACTCTACCCGTTCTCTCAAAATGAGTCGTCATGTGTCCTGCCAGAATAATGCCAGAAGCTTGGTGATGGCTACCAAAAATATCTGATCACGGCGCAACTTGCTAATGGGCATTGAACTAAATATTAGTGGGGACGTTTTTATAAATTTTCTGCCGAGTGGATTAAAGGAAATTCAAAATAAATTCAAACTTCTGCACCCAATTGTTGTGATTTGGAGTCACTAAAAATGTATGCCGTCCATCATTCTACCCTGGAAAAAGAAAAGTTTTCCATGACCATGTAATTCATGCCCAAGGTACTGAAGTCATGTGGCTGCAAAACAAGCCCAAGTCATCACTGCTATAGTGCTGACAGTTGTTATGAGGTCTTTTGCCAATATTGTTTTTTGCAAAATGTGGTGCTGTGCATTATGGCCAAATATCTCCACTTTGTTTTCATCTGTCGATTTTTCTAATCGCAATCTCATGAACTTTTAACATGAACATTTAACATGCTAACGGATGCCTGTAGAGTCTGAAATGCATGATCTTCTCTCCATCCTAGACACGAGGAATTGCTACAAAAAGGAGGTTTGTATGCAGACATGTGGTTGAAGCAACAACAGGCTCAGGACTCAGATTCATCATCAGACACTGAAACCAAAGATCGCCAGTCTGAGAAACTGCAGCCACCATCGACCTCCTCAGGACACCACGGGCACTGAATGTATTTGCTTTAAGAAAAATCTTTTTGTATTCTTTGTTATGATTGTAAAAAGGCAATGTGTGATTTTAAATGCTTTGAACACTCAGCGAGGTGAAAGGGTTATTTATTGCTAGATTTTCTAAAGTGAATGTGCAATGACAGGTCAGGGTAAGGTGCCTAATGAAACTGAAGAGGTATTCACACCTTTTAGACTTTATATCCAATAGTTGTGATTCTAGCCATGGTTTTGATGCCAGGAGTTAACAAAAGATCTAAAACTAAAAAGAATTAGTACAGGAGAAGACACAGATGATACTATGTGCTCACAAACTAAACATAATGGGGACCTGCTGTGCTTTTCTCTCATAGATGTACTGTTACATGTGCAGATGCTCATTTAAAGACCGCCAAAGATCCAAAAAAATCAGTTTATGTATAATTATTCCTGTGAGCCAGATGTTCAGGTTGCAGACTGCTCAAATTCACAATTTGAGACTTTTTTTTTCTTCTTGTGACTCTCTATGATGTCGAAGAGAGGAGAAATCCCTAATTATCTCAGTCACACAACTCTCACAGTCAGCACTGAAACCCCACCCACCTGCTCCACCTGCTGGGCAGCCAGTCAGAGAAAACTTAGACTAAAGAGTTGGACTATTGGAGCTATTAGAGTCTTAGAATACAAATATGGAGGTGCAAGAAAAGCATAATGGGTCCCCTTTGAATAAAATGTGGTGGGTTTCCCGTCTTTCCTCCACCTCTCTACCAAGTTTCATGAAAAACCAGCTTATTCGTTTTTATTGTTAATGAGAAAGAAGCTATGGGCATTGTATATTTCTGCTTCTGCTGTGGAGCAATAGAATGGTGTTAATGTCATCAGGGATTTTGTTTTGTTATTTAAAGTTTTGTTAGCTGAATTTTGAGCTGTATGTATTTGTACATTCTTAAAGCAGGAGACAGGAGCTGGTAGTGCATAAATATAAATCTCCATGTTTATGGTAGTAAAATAATGGCCATTCATCATCATTTTCTGTGTGATACTGACAAAAATATATATTTTTTTTCATTTTCTTTGATATTTTCACAACATTGTTGTGTCAGGGTTTGTTGACTGTTTTTGATCATTCAGTTATCTTTAGACATACTGATTCATGCCTGAAGTTGTACAGTCCAGCCTTCCATTGGCAGAAAGACCACAGACATTTCTCACGGCAGATGTTTCCACTCGGTATGTGGATGTAATGGGGCCAAGTTATCGATCTGCGCTTGTGCTCAGTTAGCAAGTCAAAATATCTGCATGAAAAAGAATGTCTAGAAATTAAACGTCCATAGATCTAAGTACAGCCATACAATTTTAAATAAGTTATTTGCTGTCTTATATCTACCTCGCGAAAGGTATTGTTCATAGTTACAGGTTTTGGAAATACTGTTTTATCATGTAATCATGAGCAATAAATGGCATTATTTCCATCCTTTTTCTGTCTTTACATTAAAACAACATCCTGTCCAGTTTAGACTTTGAAGAAATGTTAATGTGATGGTATCTCACATCACTGATGCATTTAACAAACTATTGTTTTACTTAGTCCATGGATGCAAAACTGCATCATAATGAGTTTACAATCTGAATTGTTATATCTATGGTAAGTCGTGTAATACCACGTGAATTTATTGGTAATAGGGATGGTCTGGTGTTAATTAATTCTGTGCATGTTTCACTTATGGGATATTAAAGTGCCGAAACCTTACAACTCGGACCTGGATACACTGAATTTCTTTATAATAGTAAGACACCATACGGGAAACTGTGTCTGTGGTGGACATTGGTGAGTTTAGACCCTTTTCAGAGGTGCTCAAGCATCCCTAAATTTCATCTTAGCACCCCTAAAAATAACTTTACTAATAGTCGGAACAATAACGTATTTTTGTATTATTTTTAATTTTCCTCTAATTTTACATATATAGGGAAACGATCTATTGGAGATGATGTTGTGCCAAAAACTCTTTTATATGTAATTTCTTTGCTTATATTTGTAAAAATTATTATTATTATTAAGGGTTATATATAAAATAAAGAAATGACCTGCTTTGCAAGTATCTTCATGACTAAAGTTTGCACCTACATTATAATCAATCCGGTCTTTTATGGCTACTTAAATACCTTGATAAACCTGTGATGTTACATATGTTGCTATTTCAGCTGCCTTCGTGGCCAGATCTCTCTTCAAAAAGACATAAATAATAATAAAAATGAATTTAAAAAGGTAAGAAAAAAGTGAAAAGGACTGCTTATGTTGACCGCCAGCAGTAGAAGCCTGATACTCAGCTTGAATAATGCAATTGATATGGGTGGATATGTGATATAGATAACTGAACCCTGCTTCAGTGTTACACCGACCTGTTGGATGACAAAAGCACAAAGACTGAGAGACTCGCCAGGCGAGAAAGAGAGACATCGGTGTGAAGATAGCAAAAAGAAACCTGCAAGTGTGGATGTGTGGCCAATGTCAAGCCGTTTGTTATAATACTAAGGTAGTTTCTGTTTTGCCAGCATTCACTGATGATGATTTCACATAAGTAAGCAGTGTTACACTCATATCAAGTGTGGATTCTCCCCAGCCTGCTTTTATAGTAACCTATGTCACAAATACGTATTTGCCTTATTAACTGATAGTGTAAATTAAAAATAATGACATGCATTTCATAGATGCTTCGTGTGCTTTTATAGCTACACTCTTGAACTGGAATGCCTCTGTGTCTCTGTCGAGTCTTTACACTAAAATAAAGGTTTGTATGCATAAGCTTTAAGTTTGTTAAAGTGTTTGTTCAGGTGTTTGCAGTGGCAGTGTGATTTCTTTTTCCGAGTGTCTGCACTGAATAATGCTGCCTCAGTTGCTTGATGCTGTGTTTAAGACTGACCGTGTCCTTGTTTCTGCTCTTATGTCTTTGGCTGCAAATTGTTCTTTAACTAACAGTATTGAGCCTTTGTCGCAGGTTTGATACCTCAAGGGTCCACCTTAAAACAGGTGCACTAATTGAAAGTAATGTATTAACTATTCTTGCTTTTTAATGTATGAATTGCAGTGCACTGCAATGGCAAAGGTGTGAAGCTAAATTTGCTCCAGGCAGTGGAGAAGAAGAAACTACTGATCCTTATCAAGATGAAAATGATACTGGACCTGATTTAAAGGCTAGCGGTCCGTGTACAATTTCTACTACATTGTTTTTAAGACAAACTAATTTGATTTAAAAGGGTTTTTTTCTTTTGTTTTATTTGTTTTTGTGTGTCTGTGTGTGTTCAGTGACATTACCGTCCATACTAGTGACGTGTCGGTCGCGAACGAAATGGCTCTTAGAGCTGGTTCTTTGACGTGAACGACGCGAGCCAGCTCCTTATCACCAGCCGTGGTTTGTTTGTTTTTTCTCTCACCCTCTCTCTCGCACTTTTTTTCCGCTTAACTCCGCACGCAAGCCTTGTGCTTTGCGCTGGGCAGAGGAGGGGGGGTTAGTTACACTGGCAGTAGCACAGGAACAGAGCGGGAGGGAGAGACAGAGAAAGAGAGTCAGGGACAGCAACGTCACATTAGAAAGGTACAGTAATCATCCACAACTATTTTCAGCTGCGGATGATAAAGGATTCAGAAAGTTTATTCATGCAGGCCCATATGACAGAGAATGTGCATCTTCTTTTTGTTTTCATATTTTAATTTATATTTAATTGTGTTGTGGTTTGCAGTGTTTTGTGTTGTTTCCCTTTAAATTGGTTTAAAAGGAAAAAGCTGAACATTTATATAGTTAAAAATTGAACTGTGACTTGTTGGTTTTTGTATTATATGATTTATTTATTACATTTTATGTGGATTGAATAAATAAAAGTATATTTACGGTGGCCCCTAGAGACAAAGCAGCACGTACAAACTTCAAAACACGTACGAACTCTGAAGCACGTAAAAACTCCAGAAGCACGTACAAAACACAACAGAAGTGCTCCAGGATGCTAGGCGCAGTGTTGAGCTTTTGTTACCTTGAGGCTACACAAGCCAGGAAGTACCAATGACCAGATTTGGTGTGTGGTAGTAACAGGTAAATGAACCTTTTTTTTTTTATTATTTGAATATATATGAGTACTTGTGTATAAATACACAAACCATACACATATGCTTTCAATTGTTTAATTTAAGTGATCTAGGTAGCTCTGTTTTGAAGTTTAGTTACCTCTAGGAATGTGCTTTGGAGTTTGTATGTGCTTTTTGGAGTTTGTACGTGTTTTATCTCTAGGGGCCACCACATATATTTATATATAAACATATATAAATAAAACCACTTTGTTTTTACATTAGTAATTCCTTTTGTGCATAATTTTATATTATTGTTAATAATAAATTAATTAAAGCAACAAAACAACCTGAAGAGCCGACTCTTTTTAGTGAGCAGAGCCGAAAGAGCCGGTTCTCTAAAAAGAGCCGTAAATCCCATCACTAGTCCACATTCCATGCCAGCTGGTAGTTACTCCACGGTTTCGCCAGGAAAATTTAACAAGAAGAAGAAGAACTGGGAGGACTCCGAACTAGTGATGGGATTTCCTGATCTTTTTAGAGAACCGGTTCTTTTGGCTCGACTCACTAAAAAGAGACGACTCTTTCTGCTTAAATATGAAAACAAAAAGAAGATGCACATTCTCTGTCATATGGGCCTGCATGAATAAACCTTCTGAATCCTTTATCATCCGCAACTGAAAATAGTTGTGGATGATTACTATACCTTTCTAATGTGACATTGTTGTCCTTGGCTTTCTTTCTCTGTCTCTCCCTCCCGCTCTGATCCTGTGCTACTGCAAGTGTAATTGGAAAAGTGCAAGAGAGAGGGTGAGAGTCGGCTCGCGTCGTTCACGTCAAAGACTCGGATCTAACAGCCATTTCGTTCGCGACCGACACATCACTACTCCGAACACCGGCTTCATCAGCGTAACACACAGCTGGTGGTAGTAATGACAGACACATAGCTGTGAGTTATTGTACTCTCAGTGTCATTCCTAAATGTCGTTTGGACTACAGTTAGAGACGATAAGCAAGCTAATAACAGCTCGGAGGACTCGCTCGTCTCCCTGGAGTAGCCTCGGTTACTAACAAGTGGACTGTGTACAGTGTTTGGACTTCACAGCTGGGAAAGGTAATGTTAAAAACTAACAACAACAGCCGACTATTTTATCTCTAGACCCTCTGAAATGTAGTCTAATAGTTATAAATTTATAAGGTAATAAATATAACTGCTTACACTATTTGTTCTTTATCTGCCTGCAGTATTTATCACACATTTTAGCTGTATGTCGGTATTTATTTACTACTATCGCATAAATCAGTGCCTAATGTAACAGAGCCAAAGCAGTTCCTCTTTCTAGGTATACTATAAAATGCCCCATAAAGATGGAATATCTTTGTTAGGATTTGCTGCTATGATTTTAAAATGATTTCTCTCTCCTAGCTGCAGCCATGGTGTTTGTGCAGAGCTACTGTGAAGCAAATTCCTCCATCTCCATAACCTGGGTGGATGAAGGTATCGCCCCCTGCTTCTACTTCACACTGGTCCCCACCATCCTGCTCTCCCTCTCCTTCCTCCTTGGCACCATCCACTGCATATGCTACCAAAAGTATGGCACGCAAATGGAACGCAAGTTCATTCCTCGCTCCTGCCTCTATGGTTTTCAGCAGGTCCTCCACGTCTTCCTGATCATCCAGTTTCTGGGTGGAATGATTTGGAGAGCCACAAGTGCAGATGAACTTCCGGGGTATGTGGTGCTGTACGGCTGCTTTTCCATCCTGGGATGGGCCTGGACTATGACTCTACTCAGGGTGGAGAGGCGCAGGGTCCTGGTGTCGGATCGGACAAGAGGACACAGTGCCGTCCTGCTGCTGTTCTGGGCTGTAGCTTTCTGTGCTGAGAACCTGGCTTTTATCTCCTGGTACAGTCCTCAGTGGTGGTGGGGCCTGGAGAACAAACCACAACAGGTGAACGCTCACATAAGATATTTTTTAAACCATTGTGTTTCAGAAACCTAACAAAGAAGTGAAGACTACTTTCAAAATATGCATGCTGATACTTGCATTTACCTTGCATTATGCAGTTTATCTCCATTCCTATCTGTTTAGGGTTAACAGTACAGTGATTTAATACTATTTAGTAGAAAACAAATAATGTATTTATAAATATATGTTGATTATTGTGTAATTGCAAAGTACATTCTTATGAATTTAGAATTAATCCCTTCAAATCTCCATTTCTATTTATTTAGCGTTAACATAAGTTGATCAGAGTGTGTTTGCAGCATATTAATAAAGCTCTTCGGTGTGTGATTAAATAGTCTTTATGAGCCAAAGGTTAGTTATACATTAAAAATGAGTCTGCTTTTAGCGCCACTCCTCAGAGCAGTACAATCAGGCTCATGTATCAAGTATCTGCTCAGTAAACAAAGGAAAACAAAGTGCCATGGGAAATAAGCATGCCTGAGCCTTTTCTGCTAGGTCTCTGCTCAGTTGACTTTCAGATCCTAAGCCCTGAGCTGTTAACCAAATCAGAAGACACTACTCCCAGACTGAGTCACGAGTTTGAAGTGTAGCTTTAAGGTTGTGTAATTGTAAGCATGATTTAAAATAATTTTTAATTTAAAGTGCTTTAACTGTCCCATATTGCTTTGCAAAATGTTATTGTATTGCATCCTTCATCCCATAAAGTCAACATTATGAAAGTGCTATTTTAATAGTAAATGATATTATAATAGTAAACTACCTAGATATATGGTAACTGTTCAATAAAACAGTTTTCAGCATATTCACATTACTGTGTTATTAGTATTGTGTTAAACGCTGTTTTGTATCCATGCTGATGTGTGTGTAAACATCTATGAAAACTTCAGGTGCAGTTGTTCCTGTGGATGATGTGCTACATTAGCACTGGGCTGCTCTTCTTCATCGGTCTCAAAGCTCCAGGGTTGCCAAGGAGACCTTACATGCTACTGATAAATGAAGATGAGCGTGACGTAGACGGTAGACAGGTAGTGACAGGGCACTTGCAGCACTTCCACTGTATATTAAAACACACAAGCAGCTTTGCTTTTATACTCTATTAATGCTTTTTTAATGGTTTCATATCTTTTTCTGGGTCAGAGCCTGTTGGGAAGATCAGAGGAGAACCAGTCCACCTGGAAGGGATTTTGGAAGAAGGTCCGTCTGCTTGTTCCCTACATGTGGCCGCAAGGCAACAAGTTTCTCCAGCTGCTGGTCCTCTTCTGTTTGGGGCTGCTGGGAGTGGAGAGGGCTGTTAATATCTTTGTACCTATTTACTCCAAGTATATCGGTGAGTGATGTGCCTTCATCATCATGCACTATAGACTCAAATGTTCAGTCATACACACTGATTGTACTGCAGTGACATTGTTGCAGTCAGATTAAAATCTCATAATGCTTTTTATTTATTCATTGAATCTTTTCACCACAGCTTGAAAGCCTCATTTTGTCTCATCTGTTTTCAGTGGATGAACTGACTGATGGCAGCAGCTGGCACACTTTAGCTGTTACAGTGTGTATTTATGTCCTGCTCAAGCTCATGCAGGGTGGAGGAGCAGGTAGGACTTCATATATGCCCACTGTAGACAGTGAACATTGTAGTACCACAGAGAGCTGCACAATGAATTTCTGCCTCACATGTCACATCAAGTAGAGTTAAGGTTAAAAAATTCAAGGAATTACAAGTAACCCAACAGAGCGAAGTGCTCCACTTTTGTACTGATACTGTACTGTGAGGACTTAAAGATAAGATCAAATGAGGCCTGATAATTCAAGACCTTGTTTTTAAGGAAAAGGATTTTAAATCTAATTCCTGATTTAACAGGGAGCCAGTTAAGAGAAGCTAATATGGTAGAAATCTGCTCTCTCTTTCTAGTCCCTGTCACTTGTCTTGCTGCAGCATTTTGGATCAACTGAAGGCTTTTCAGGGAGTTTTAAGAACAACCAGCCTAGAAGTAATAAATGCACAAACTAGTTTTTCAGCATCACTCTGAGACAGGTTGTGTCTAATGTTAGAGATATTGTGCAAATGCAAGAAAGCAGTTCTACATATTTGCTGAATATGTGCATTGAGGGAAGTATCCTGGACAAAAATGATTCCAGGATTCCTCACAGTGGTTAGACACCATGTTTCTAAGGTTTTTCAGGGCCGAGTTTAATAACGCCAGTTTTATCTGAATATACAAACAGAAAAAAATTGTCTTTTAGACATTCTTTTAGTATAACTAATTTGTGTGTCATCAGGCTTCATGGATAGATAAATCCGGGTGTTATCTGCATAGCAGTGAAAATGTATGCTATGTCTTCTAATAATATAGCCTAAGGGAAGCAAGTAGAATGTAAACAGATTCGGTCGTAGCAAATAACCCTGTGGAACGCCATAATTAACCTTCGTTTGTGAAGAAGACTTCCCATTAACGTGAACAAACTGTAGTCTGTTAGGCAGATATGATTCAAATCACTGCAGCACAATGCCGTCATCTTCTCTTCTTCTCAGGTTCCTCTGGATTTGTGAGTAACGTACGCACTTTCGTCTGGATCCGCGTGCAGCAGTACACCAATCGACTGGTTCAAGTCAATCTGTTTGGCCACCTGCACTCCCTCTCTCTGCGCTGGCATCTGGGCCGCAAAACTGGTGAAGTACTGAGAAGTATCAACCGTGGCACATCTTCCGTTAACAACTTGGTCAGGTGAGATAGTAACGGTCAGGATCATAATAATTATAAACAAATGAGTAACTCATAAACGAACCTGCTGACAAAATATACCAACCAACAAGGTTTACAACATAAATGCCCAAAACATTTATGCCCAACATAAATGTTTTATCCTTAAATGCTCCTCTCGTGTTAGAATCTGAAGAAAAATTAAACTCAGGTATTGCTGTTTTTCCGCAGCTACATAGTTTTCAGCATCTTTCCAACCATTGCTGATATTATCATCGCCATCATCTACTTCATCACTTATTTCAATGCCTGGCTTGGCCTTATTATCTTCATCTGCATGACCTTCTACCTCAGTAAGTTATGCTTGTTGAACCTTTTGAACCTCAACTAGCTTTGCTTTGACCCAGTTTAATAATGAAAAACTTCAAGTGTGCTAATCTTCTGTGTAGTTCCGCATGGCCTGAGATAGATTTTTCAGATCCTCTTTGACTGTGTAGTAATTTCACACTAATGTGTTTGCCAGCTATGACGATCATCATCACTGAATGGAGAACCAAGTACAGACGAGAAATGAATCGGATGGATAACGCTGCCAAGGCCAAGGCTGTGGACTCCTTGTTAAACTTTGAGACGGTACATTAAATATGTTTGTGGTTCACAAAGTTTTGTTGTTGTTGTTTTTTTATTCTTTCATCCTAAAATGCACCTAAATTACAGTTTGTCACTGTTTGTGCTTTTTATTCCTGTTGAAAAGGTAAAATACTACAATGCAGAGAACTATGAGGTCGGCCGGTTTGAGGGTGCAATCTTAAATTATCAGGTAAGTCAGGTCAGGCAGGTAAAGCATTACAAGGCTTGCCACGCCTTCCCCTGCTGTTCTTTCTTCAGCTGTATCACTAGAAAATGTCTTTGTTTACTTTAACAGGAGTCAGAGCAAACCTGCTCTGCTACAGTCTTTCTAGTTATTGCTACCTTTCAGATAGCTTTTAGTATTAAGATGTTGAGTGGAAGCAAATGTAGTAGGTTGCCTCACACCAGGTGGCCGACCCAGAAAATATGAGTATTTATGTCAGGTTTGATTTCAAAACAAAGACAAAAGGAAATAAATGGATTTTGGAATTCAGTGTTTTTTGTGTGATTTTGCTGCTTTGATTTTCCTGGGATAATATTTGGACAAGCCATAATATTCTGCTGCTGTTTCGCCAGTAGAGCAAACCTGTTAGGTCACTGGGAAATTCTGGGCCCATAAAGCTCAGTGCACATAGACAACAGCCTGTATGTGTGTGCATGTCTACACAAAAGCAGATAAACATGGACTTTCCTTTTGTCATATTCATAAAGCTGTGCATACACATGGTCCTTTCTTTATGGATCCCAGTCCTTGTGAGATTGTATGCATGTGCAAAAGCCTGATATCCATATCTGTCTCTTACCACAATTTATATGCAGTTTAATCCTTTGCATGTAACGTGCTGGCATCAGGGGTCCTTGAACATACTGATAAAAATCAGAAAAGCAGCAGCATAATTTCACCAAAAACAAAACTTACACTTGTTGTCTGATCTGGACAAAAGTGTTTTATTTAGTGGTCTCAGTTCTGGAGTTGTGTACTTAATGGTTCTTGGCTTTTGTTAGCATCAGAGAATAAGACATTTTTGCAAAGATACCAGTAGCTGTATATTGGAAGTCTATATTTTGAAGTCTTGACTCGTGTTTCTGATTGTTTGTAGGCTTCAGAGTGGAGGGCGCAGGCATCTCTGGCCTTGCTCAATCAAACCCAGAATGTCGTCATTGGATTAGGACTGCTAGCAGGCTCCTTGCTCTGTGCATACTTTGTCACAGAGGGAAAGTTTCAGGTATTGACTTTGTAATAATGGCACACACTATGCTTTTCCACATTTCCATAAGCCATTAGGTTGGTAGACACTGATAATGAACATGCCCAAACTTTCAAATACTAGAATCATCATCTGTGCAAGTAAATCCTTAGTATATCGCTAATATGGTTATCTCAGACAGCCCCATCCACTCATTTGGGAGGGGCAGCCGATTAAAAGAAAGTTGTTTCAAAAGGCGGGGCAGAGAGCTGATTGGCTTATTTCAGAAAGTGGATGAACTTTATGTTTAACAGATACTCAGAACATTAAGAAATACAATGCTAGTTGGAATTGTCCAATTCAGTTTGACCATAAAAACAACTCTAACCTCAGGTTGGAGATTATGTTCTCTTCAGTACCTACATCATCCAAATGTACATCCCACTCAACTGGTTTGGAACATACTACAGGTAAGAAAATACAGATAAGTCATTAGATTATAAATAGTTTGCTGTTTTAAATATGTTGCTTTTTTATGTATTTTTAAGGAGGATAACACATTATATACTGTAAGCTATTTAACCACACTCTGTTTGACTCCTGTTCCTTTTGCCAACTGTTGGTTTCTCTCTTCTTTCCCTGCAGAATGATCCAGACTTCCTTTATTGACATGGAAAACATGTTCCAACTTTTTGAAGAAGATCAAGAGGTATGTTTATAGATGGGTAAATATTTGCAGCGGTGATATCAGTGGGGTTTTTTTTTTTAATGTGTTTTGAGTTTTTTATGGTCTTTATATGTTGCCTGATGCAGGTGAAGGATGAAGTAAATGCAGGAAGCCTTCTCTTTAAACTGGGGAAAGTGGAGTTTGAAAACGTTTACTTCAGCTACATAAATGAGTTGGTTTATTTTTGCGTTGATTTCTTTTATTAAAACTTCAGTTTCAATGAGTCCTTGCATGGCTCTTATAAATTTCTTTACTGTTTTACAGCAAGGAGATTCTCAGGGATGTGTCCTTCACAGTTCTTCCAGGACAGACAGTTGCACTGGTGAGTCTGAGGCGAGATGTTTCCTGCTTTCCAGCATTACATTGAGCAGTTAAGGTGTTACTAACATTACAGATTATTAACATATCTTCAGGTTGGGCCGTCGGGATCTGGGAAAAGCACAATCATTCGACTGCTTTTCCGTTTCTATGATGTTCAGGGAGGCTGCATTCGCATTGATGGCCAGGATATATCAAAGGTAAGAGGTTTGGCACCAGAGCTACTGTGTGACAAATATTTGAAACTTCAAGACATTAACAAACAACCAGTAAAATTAATAATATAAGCAGAAGTCATAAAGTCTTGTCTTTAATATTACTGTAACTGCATGCTTATATATACACACACTGCTTATTACTTTCTCATCATCTTTCCTCAGGTGAAACAGGCATCTCTGCGATCTCATATCGGCGTGGTTCCCCAGGATACCGTGCTGTTCAACGACACCATCCGGGAGAACATTCGCTACGGTCGCACCACTGCTAATGACCAGGAGGTGGAGGAGGCTGCTGTAGCTGCTGATATCCATGACAAAATCATGACCTTCCCTGATGGTAATGTGCACATTAATCACTCAGTTTATTCAGCATTGTGACTTCAAAGATTTGTTTCATACTGTTGAAAACATTGTGGGTGTTTCTGTGTATCTATGTTTATACCATTTACATGCATATTTCTGAACAAAGCTTTAGGATGAGGCCCCGTCTTATCTGAAAGTCCTTATAGTACCACATGTCCTCAGACTCCGGGCTTACTTGTGGTTCTTATAGTATTTAAAAGTAGAATGGGAGGCGGAGCCTTTAACTTTCAGGCCCACTTATGCTTCTTCTTTAATCACCTCTTTTAACAGTGTTTCTTTTGTTCTGTCTCCCTCGCCTCACCCCCAACTGATTGCGGCCAATCCTACCAGAAGTTTCTTACTTTTGAAAAGAAGATTTTCTTCCCACTGTCACTAAGTCCATGTTTGTAGGGGATTTGATGTGATTGTTGGGGTTTTCGCTCTGTTATTGTATGGTCTTTAGCTTACAATATAAAGTGCCTTTGAGCTGACTGTTGTATTTTAATACTTTGCAAGAAGGTTTTTCAGCCTCTTCCTGTGTTTTTGTCAGGCAGGTTATGATACCCAGGTGGGGGAAAGAGGACTGAAGCTGAGTGGAGGAGAGAAGCAGAGGGTGGCTATCGCCAGAACTATCCTCAAAGCACCACAAATCATCCTGCTGGATGAGGTATCCGACTGAACTGTCATCTCGAGTGTAAACTCATTGCTGTTAGTTGCAGTTTTCTAATATTATCTCTCTGTAGGCCACATCTGCCCTGGACACACAGACAGAACGCAACATCCAGGCCTCTCTGGCCAAAGTCTGTGCCAATCGTACTACAGTGGTTGTAGCTCACAGGTAAATAAATTCATGTACTGTCAGGTTTTTTTAAAGTGAATTTATCCATCTTCATTTATTTCACCGATGACTTGTGGGTCCGTTATTGCACTGTAATAGGTTGTCCACCATCATCGCAGCAGACCAGATCCTGGTTGTCAATGAAGGGCGGATTGCTGAGCGAGGACAGTAAGTGTGCCTGATTGTTTTGAATTAAACTCCTGTAAACAACATCCAGTAACATGCAATCTTTCTCATGGTGGACTTAATTTCCTGTGGAAACAGTAAAGGCGTACTTAGTTTTTCACGGGACTTACAATGAGTACTGAGTAATCTTTGTGTTTCGCATTAGCACATCTCTGTTCACTGAACAGTTAGTAAATAACAACATTTTCTCCATCCCAGACATGAGGAATTGCTACAAAAAGGAGGTTTATATGCAAACATGTGGATGAAGCAACAACAGGCTCAGGACTCAGATTCATCATCAGACACCGAAACCAAAGATCGCAAGTCTGAGAAACTGCAGCCACCATCAACGTCCTCAGGACACCACTGAATGTATTTGCTTTAAGAAAAAAAACTGTTAGCACTTTTATTCTTTGTTGTGATTGTGAAAAAGTTATGTTTGATTTAAGCATTCAGCAAGGTGGAAGTAATATTTTTGATAGATTTTACAAAGTGAGGGACAAATGATTTGACATTTTAAAAACCAAATCAAACTGCTAAACAGGAGTGGAGCTTGAATCATGCCTTGCTTTGAGGTTGTTTTCTATTTAGTTTTTGTTTTGTTTTTTTAGTATAATCCTCCTAACCCTACAAATCACCTCCAATTACTTGATATTCCTCATATTTATTTTTATACTTACCTTCATTTATTTTATTTTATTTTACTTTACTTCGTATTTTCTTTTTTCTTTTTCACAGTTTTAAAAGAGGACCTATTGCGCTTTTTCTTTTATAGATATACTATTTGTGGATGCTCATGTAAAGACAGCCAGAGATTAACGTATACAGGAGACCAAAAGCACAGACTGCTCTGCTCAGTTTGAGACTTTTTTTCTACTCATGGCTCTTTGATGGCAGTTTCATGAAAATCACCTTACTAATTTTTATTTATTTTTAATGAAAAACTGCAGTGATCATATAGTTCTGCCTCGAGTCTGGAGCAATAATATGACCTGAGGCATAAGAAAGGGAACTCAGCCTTGACACTACATCTTAGTGCACTGAGATACTAATGAAACCTTGTGAATGATTTGTGGATAAGAATAGATTACATGCATGCCATCAGGGATTTAGTTTTTTTTTTGTTATTTAAGTTTTTGTTTGCAGAATTTGTGTTGTTCTTTAAAGTGACACTAGTCTTTTAGAAAAGCGTATTTGCACATTGAGGCTTTAGGTCATCAGCTAGGCAGAAGATAAAGCAGGATAGAAGAGCTGGTAATGCATTGATGTACATCTCCATTTATTAAGGAAATAAAACAACGGGCACTTATCATCAGTGTTTCCTGTGACACTGATTAAAAATAAATATTTTATTTTCTTTAATGATGACATAGCAATAGCATTATTTATATGTGCCTGTGCTGAATTAACAAGTGAAAATATCTGAATTAAGATGTATTAAAATCAAATGTCTATGCAGTAACAGATGTTTAATTATTAAGTAAGAACAGCCATACACTTCTAAGTAAGTTAATGTGCTGTCTTGTATCTACCTCACGAAGTATGTTGTTCATAGTTATAGTTTTGTGGAAATATTTCATATTCATATTACATTTCATTGTGTACACATGAGCAATAAACGATATGTTTTCCACTTTTTTGGTTTTTAATTAAAACAATTTCCTGTCCAGTTTAGATTATTATTATTTTTTAATATTAAGGTGGTAGTATATCACATTACTGATAGATTCAGGAAATAATTATTATGGGCTGGACTGTGTGTTATAATGAATTAACTGAGTTGTATATCTTTGGTATTTTCATTCATGCCATACCATGTGAATTTTTTGCAACTGATGGCTTGATGTCAGTGAATTCTGCTCAGTTACAACAACAACAGTTGAAGTTTCTGAGGCTGTGGTTTCATCGAAGGGTTAAATAGGCCATATATACTCAAAAAATTAAAATAAAATAGGACAAAATGGAAGAAAAACTTTTGACCTGCGTTTAACTTTTGTGTAACAGCGGCAGATTGCGCCCCCTGGAGTCCCAGCATCTGTATGTGCCCGGAAAGAGAGGGAAACAGCTGGAGGTTTCAGCTGTCACCGTCTGTGTCCCTCCGTCAGGGCGTTGTAAGCGTTACCAAACAGGGGGGAGCCAGGCCAAGTTGTCCTTTTCTCATTATTTGGCGGACTAATGTTTAACCTGTCGTAGATATGGATTTCGACGCTTTATTTAACGAGAATACATTTCAGTTCTCGGATTTCCAAGAGTTCACGGTAAGTTGTTGAGCTAACACCACGCTAGCTAAGGCTAGGCGCTTTAGCTAGCGTTAGCTGACTTATGCGAGTAAACTTTGAAGCTCCTGTCCCAAAATATTGGCCGAGTAGGCGAAGACAGATGCTTTACTCTTCTGTGTGATACGTATTCACCTGTACAAATAGTCTTACCATGTGTAAATCTTAAAAACCTTAAGGTATGCAAGTGTCCGTGGATAGCATAATGCTAGTGGTAGCTGTTATTTTAGACTTCCGCCGACGAGCTGCGGGCCAGCCCAAGCCTAGCAGCAGTTATGGTAAACAAGAGCTACTCTCTGCTGTTAGCATGTTAGCATTGGTTTAAATATGCTAAGCTTGTTTTGTTTTTGTTTTTTTTGTATCATTTTTAATTGTTTAATTTTTTTTTGTTGGTATCGCCTACCAGCTTAAGTTCACCCAACAGTTTCCATAATAGTCAAGCTACTATACCTAATTTGGGATTTTGTGTTTCGTATAGTTTCTTCCTGGACACCAGAAATTGACCGAAAGAGTGAGAAAGCGATTATATTATGGCCTGGACAATGATGTTTCCTTAGATGCCCTTTCCTGCCCTGTTACAGGTAAGCAAAGCGTCTACTGTCACTTAAAGCTTTAGCCAAATTAATTATACATATAAAGATTTTGGCTCTGCTTTAGAAGTAATCTGCTCCGGATGAATTCTTCTTTCTGACTTATTATAAGACAGTTTAATGTTGTTGTTAATAGAATTTCAGGTGCTTAAAGCATTGTTTGTATATTAACCAATGTCTTTTTTTTAATGATCAGAACCACTGATAAAAGAGGGTTAGAAAAATCACACTTGGAGCCCACTTTCTTTTTGACTTTTTCTGACTTTCTGCTTTCAGATATTGCCGTCGAAATCTTCCAAAAGTCTGCCCCAAGCCCAATACGAAAGCTCCAGAAGAAGTATGCTGCCCATGTTGCCAGGTTTGTGCTGTACTAAGTAAACGTAGACAGATATTATTCATTCTTTTAGAAATGGGCGATTGCACTTTGAATCATGTGCCTAAAACAATTTGTTTTTGTTTCAGGGAGGCCTGCATTTCTCCATGTGCCATGATGCTGGCTCTTGTTTACATAGAAAGGCTTAGACATAGAAACCCTGAATACCTCCAAAAGATCTCCTCCTCTGACCTCTTCTTGATCTCCATGGTATGTTTTTAGGGTTCAGACGTCATTCTAAGTGAGATTTTGTTATGATTTATTATTTTTTTAAGCCAGCATAATGTCGAGATAGTGCCATGAAATACTGTAAACTTTTATTCATGATTTAGATGGTTGCCAGCAAGTACCTGTATGATGAAGGTGAAGAAGAGGAGGTTTTCAATGATGAATGGGGAGCAGCTGGGAAGTTGGATGTCAAAACTGTCAACAACCTGGAGATGAACTTCTTGAACGCCATTGTAAGTGATTGTGTGCGCGTGTGTAAATAAGGTGTGACTGCATGAACATTTGCTTCAAATGATGTGTCCAAACCTTCCTGTCATATCTTCAAGGAGTGGAGCCTCTTCGCTGACCCGAATGACTTCTTTGATTTACTAAGTCAACTGGAGACCAGGTTTGTTGTAACTCAACACTAAAATGCAGCATTTACAAGAATTTACATTTAGCCTACAAAAGACAACAGGATTGATTAAAGCCTTTCATTTCAAATATATCTGTGATGTGTATTTCCAGCATTGCGGAGCGGCAGGGGATGAAACGCGGCTGGTTCACCTACACTGACCTCTGTGTGCTGCTAGAGCACTCTGTATGGAGTCAAGCCCTCACAGCCATCTACCAGCACTTTACTAAGGTAGGAAGAGGACACATATTTTTAGAATGTTACTATTTAGCCTTTATATTTAAGTGCTTTTTTTATTGATCAATTTTATAGTTTTACAACCAAGCAAAGTGCACAAAGTATTGAAGGAGACCTTTTATGCCCATTTCCAGTTCCATATTTTCTCTTCCTCGAAGGGAAGGAAGTACATATTAGGATCAGTTTGTTTGTCTGTCCCGGTTGTTTTTGTCCCCAAGGTCAACTTTAACTTTGGGGGGAAAATAGCTCAGAGAAACCATAATGAGTAATGCGTTATATTAAAGGGCATTTAACACACTTTTTATTTTTTCAATACAACGCCCTGCGATATCACAATGATCCCATAACAGGCTGACGTATTACAATAAAAACATCATAAAACATCAAAGTTTTAGTATAGCCCTTGCTCTTCAGGGGGCAAAAGCTATTTGGATATTTTTTACCTTCTTATGGGCCATCATGTGGGCACTCAGTCAATTTCTTGTCTGAAATAAGCCATCAGTTTACTGTCCCTTAAATCCACCCTTTGTCTGATTGGCTGCACCTCTGCACTTCGTTGAGTTGTGTGTCTGAGTTGACGAATATCTTTCTTTGCCATCGTAGACATCCAAGAGTACCGTCTCTTTTGGTTCATAGTGAATATACATAGATTGACCTCATTATTTAAACTTTGAGCCTATTAAATATCAGCGTTCTTCATTGTAGCAGTGTATATGTGACAGTGCCAGTGTCACATATACTGCATTATTGTGCCAATAATGCAGTTCTGCGTTTCATCATAAGACTTCATCTCAATTCATTTTCAGGTATCCTGTATGCTTGGCCTGGTCTATCTAACCAGTGTGGCTGGCCTTATTGCCACCAGTGCTGTGATTCACCAGCTCAGTCTCTCTAGAGGAGGCCAGTCTCTTCTTCCGCCAGATGAGATCAGCCTGACCCACTTTTTGGCTTCCAACCTGAGTCCAGAAACCTCTTCCTCAGCCCGCCGCCTCCCTTGTTGTGTTCTGGCCAACAAGAGTGTTAACCGTCAGACTGGCTCACCTGGAAGCAGGCAACACCACAGTCAAAGGCCTCGATCGTCTTCCACACAAACATCTGTATTGTGTCTCTGGGGTTCCCTGCTTGCCTCGATGGGTCATATACATCCTGAAACGAAACCTGATGTGGAAGCCTCCCAGACCTGGTCTCCTGTGTCCTTCATCTGTCCTGGCTGTCTCGCAACACTCCCTCCTCTTGCTTGCGGGCTTCGAAACACCTCATCAGTCCCCCCTCACGGCCCCTTTGAAAACCATCAGCCTCATTTGTCGTGGTTCTCCTCCAGCCTCCTCGGTGCTACCAAGCCAAGTGTGGACTCTCATCTAGATATTTTTCCTCCTGTACAGCTGCGACCTTGCCACCCAAAGTCGATGCTGCCAGTTGACAAAGTCCAAGCTCTGCTTATGCCTGGCTAGAAATGGCAGAGCTTTTCATCCTGTAGTAAAGGACTCTGGAAATGAAACCAGCATTGTTGTTGTCACTCATCTACTGCTTCAAGGCTTGTCTTTGTTTACATTTCCAGATCTAGAATACAGGAGAAAAGACGAGAGGAGTTGGGCACTTTTCCAAGAGGTTCACAGGGAGGAAATTTCTATATAGTTAAATACTGCAGGGTAAATTTGATTCAATTCAAATACCACAATGCTTGATTAATCACAAGCGTTGTAAAGTTTAGTTCATTTAATTCTCTGCAGCAACTAAATTCACATTATCACCCTTCTGTTTTAAGAGTTGGCCACTGTCGCTTGCTGTTGTAGGGCTTTTGAATTGAATGTGTTCCGAGTTGCTGTGTCACAGCAGTAATTTTTAAAGTGGACATGAACCACTATATGTGTAAAGGCTAATTTACACGATGGAGTCCTGCTCTCAACAACTGACATGGATGTAATACTGTCTGTTAAGCTGGATTTACGAATTAAGTGAAGTTAAAGTTTATAAAACATGTTTAGCGCCATCTTGTGTCAATATAGACCGTGATATCGTCGGGTTGGTTGCAGTAAAAAAGACTTACATTAGTTTATGTTAGTTGACTAATAACTGAACCAATAACTCAGGGAAAACAGGGTCACTAAAACTAAAAATCAGTGTAGGGAGTTACTTTTGTGCTGCCACTGGCTGCAACAATGAGTTTCATGCTAACAAATAGACTCCACTGTCACTCTTTGTCTCTTAAGCAGTAAGTGGTTTTAGGTAGTTTGGCTGGCTGCACTCAAACAGGAAACTCCACCTGTTAGTCGTTATGTTTCGGTTTCTGATGCATTTTATAAATGAGAACAGTGTGGAGGAGAGCTTGTTTGAATCACCACACTGACAAGCTGGAGTCCAACACAACAGCTTTTTCTCACCAAGCTGACAAAGCAGATGTTTGTAAGATGTGATCAGCGCTGTTTTATCTAATAAAATGTCCTGTCTTTTCCCAAGCACAACTAAACAGTTTATATCACAGGTTACATCCACATTACAATCTCCTTCACTTACTTTTCCTCACTTGTAAGATTTTAAAAAAATGCATAAAATAACGCTGATCACATCAGCTGATTGTGCTGCTTGGTACACCCGACCAGACGAGGAAAAATCTGAGTTTCTGACTTCCGTCGTCGGTCTGGTGAAACACCCTCCAGCTGACTCAAACAGGCTCTCCTCCACACTATTCTCGTTTATAAAGAGCTTTAAAAACCTGCCCTTACAGCTAGCAGGTGGATTTTCCCATTTGGTGCAGCTAGCCAAACAACAACGAGCCATTTACATCTTAAGAGATGGTGAGTTAAAGTAGACAGTATAGCCTCATTTCTAACATAAATCTCATTGCTGCAGCCAGGGGCAGCACAAAAGTGATCCCCTTAAACTGATTTTTAGTTTAAGTGTCCTTATTTTCCCCTGAATTACTGTTTCTGTTACCAGTTAGCTTACATGAACTACAGTGACACAACGTTCTGTACTCACACAAGATGGCGCTAAACATATTCTAAAAACTTTAAATTTAGGCACTTTTTTTTTAAAAGCCAGTTTCACAGACAGAGTTACATCTACGTCAGTTTTTGAGAGCAGGGCTCAATGGTGTAAATTAGCCTTTATACATGTAGTGTTTCATGTCCACGTTAAGCTGTTCACATTTGGCAGGTTAATGAATGTGTGTGGTCGTTACCAAGCATATATGAAAGTTTCTCGGTAAGTTGTTTTATTTTTTTAATGAAGAAGGGACTTAAACCAGGCTAAATTTTCTTATTCATATTCGTTTCATGTAGCCATATGCCTTTCTTTGATGCAGCTTGAGGATTGCAGTAGACACTGGTCATTCACATACACATACTGTTGGCACTGATAGCTAGTTATAAAATCCGGTTTTCTTCTAGGTTTGAGAACGTTCCACATCATGGAAGAGAAATGGTTGGACAGGAGACCAGACAGTTGAAACCGTGTCTTTCTGTTACTGTCACATGCCACACCGTTTCCACATATTCTGGTTATGGTGGCTGATTTTTGTCTTTTTTTCTGTTTTACCAGATGTGATATGGCAACAAAATATAATACTTACGTCACTTTCCTGTAACAGGGTCTTAGCCAGGTGGAACACCTTTGTAAAGGATGTGTTCCTGTGATTTCATGCAGTCTCTAGCTTTTTTGTTTGTTTTTGCATGTAATGTCTTAAAGGAAACCGTCAACCTTCCTTTGTTGCGGGAGATTTGCACTTTTTGGCTCCATTTTCATTGATGTAGAACATCATCTTGCATTGTTACTGCATTATTGTCATGTTTTCAACACCAGAAGGGGAAATGGTTATTTTTATCTACACCGCTACAAATCTACATTTACTTTGTAATTGAACCTTTAACAAATTGATCTGAATTTTGAATTTGATACACTTTGGATCGTGAACCCCTTAAATTTTGTACATGTTATAAAATGCAAATATTGTAAAATGTGTAGCAAAACAAGAATAAAGACCGCATTTGTTTGAGATACTTTGTATATAATTCTGTGTCAACATACAATGAAGCCAAGCTGAATCTCAGTAAATGTGAAACAGTATGTTTGTTGTATGTTTGAACTTTTAACCTTTAAATGAGAGAAAACAGACTAAATCAAACGAATGTCCCAAGCATTACATAAGGGCAACAAACTCAAGGAATTAACAAATGTTGTATATAGACATAACAGACAACTTGAGTCACTTTGTTAGTAGCAGCCTACTGCAAAAACACATTATTTATTCCCATTTCTTCTTACAGGTATTAAATGGTATTTTGAGGTAATTCCCAAAGAGCTGTTACCTGAAATGTCTTGGCATGGGGTGCAGTGTATCCTTAAATTTGAGGAAACTTGACAAGTGAAGGGGAACAAAATTGATTTTTCAATTATTTATTTATTTTTTGTTCAACTCATCCTCAGTATGTATGAAGGAGGTCAGGAAAGAGGTATAACAGTTAGTATCTATAGCCATGTGCAAAACACTCTGTCATGGTTTGGGGCTGCATTACAGCCAGTGGTGTTGGATATATGGTGAAAATTGATGGAACATATTTTAATCCACCGTGCAATACCATCTGAAAAGTGTCTGATTGGCAGTGGGTTCATTTATCACAAACACACTGCCAATGCAGTAAAAGCGAAAACACACACAGATAAATTCGCCTACCTAGACCTCAGACCTCAACATTATTGAAGCAGTGTGGGATCATGTTGACAGAGAACAGAAGAAAAGGCAGAAACAATCAAAGAAGAGCTTTGAATGTCCTTCAAGAAGCCTGGTGAGCTATTCCTGAAGACGACATAAAGACATGACAAGAACGCTGCCTAAGAGAGTTCAGACTGAATAAACGGTAGTCTAATACTGACCAAATATTGACATTCGAGCTTCTTAGAATTGTACAAACTATTTTTGCCTTATATTCTGTATTTCCATATATATATGTATGTTTGTATATCACATTTCCTGGCAAAATATGAAGAAATGAGGGGTTATGGGATTGCACTAAGTGATCCCATAAGAGTTGAAAAGCTAATCCATGTTTTTAAGGGCCAGGATAAGCCTTACGTTTTGGATGAGCATTTTTACAGAGGGGGAAAACAGATGTCTGGTTTTGGTTGAATATGGGATGTCCCTCCCCCCTGACTCTATGCCAAGCTTCTCTTACCCCTCCCCTACACTCCTGGCTTGACACATACCATTTGAGAACTCCTAATATAGACCCAGCTGCTTTGTAGAAAAGGCTAACAAACGTCTCAGTTTCCTGCTTTGAAAACCACTTTTTCATGGACACAAGACAGAGTCATGGAGCCTCGTTCACAGGTGAAATGTATATGATTGGGTGTCTGGGAGGTTGATAATATTTTTGAAACCAGGGAAATGAGTAGCCGTGGGGATTTTGTTGACAGTAATATATGTTATAGGTGTCATTCCCAGAAAAGAAGCAGGAAATACAGAGTCAAGGTACAATGCCTGGCAGTTGTCTGGGTTTGGATCTGTGCATGGAAATGTGCATATGTGTATTTGCATTTGTTGGCTTTGTGCTGTTAGCACTTTCCTTCGTTTTGTAGCTGTGTGTGTGCACGCATGAATATGTCCTCGTCTATAACTGCCGAACCCTGTTCAAACAGTGTGTTGTGACCAGCTGGTGTATTTTCTCCTAGAGGCTGATGCCACAGTCTACATGAAATTCATGAAAAGTCACCGCTGTTATGATGCCATTCCAACCAGCTGTAAACTGGTCATATTTGATACCACACTACAAGTGAGCCTGAAGCTTTTCCATGAGCTGTTGCACATCTAGACTTTCATATTGAATTGTCACAGAGTGGTGTTATTTACCTGTAAAACATCACTGACTGAAAAATCTTTAACCCCAAAAGGTGAAAAAAGCCTTTTATGCACTGGTGGCAAATGGCTTGAGGGCTGCACCGCTATGGGACAGCAAGCTGCAGAGATTTGTGGGTAAGATGACGGATTAATGGGACAGATATGGGAGACTGGGCCCACTCACTGGTAATAATGGGAATGTGAATCCTCCTCTGCCACAGGTATGCTGACTATTACAGATTTCATCAACATCCTTCACTGCTATTACAAGTCCCCCATGGTGAGCACTAAATTCCCACAGTTTGAAGCCACTCAGGTTGGACGCCCCTACTGTAGAGTTAAACAAAGGACTGGGGGCCACAATCAGCCCAGGAAAAACTCCAATCTGACCCACTGGACATTTTAGAAACATGTGAAAGAGGGCGTACATTTCTGACTTTTAACTTTGGTAAATTTTACAACTTGTCCTACTGATTAAGACCTCCCGCACAGCCATTCATACTACACCCATGTGACAGATAAACTATTAAATGACAGAAAAGTTCCTATTTTCTTGCTAGCAACTATAAAAATGCCTTTCTTCTTTTTTGTTTTGTTTTTTAAGGTTCAGATGTATGAGCTTGAGAGCCACAAGATAGAAACATGGAGAGGTGATTCCCTTCGAAGTAAATATGCAAGCGGGAATGAATGGCATTATCTGTGCCCAGAGGTCTATGAAATTCATCTGAGCCGTTTCTCTCCTCTTCTGTTTAGATGTTTATTTGCAGTATTCCAATAACTTCCTCATTAGTATCTCTCCAGAGGCCAGGTGAGTGGACACAACACTCTGAGGCACCTCTGTTTCAAATTCCAGTTGGCAGGCATTCCTCTTCTTATCTCTTCTCCATCCAGCCTCTTCGAAGCCATCTATTCCTTACTCAGATACAAAATCCACAGGCTGCCCGTAATCGATCCAGAGTCTGGGAATGTCCTGCACATTCTGACCCACAAAAGAATCCTCAAGTTCCTCCATATATTTGTGAGCAAAAGCTTTAGTTATGAGGTTTTTTGTAGCCTTGAGTACCATGATACTTTGTTTTTCAAATATGGGTGTTTGGATTTTTTTAGGGGAAAAAACCTCCCAAGCCTGCATTCACAAAGAGGCCGATCCAGGAACTTGGGATAGGAACTTTCAGGAACATCGCCACTGTCCGGCAAACAGCATCGCTTTATGATGCCCTCTCTATATTTGTGGAGAGGCGGGTGTCTGCGCTGCCAGTGGTGGATGAACAAGGTACATTATACTCAGCTGTCGCTGTCACCATGTATATATTCTACAAAACCACAAGAGTAGCTCTGCACGATTCACTGGTCACATTAATGCTTATCTGCCTTATATTGAGATGGTGCCGTTGTCATTAGCACTGCTGCCTCTCAGCCAGAAGGTCTTAGATTTGAAGTGAGCAGTCAGCCAGAGGCATTTCTGTGTGGAGTTTACATGCTTTCCTGTGCTTCCCACAATCCAAAGATAGATTGATGCTTCTGATTGCCTGCCCCTTGTAAACAATAGCTTGAACAGCAGGTGGGTAGGTCCTGAGGGATATCCACTGTATATGATGTCATACAGAGCCAAGTGAAGAAAAACCTACTGGAAAGAATAATTTACGCCAGTCTGAAGCCTGAGCTTTTGGCTCACAGTGATCACTTGTATGTACACTTGTCAAGGCTGACTGTGTGTTGGACCCAAATGAAGGACTTGGAAACTACTTTTACTCTAAGAAACAGCTTTACTGCAGAACTTAAACTGAGTACAAAATAATCCAGATCAAAACCAACCACTACAAACTTTCAAGGAAGTGTGCAAGGGAGGACACAACGAACAGCAGGAAACCGAGGACTTAAATACACACCAGGTAATTAGGAAGATGGGGAAACACCAAGGAAGACAGCCGCAACAAATCAGGATAACAAAGCAGGGAAATTAAAACAATATGAAGCACACAAAACACTATCAAAATAAACGCGGGCACACACAGAGAGACTCATAGGAACTTGACATAGAGACAGAAGATAAACAAACATGGAGATAAGGTAGAAGGGACAAAATGGAAATACAAAAGAGGAAATCAGAAAGCCAGGGAGACAGAACACAGAGTGACAAGGCAGACCCGGGGACATGCCGGAGGAACAGGAAGGAAGCACAAAGCTCGATAACAAAACATTGTGTAACCTAGAAGAACAAGAATATAAACAAAGACTAAACAGACGGTATAATAATTTCCAAAGGAAAATATTGACTATACCAGTATCCAAAACAGCTCGATTAAAACATAAGTGATCCTCACCAAGACCCAGGGACCATGACACCTCACCTCTCACCTCCTCATTTGACACTTTGGCCATGCTTTAATGTGTATCCACCACTGAAACAGTATACACATGACAGAAAAAAACTATAACAATAAAGACTGTTAGACCTGTAACCCGGTTATTACATTGTCAAACTATTTGTTTTCCCAGGCAAAGTGGTGGCACTCTACTCAAGATTTGATGTCATTGTAAGTACAAATCTAACATGACTATATTTAATACTCCACTTATTTTCCTTAAATATCAAAGCACTGTTCACAAACACACACTTTCCCAGATACCGTTTTTGATCCATTGCAGAACCTAGCAGCCCAGAAGACCTACAACAATCTGGACATGACGATGCAGGAGGCTGTTGAAAAGCGGATATGTTGCGTTGAGGGAGTTATTAAGTGCTATCCATATGAAACCTTGGAAATCATTATAGACCGTATAGTTAAAGCTGAGGTAGACTTTTTTCAGCCTCTTTAAGATTTATCATGAAATTATGAGGTCAAAGGATAATAAAAGATAAGTCCTTTGTGCTTATCCCAGGTCCATCGGCTGGTCCTGGTGGACAGGGCTGATGTGGTGAAAGGCATCATCTCTCTGTCTGACCTGCTGCAGGCAATGGTCTTAACCCCTGCAGGTATTGATGCCCTCTTGTCCTAGCACCAGGGGAAAGAGGGTCCCCCTGCCCTCCTTTAGCACCTGTGTAGGCTTGAGTCTTGGCAGTGCACCCAGGCAGGTAGGCTCATGACCCTCTTTTGTGTTTGTGCTGTTTGACTGATGCTTTGTTTCATTTTCTACAGACTCCCAAGTTCATTTCTAAGTAGTGTGATTAGAAATGTTCTTTTTTGTTTTACAGAAATTGACATGTGACTGAAATGAGCGCTCATACCAGGAAGAAATAATCCCCAACTCTACTGCTGTTTATATGCTTTCTGGACCCTAATGCCTCAATGCATCTGCACAGCTCCACAACACAAAGCAGCATTTGATCAGCTTGATCAGTAAATGTTGACTGATTTTGATAACATTTCTCAATTAAATTTGTATTTAAGCTTGTTGTGTTGTCTTTTCAGTGCCTCGCCTCTAAAAAAAACTCAAGTATTTGGCCTTCAATTTATCTCACAGATTTTCAGTGGCAAGTCACTCCAGTTCTTGATACTTGAAAAAGCTCTGATAACTTTGTATATCCATCTCCTGCTTTGTGAGCATCAAAAGCTCTTTTTCCTCAAGTCTAATTTCCTTTGGTTTTTTTCCTTAATGAAATTTTAAATCTGTTTAATCTTTATAAGCGTTGCTATTTAAAAAACAATTCTGTCATGTGCAAATACAAATAATCTGTTTTCTAAAAAAAAACTCATATGAAACGAAAATAAGCACGTGCGTGAGGAAATCTTGATTAAAAAAAACGTTAAATTTAATAGTTTAAAATTGTATAAAATGTTGCATAACAATCAGTATCTCTAACCACGGGGTGGTACTCTTTGGCTTTCTTTAACCCCGTCTTCTCTACACAGTAAACAAGGAAACACGTGACTCTATTTTTTCTGTTGACGGGCCGTATGATCCGTCCGCCCATCTGTGTACCCTTCTTTGCGACAGACTGGGATCGGAAGAGGAGTTACTTTCAAAATAAAATACACTCGCAGGTCGCAATCTGCACCCACACACACACACAGACACAAAAAATAATAAAGTTTTTTTTTGTGTAATTGTTATAGGAAATGGAAATGCATCTGTATAACTTCAGGCATAAGTTGGCGTTTATTTATGTATTTGTTATTATTATCAGAATATCTTATGGCGGTCTTCTCAGAAGCAAGGTCAATTTTTCTTTTAACATAAACTTGACAGAAAGACGTGACTGTGCTCGCTGCTCTTTATCAACCCACTTTATTTTGAAATGTTTAACCGGAAGCTTAATCGTTTTCACTCTGCCCTGCTTGACCCTCATCTTTCCATATACCCCGTGATCTCCAAAACAACATAACAAAGTGGGGGAAACATGGCGAGCGGAGAGGAGGCCAGAAGACGCCCCTCGGTTACCTCCTCTTCGGTCGGCCTGGAGGCCCTGTTCCCTGCGGGGACGTCGGAGCAGGCGTGCGGGGACGGAAACCCGGAGCTCGTTCGCTTGCGGGAGCGTCTTCAGGGTTGGCTATCGCAGTATGAACTCCTGCTGCTGTGGGTGCAGAGGCTGCTGGTCTGGGAGAGGCCGCTGTACAGCATCTTTGTCGCCCTGACACTGAACACATTATTCTGGTAAACGTCGAGTCTACGTTTAATCACGCTTGTCTCTCACACTGATAAGGCTGCTTTGGAGTGCATTGTTAGCTATCTGGCTAACGTCAGCGAGGGTATTACGAGTGAATGTCAAGATAAGTTAGCTAATCCCACGTCTTTAGCCTAATGCTAACGAAGGTTGCAAGCCAGTTTAAACTTCCTTTTCGGCACGGCATATGTTCCCTGCTAACTATAAGGAATTATATTATATAGATAAAGGTTATTTTGAGGTGTCACACCTGTTAATACCGCAATTCAAGAGAAGACGTAAAGATGAGTGGCTCAGGCCTGGTTGACCAGCTGTCAGTTTGCTGTCTGATTACTTTACCTTGGCTCATATTCAACCAGAGCAATGGGCTTTAATAGATTCCCCGTATTTGAATTTATATACATGAGTGTGTTTGTGTTTCTTCAGGATCCTGTCCTCCACCTCCCTGCGGCCTCTGTTTCTGATAAGCGTGTCCCTGCTGGGGCTCATGCTGCTGGAGAGATGGAAGCCCAAGTTACCCATCATTACTGGTAAGGTCTCAAAGTAATCACAATGATGCCTTCCTCTAATAGTCCGCGTAATGTTGTCTGTCAGGTATTGCTGACAAAGCTAAAATTCTATTCAAGTTGAGGTTGTTCCTCCACTTACACACACCGTGTGATTTCTGGTATTATATTAACTGAGTAGTCAAACATCCACAAAATATGTTACAAGGCTGAAAAAATTCTGCTAATATTCAATGTGAGAATCATTAAAATCTGAAAAAGTTGTGATGCTCTTTGAAAGTGCAAACCAAACCTGCATGCAGTGATTTGCAAATCTGCCAAATTTTATTCACAATAGAATGTAGAAAACATGTTTAAAAATATGAGCTCCTTTTGAGTTTGATGGCAGCGACGCATCTCACAACTGTTGGGACAGGGGAAGGAAAAGGCTTTAAAAGGAAGCGGTCCTTAAAAAGAAACAGCTGGAGGAACTTTTTGCAACTCGCTGCATTCTGTTTATATTTTACACAGCGGCCCAACTTTTTGTGGAACTGGGGTTGTAGGAGAAAAAAAAGATGTTTTGACAGATTCTTTGCTAATTGTGGGTTGTTTTTTGTCTCTTCTACAGTTCAACATGTAGACGCTCATCCTGCACAAAGGTTTGTAGTGTAATAAGTTGATTTTGTTTTCGTAAGCAGTGCTTTTTCCTGTGTTAATGTAGTGTAAAAGTCATCCATTAAAGTCTGTCCATGTCGGATGTTATGACCCGTTTGTTACACAACACTCTGTCATTATAATTAATTTCAGGCTCCCTGCCTCATTTAGTGTGTTGTGTTTATGTTTACTTGTGTGCATCTGTCTCCCTCCATCATCATTACGCAAACATGAAATCCTAACCTGCACCTTTGCTAACATAAGTACAGCCTGAACTGCTTCAAATACAGATCTGTGTCCGTCACAGGTGTTGAATTTTTTTTCTTCCCGTGTGTGTGTGCGTGTGTTCTTGTTTGATCATAGTGAGACAATGAGCGCGGAGCAGCGTCTGCTCAGCATCCCCGAGCTCAGCCACCACCTGGCTGAGAGTTATCTGACCTGTTGCATGTATCTGCAGGAGATGCTGCAGTACAAACGACAGAACCATGGCAAGGTACGGTGCTTTGGTGTGACCATGGAAACGCATATGCACACGCGTTATCGGCGTAAATCTCTAACAGTCCAAGTATAAATGTTTATGTGATTGTTGTCAGGTTGTGGTTTTTCTTTCTTTCTTTCTTTTTTTTATTTTTAAGAAAAAAGCCAATTCTTCTAGCCATCTTACCAGCTCTGTGTTTTTATTCTCAGACTTTAACAGACGAGCTTTGCATGATTATTTACAAAGTTCAGAATAGTACTTATGTATAACAGTGGGACTTAGTTCTTAGTTCCTGTCAGTTTGTGCACTGAAACTTTACTTACTTTAGAGCCACCCACCCTTCAAGCCAACTTTCTGACTGAAAACCTTGAACTGAAAAAATCTCTGAACAATAGGTGCGTGGGGCCCTGTGAGAGCTGTGTCCCTGAGATGACCTTGTCAGGGATATCCGCTCAGTATCTGAGTGATTAGTGGAGTCTGAAGCTCAATGGGACTACTTGTATATATGCTGGCCTCATTACTTGAAGGGTTGAGATTCATATTCAGGTTTAAGATGAACTAAACTAAGACTGTCAATAAGGAAAGGCAAATTTAGCGTAGTCATGAGAAGTGCTGGGGTTGTTGCACAACAAAAGTAATGTATTAGGAATTGCTTATTACTTTTAGTAATGCAGCATATTACTTAATTATTCCTCAAAGAAAGTAATTCATTACACTACTAATTATATTACTTTCTTGTTACTCCATAAACTGCCCCTAAACACACACTCATAATCACCAACTTACAATGTAAAGGTGAGGTTACAGTTCATCACATCAGCACAGATCCCTGTCCGAATAAGGAAACACACACAATCTTTCTTTGAGTTTATATTTTAGTTTTTATGTGTAAACGCAAAGAAAAGTTGAAAACCAGCCCAAAGAGACTTTTAAGCAACTGCCACAATGATTCCGCTGTAGAAATGTGTCCAGATGCAAACCTGACTGCTGCCTTTGTTACCTGATGAAGTTCAGGCTTTAGCTGCTGGGCTGAGGTCTGCATATACTCAGCTATAACGTCCCTCTGGGTTCTTGGCTAGCTTTGTGTTAACATGTTGTATGTGCAGGTCTTGCAAAGAGACAATGTTGCATTAGCAGCATAATGCAATTGTTTCTGTCCTGGAGACAGTTCCCACTTCACTATCATGTTCTTTTGCTTTTGTACATTAAAAATAAAAGTAACGTCCACATCTCCACTCCTCCCCTTCACCGTTTTCCTCTCGCTAAATGAGTCTGATTGTAGTGCAAGACTACAGCAAGAAAAAAAACAAACACATGACTTGGACTTGGACATTGGGAATCTCAAACAAGTAATGTAGGCTTAACAACACATTAAACAACTCCTTAAATGTTCTTTTAAAATGTTTTTGATCATATGACAGAATTAGAATATGTCTGAAAGTGCACCTTGGTTACTTTTTGGAAAACTCACAATGGCGGTCTTCCAAGGTAAATCTAGTCACATTTACACATTACTTTCAACACGGCACAATTCTTAAAGAATGCCATTGTGTCAGTTAATAGACACGCACAAGATTAGACTGTGATTGTTCCCCCTTCTTGAGCGAGTTGCTCAACTAACTGAAAAACTGGATCCTTTTGGAGAAATAACTGAAAAAGCTTCCAGTTTCTTTCTAATCATTCTACTCTGCCCAAACATGTCTCGTAGAATCAGTCCTTTGTGATAAACAGCTTTTTTCCCCCCCCTGCAGTGAACATGACATCTGCAATATTAGGCTTTGGCCACATTTCACCCAGAACTTTACATGTTTTGATAACAGAGGTCAGATAACAGAGATGTGTCTAATGAAAATGAGACCGTTACCCTGTGGTGAAGTTAGTTTGTTGCTTCCAGCTGTTTGCAGAAGTCTTTCTCTTTAGTTTTGAGTTGTATGTATTTGCACACGTGGCACAAAGTCGATAACCTCATTAATTACAGTGAATTATCTTCAGTCGTTACAACTTAATATCCATCATAAAGACTGAATTGTAAATAGGATTGTGGGCGTTGTGTGAGGCGAGTGAAGTGACACACACAGCCAGTGTTTTTGAGCTGCACTTTAATAATCACCTGATTCCTTTGCACAGCTTTACTAGTGTTTGGATGCATTTCCATAAGTACATGTCGGATGCAGGACCTTTTAATCATGGGTTTAAAAAAATAAAACTTATGAATAGTGCTGTTATTCCTTTCAGCGGTGTTTTGGGGGAAAAGTCAACTATATGAATAGCATCACACTAACCGATTGGTAATGCTAGTGATATAAACTATCCCACTTTTAGAAAGGGCTATAGTAAAGTGTTCTCTATGACATAAATACAGCACACACTGAAGATATCTCTCGCTTTCTCTTTTTTCCAGTTCTGTGTGATGATGTGCAGTGGCTGTTTTGTTCTGGCTGTGGTTGGACATTACGTACCAGGAATCATGATCTCCTATATTATAGGTGAGCCATAACAGAGGGTGTCTGGCAGTGAGTAATTATAGGAGTCAGTGCAGTAATTAAAACAACAACAACAAAACCCATGTTCATTCTCCATGCTGCTTTTCAGCGCTGAGCGTTCTGTTGTGGCCACTGGTGGTGTACCATGAGCTGATCCAGAGGATGTACACCGGTCTGGAACCGATCCTGATGAAACTGGACTACAGCATGAAGGGAGACACGGAGCACCGCAAACATGACAAGAGGAGTGAGTGAGAGAGCTACTTTCAGCCGCAACGTGCTTTCAAGTGAAGTCGGCGTTGTTGCGCAAGAATCGATGTAGCTCACCTTTCTTTTGTCCTCTCAGCGATACCCAACATCAGGGGCTCTGCACACACAAACAAAAGGAGCCACTGTAAAGCCGCAGTTTCCCTTGGTTACTTGATTCTCATACCGCAGTCTTTGTCTTTGAATCACTTCCTTTAGTGGTTTGTTGTTGTTGTTGTGGTGGTGTCCTTCATGGCATGTTGAAAACACGTGCTTGTGTGGGGGGGGTTTTAAACAGAGATAAAGAAGGAGGTAGAGGAGGGGGACGAGCCCAGAGCTGAAACGGAGAGCGAGAGCGAGGAGGAGCTGTCCTGCTTTGCTCCAACGGTAAGGACACACCTGCAACACAACCCACAATGCACAGAGAGTACGTATATGCAAGGGTGCCGCTTTACAGTGTAAGACTAGCAGAGGAAGCTGCAGCAGCAGCACAGTGTGCTGAAGTCAGCACCGACCTTTATGAATGTGGTGACGTGTTGATGGGAATGGAGCTCTGCGCTGTGCCAAATGACCTGAAGGATTATCTTTCCAGTACAACTGCATTCCATTAGCGCAACAGCAGAAAGTACACGGTTCAGTTCAGTAACTGACAGTGTCAGGTATTCAGTCGCTATGCTGCGAATGAACACCTGCAGGGCATGGTGCAAACGTAATAAAATCAACAAACTAGTATAATCTGGATTACTTCTACGAGCTATGAAGGTTATAGTCCTTGTAATAAATTCAAACTTGTTGCATGTGGAGTAACCAGAGGAGTCTGGTTTATCCTTATCTTTTTCAGGTTTTGAAATGTGGAAAATAATGCATCATTATTTTATTTATTTTGTTTTCTTTGGTCAGGTGGATGTGAAAACTACGGCTCTGGCTATGGCCATCACAGACTCTGAGCTGTCAGATGAAGAGGCATCCATCTTGGAGAGTGGAGGCTTCTCGGTGTCCAGAGCCACCACTCCTCAACTCACCGACGTCTCTGAAGGTAGTTGTCATGTGTCAGTGTTGAACTTTGATTAAAGCTTGTTTAAAAAAATTTTTTTTTTTTTTTTTGATCCAAGTTGACAAGACGGCATGACACAGCTGCTACATCCATGATCTGAATGACCCTACCATTTGATTTGTGGCACTAGAAATCAAAACTCATGGGAACATTTTTCTGATCTTCTATAGTCCAGTGCACCTGACGAGGTCTTCTGCTGCTCCCATCTGTTTCAAGGCTAAACGTGTTTGCTTTCAGAGATGCACTTCTGCATATCTTAGTTGTAACGAGAGGTCATTTGAGTTACTGTTGCCTTCCTTATCAGCTCAAACGAATCTGTCCTCAAGTTTCTTTTTTCACTCAGAACTGCCGCTCACTGGATTTTTTTTTTTTTTTTTTTTTTTTCATTTTCAGCCCACTCTCTGATTGTTTCTGAAATAGACCAGCCCGTCTGGCACCAACAGCCATGTTCAAAGTCACTTAAATCACCTTCTTTCCCCATTCTAAATTCAAATTCAAATTTTATTTGTCACACACACACACACACACAACCATACACAGTATGACATGGGGGTGAAATGCTTGTAGCTGTACAATGCCCGACCATTAAATGACAGAAAAAAAGTTTAACAGTATTTACAATTTACAGGTTACTACAAAATTTACAAATTAACTTAGGAATTTACAGTAAAAAATGTGCAAATAGCAGAAAGAGATTATAAAGATTATAAATTATAGGAATTATAGGAAATGTGTGGTGGTGCGTGTGGTGATGTGATGTGTGGGAGAGTCCAGTCCTACACCTGGTTCAGGGCCCGAATAGCCTGGGGGAAGAAGCTCCTCCTCATTCTCTCTGTTTTGGCCTTAAGGGAGAGGAAGCGCTTCCCAGACCTCAACAGTGAGAAGAGTCCATTGTTGGGATGGGAGGGGTCCATCATAATCTTCCTAGCTTTGGACTTGCACCGCTTGGTGTAGATGGACAGCAGGTCAGGGAGCTCTGATTGAATGATGCGTTCGGCTGAGCGCACCACTCTTTGCAGATCTCGTCTTTCCTGCTTGGTGCTCTTCTGCTCAGTTCGAACTCTAGGAGGTTGTCTTGGTCATGTCTGTACGCTTAAATTCATTGAGTTGATACTGTTGGACAGGCTGATTAGATAATTAGGTCAACAAGCAGTTGAAGAGGTCTATACAAGAAAGAAATTTGGATAGCGAGTGTGTGCAGAGGTGTGTGTGCTGCTCTGTGCAATGTCATTCACCAGTATCAAATTTTTAGAGATGCAGACCAACAGAATTAGCGAAATAAAACAACAAAACTCTCTCTTGGCCAGACTTAGTGTCTTTCTTTTGCTCTTTTCAAAGAAAGTACGACAGTATGTGGGCAAATGTTCCTTTTAGATTGTCGTGCTTCTGTGCATCAGATTGTTATCATAAGGGCAATGTCACCTCATCCTCTCATCGTTAAGATATCATTGTGAAAATTATATGTGCATTTATTTATGGTTTTACACTGTCTCTTGCCTACTGCAGATTTGGACCAGCAGAGTTTACAAAGTGACCCAGAGGAGTCGTACCTGCGGGATCTCCCTGAGTTCCCCTCAGTGGAGGAGTTCCCCTCCATTGAGCACAGTCTGCTTCACTTTCCTCTGCGAGGTTCAGGCCAGGTAGAGGGAGCCCAGGCTGACACTCAGTCCGAAGGGGAACCGTTGAGCCCCGCCAGCCTCCTTATCCAGCACCTAGCATCCCCCCTCCATTTTGTGAACACACATTTCAACGGACACGGTCGACCACCTGGGGGCGAAGAGGGCACGCTGCCTGTGGCGGGCGTAGATGGGGGAGGAGAGAAGACAGAGCCTGCAGTCACCCAGGGTGCACAGCGTTCCTTGGAGGCCCTGAGCGAGGAGATAGTGAGCACTGCCATCTCCACTGTCGTGCAGAACACTCTGTCAGCCCTGCTGCGTTCCAGCGAGGCCAGTGAGGAGCCCACTCTGGCTGAGTTTCTTCCCAGTGAAACCCCACCGGGCGCTCTGGAGACACCTGCCGACACCACTGCTAACACTACAGTTACCACGGCAGAGGCGCTCGGTCCTGACGAGGAACCAGATGAGGCGATCACAACGGAAAGTGGCACCGGCGAGGAGTTCCCCGACGACACACTAGTTCCGACCGAGGAAGAGGACTTTGAGCTTTTGGACCAAAGTGAACTGGATGAGGAGTTGGACATCAGCCCTGAAGGACAGGTGGCGGGAGAAACTCCAGACACACCTCCATCCCCTCAGCATCAACCACAGTCATAGCTGCCCTGCTGCACCCCTCCCCCAATGTTTTGCTTTTATTTGTATGTTAAAACAACATTATATTCATGCATACAGCTATACAAAACCCATTTATCAATGAGTTTGGAGTTAAAGGGTGTTGGTCAGTGATTATGTGGCAGATGGTTGAGATACTCGGTGCGTTCTGCTTTTATAGCCTCACGTCAAAAGAGTCTGTTAAAGTCTCGGGAGTCGTGTCTACACCAGGACCATCATTAGCTTCTATCGGGCAGCATTCATAATTACACAGCTTTACTTTACAATTAAATGCACCATTTCATATTGCATTTATAGTAAAGAGGTTTTGTGTTATGCTGAGTGCTCCCCTGACAGGATTCAGGTTCGTGGCTTTAATTAAAAGTTTAGAAACTTTTTTTTTTTTTTAAAGAACCCGATTGATTTCAGTCTCTTTAGTACAACAGTGATGCCTTTATTTTATACCACGGCTAAAAGCATCCACCTTGTTTTTTCATTCAGAGGCAGATGTCTATCTATATAGGTGGCGTTAGGAAGAGTTGGAATGTTGGATTAACTGTTAATATATGCTATAAATTATTTAATTTAATGGTCAGTTGATGAAACTTTATAACTAAAGCAGAGGGGGAATTTAAGAGTCTATTTTATCCCTTTGGTTACCCATATAAAGATTGTATGTAAATGTTTTAACGACAACACCAGGTTTGAATCGCACATTCCCACAGTTAGACGAGTAAAACGACGCCAATCCGCGTCCACACCTTTAGGGTTCAAAGTTAGAAATTCCCATTCGGTCGTTGTTGGTTTTTTTCACTCGTTGCCTGAAAACGGATTCTCTGACTTCATTGGATGTTGACAGCTAGTAGATCTTTACCCACATGCGAGTGACTTTAACGTGACACGATAAGAGAAGTGTTCCCAAGTTTCCTCTGTGTGATCAATGCCTCATTTTTATTTACATTTGTAAGTAGGATTTAATTTCGTACCTCCACGTGTAATTGAATTTGTTATTTATCTACAGACCTGTTAGATATGCCCGTGTACTATTTGTACAGTGATTACTGGGATCTGTATATTTACCAAATAACCTCCTTTGTGCCATGACAAGTTCATGCATGCCATGCATCACGCATGTATTTAACATCAATATTTGAGGTTGATTTTTGAGTTTTACTAGAGCAGAATTTTTTCTGTTCTTGTAGGGAATAATACTGTCATTCTGCGTCATGTACCTGGGCCAATGTTTGGGATCTGTATTCAAAAACAAGATAAAAAAAAAAAGAAAAAAGATCATCAACAAGAAATTTAGCACCTTGTTCGACTGTATGGAAAAGCCGATTTTGCTCTTGTGAACCACTCAGCATCCAAGTCTCAGGGTTGGGTTGTACAAAGTGAACATACCATTGCGCAAAATGTGTCTGTTTCCCCCAACTTGTCGTAGTGCACTGCATTTGTACTAACCTTCTCCTCTTTTTCAGTCAGCGCCTCCTTGTGCATAGTGTAGAGATGCAAAAAGTGTACATTCTGCATGTAAAAACGGCACCCTGTTCAAGTTCTCCTTGTCGGCTGACAAAGTACTGCACAATTTGTGAAGAAGAAAAAAAAATCAGTTTGAATGTTTCAGGTTTAAAGAGTGCATTAAATTCAGCTTGTTTAATATTTCATTATCAGTGAGGAGAGTAAACGTTTTGATGTGTCCTTACTTTTAAAAGGCCAACCATCTGTACGTGGAGATGGACGGTGAGCGGTGACCTCGGCTTTAGAGAACGATATTAACTGACTAGTTTGTGTACGGTAGTACTGTGATTTATGTTTAAAATCCTGCTTAAACGTTAAAAAAAAGTAACTTACTGAACTGTAAAAATTTAAAAAAAGGAATATATTTTCTAATTTCTCCTTTTTCCATAAAGTACTCAGTTTGATCTTTTATGTCTAAACATATAACCTCTCTGGACGTGTTTCACAAAGCGGAACAGGTTTAATGTCATCAGACTGTGATATAAAACTGCAACTGCACATGTGAAAATAAAAGAACAAACTGAAACAAAGTTAATATGTTGCAATGACACGTATCTGGATTGCTACCTTTAATCATTAACTGGTCTTCAAATTCTGTTTTTAAGAGTGTCTGTTACAGTATTGTGCAAACATAAATGGAAATGCAGTATATAACAAGCTTGAACGTCAATATTTGGTATGACCACCTTTTATTCTTCTACACATGCTGAACTCTCTTAGACAGCTTTCTTGTTATTTCTTTAAGTAGTCTTCAGGAATAGTTCTCCAATGGAGGACATTCAAAGCACTTCCATTCGTCACCAAGATGATCCCATCCTGCTTCAGTAATGTTGATGTCATGGCTCTGGGGAGGCCGATCCAAGTTTGGGATCATTGATCATCAGCTGTTTTCGCTAATCGGATACTTTCTAGATGGTTTTGCATGGTGGATCAAAATCTCATGATAGTTTTCTGCGTTCATAATTCCAAACTTTTTAACAAGCTTTCCAACACCACTGGCCGAAATGCAGCCCAAACCATGACAGAACCTCCGCTGTGTTTTACAGATGAGTGTAAACACTCATTGTTGTGACCTTAAGTATATATTATTGATCATTTTTACCAAAATTCCACGTTTGGATTCATCACTCTATCAGACATGTTGCCACTGATTTTCAGTCCAGTTCTTGTGTAATGTGGCATACCTCATCCTTTCCCCCTGTTTCTCATTATTAAGAATGGCTTAATGAGGCCGGCCTTCCACTGAGACATTTCTGATGAGGCTTCAGTGAACAGTAGATGTCTTGGACTGAAGAGCCAGATGTATTTCTGCAGGTCATTGCTTGATTTCTCCTATTTCTTAAGGTTATGGTACTGTTCATCGCCTGTAGATATTTGTTATGCCCATCACTTCTTCCTTTTGTCATTCACTTATCGAGTTTCCTCAAATATTTTATAGAAATTTTACATTTTCCTCAAGTTATGCCATGTTTTTGGCTAATAGTGCTTTTGGAATCACATTGTTGGTGCAAAAATACTAGTGCTGAAGAAACTCTGGCCCCTTTGGGGAAATAAATAATACACACATATATTTTATAAAGAAATTTGGGTTGGCTCAAGACTTTTGCACAGTACTGTATATATGCAAGAGCTTGCTTTATGATTACAGGAGAATCATATTCATATTAAACAACATAGTCAAAGCATATGTAAAAGGAGTTGCTTGAAGCCAAAGGTCGGGCTTCAGACTGCTCTGAATTCACTTACTGTTGTGCCTCGATGATGTAAGCTTTACACAGATTTCCCTATTTGGTGGTCAAAGTGGGCGGGGCTTACTAGCTAACTGATTTTCCAGAATATTTGAAGAAAATGAGCTAAAACAACTTGTTTCAGAGAAAAAAAACCAAGGGTCAGGATAATGTAAACATGGATTTAAAAAAAACATTTGAATGATGAAAAGTCCCGAGATAAAAATATAAAATATAGACGTGGAAATGAGCATGCTTGCTTTAAACAACAGCTTTATTCAGTTGTGCCGCTGTCTGATCCAAACTGCTTTTCCTGAGAAAGAAAAGATAGTATTAATACATTTTTATTAAATTACCTAAATTATGTCAAAATGTTAGCAACATTTTAAGCAACGAGAATGTGCTACATCTAATATTATTGGTTTAACTTTACCTGCTGCAGTTCACTTGCTGAGAGCTCAAGCCTGTACTTGAGCTCATTTTCAACAGTCAACTCAGACACTACTGACCATTTGCCATCTGTGAAGGTTAATGGAACTGAGAAGACAATGCCATCAGGGAGACTGTAATGCCCTAAAATAACCCCAAAACAATCACATTTTTAAACAAGCTAGATCACACTGAATCAGAGAATCTGAATCGCATTTAAAAATCATTCTGTCACACTGAAAACCAATTCTCAACCTGGGCAAGCTACACCCGAAGACAGAACATCTGGATCAGTAGCACCATTCCAAGCTTTCAAGACAGTGAGGATCCCATTGGTAGCTGATGTGGCGGCTACTTGGCCTGTCTTTGAAGTCACAGCTAGACGCCGCGTGCGTACCAAGTGCTGAAAGTCTGTTTCCAACCATTTCCTGAAAAGGAGAAGAAGATTATGTTGTGTGCCAACACAGGATGTTTTTTTTTCCCATCAGAGCGGGCAGCTTTCCGGACAGATGTATTGTGCAATCAATATTTGCACAGACTGAAATCATGCCAGTGGCTGGCCAGTGTCAGACCTTATCATATTATATTTGTTTACCCCGCTAAAGCTCCAGCTGGGTTGAGCTTACCAATGCGGTAAATCTAGGGCACCAGGAAATAACCACCTTCACGTTTGAACAAGGAGTCTGGAGAATTAAAAGTGCACTGAAAAAAATACAAATTAAGGTCTTTATGTTTCCGTGGTAACAGACCTGTCAGGAAAAATGCTTAGAAGTGGCTGGGAAAAGAAAGCTGGTCCTGTGATTGGCCCATCATGGTTGAAAACTTTTGCCCTCTGCAGGTCAATGTAGAAAGTACCGCTGATATTTCCCCACACTATTACATCTGTAATATCTGCAGAAGGAGAAGACATAAGAATTGATTCATCTTTTATTTCAGGGGCTGGTGCTAAAATGCAACGTGAACATGAGTCAACCAATTCACAGGAGATACCTGACGGCCTCATTCTCATCTTCTTCCCAAGTACAGCCTTGGCTTCGTTCTCCAGTTGAGCTGCAGCAGCGATAAACTGGTGGCTGTCGATGGAGCGTGCACTGTCCACAAGAAGCGAGCACCTCAGGTTGAGAAACGAGTCGCCAGACACGATCACCTTCACCGTCTCCTTGGCTGTTGCATCGATCAGTTGCCCGTATTCTTTGTAGCGCTCTGAGATCACCTTTACCTTCTTCTTCTTTACTTCCTCACCCTCATTTTCTCCATCGTGTCCACCGTCATCTAGAAGGAGGATGACATCCGCCTTCCTGAAGGCTCGCTCCAGATCTGTGCCAGTAGTCACCTGTAAATAAATTTAATGACATGGTTTTGCTTTCCTCTCGATGTGATCAAACAAATAAGTGAGTCTTAGTGCACCTGGTGGAGCATGCTGATTGCCAGCTCCTCGATCTCCAACCTCAGGCTCTGTAACTGCTCCTCGTTTCCCTCCAGGTCCAGCAGGTGGAGGCTGATTGCAGAAACGTTGGGAAACACCTCGGGGGAGAGCAGACTGGGGATCAGGACTTGGCATGTTGGGTTGAGAGCACTATAAAGACACGTTAAAGTCCTTAAAGGTTTCCTAAAAGAGGAAATAGAGTTTTGTCTTTAGCTTTTACAACAGACCCACCCAGTTATCCAAACATGAAGTGGTTGAATAAGACTGGCGCGATGCTGCTCTTCTTTGATGAGATTCATTTTGGCCTCCAGATTCTCTGCTGCAACACTCAGCATCACATTTGTGGTCATGTCTGACGTGATGCCGTAGTAATCCTACACAACCATTGTTCAATTGATGACATTTCCAGTTTTAAACGTTTAAAAGTTATTGTAGCTGAGAAAATCTATTTTTTGCTTACCTGGCAGTGCTCTAGGAAGTCATTGAAGCCTCCCAGGAGCATCCCTTTGCCCCCTTGCTCCACTAGTTCCCTCCAAACCAAAGGGGAGCCCTCATGTTTCCAGTTATTTTTTTCACACGTGGCCCCCAGCCATTCCTGCCCAGAGAGAGGTCATGCTGAGGTGACAATACGTCCTTAAATTTATATGCCTAAAACGATCGCCTGAAAATATGATACCTTCCATTCATCTGGGAGGATGGAGATCTTATGGATCTTGAAGTCTGGCAAACACTGCTGGTGGGTGTCTGCTAAAAGCTCTGCTTTGGCATAATAGGGGCAGTCTGTTTTTCCTGTTCGAGGTCAAATTGCACAAATTAATGCACGTGTATGTACCGGAAATACTGGTAAATAGAGAGATTAAAGCACAGAGAGATTAAAATGAAATTAAAGCTCTACCGGCGAGTACAAATTTTGCCATGCTGTGCGTCTAGGTGAAAAAGGTTTGTTGCTAGGAGACGGATGGACGGCGTTGCACTTATTTGAGTCCGTGTATGGCAAACCCCAGAATACCAAAGCCACTTTTTGTTACTCCTTTGTCCTTAGAGATCACCACAGCGGGTTGAGTTTTACTTTGGATTGCCTTCCCGATGCAAGCCCTAAGGGATTTGTGTCTTCAGATGGAATCGGACCGGCGACCTTTTGCTTGTCAAACAAATATGAATACAGCCACACAAAATGCAATGACAATAAATAAATACATATATAAAAGTGTTATATTTTTTCGTTAAACATATTTCTACTCCGCTCGTTTAAAATAGAAATATATTAATAATTTGTATATTTGCGGGATTTTTTTCTACTGACTTGACAGTACATGTTGACGGGGGGCGGACGAATTATGGCGGTGCACACGGCGCCTACTAGCATGTGTGAGAAAACTTCAATGGACTGGCCTACCACTCATGAACTCTGTGGTGTCATGTAGCTGTTTATCTCTTTGCTGAACTACGTTTCTCTCCGATTTTTCACGGTCTGGAAACTACAATGCGTCGCTTCGGTATACGTGTTTGTATGCGTCTAAGGTTAGCATCACTTAGCTAAAAGCAGCTAGTCAATGTTTTCATAACTTGAAGGAGGCAGTTTATTGACCTTGTTGACTTTGTAATTAAGCAACATTGGTAGCCACGCATAGATTAAGAGCATTTGTGGCTATGAATGTAAAGTGTCAAGCCATTTAATTTGTAAGAGCAGTGGTATTATTTCTAATTTATTTGGCTCTGTCTCTGTTTATTTATATAAATAGTTGCTAGCACTCTGTGTTATTAAAGAACCATGTCTGTATGGGTGACAGAGGAGGTCATGAGACGAGGACTGCGCTTTTGCAGCCGCGGGTCTCTTTGGCAACTGCGGAACTTCCTGTTGTCTGCGCCAATCAAGGACTCGTGTTCTTCAGATAAACCGTTCTTCCACATTTGGAGCCCAAGACAGAGTCAGACGTGGCTTTCTAGGAGTCCTGTCAGTTCAGTGAGGTTCTATTCACAGGGAGCCAATCATGGAGATGATCTGGAAGATGGGGAGCGTCTTCCCTCTCAACCTGCTGACACAGCATCAGCTGAGAGACAGAGGAAGTCTCCTTTCTTGGAGCTCCTGGAGAGCTGCGGCTCCCCGTCAGACGTGTTAGACCTCACCGGCAAGTACTCGCCCACTGCCCGACAGGTCAGCCACTGCCTGAACCACATGTGGGCCACCACTAAGAAGATGACAGATGAGCAGCGACGCTACGAGCTGCAGCTGATGTTTGAGCATCCCGCTTTTGACCAGCTGCTGCAGAGGGCCATGAAGATTGTGGTGCACATTCACGATGAGGACGTGACTTACTCTCTCCTGAGTATGGTCAACCTGGGCGTTCCCCAACGTAGCCGAGTGGTCCAGACTTTTCTCCGAACCTGCCAGGTAGACGGTCCACGACCACGTGCACAAATTATTCTTCATCTTGGTGATGTTTTTGTTTTTTTTCTGTGCACTCAAATGTGTCTTCTTGTTCACCAACAGGAGAAACTGAATGACTTTGATGAGAAAAGTCTGTCCATCTTGGCCTCCAGCCTGGAGCAAATGGAGGATGGAGCCAATGTTCGTGCGCTCAAGGACGGCATGAGGTATGAGATCATGGGAAGAAAAAAATAGTCTAGCCTCAAAGATGCCTTGTATCATAAAGTCACGTGTTACGTTGATTTTTAATTTTTTGTGCGTCTTAGGCTGGTGGTGGAGGCCCGTCTTCCAGGCATAAAGAATGTAATGGCTCTCCAGACCATGATGCGTCTGCTGGGAAAAGATGCCCCAAAGGACCTCAAATGGAAACTAGAGGTCAGTTTTGATCTCATTTGGCATTCTGTCTCGCTGTTTTTAAATATTCTCCACATTTATGACTGAGCCCTTGTGTGCAGCTGCCCTCAGCTGTGCTTTTTACATGATATTTGCTTACCTGTGTAATGCACGGCTGAATTAACAGACAATCGTTCAAAAGTAGTTAATGTAAACTGCTGTTGCTGAATCTTTTCCGTGTCTGTGCTTCCTCCAGAAAAAGGCCTTATCTATGACAGACCACTTCAGCCTGCCCAACGCCCAATACATGATTTCCACTATGGCCACAATGGGCTTCTTCTCTAAGCCACTGCTGGATGTCTGCAGTAAAAAAATCACGGGTAAATCCTTCTCCACAAGAAAATAATGTCCAGACGGTGTCACCCTGCCCCAGCGTCTAGATGTTGTTGGTGGTGGGAATGAAGCAGATGGGGTGTAGGTTACATTAGTGAGAGCCTGAAAGGTGAAGTGACAGAAGAGGACAAACAATTAAAGCACAGGAAACAGGGCGACTGGCCTACAGAAGGTGGACAAGAAAAACTGAACGAAGGATAAAGAATAGATTTGACCGCCTAGGAAAGCAGGCAGATAAGTGAATACAGGTCGTCTTTATTCAACTTAGGTTTTAATCTTTATTTACCTGTAATCAAATTTTCATACATGTTTGAGTGAGACTGAGGCAGGTGGAAAGGTGAAAATGCAAGGAGCTGAGGTAGTGAAGATAGATGAGTTTAAATACTTGTGGTCAGAAAGCAGCAATGGTTGAAAAGGAAGATTTATGAGACAGCAGTGAGACCTGCTATGATGTGTCTCTGACAAAAAGAGACAGCTGACCTGAAAATGTTAATATCTTCATTTGGAGTGATCAGAATGGACAGGGTTAGTAATGAGCACATCAGAGGGACAGCTCAGGCTGAGCAGTTTGGAGACAAAGCTAGATAGACAAGACTGAGATGATCTGGGCATGTGCAGAGGAGAAACAAAGGATGCTGATGATGGAGCTGCCAGACAGGAGACCATTGGTAAGATACATGTATGCAGTGAAGGAGGACACGCAGAGGGTTGTTGTGACACAGGAGGATGGTAGGGATAGAGTGAGACGGAGGCAGGTTATCTGCTGTGGTGGACTATAAAAGGAGGTGATGTGAGAGAAGAAGAGCTGTGATCTACAATAAGATACACTGCTGTAGGTCATTTCAAAATAAAATGCTTAAATATGAGAGAAAGAAACCTGCACCAGTGCCTGGACCAACTTTACAATACAGAAGACGACGATGATGGATAAACCAACCTGCTGGTTTAAAGAAACATCATAAGATAAATTTCTACTCTCGGCCATTAAAGTCAGTGTTTGGAAATGCTTATTAAACAAAACACAGCGTACACTGTGAGGCGCTTCAGATTTTCGACACTGTGTTGTCATTTAACACGAGTACTTCCGATACATGGGCAAATTCTTGAAGTCAATATGTTTAAATAGACAAATATATACCTTCACTTTCATTAACAGTGATGTCAAATCAGTCTTCATTTGAACCTGCTAAGAACCAGAAATAGCCGGTAAATAGGTGATGATTGTAGAAATTACAAGAATTATATTTATTGTGGATTAATTAAAAAAGCGCCTTAAATTTAATTTAACGATTTTCCTTTTCCTACTCCCGACTTCTGTGTTAGAGAACATCCATGGTATCCCCTTCAACAGAATATTTAAATTGCTGCAGTCCTGTAGGGAGCTCCGCTACAGAGACGTTCATCTGCTCACCAGCATTTCGGACTATGTCGCTTCCTCACTGAACATTTGGACCAACAAACAGGTGACAACTATCTTCTGACCTGCCTTCTTGTCCAAATAGTAAATACGAGGTTTCAGGAGGAGGAACTAAAAACATCACACATGACATTTATTACTGCTCCACTTCTTTCTTTCTCTTTAGCTGCTTCTCTTTCTGTCTGTGTTCGAGAACCTCGTCTTCTGCCCTGCTGCTCTGATGGATGCTTATGCTGACAAAGTGATCGCCAACCCTGACGTCCTAACACTTAAAGACCTGCTCTGTGTCCTCAAGGTGTACTCCTCTCTGAGCTACGATCTGCAGGACAGAAGACAACAGTACGTAAACCATTTGTCTCATCCAAATGTGTCCCTGTGGCTGTAGACATGGAGTAGAGGTTCAGGGAGAACAGTGTGCATGCTTATCCCACGTCTGTCAACACCGAGGCCGATCAGCGAACACAGACAGCAGCAGAAGTAGAACGCTAATAGGCTGATCACAGTTGAAAACAGGCACAGCTGTTAGTTTGCTGGTTTTTGAACTGTAAAATAAACGCATCTTCCTCGTCTGTGACTGAATTACTGTTGCTTGTCTTTGTTGGGTTTCTTGCTGCTGCAGGTTTCTCGATAGTCTGAGCCGAGTCCTGATCTCCTATTTGCCCAAAATATCTGCGTTTGAGTTGTTGAAGGCCGTTTACTGCCTCTGTCTGTTGGGCCACTTCCCGTACGCACCACTGGAGCAGCTTCTGCAGAGCAGTGTGCTGGAAAAGCTTGCAGGTAAAACAGTTCACTTTGACTGCTCTTGTCTTACACCTGGGTTTGTGGCCTTCACCTGCTCCTTTTCTCCTCAGGTTCGAAGTTTCCAAAGAGCCAGGAGAGAATGTTTCAGACGGTGGACGTGTGCCTGCGTGTTGACCGTCCTCCTCTTCCTCAGCCCCTAACTGTTCCTGCATCAGTCCTGGGAGACCCCACCCCCAGCACTCCATTGGTCAACCCGAGGCTCTTGCTGGACTTGCAGAGTCTGCTGGAGGATCAGGTGCATATGATGCTACAGGAGGGGGTGATGGTGGAGAATTTGTACTTCATAGGTAAGAAAAATTTGAGAAAAGAATTTAAAAAATGAACATTTCAGCAGCATACTGGATACTTGAACTGTCTTGCTATAGAAAAGCTTTTCAAGTGAAGGCAGTTTTATCATTATAACATATTGTATCCATAAAGGAAACTCAAAGTATTTGACATACTGTATTAAAATGTTGCCAAAAAGGCAAATGGAAATTTGATGGTGCAAAAAAATAAAACAAACAAACAAAAAAATTACAGGTAAGTCTAAAGTGGCAGTTTAATCTAAATGCAGACTTGCTTATTTTTCTTCTATACAGTTTAATCTTTCTAGAGCGGAATGTGAAACTCATTTTACCACTTGCAGCCCACTTTGATCCTAAGTAGTCCAGACCAGTGAAACGCCCCTTTTTGTTGTTTGAATGAAGTGTAACTACGTTTAATCCCTAAAGAAGAAGTGCAATTTCAAATATACGTGTCAGCTGTTTTACACAATAAAAAGAGTACTGCTGTAAAGAAAATCGGGCTTGAGTTGTAATAAATAAATGTGTTTTTGTGAATTCAAGGCAGAGGGCATTTCCGGCCTCTCTGCCTTGTGTTTGACACAATTTTTCAAAAGTGTTTTTGTATGAAATGGTCACTTTTGGAGATATCATCTTTAGAAAAATCAGTTTTTTCTTGAATATAATGGAACTGATGGGCTCAAAGTGCCATTATAAAAAAAGAAGGCCCAGTGTACCCAGTTTGCTGTTCACTACATAAATTGGTTCCCATTTAAATTTAGATTCTGAATTAAAGCAACAATGTGTCTTTCCAGACAAAATGACCCAATAATGCAAATGATTCTACAGAGCTTATTGTGAGCACTTTACATAGAAACGTCTTCATGCGCCAGCCAGAAGAAATTTGCAGCTCAGCCAAGGACGATGCTGTTAGAGCTGTTGTCCTGAACATTCTCCTGTTCAGTCCATTTCTGTTGTGCTTTTTTCAAGTTTCATTGTTTTTTGTTTTTGCTTTTTTCCTTGTTTCTGTAGTTTTTTCCATTTCAACTGGGTTTTATTCAACTTCCATTATTGTTTTTCAATATTTCCATTGTGTCTTTTTAACTTTAGTTCTGTTCTTTCTGCTCATGTGGGGTCTTATTCAACCTCTGTTAGTTTTATTCAACTTTCATTTTTGCTATTTTCATTGTTTTTTTTTTATTCAAGTTCTCTTGCTTTTTTCCTATTTGTTATTTTTTTTAACTTTCATTCTATTCTTCAGACTTCCATTGTGTTCTTTTCAACCTGTTTGTTTTTATTCTATCTATATTGTGTTTATCCTGTTACTGTTGTGTTCTGTTCAACTTGCTGTTTTTATTTCTATTTCCATTTCCCTTGCATTTTGTTTAATTTCCATTGTGTTTTTTTCTACTTCATTGTATTGTATTTAGCTTATATTGCTTTTTCTATTTGTGGTTTTATTCAATTTCTATTCTGTCTTTCTTACTTCCATTTCATTCAACTGTTGTTGGGGTTTTTTATATTTCTTTTGTCTCTCCCCCCCCCCCAATTCCTTCATTTTATTCAACTTTCGTTTGATTTTTTTTTTTTTTAATTCCATTGTGTTTTATTCAACTTCTGTTGTTTTTTTGTTTTTTTTTGCCATAGTGTTGTTTTTTTCTATTTCTGTTGTGCCTTTTATACTTTTGCTGTTTCATTAAGCTTTTATTGTTTTGTTTTTCTACTTCCATTAAATTCTGTTCTGTTTTTCTTATTTCTATTCTGTTTTATTCAACTTTCATTGTATTTTTCTACTTATGTTAGGATTTTCTTTCCACAATTCAATTGTGGGTTTTTCCCTCTATTTTCATTGTTTTTGTCAACTTCAGTTATATTTTTTTGCTACTTCTCTTGTGTTTTTCTAATTGACATTCTCAATTTTTCAAATTTGCTCGTTTTGTCTTCTTTATGTAGTTTTTTCCCATTTGTATTTGACTTGTTATTTTTTTTTCTTAATTCTGTTGTTTGTTTTTCTATTTCTGTAGTGTTTTCTTATTTCCAATCTGTTTTATTCAACTTTTGTTTGACTTTTTTTTCTACATTTTTTTTTCTACTGTGTTTTATTCAAAATCCATTGTTTTTGTTTTTTGTTGTTATCTTTTAGGGGGGAGGTGGGGGTACTCTTGTCACTTTCCGTTGTGTGTGTGTGTGTGTGTTTTTTAACTTCTCTTGTTTTTGTTTCTGTTATGTGTTATTGAACTTTTGTTTTTTTCTGTTTCCATTGTGTTTTGTTCAACATTGTTTTTCAGGTTTTGGTTAAAGGATATTTGACCTCTCAGGGCCACCGCAGAGCTCAGCCATGAACTATGTTAACATCTTATCAGAGAATAGAGTTTTGTTTTAAGACTAATTTTGACCTGACCCATGTCTTTTCAATTTCTGTTGTGTTTTTTGCTTATGCTGTGTTTTATTAGTCTTTTACTGTTTTCTTTTTTACTTCAGTCAACTTTTTTAATTGTTTTGTCTAACTTCTGTTCTGTTTTTTATTCAACTTTCATTGTTGTTGTTTTTTTCTAATTTTGTTTTGTTCAACCTCTGTTCTTTTTTTCTTATTTATTTGTAACTTCTGTTGTTTTTATTTCTATTTCTGTTGTGTTTTTTCCATCTTTCATTGTTATGTTGAGCCATGATGGTTTCTTAAAAAGCTAAATGTTCAGAATGAGAGCGATCATACATAAAAGAATTGCAACTTGAAAATGCAACAAGGTTAGGAGACATTTCGTCTTGAGGCATTACTGCTGTCACTTTAGATCAGATTTTACAGAGTAAAAGAAAGAAAGAAACGAGAAAAGTCATAAAACCTTGAGTTTAAATGGGAGCTAATTTCAGTAGATGGCAGCATAATGGCAAAAACCCATTAGATCATATCAAGTTTGATGTCAGGGCACCACCAGCTAAGCATTTCCTGCTGATCTAAGAGCCTCGGTAGGCTTTCATTTCATAAATGAGACATTTATAGACGAACAGAAGGCCTTAAATTAACTTCTGTGTGTAAGTGGAAGCCAGTGAAACACAAGAACTGGAGTAAAATTTGACAGAAAAAGGATCCAAACCTTTGAGCAGATGGAAATTAAGCAAGACTGAGAAAAACACTGGCTCTTAAAAACAACAGTATGTTGTCTCCTCGGGGCCCAAATTCTTGCAGGTTGTCATCAAAGAAGTGGTTGAAGCAAAACCGCGAGAAACAAAGTTCTGTCCCAGGCTTTGTAAATATGTGGCAGAATTCACAAAAAATCTCTTAAATGTAAAAAACAAAAATAAGAAAACTATTCAATTTGAAAATTTCCGTATCTGACATGTTGGGTTTTTTTTCCATCAGACATGATGACTGACTTTTTTGTCACAACCAGCTTCTCTATATTCTCGGTTTAACCTGCTTTTGAAACTGTGATGCCACCAAACGTCTGTGTCTGCTGTCTCCCAGACGCTGCTGTAACCAAACCTACGCCAAACCAAACCTCTGTGTGTGAAGCACGCATCAGTGGAGGGGAAGGGTGTTCTCCAGCAGAGAGCAGTGAGCGGTAAGCTTGCTGCTGACAGCATCACTGCATGCATGTCTCGAACGCACGTAAAGTCGTGTTTAAGTTCCTCATATTGTTCTTGATTTAATTGTGCTTATGCAACATTTTTTGAAATGAAGGCAGGTGAAGAGGATGTTGGGACTTTTCTGTTCCTCCAGTGTCGGGCACTGACGTAACTATATTGCGTGATTGGTAATATCTGACTGAGCTTGCAGCAAAGCACCATGAATCTCGTTTTCAAACTAAGACAAGCATGTAAAGACCTCATTCAGGCACGCAAAAGCAGTCTTTGAAAGCAAATACATCAAGCAGGAGTGCATGCTTTGTTTTCTCTCTTTGAACACCGTTATGTATTACAGGCGATACTTTACCGCCTCTTTTAAACATATTTCCATTCTTGGCTTTCAGGCACTTCTTTGAAATAAGCAGCTGAAACTGAAAAATATGTGTTGTGGAAATCTTCACCTTCTTAAATTGGACACGTTGTTGGAAAAATGTGTGCAACTACTGTATTCAACCTTTTTTTACATGGACTACAGACTTTCCTAAAACTGCATGTGTTCAATCATTTAGGATACATGTAGATTAATATTAATATTTTTATTAAAACTTGAAGTTTGAAACTTGAAGTTTAACTTTGCATTGACATTTTTTGTGTTTTTGACATTTTTATGCCCATCTGAACTTCTTTTTTTTTTTTTTTAAATCTCCACTTTCTTTATGGTGATGCAGGTTTTAATGTCTATTTATGTTTAGCCCTAAAGGGGGGGGGGGTTCCTGAGCTATACTTTATATTCTTCATATTATAGTAAAATAATGTGTAGAATAAGTTTTTTATCATCTTTTTTCCGTTGTGTTGCTGCAGCCAAAACCTACTTCCAGTAAAACAGCACAGCTAAAAATAAATGTGTCAAAAGACAGACATAAATAAATAAATAGAAATAAACATAAAAATGTATATAATGAGGGGGTTTTACAGGTAGAAGTCTAAGAAATGCATACAGGTTTTTTGGTACAATGTAAAGGTTATGTGTTATCTGTTTCTGCTGACATAATCGATGTTACTGAAAGTATCAGAGCGTAATCAGAACTATCCATCTGTTATTTATTTCCATACAGCACAGGCGCGTTCATTTATTGGAACTGAGTCAAACTATTGATTAAAACTGAATCAGCTCTTTTAAATTCTGCTTCGTTGAAATTTTTTTGTCTGGACTTTACAGATGGTTTATTGAGTCAGTAAAGTAATTAAAAGAAAGAATTGATGTCAACATCAATGAAAAGTAAAATCCTAATATCAGATTCATGCTGAGTAAAGCAGATAAAGTCAGAAAGAACACATTGATTTTCATCCGTGACAATAAACCCACAATGTTCTCCATCTGTCAGTTTTCAGATTTTTGTCTCCCAGTGATTTTATTCAAATTTTGACCTTTTTTTTCTTTTTGATAAAGCTGACAAATCATTCTCTTTATTTCCCAGAATTGCAGTAATGTATGCACCGCAATCTGGTTTTTGTTACGGCACGTCCAATCCCCGTGGTCCGCTGGCTGTGAAGATTCGCCATCTGAAGATCCTGGGATATAACTCTGTCCTGGTGAGACTTTGGCACCTTCAGAAAATAATGTCGCACTCACATTTTTGCACAATCTCTGCTTATTTCACTTCTAAACCTTTTTGCAGCTCATGACTAATGCCTGTGTTTACATATCCAAATCTAATGTATCCGTTAGATTTGGTTTAAAAAGCAGAACATTGCTAATGTATGGCTGCACTGCATTACCTGTTTATTAGAATTCAGGTCTCTTATTTCCTATACTTGTATCATATGTTTAAACTACTAAAATTAAGAAGAGAAACTCAAATATTATGTCTTCAGATTTGCACCCTGTAGATTTTAATGGTAGGTTATTCTCTCTCGATTGTAGTGCAAGTAATGGAAGAAGTATCAGAGTGGATGATTTACATGATCCTAATCCTATTTTCCAGGTAACGGAGCAGGACCTGCAGTCTGTATCCGAGGAAGCGAGGATAGATTTCCTCAGGGAACGGATTTTTCCACAACACCACAGACCCGAAACACAGCCTGATGAAAAGGAGCACCTGCGATCTTAGAGCCAGATGTCAGCGTTAAATGGAAGGAAAGAGGCTAATCATCATGATGACAGACAGGTTTTGTGGTAGTATTTAAGAAGGAGAAAATATATGAAAGTTTTTAAAATGACTGTTTAGCTTTGGATGCATTTAGCTAAAGAAAGATGAGGGACACGTGAAGAGCAAATACACACTTTGAACGGCCGTTCAAAATTAAGAGTAAAACTCTTTTGTTTCTATTAGTAGATTGTTTCATCTGTGCGCACATAGTAGGACATCATTTTGTATTTTTTTTAATTAAAAAGATGCTGAAAAGAGTTAAAAGTGATTCTCTTGTTCATGAAAGTAACTTTGCTGATTTCAGATAAGTTTTTACTGAAAATCTGAACTTTTCTGTGCTTACGCCTCCAGTTTTTTTTTTTTTTTAAAGGGTGCCCTTCTTCATAGGAGAATTGAGTGTGTGGGAGGTAAAAAAAAACTTTTATAGTCAGCATTCGTTTTTAATCATTGCTTAAAGCCCTAAAAATTGTTTCAAGGCCTAACAGAAACTATGTCTATCTCGCTCATGCTTGCGGTAGCTGTTGAGTAAGCCCTGCTACTGAATAAAACCAGTGAAACCCGGTGCGAGCGCCTGCAGTGACTGCACAGAAAGTGCAAGGTGAGCAAGGTAAAGGTGGCGTCCCTTTGAAGCTGCTACATCTGCAGAGTGCACGACGGGTTAAAAAAAAAAAAGAAAGGAAAAACTAAGAGCGAGGAAGGCAGGAAATTGTGCACGTTGTTATTGTTTCAAGTATCTGGCTTTCATCAGCCCTGGCGATATCAGCTCTTTGAGAGAGATGTAAAAGTAAGAGCTCGCTGAAGTGAAAGAGAAGTCAAACACTTTAATAACAGCTCGCATGACATTTAGATTCTTGATGCTGCGGTTTTGTGATTTCTCTTTAACAGATTGAGCGTCCATACTATAGCACATTGATCTACGCTTCAAATGTGGTTAAGTCCCCTCAATCAGACACCACCTTCTGTTTCGACCACAAAGATAGGGGTTCCCAATTACATGTATGTGTGTGAGAAAAAGCGAGACAGGCAGACTTAGTAACTGAAACAGGAAGTGAGCAAAACCAGAAACCCAGGGTGTGTGTGTTGTTGTTTTTTTAGTTTTAATACAGCCATTGCTTTAAAGAAAAATGCTACTTTTGCTGTGTAGGTACAGATTTACTACAGTGTTGACAATGAAATATGAAAACACAAAAAACAAACCTCACAATTATGTGTTTGACAAAAATAAGCTACAGCGAGGACAGCCTGATTGTTTAGGTCTAAACTAAAGCTGTGCAAAATGATCCGATGAAGTCATTAGAAGTGTCTTTGTATATTCTGAAGACCTTTTTTCTTCTTGCGGTCCCTGGGCGCTCTGGGTTTTGTGTTCATGTAGTCACTCTGGTTTTCTGTGTTCTTCAACTTGAGCTGCAAGAGATGGAAAGAGAGATGAGCAACTGTCTCAGAGACGGAAAGGGAAACGAATGTCATACCATGTTAATGGAGAACACCTTCAATTTGAACGTTTTAAACGAAAAACAAAAATAAATCTTCTTCAGACTATGCAGGGGGGGGAGGGTTGTGCCTTTTTTCCTAAAATCTGACAAAAAATAGTCAATTCTAAAATGTACAAAAGGCTTAGGATTTGTCTATTGGCTGGATAGAAATGTGTAGAACTAACAAAAACACAACAAAATGTTTCTCTTGCAGTTGATAAAAGACGATAAATGTTGAACATTAAGTAAATATGCCAAGGTTAGCACACCGTATCGGCCCTAACAAGGCGTTGCCACAGTGAAAAGCTCTGCGTATTTGATTTGGCAGAATTTTATGACTGATATCTTTCCTGACCCAAATACCGAGGGATTTGTTTCTCCTCCCAGTCTTTTGTGTGTTAGGTGAATATAACACACATGGATCTGCCGTTGCAGATACATCAAAATCAATGTATTTTTTTTTCTCTGACACAAAAAAATCTACTTGTTTTTGTCTCTTTAAAACAAACACTTATGAAATAGTCATTCAGAAATAGTGTTACATGACAGTTCATCCAGTGAAACACCTGCAGCACATGTAGCATCGGAGCAGATTCAAATGGGTCGTCAGTGTTTGTGCGTAGCAGACTAGTAAACCTCAATGTGTCCTTGTTTTGGCGTTGCTGTTGTGTGTAATTACATGTAAAGAAAGTACATTTTCACTCATAAACTTGCAGTATTGGCCAGGCTTCAGTAAAAATTAAGATATTTTGCTACAAACGACTGTTTTGAGCTCTATTTTTTCTCTTCCTTGTGGATCAAGGATATCTTACCCAGTTAAACAGTGCAATGATGGTGACTGTTACACCGTAGATACTGACAACTGCAATTGCCATTATCCAAATCCATGGAAATTCTTGGCATGTGTTTGGTGCGACTCCTGTGGGATTGAGTGGGGGTGTCGGGCACTGGTGAGGGAATTCTGCAAGAAGCATATTCAGGAAGTGTTTAGTGTACTGCACTGTGAATTACAGACTGTTTAAAACCTTCTTTAGGACTCTTTTACCTATTACAAGCACAGGATTGCCATCTTCTTTCGTAAGAGGAGGAGGGTACGTCTTTATGATGTTGCATCTGTACAGTCCTCTGATATTGTGTCCTAATTTGACTGTGAAAAACCAATGTGATCCATTTGTGTGCAGTTCCACAGCATCCCACTTCATCCCAGTGCAATTCCCTTGATGTTTGCACGTATGGTCGTAAATTATGTCTTTATCTTTCAGAAGGTAAAACGAAATTTCTGCATCCTCGGGCAGTATCAACGGGCACGTTACAGTCACGTTGTCATTTGCAGAGTCATGAAGCGTCAATCCTGGAGAGAGAATTGTGAGAATTTGTGTGATCATAAATACCTGTTACACGTGGCATGTTATACTTTTTAAAAAAAAATCATTTGTTTGCTTTTTTTTCCAAAAGTTAACTTGATCTAAGGCTCGGAAAAGTACCGCCAGTAACCAGCACCAAACGCTTGGCAGAGGAAACGGCTTCATAGAGCCAGAGCTCCTGCAAAGATTCAGACATTTGCATTTAATTCCCCTTACTGAAATTCAGGCTTTGAAACCAGTCATTTCAGAGCAGCTCCTCCCCCGCATGGAATTTGTTTGATATCAGCACATTTACCTCTTTCGGCCAAACTCACATTTCACATAAAAAACAAGATGTGTGATACAAATGGCAGACTTGAGTCAGACGCACACTTAGCACTGTAACACATGAACCACATGCAGTTTTGGTGACGTATCTGTTGCATGGATATATGTTGAAACACACGCTTCCTGAACTACGGCATTTGTCGATTTGAGGACGATCTCGGGCGCCACACGGATAAATGTGTGTTGTTTTAAAATTTAACCCCTATGTGTTTTATGTGTCTTAACCACAAAACAAAACAAACTCGAGAGCTGCTGAAATCTCAAGCCAGGATACGTACTTACACAACTGATGTAGTTCAGCAATCTAAAGGCATTAAATACTCAAGTACTACTGCAGTACTCATTAGAGTTTGAACCTCAGTGTTTACAAATGAAAACAAGAAGTTTTGTTGACCCTACGTGTGCACAGATCAACTTGCAATAATTAATAATAATGCTCATGGTGTAATCATAATAAAGTCCACTTACTGCTCCAATCACACTTGGAGTCACTTTGATCCTGAGTACCATGCGATGACTTGCAAACCAGAAGGCACATGAACATCCATGAAATCCTCATTTTCTGCAGCAAGGGCGGGAATTTGCCTCCAGTAGAATGATGCCCCCAAGGCTTCCCCTCATCACCTAAAACCTCCGAGCTCCTCCAAGCGAACCTGCACGAAAAAAAAAAATCTGATCCGTTACTCCGATAACATCACGCACGTGTTCTTTTGACTGCAATGCCTTCTATCCTCTCTGCTTCTGACTAAAAACACTCCCACACAGTGCAGCAGTGACGGAGGCTCACAAACACACCCTCTCTTGACAGAAAACATCCTGTGGCAAAAAAAAAGAAGAAAAAAAAACGCCTCCTCCACTGAAGTTTCTGCTGTTTCCCAGAGTTTGTAACCTTTTATGCCATCAGCGTGTTTAACTTTAGTTTTGTTGGTCGTGTAGAGCGAGCTAAACTCAGGTTTTGTGTTTTAAACAATAACATGGAACGGGTGTTAACATTAACATCTGATCTGTAGTAGGGTAATAAGACTTGTGCTGCTCCTCTTGTGAAGGTGGAGCGTTCAATAGTGCGATGACCTTGTTTCACCTGAGAAAATTTACTGAACAGGATTTTTTTTTTTAAATTAAAATGCACTGGCAGGTAGTGAAGTGGTTCGTGTGAGAGCCAAAGTGTGATTACAGGAAAGGCTGACTGGCAGAGAAAAAGGCACTTAGGAGAAGTCTGTACACTGTATGAGTCACAGTCGGTGTATGGCACAGTCAGTGACACAGTTACTGTTTTAAGGAGGGAAAAAAACGTGTGAATGTGCTGTGCCATACAGGTTTCTTGTCAGTACATTGTAACTGTTTCCCAAGAGGGATTACCAAAATCTGAGATTAAAATTTTTAAAAAGCCGCACATCCACAGAAGCTGTAATTTAGGTGCAATGTATTCTCTTGTCCACTAGATGGCCACATAACATTTAAATCCGACCCCAATCTTCTTCCAGCGTAACAGGTTATGGGAAATGGTTATTAAGTTGCTTTTCTTTTTGTATATGCAGATAAGTATAGCTTCTAGGCATTAATAGGCGTTAATGGCACAATGGTAACTATTTATTTTGTTTGCTGACACATTCACATGGGACAATATTCACATGAATTAGGAATTTTAGCTCAAAAGATGACTGAGAGGCTGGAAGGGTGGACGGATTGGGAATCTAATACATCCATATGGATAAAAATAATCCCCTAATCTGGAACATGCCCCCTATGTCTGATGGTGGTGGTCGTGGCGGCTTTAGGTGGGTACAATTAAATTGGTGCATTGTGGCCGCCTCAGACTTTTAGATGTTTCACCTGAATTTCTCTTCAGACGCACTGAAAAGCGTAATTATTTTATTATTATTATTATTATTATTATTATTATTATTATTATTATTATTATTATTATTATTATTTAATAGCTCTTGAATGCTGATGTTGCCTTTACAATCTGTAAATAATAATACTTTAGTGACCGACCCTGGAAAAGCAAACCTGTATAGGCTGTCATTTTTATTTTTTATTTTTAATTTAGGGGCAAATGATAACTTTATATTGAAGAATTAAGCATAAAACCATGCTTATTGCCCAAACAGGGGAGTTTATCGTTTCTCCTTTCATCTGCCTTTTAGCTATGCCATTCTTCGTCATCTCTAATCCACAATATTCCCGGCAGATCCTGAAGGCAACGCTGGATCCTGGGCTGGACAGGAAACGACGGAGACGCGCAGCGTGTCTCCGGCTGAGAAGAATGGAAAAAGGGGATAGAGTAGTGGATTCTGTGTGTTCGTGTAGACGAGGTCAACGCATGGGAAAAAAGATGAGGATAATGGGCAGAATTTAAATAGATTTTATTTAAAAATAGATAAATACACATATCAGGAGTTTCCCCTCTCGCTGTGGACGTTTACTCCCATTGGAGCGCAGACCAGAGGAGAGGAGAGGAGCCTCTTTGTGAATCCTGTTTCACTGTAAGTGGATTTTTTTTCCCACCTCACTACTCTGGCATTTTAAAATTATATCCCCCTCCCCTTCCTTCACTTCTAACTTATTAACTTATACAGAGAAAATGTCAACCATGGTAGGGAATAAAAAAACCTAAATGTCAGTTAATGTTTCCAGCCCATCCTTGACTGTATCCTCGGGGAAAGGGAACGGACACACTTCTTTAAAAGCTGAACCGCTAGATATTGGGAAAGAAGACATTCACTTGTGAATGCGTCGTTAGCTGTTTGTTAAAGTGTTTGTTGTGGTAGGGCGTTTGTTTGAATGGGAGGGGGGATGTATGTGTGCCCCCCCCTTTATGCGGCCATTGAACGCTGCTTTTCTTGGGGAGGAAGGGTGTGCGGCGTTTGCGCCGACTGGGAAAAGAGCCGCATTTATTTTTTTTTTAAATGGGAGTGCCAGCTGAACACGAGCCCGTTACTGGTGTGATGTTTTGTTGCCAAAGCTGAACCCTGCGCCTCTGTCGTGGACGTCTACAGGTATTTCCAGCCTCATTTTCATCCTCTGCCTTCAGCTGAACAGAAAGATGTGTGGCTAGTCTCCACCCTGTTTAGCGGGGAGGAGGCTACAATGGCCGATGGTATTGTCGCGCTAATGTTTTTATCTTATTTTTTTCCCTAATGAAATACGATAGTTTATATCCCTAAAACCAGGTAAAATGAGGGGGAGAGGTGTGTTATTGTTGCTGGTTTCAGCCCATTGTCGCCTGCCTCCCCACTGCAGCTCATGGGAACAGCTTTAATTCCCTTTGTTGGGTGACGCCGCCGGCAGCAGATTGGATAAAACATGCAGCCAGTTTGACCAGTGGCTATCGCCAGTTTTATGCTAGCATCCACCTTAGCTAGTGGACACCTTGGTGGGGGGTGAGGGGAAAAAAACTAGCACTGTTCGTGGAGTCTTAGTTGAAGTCTGTGGGAAAAGTTAAAGCTCAGACACATGTTGTGCTTACACTAATTTAGCTTCATAACAAGCCTTTTCGCACGCATGGCTTTAAATTTTTACTCTTACAATTAGCTTGCAGCCAGATGCTAATAGTGCAAAGATAATGAACCGGCGTTGACCGGGAAGGTTCAAAGGTCATTGGCAGAGGCTGGCTGGCAGACGTATGCCTTTTTCTTTTTAAAAAAAAAAGCATGTTATTTATATTACCAAAGCCAATTGAGGACAGCTTTTTTCCCTTCATTTTTTTCTGAACACACAACAAAAACAAGCAGCATTTTTCTTTTCCAAAATGAGCCACTAAAGCAGCCCCCCGACAGTCTTTATTCCCCACAGTGGCTTTATAATAGACCGTTTGTGTCCTTAAGGCACGCCTGATTTGCATCCACAAAGCACTAGACTGGAAGTACTATTATTCCGGGCATTGAGACAGTGCAGCAACAATGCAGGCCGTTTGCTTACAGTGCAGTCAATGAGTTGAAAATAACTACTGGACTTCTGGTTTCTCGCTGTCAGGCACATGCCTTTAAGGATGGGGATTTTTGGCAGCAGACCAGAGTCAAATTTCACTCCCTTGTCATGTCAGTGACACAAAAGCAGTCCTGAAATGAATGATGTTCAAAACACATCTGGAAAACCCAGCATATTCCTTTGGGCACTTCAACTGAGGCTCTGTTTCCTGTTATGAATGTGCTTCTGGAGAACTTAATTATCAGCTGGTTATGTAAAATGGAAGGCCCAAAAGATATTTGTTCTGTTGTTTTGGATGTTTTGGGTGGCCAGCCACATTTTTTTTTATATAGCTGCAGCAAAAAACATGCACATCCTGTTTAATTCAGTGTCATTATTCATGTCAAAGTCATAACTAAAAACAAAAGGAGGTGTTCTAGTACAAAGGCTTGTGTCAAGAGAAAATTAATGCAAACTTTCATGTTGTACTATGAGATGGTAAACCTGCTTCCAAAAAGCAGTAATAAAAAAAATAAAAACAAAAAAAAAAACACCAGTTGTGGATTAAATTTTAAACCATGTTTGAAGGTACTGTGTCATTCTACTATCCTTGTTTTAAAGCATTTTTTTCTTTAACTGTAGTGCAAGCTTTCTTTTTGGAGAAAAACAGGACATAGTGAGAGAGAAGGTTATATTTTAGAAAAACCATCAGCTTCCAACAAAAATATAGAACATAAAACATGTTTTCTTATTGGTCCATGCTGTCTTGTTTTGCCAAAGATGAAGGGGGGTGGGGGGGGACCTGCTTTTCAGCCTTTTTTATTTTCTGCTTGATTTCCCCAGGATATAGTTGATTAGATGGGAATAACAGTTGTCAAAGAAAATTCAGGCTTGAGGATTGATCTCCAGAGACGGGAAAGTTTTGAAAGCTATTCTTGGCGTGTATATGTGTGTGTTACCATCTCTTGCATGCTCGTCCATCTGTCTGTCAGCACTTTTCTGGCTCTGTCGTGCAAGCTGCGACTCATCCATCAATCCACCCGTGTCCCCGAGCAGGAAACTTCCCTGCACGAAAGCTCAAAGATGGTGTAAGTTTACCCAGGTTGTGTTACAGCCGCAGGTGTAAGTGGGTAATGGAGGGTCGGGCGGGGTGGATGCCACTTCAAACGTATCTTTCAGCTGACCCTGATGGAGAGCTGGAGGGGAAGACTGTAACCCGATGTAACCACGCCAGCAAGAGGCACCACTGCTCGGGTTGGACAGCCCAGAGTAAACTTGAAAAGGCCACCAGCTGCATCGGAGACTTGCCCAATGATCCCAGCAGGATGCCTTGTTGTGGGTGTGTTGCATTTGAGTGAATACGCAGAAGGAGAAAGTGTGTAGGTCTCATTCCACTTGGGTGTGTCCCCCCTCCTTGTTGCAGGCACGTGGGCTTAGCCTCTGTAGGGCCTTGTTCTGGTAACATTTTGCTGACCTTTGGTGACAGCTGCCCCTTCCATTTGCAGACAAAGACAAATGGCTAGCCAGCCTGTCTGCAGCCTGCAAACACTCTGCTGTTCCAGATAGCAAGAGGCTGCGCCTGTTAGCCTTTATATAAATGTAGAGACTTGTGTCAGTGTTTTCTTTGGCTGGAAATCAACTGAGATTCTGATCATATTTTCTTTTGTGACGATTGTTTTTTATTCTCTTACATGGAAATTGATTACAAGGCTTTGCATGCTTTAAAACAAACATAGACTCTTACTATCTCAAAGCTCAGCACTCAGCTGTTGTAGCCCACCTGTGCTACAGCAGCACATAGACAGTGCAGCCTGCTCCATGTATGCTGTACTACTGATTGGAGTAGGCAGAAGGAGGGCATCAGCCTCTCCTCCTGCTCTCCTCTCGGGCAGTGCGTGGTCTTGGTCGTCGTTCGGCAGCTCAAGTGCACAGACAAAATACACAGCTATAATTGACCTACAGTCGTATCTCTTTGCCATGTTAGGTCTTATCTGTGCTAATGGATGAGTGCAGTATCACGAGTATGCATTTTTAGTACGGGTCAGTTCTGGTGGGATTTCAGCTCTTAAAGGAAAAGCCCACTCTGAGGCGCTGAAACTCACACTATGTTCCATCAATCACAAGTCAACGAAGCAGCAGCTTGATTTATCTAAACCAAACTTTGTATTTGAACTGACAATGCCTTTTCTGAGGAAACACTTGGACCCCTTCACTTATTGAAGGGGGGGGGGGGGGGGGCTTCAGTAAGTCATGATGTGTTTGGCAAGACTGTGGCTGTTCCTGAGGCCAAAGCATGTCAGCGTGTGATGTTGACGAGTTTGTTGTAAATCCTGCATCAGATCTTTTTTCTCAAATGTTTTTTAATCTATATGGCAGATTTAAGATTTTTGAAACCATTGTTATTTATAGCCAAGTGGGCAAAAAGGGTAAGTTTCCTGGGATTGTTAAAAAAAGATTGCATTGCATTATTCGATAAGCGGGCAGATGCTTAATAATCAGATGAGGTTGCCAACTTTTGTTGTTTCAAAGGGTAAGTCACTGAGACCATGCTACTCTGGTTAGTCTATAACTACTTAGTCTTTATGGTCACAGAGCCTCTTTCCTGACCCATTTCCAATATTTCTTCTGCTCTGCTATGATACGTGTTTAGCCTTTTGTATCTTTCAGTCATTAATTGTCTCTTTGTTGTTGCCTCTTTTACTGTACAATTTGTTTAAGCAGCTTATGCAGCTATTAATCACTATGACTTTGACAATGGCAGGTGGCTGATTCTCACAGCTGGGTGGCTGGTGACGACCCCACCTCCCCTCTTAACTGTAGTGCAGATGGTTTATTTCACTGCTTTGTTAACTTTACGTTGCATTGTGTAATGGAGGCGGGGGGACCATTTGGGGTGGAGCTTGTTTGATATTTTTCACATTCTGCAACCGATTGCAACTTGTGGTGATTAAATGGTTGCCCAGAGCTTGAGGGTGTTGGACACGCGTATTGCTGTATTATCAGAAACAAATTGCTTGTAATTGCCAACTTGACACCATTCAACAACAGACTGATATCAGATCCATCTTATGGCAACATTTATGGCAGGTTTTAGTGAGAGAAATTCATCTTATTGATTAAAACAGATATTGACAAAGTTTAACTTTGAGCACATATCTTGCAGTTTAAAAAAGACAATAAGTCACAATATATCTTACTGCAATACTCTCTGCAAAATGCTGTCACAAATATATTGTATCGGGAGTGAAGTAGTGTGATAATATCGTATCGTAGGGTGATTCCAAAGGCCACAACAGTCACGGGACTGTTTGATGGATGAGATGCCTGGTCTGTGTGGATGGACAGCCTTTAGAAGTTCATTATGCCTCTTAGACAAGAAGACAACAAAAAATGCTTCAGACGAGCGGGAGTAGTATGAGTACTGTGCAAAGTGCAGACTTGTATGATCTGTCTGCGCTAAAAATTACATATGGAAGGAGAAGGTGGATTTATTTCCTACTCAGTGCATGTGAAAGCAATTCACAATTTTGCAAGTGAATTAAATTAAACGGTCGAATCTTTTAGCAGCGGCCCCCGGCCATGATTTCTAGCCTGGGATAAACATCTGCAGAGCCATTCAGTGTTTCCTCTCTGCTCTCCGTCTGATCAGAGTTCACTTGGTTCTCATGAAGCCGTGACAGCAGCGTGCGTGTCCTCGTGGTCACGTGCATGCAGGCTTGATGTGTTTGTTTGCATTCTAGCTGATAACTGTTCAGCATAGATGTGGTTTGAGAGGTTTGAAGCGTCGCACGCAAATGCAAACAAATTTCATCTGCACTGTGTCCCTTCACCCAGCTGTGAAATGCCTTCCTTTTGGGCCTGAAATGTTTAGATTGCCTCTGTTTGGAGGAGCGCACGCCTGCTTGTACAGTTGTTTTCTAACCATCGACCTCCGGGTTACATACCAGGGAAATCCACTGAGGATCTGGGTTTATTTACCACTTGGAAAACACAAACAATATTGGCATTATAAGACTGTCAGAGAAAACCAAGGATGTAGTTACAGCAGATACAGTGTTCTTTCTTGGAGTCTCCTTTGGGAGGTAAAAGATGGCTTTGCATTGTGATGGAGTGTCAGATTTGTGTGTGTGGTTACAGTGGCAGTTGTGGTATGTCTGAAGCATTGGGAAAAAACAAAATCTTGCTGCAAATAGAAAATATATTCCAAACTCAGGCATGCACGCGATTTAATTTGTCATCCACTTGAGCTCCAAATAGTATTCTGCTCCAAACACACACTGTTAAAATCTGATAAGTTGGTTTCATATTAAAAGAAAATGCAAACTCGTTGCCTCAAAATTATTAAATAACAGCAACACCGCACACCCAAGGGAGACAGAGAGGCGGACAATTGAGATCTTGTTGCTTAATGATGTTTTAGTATAAAAGAACGTACTTTGCATTTACCAGGGGGCATGCATCAAATAACATTTAACTTTATTTAAATACAGCCCTGAATCATTTAAATATCTTAATTGAATTGAAGTTTAATTATAGACCACTTTTCACACACATGTACTCACAAAGTGCTGTAGAATTAAAATAATAATTTAGGAATAATAACATTAAAATGTAACAGAAAATCAGAATAGAGTTGATAGCAATAAAAAACTTAAACGCATGTAGATTGATATTAGATGAGCAAGTAAAATCGTTTCTGAGCTTTGTGACATCGCGTGTTATCCTGCTAGAAGCAGCTGTAAGAAGATGAATGCACTGTGGTAATAAAGGGATGGACTTGGTCAGCAGCAACACTCAGGGAGGTTGTGATGCTTAAATGATCCTCAGCTGCTATAGGTTGATTCACCCAAAATGTGTGGAAAAAAATATCCCCTACACCAATATACTGTCGCCTTCAGCCTGAACTGTTGATACAACTACTATGGTCAAACCCAGTTAAATTACCTTTCTTCCTCATTCTGTTGCAGAGTTTTAACTTCAGCAGGGCATTTTCACCATGTCCACATGCCTAAATGCATTCAGCTGCTACCATGTGATTGGCCAATTAGCTATTTGCACTAACAAGCAGTTGAAGAGGTTTACCTGACAAAGTGGTTGCATAGACTTGGAAAGTATCACTGAATAGCTTAATTAGTTTTTAGAAAGTTTTGCAATGTTTACATTTGGTGTTAAGAGACCATAAACTCAGGTTTTCTTCTGTTCCTGTGACCAAACACCGCACGAGTACAAGAACAATGGGTTTATAATAATTGTGAACATTTGGTGGCCTGTTGCTAAGCTGAACTCTCACAAACACTAAAATCGCAGTACAAATCCTGAGAAATCAAAGTCTAAACACAACATAAATAACATCATGATTACAGCACTACTAAATTATAGATTTAAAGTTAAACATTAGCAGACTCTCAAGTCTCTGCTCTTGCAGAAGAGTTCTGTACAGTCAGGCAAAAGTTATTAAACAAAACATGTATTTACAGCTAAGCTGCTCAGTTTGTGGGCAAAAAGTTCACATAGGCATTAGTTAAGTGGAGCCCACTAGTTTATATTAAGTAAGGATATTGTTTGCATTGCATACAGTAAAAGCAGAAACAGATGCACCCCTACATTATTGAAATGCTCCAACTCTTTCAAGTGTTTCTGTTCAAGCAGCAAACAAGCAGCGCAGCAAAAACTGGGGCTTAAAAGTCCTGCTTTACCATTAAATATGCACTGTAGCCTATTTTCCCTTCTCAGATGTTGTAGCTACACCCTGCTCCGTAATCATGAAAGCTACCCCAGCTCATGTCTTTTTAGTAAGTAACTACTCTCTGCAAGTGGTACTTACAAAAGGACTGGAAAGCAGCCTGTCCTTGTCTCATTGCCACAGGGCTCACCACACATCCCTGTGACACTTACTTCACAATTATACAGGCTGCCAAAAAGACTTTGGGAAGTCAAAGAAACACCTGTGAGGAGAGAAGTAGCATATGGAGGAAGAAGACAGATGAGAGGGGTTCATGAGAACCTACAAAATATTGTTCAGTGGAGCTGATGTCATATGAAATACGACAGCCTGGAAACACTGAGGTCAGTCTTCCTATCCTCGCGTCCTTTGCCAATGTCTGGAAGTCATTTTTTTCACAACGCTTGGCTTCAGTTTCTGCATTAGTGTACCGACTGATCTTGGCAGGCTGCTCCATTTTTTCCTCCTTTTTTTTTTTTTGTGCGTGTTAACATCAGGGTTCATGTAGGACACTGAAGGAATCTAGAGTTTCAGTTAGTAACTGCAGTGACCTACAACTACAGCGCAGTGAGTGAAAACAGCCGTGCTCTGTGCGGTAAAAGTGGATTGACACATTTTTCTGAGAGAATCCCCGGACGGTTAGTCAAACCTACAGGCTTAATCTGACAAAATAACGTGTGTGTGTGGGTGTGGGTGCTTGTGTGACTGCCTCTTGGCAAATCTCATTCACTAATACCCCGGCAGCTCAGCAAGGGAGCGCAAGCGCCTATTGACTGCATCTCTGGGTTAAGTTCGTGGCTGAGTAGCTTGCTAATCTCTCTCTGCTCCGTTGATCTTCACTCTCTAGAGAGTCCTGATTATTTTGACCCACGTGCCACACAGTCAACCATACTCGGTGTATGAGTCGAGAGCTGCCCCTGAGATTGTCACCGCAACATGCCTTTGGGGTGGCAGGGAGGGTCACTGTCATGTTTGATTTGTCAGCTTCACCCCTCACTGCTTTTTGGTGATCCCCATCAAGAGATTATTCAGATGAAATGGTGTAAATAAGGAGTGAGATTTCAGGCTTTAAGCTGATCAGCTGTGATCAAGCTGTGTTAATGATGAAGCCTGAGAGCTCGACACACGGATTTGTTTGCACTTAAATGACAAGTGTGCCTTTGAAACAAAGGACCATTTTGATCCAGCTGTGCGCTAACACAAGAGGCATTTCATCATGTAATTCTGTATGTGTGTGAGTGTTACATTACATTTGCCAATAAACCCTGTTGGCAGCTAGCCAGCCGGTGGGACCTCCATCAGATCCCAGTGGCCATCGTGGGAACATTCCTGACGCAGCGTTATTCCATAATTCCCACCATGTGTGGTTTTTCCAGAGCCCAGTGCTCACTGCATGGGCCGTGGAGAATCCCACAGAGGAGAGGAGATCAGCTCCTTGTAATTGCAACCAGACTTGGCCGTGTATGAGTGGGTATTGCTAAAGAAGCCTGTGAGTGATAGTAACCACTGGGAAAAGCTGCTAAGCAGAGCAGGTTGTGTTTCTAGCTTCAGTAGAGTCTTGGTGCCGTAATTTGAATAAAGATTTAGCTGTTTAAATAGAAAAAGTAAAATTAAGGACCCACATGGGTAGTATTTTAATATTAGAAAGCAGTCTTCCCAGCGCCCTGTACTGAGAGTAAAAGGGTGATATGAATAGAGTTTTGAAGGTAATTTGAGGGGTTTTTTTTTTTCTTTCCCAGCCTCAGCTGACATAAAAGTTGTAATTTTAGTCCTGACCCACTGAGGAGGTCATGCTGGCCTCTGTGCAAGAAGGAAAGCAGCTACTTCTCAGAATTGCACTTGACTTGGTATAACTGCATTGCATTGATCATTACTAATGCCTTCCCGGTGAGAATCGGCACTGGATCGAACCCTGAAGGCAGCTGATTGATTGTTCATCTGCCCTCACAAGAACGCTCGGGGTCCTTATCTTGTTTTGAGAGCAGATGAAGGTGTGTATCTATTCTGTGTCGCAACAGTTACATTTTATACAGTAAATCCATTTTCCAGAAAATAGCTTGTCATCCAACCCACACGAATGAGCCTAATGCTTAAAAAAAAACAATTAATCTCTAGTTTGTATTGTGTCACCTTGACATTTTTTTGTGAAGCTGACATTTTTTTGTGAGCTGATAGGTCAGCGTGTGATTATATACCACTACAACCAGGGCAGATGGGGCCTGACTAGTGAGACACACAGCAAATTCTGGATACCAATGCAATGTATTAATCTTATGTTAAAGTTAATGTTTTTACACTGGATAGCGTGCTACTTTAAGTGTAGTGGTGTTGTTTTGTCAACACCATTCAGACTTTGAACAGTCTGCTGCAGCTGTGTTTGTGTGTCAAAGTTTGTGTGTCAGAGTCAGATTGTTGCTCATGCAAAGATTGTGGATTTGATATAGTTACCAAGAAGCGTAGTGCACATGTGTCATGCATTTATCCCTGCCCTCTAACTCATTCGCCCGCTTGCTAATTTCACCTACAACAATCTGAGTCTTTATTTCCTGCTGTGACATCATCACTCCATGCTTTCCAACTGCACTGCCCTTCTTCCCACTTCCTGGCCCGACAGGAAATGAGCCGCCCCAGAGGAGTGCTGCTAATCGGGGAAGTGTGGGTGGACAAGGACACACCTGTGTCCACTACACTGGACTCTGTGTTTCCCCTCAGTCTGGTGTTGACTGGGGCACCAAAGTAAAGCACATAAAAAATAATGAAAGAAAAAAAAAATCTGCTGATGTTGCTGACAGCGAGACACAGAGCACCTTTTTGGGGCAGTTGTGGGGTTTTTTTGTAGTGCCCAGTTAACAACTTGAGTTTCCAGTCAAAGAAAGACAGTGTTGCTTGGTAGTTACTAGTTTGTTTGTTGTTGCATCTCCATCATAACTTGGTCATGTTTGTCTGTGCATGTGACGCAGGCCTGCCTTTGTTTTCAGCCGTGGAGCAGCTGCCCCACCGGCCGCCGCGCTGTTGTGACTGAAACAACTGTGTGTCCCCCCCTGCAGCTGCACAGGCCCATGTGTCACTGCCGCACCTGTTCAATGGCCCTGTGTTGACTGAGTGATATCACATGTCGACTGTGTGCAAATTACACAGAAATGGTGGGGGGAGGGTGATCTGTAATTTGAGCAGGCAATGTGTTTTTTTTATTGTTTGTTTGTCTTTTTAAAATGCAAGTGTCAGTAATGCCGTGCATGTGCACAACGCACCCATGAGATCTTTCATCCCCTTTAACACTCTTCCCTTGTTACATGAAGTCTGTTTGCTGTGAAAACACACACACACAGTTACACAGGCCAGGTTTTTTCCTCTTTCTGTTTTTGCTCCCGGGAGGGGCCTCATGCTGTGGCACAACAACAGTTGGTGCGTAGAAAAACGAAGGAACAGCTGAGACCAGCGGGAATAGCCATAACATCAGCTGCCGGCCTCTCTTTCTCTCTCTCACACACACACAGTAAATGCACACCAATATACAGCATTTATATTTCCTGTCTTGCTCAGCATGTTCTAACCTTATACTACCATTATTTTTCATTGTCAGATTATGATTCAACATCTAGATTTATTTGTAGATCTTAAAAAAGGGGGGAAAATGGGCTGGTGTGAGTCAGCGGTGTTGCGAATGAAATGGTTAAAGCCTAGTCAGCGTTATCGCCGGTGACTGGTGAGTCACAGTCGGTGCACACCTAAGAGTTTTGACAAGGTTTCTACTCTGACTCATGCTGTGAAATGATTAGCCTGTGGCGGTTAGACATGCTTATTAGGTTTTAGCTGCACGCGTGCGTTCATGCGTGTGCTGGCGGGAAATGCTTTGTAGTAAAATGAAGGCGGCCTCCACAGCTCAAATGTCACATTGTTAATCTCGCCGTAATGATGGAGAGAGTTTATGATGGAGAGCGAACCGCACTTGATTGCTTTCAGAGCTTTATGATAAGTGTCTCGCTGGCCACGCGCGGCGTTTAAGTCTGTGCTTGGTTAAATCGCTCGCTCTCGAGCACCCTCCGGTTAATCCCCTGCATTCTTGTGACAGTGAAATCAGCCTGCTCGTCTCCAGCTGCTGGCAGCCGTGCCTCTCGATCCTCCTGCAGCGCAGTGAGAGCAATAGGAGGCGATCCACAAGTTTGGGGTTTCACTGACTAATAGCTTTCGATGAGGTGACCAAAAGCGGGGATTGTATTTTGCCATCGCAACTCAAAATATGCACTAAATCATATCTAATGGATTTTCTTCTTCTCTTTGTTTCCACAGCCCCAGAGTGAAGTGGCAGTGTCATCTGACCTTTAACCTCAATAGAAAGAAGGAAAAGCCACTTCAGAGGTAAGACTTCCTGTAAAGCAGAGTGACTACTTTTTGTGGGTTATAAACTCTTGAGTGTAGGAAAAAGTTAAACTGTTATTGACGCTGCTGCCAGTAAGCTTTGCGAAACCTCTTTGCACACATCACACACGCAGATTGTTGTTTTTTGTGTTGGTGTAGCAAACTCAAAGAGAAGTTCTATTTAAGGTGGTTTCAAATGCCTGTTTTATTGCAGTGCCCCTGACATGCATGTCTGGCGCACCATGTGCTCAAACCATCATATCGCCTGTCGTGTCACTGGTTTACAGTTTTTTCTAAGTTAACAGTGTGGAGTCATGTTTATTTCGCAAAGCTGGAGCAAGTGGGGGTGCACAGAGGGAGGCTTTGCCCCTCCTCGAAGCCTTGATTCAGAGGACCTTGAAAATCAAAGCCAAATCAAAGAGAAGTAAAGCCTCTGAGGATCTTGTCAGGGAGAGTCTTCCTCGCCGAAGGAGATAATTCCCGATTTAAGTGGAACCATGTGAGTCGAGCCGCGGCTGGGGTCTGTAGTAAGAGATGCTCCTCACAGTAAGCTTTTATTTCTCTCACTGTCGCAGATCTGTGTTGAATTTGCAATCTGTGGTCTCAAAAGTTTCCACTCTAATTTACACTGAGGATGTTGACTTTACTCTCCCGCCCCCACAGATCAAGTACTGTACTTATTTTCTGAAAAGTTGCACATATGCAAACTAATCTATTTTTAGCTACTGTGTTAGCCACACAGATGTTAGTAAATGCACAGATGACTACAGACATTCACACCTCTGATTTTTTTTCCATAACACACTGGAATAAAACAACAAGATCCAGGAAGTTTAAGAACAGCTTTGTAAGGGGGGAAAAAAAGAAAAGCCGCTCTGCAAATATTACGGCTTGCTGGCTGCTATTTTCCAGACTGGTTTTTATTATTTTTGTTTATTGAAGTGATTCACAAAAACAAGCTAATTCAAATCTTTTGGTCCCAGTCTGGTTGGGTTATTGTTGGTTGCGAATGATTTTTGCTAGAGTGGGACGCAGGACAGAAACAATCTTCTCTTTGTTGATGCTGTTATTTGTACAGTAATGCCCTTTATCCACTCATGGCACTGTCTATTACCTGAAGCCCTTCCAAATTTAGTACCTAATGTGTTTTCCATTTGTTCCAGGATTGCATACAGTGTTCCTATTCATGTTTTTGTTTTGTTTTTTAAATCAGATGTGAAAAGAGAGGTCTGGTCAACGTATTTGAAAAATGAAAAAATGTCTAAACAAAAAAGAGAAAAATGTGAAGAGAGAAAGAGCCAGACACACAAATGTATGTGTGTGAGGGAGCTGGATATTTAAGAGGGCCCCTTGCAGAGATGCAGCCTGGGGCCTAAAGAAGGAAGAGTCCTCGCCCTGGAATTAAACTGTTCCAGGAAGTAGGGATGCTTTTGTGTCTGTCAGGGAGTGGTGACACAGTATGTGTCACTGTCTTGTGTTTAGAGTGGGGCTGCCTCTAAAGTTCACACTCAGCTGTCAGTTTCCTTCCAACATGTCCATCACGCGCTTTGGGGGCACGGTTAACGAGTGATTGTTCTGGGTCACAGTTGTCTTGGCAACGCCTTCGTGGAAGCACCGGATGTTCTTAAAAAGAAACGTCCTTGAGACAGTCTCTCCGACTTGTCCCAAAGACATGCAAGCTGCAGCCACGGAGACCTCTCGGAAATGAAAAAAATTATTTAAACGCGTGTGCGTTAATGACACAGCAGGAATGCAGGAGCTGGTGTGCCAGGAAGAGGGGTCTGTCTCATGAGAGGCAAACGCACACCAGCGGCAGGGGTTATGGACAGAAGCAAAGACCAAGAAGCAAAGACCAAGGGAGACATGGGAAATGTAGTAATAGAGGAAGTCATTCCCAGCTGCCAGTGAGGTGTGGGCATGCATATGTAGTTTTTTCTCAGCCTTCGTGCAGAGTGCATCACACATGGCTGGTTTGTGTGTCTGTGTGTGTTTTAGCATGTGGTGTTTGTGCAATTTGTTGCACCCACTGTGGGCTTTTTTTTTTATTCCCTAACAGGTGGCAGATGTAAACACACTGTTCAGCTTGACCGAGTAACCAAATGATAATGAAGAGGGAAAAATGATTGGCACTATAATGATTTCATTTGTCTACAGTGGATGATTTGATTATGGAAAAGTACTTAAATGAGGCTTTTGCATATATCCATTTTCATTTTGGAGCCTGGGGTTCTTTGGGGGCATCTGCATCTATTTTCATCAAAAATGGTCTGTTGTAGACAGCAGGCAATATGTTTGGGGTTTTTTTCCCTTTACTTCACCATAATGCTAATTTCTGGCTTTGTATTTTTGTTTTTTCACTCTACTTGAATAGTAGAACTCTAGAAGAAGAAACCAAGTGTTTAGAGCATTCTGAAGGCTGACATTTTGGCATTGATGGATAATCGGCCCATAATTAATTACATAAGTAAGAATTATTGTTATATTCTGCTGGACGGGCCTTAAAGAGTACCTCTAGGATATAGTGTGGCATTAAAAACTCCTACTCTTGATGAGTTCATGATGCAAACACACCCCTTTTTATTGAAATGACTTGCCCCAGGTTCATATTTGTGTCTGAGCAAGCACAAAATAAGACTGCATGCAATGCCAACCAGCGAGCATCAATTCAACCAAAAGAAAACAAGAGAAGGAAATCGGTAGAGTGTTTACGCCGTGGCTTTGCAGCTCTTTATATGCTACCAGATCAATGGGTCTCATCTATTTTTTAAGCACTGCCTGTTTGTTTTTTAATGTCTGGCTTATACTTCTCGACTCGTCGGCCTCTGCCGTCTGCTGCTGCAGTGCTGCATCATGTTTTACAAAGTTTGTGTGGGTGTGTATGAGCCCACTGCAGCAGACCACCTGAGCCCCTTCATCTATTTGTGTGTGTGGTTGGAAGTGTTGGACGTAACCTGATCTCTTGAGGGAATGGACAAGACTATGGATTTCACATTTGGACCGATGCCCTGAAGGAAGCAGGGGCGCTGAGACATCGTTGCTGTGTTTCCGTGTAAGGGAGAGTGACACAGACAAATAAGAAGAGACTTGCCCATGTGCGTGCTCGCTGCTTCAAAGTGACGTCAGCTTTTTCACCAAGTGCATAAATGACTATATTATGAAGTGCTGATAGACTGTATGCTTTGTGGTCATGGCTACAAACAGATGTTCAAACACTGTACTAACAATGTAGGTTGTTACAGTGTATGTGAGGCCTGTCAGCACAGAGATGTGCGTGCGTGCTTGTGTGTTGCCATGGCAGTTTCTCTTTGAATAGATGCAGGGCAGCTGAAATTTGGCTCGCTCTGATGCTGGTGAGCTGTTGAGTCCTCGCACCTTACCGCCCACCAGTGTGACCGTGCATTTTCACACTCCCTCTCTTTTCTAGTCTCACTTTCTCTTGCTCTTCCTCTCTCCATCTGTCTGCTTCTGACATCCTCCCCATCTTTCTCCTCTCTCTGTCCCCCATCTCTTTCTCTGCCCCTCCTTCCTAACTGGCTGCGTAAGCCGGAGTGGTTGAGTGATCCTGAATGCACTCAAGCGTGTGTGCGTGTGTGTGTGTGTGTGTGTGTGTGTGTGTGTTTCTTCCCTGCTTACAAGCTGTTGCTCGTGCTTGACTAATAACACGGGAGCTGTTGTTTCGGCCAGCCCCCCCTCCACAATCTAATAGCTGGCTCCGTTCCTCCATTATTATTGTACCCATCCATCATTCCTTCTCTGCTCTCTCTCCAGCCTGTTAACTATCTCGTATCACCCCCCCACCCCACCCCCCACCAACCAAGTAGTCCGTCCCCTTGATGTGCTTGCTTTCATGTGACACATGCCACTTCTTATTCGTGTTCTGTTTTTGACTTATGTTTACAGGACTGTCTCAACATTTGAGACAATGCTGAGATTTCGGAGCACATTTCCATCAACGCTCTCTTGTGTTTAGTGCTGCCGTAGTCATGTGTGAAAGAAGGCTGTAGCCCTCCAGTTTTAAAGCCTAAAATTTACCATTATGTAAACAGGCCGTAGATTTAACATACAAGCGCAAGTTTACTTTTTTTTACATTTATTTTAGGAATTTACAGCTTGAATACAGGCGTCAGGATGAATCAGGGCAAAATATGAAAAAAATACTTCATTAAAAACAACAATATAGAACGTAATGATGTGGTAGTCTAACTCTTACACATCTGGCAGTGCTGACGAATCAATCGACAGCAGGTGGTGGGAGTGTTAGTTTCATTTTCAGGTATTACTGGTGCTGCTGGTCATGACATCAGTATGTAAACACTCCTTGTGTAGCATAAAACAGAAACTATCACAAGTGAGGCTTATTAATTTTGGCATGGCTCTTACTTTAATGTATCTTCCTTGTGTAGTGTACAGCTTTGAGTGTTCCCCATGCCACAAATAAGGAATGAGCTCCACCCATACTGTATGTCCCTCACCCCTTCTTAAATTAAACCTGTAATCATCTTGTCACAAGCTTTCCTCATTAACCTTTAGGGCTGCAGCCACGCTAGATTTTCCCATTCATCATGGGCAAACAAGCACAGTGTGTTATGTCGTTTTCTGAGTCAGACATCACAGGCTACTACAGGTCAGCCAAGGCTGACAAACCAGCCACACCTAGTTGGACTTTTGGTCCAGCCACTCCCTTGTTCAAAGAGTTCTTTTACTGGCACTTCGAAGTTTCCTATTTTCCTTCTTTTTACTTGCATAATGCCCACATGTTGACGCAGGGATGGCAGCTTCTGGCTTTCATTTTTCGTCTCCTGGTGTGACTTTGTATATGAAGGGAGGGGACCAGGGGGGAAAAGGCAAGGCAGGGACAGAAAGCAGGGATGGGAGTGGAAATGAGCAAATAATCAGCATCTGCATGGCAAATGCAAGCCTGGAAATGACACACACTCGCACATTTACAAAGAGATCGTATCTATTTTTTATATCTTAACAGTAGTGAAACCAAGCATTTGTCTGCTCCAGGCTTTGTTCTTTGACAGAAGACCGTATTTCAACTGTCAAGCCACAAACAAGATTACAAGACGCGCTCAAAAGCGCCTATTGCCTTCAAACGGCTACAGGATGTCATTATGATATTTTGACACTTGGCTTTACAGCGTGGTGTTTTTACTGCGATGACACAAACACATGCATGTGTGAAAGGTGAATCATAGTCTGACAGGTTAGAAGTGCAGCTTGCACCAGATGATGGTCTGACATGAGAAAAAGAGATGAGGGGGAGAAGATCAGAGATGAATGCATTAAATTTATTTTAAAGGAGTGGGTGATTTTCAGAAACATTCAATTAACATGTAGTTTCCCTTTGTAAGTACCAAGAGTTTGCAAATGAGCTGTATTACATGGAACAGACGGGCCTTACAACTGCTGGATTTTTAACAAGGAAGGCGATCACCAGGAAACCTGCATGAGGCTGTTTTTGTGTTTATAGATTTGCATGTTTTTATACACTACAGTGCTAGAATATACAGCACTTATTTTATAAATACATTGCTAAAAAAAGGAACTTTTGTTTTAATCAGAGTGCAGCTTCAAGTCAGTTAAACTTGTGGGATATTGATCTGGTCAGTTAAGTAGCAGAGGGGGTTTGCTCATCAGTTTCAGCTGCTTTGGTGTTAATGAGACTAACAGAAGGTGCACTAAAGAGACAACAATGGCACGACCACTAAAACAGGAATGGTTTTTACAGTTAGAGGTCACTGACTTTTCCCCCCTCCATCTTTTCTGACTATTTTTTCACTAGCTTTGCGTTTAGCTACAGTCAGTGTCACTACTGGTAGCATGAGGCGATACCTGGACGCTACAGAGGCTGCACAGGTAGTCCAACTCCTCCAGGATGGTGCATCAATTTGTGCCATTGCCTGAAGGCTTGCAGTTTCTCCCAGCACAGGAGAAAGCGATTTAGGAGAGCCTGACAGGGCCGTACACGACCCTTAACCGATCATCAGGACTGCTGTCTGCTCCTTAGTGAGCAGACATGCAAGAGCACTGCAAGAGCTACAAAATGACATCCAGCAAGCTGTTGGTGTGACTGTCTCTGACCAAACAATCAGTAGCAGTGCAACCTGAGGGCTTGACTTCCTCTTATGGGCCCCTATGCTCACTGCCTGGCACCATGGGGTTTGATTTTTAGGATGTCTTTGAATTCAGCCCTCTGTAGGTTGATAATTTTAATTTCCATTAACTGATGTGGTATCCTTTCATTTCTAAGAGATTACCCAATCCATATCAGTATAAATAAGGTGGATTTAAAAATGGCCTATCAGATATGCATAATCACATGGTTTTGTGTTTGTTTGTTTTTCCCTCTAGATTACTTCACTTCACACACACTACATTGCCCAGAGGTTATCAGCAGCATTTACAGCACTGGGACATGCATTAATATCCCCAGGTCCGATGACCGACTGTGTTTGGAGCTGTTCCTGTCTATGGGTGTTGTAGATGCTTTGCCTGCTTCCTCTGTTTCAGCTTTGTTTGCATCTGCCCCCAGAGACCTTTATCGGCATGAGCATTTTGTGTCCCATTAAACTCTCAAGAATTCCCGCTCTCCATTTAGAGCCAAGCACCACGACAGTGTGGGCATCGCAGAAATTCAGAGTTTGTTATTGCCACGCTGTTTCTGGTTTTATTGCCTCATGTTTCTCATTTTGGCGTATTTTGAAATGGTGATATAATGTGTTGAGAATATTTTTAGATGAGAGGTGTCAGACACTGGCGTTAAGCTATTTTTGCAAAGATTGTTTGAGAGAAGAGAAAAATAGCGGTGAGGAGTAGGTGGCTTTGGAGATGACCCCTACACTCCTCACTGCAACATTTCAGCACACATACAGTTGAGGCTTGGTGGAGGTTTTTCTCCAAAAATAGCATATTTAGAAGTACTTGGGGAAACATTCAGTCAGTGGAGTATCTGGTCACAACAGTGTTTACACAGCTCGAGTCATTTTCCACCTCCCAGCCCTCTGACTTCCTGTGCGATGGAAATATGAAAGGCTTTATTTGTAACTCAAATGTTGAGAGTAGTTGATCATTTGTATGTCGACTGCAGGCAGAACAGGTGCTGCTGAAGCTGCCGGTGCATTACAGTCGGCACTTGTTTTCCGCTTCTCTCGTACTTTCATATGAATTCATAACTTTCACAAAATAACTCTTGATCTTAATGTAGTACATTTTCATCTGAATATTAAGAGAATAAAGACCCAAGACTGCAGCTGTTCCTGCATATTTGTGCTTCCCTACAGGGTTTAATATTGGATCCATTAACTTTTAATAACAAAACATGCCTCTGTCACCTAACCAAAGGCTTGTTTGAAGCCTGACATGTCATATTTGGTGTGAAAACAGGCCTTAGGCTGCATTAGTCACTCCAGTCAATGTGACGTAAAAACAAGAGATCAGCAAGTTCACGTTTTAGCCAGTCCAGCTTTGTTTTCTCGCCTTAGCTTCTCTTTCTGAATCGTCACCCTATTTTCTGTATTGCGGTGAGGGTAGACTTGACACATCTGCAGCCAGTTGGATTAATAAAAAGTCCCACTTAATCAGTTGCATACAAGGATGTTTTATTAAGAGTTGGAAACTTATTCGAGACACAATAATTAAACAACAGTTTAACATCGAGTTTTCATATTGCTCCCTTTCTAATCCTCTCGATACGCTCTGATCTGGATGACTTGGGCTAAAGATAGACACGTCTTTCTCCTCCTCCTCCTCCCACATACTCAACCTCCTCAGCGCTGGGTGCTTACTGCGCTTTCTTTAACAGTTTGAGATTTTTGTTCTTAGAAAACACTCTGCATAAAGAGATGAGCAGCCACTGCGAGTTTACATGAAAACCAAAAAGAGACTCCAGAAGGAGCCTCCACGGGAAAAGGCCTTTGACCTTTATTCTTTCACCCCAGACCTCTGAGCTGCCCAGCAGTCACAGGAGACAGATGAATGGCGGTCATGCTCAGACAAGACAGACGGGACCATGCAGCATCAGCAGGGAAAAGGCCACAGCTGGTGTTTAGTTTGCGATGACGCCTGTAGGAGTGCATTTGCAGACTACATACACACGCATATATACACAAACACAACCTCCTATCCCCGTGTCTCTCTCAGGTCATGCTCCATAAGCTTAAAAGCAGGGCCTCAGGTGGTAATTCACTTAAACCTGCAGCAGCATCTGCTGTTAAGGCCGTGATTCCATTAGAATGACAGCAGCTATTTCCAAAGTGCTCTTTGTTTTTGGCTCTGCATCGTTTTCCCTCTATTTTTACTCTTTCTGCATCTGGACTGAGTACACACCTACAGCATATCTATATATATTTGTACTTGTTTTTTGACCTGACCACAAGTCTATGTGTGTGGAAGAGACCCTTATAAAGGACTCCAGGCCGTTTACACACAGCTGTTAAGTGTCCTGCAGTGCGACTCATTTCCTGTATGTGTATTTACATATGGAATAACCTCAGGGAATAATGGCAGTGCAGGCTCATTTGATTTTTAGTCATTTCCTCTTGCGCTCGTCTTGATGCCATAGCTCGAGATACTCACCTGATTTTACAAAATCATGGCTGTGACTGAAGAGTCCCCATATGGAGCCACATTTCATGGTAGCCAAGGAGACAAACGATTCAAATTGTGTTACGATGTAACATGTGTGGGCATAAGGGTGGTGATGTCTGGATCTCACTCAAGTTTCTTCCCCCCCATTCCTACAAGTGTACAAGTGCCACCCCCGCCACTACCGCCACTATAAGTGGTATGGATAAGCTGGACGACAGCTGGAGCTTTCTGCAAGGAAACAAGTCATGTGGGCAATTAGGAATTTTGCACATCCTGGCTATTTCCTGTTCTGACTGCCACACACGTTCACGAGTGCATGGATGTAATTTTAAGCGCACATATACACACTGGGTTGTTTTTGTTTACATACTCATTGACTCCATTCTTTCCTCCACAAGATGACAAGTTCATGTTTCTCATGTGTTTTAATGAGAGTGCCGGAAGAAGGAAGCTATCCATCATCAAAAGTATAATAAACACTCTGTGACAAGCTTTGGTCTGTAATACAAGCTTGTAGCACCAGCTTCAGGGTACGTCTTCTACATGCACCACATACAGTGATTTCTAGTAATAAGCATGCTGGAATTTGTCTGAAATAAGCACCCCTCAGCTGCTTAGCTTTTCATCTTTTATCTGGTTTGCTACGACCTTCATCACATTCTAACAACAAAGCATAGCTTTCAGATCACCAAGTGTTCATTTTAGCCATAAAGGCAACGGCACACAAATACTCACACATACAAGCAGACGTTTTGCTAGATCAAAAGAACAGGGGTCATCAGCGGGGTTAATCCCAGTTTGGTACAGTCCCCTCTAGTGACTGACACCACATAGCTGGGATAACATGGAATGACACCCTCTGAAAACATCAATGGGATTACTCGGGAATATTCCATCTGACTGGCCTGTTTTGGGGGCTCCGGAGCCAAGACAGGAGTGCACACCAAGGGAAAAACAGGTTGAGCGTTCTGCTTTCGTTTGTTTAATATCCAGTGTTGAATATACAGTGGTGTAATATTTTTCTTTGTGTGTGCCAAGCTGATAGTGTGCAGTAAGAAAATGTGTTTCTGCACTTCTTCTGGCATCTGACCGGGTATCAGAGCCATGACCACCTCCTCCTGTGCTCAACCGTACTTTGCTTCCACTTGACAGGTCTGTCACCAGATTAGTGAACGATCTTCCTCGGTGCACATCGGCATTTGGGTGAACAAATTTTTTTCACATGGACCGGAGACCATCGCATTAGAAAGAGAAGGAAATGAGGATGAATGTAGGCACGCATCAAGGCTGCAGATTGTTTTGCGTTGTCAGTTGGAGCCATTTTCTGTTATGTTTGCCTCCTTCATATCATTCATTCAGTGTTTTGTCTACTGTGGCGTCCTTGTGTGTATGAAAAGGATTGGGTTAGACAATTTAGCTTTGACTCTAGAGCGTCAGATTTGCTCCTGATTTTATTCTGATTCTGTTTAATTGTTAGATATATGGGACTCGAGTCGGCCAGGCAAACAGATGCATGCTGGTGTTGCGCCACTTTCCATTTAACCCACTAGAGGGAGCTCTGCCATCACCTTTGACTAAAAACAGCTGGGCATCCTCAGCGAGCCAGCTATGCTTTCCATCCTATTATCCACCGGCCTTTAACAGCACATGCTATTGCTCCCTGTGGTCTGATTAATATCTTAATTCAACAGTGATCTGTGGGTCTCCAAAGAAAAGAGTGTTTTTTTTCTGCAGACATGAGGAAGATGCTCTGCTCCTCCCTCTGTGTTGGCTCTTGAGCTGGTAGTAGAGGTGCTGGGCGTGTCAGTGATGCACAGCACACAAGACACCACAGGGTGATCGCACAACACAAGGTGCCCGCTAGGGGTCTGCGAACTGTTGTCATGGTAACAGGCAGTGAGGTTGGCATGAGATTAAGTTGTTTTCGCGTTTTGTTTTGTTTTTTCCCCCCTCTTTCCTCATTTAGATAATTCCTGCTATGTGGGTGTGAAATTGTCTCTTATTTTTTTCCCTTTCTGTTTCTTTTGCATTTGTGTGTGTGTGTGCGTGTGTGTGTGTGTGTGTGTGTGTGTGTGTGTAGATGGACCAGGTATCTGATGATGAGTTGGACCATGGAGCAGAGGAAGACAGTGACAAGGAGGACCAGGACCTGGACAAGATGTTTGGAGCCTGGCTGGGAGAGCTGGACAAGCTCACACAGGTTAAAACACAAATACACTCACACACACTAAGGGGGTGGTTTGTTACACAGACGTAGACAGAGCACCGAGAAAGGATGGGGCTGTATCCATAGCAACCTTAACACTGCTAATCCTGTCTCCCTTTACTGTATCCTAGCAACTCCACTCCCACCACCACCACATAGTATTTGTGCAGGTTTCTGGGTAACTGAGGAGTCTGGCAGGCAGACGAGGTTGTTACGATGCGCTTTGACTGTAGTGTCAGAGTGTGAATGTGTGTTTTGCAAATGTGAATCTTATGAGTTTCGTGTGTGTGCGCACATTGCAGAGTCTGGATGATGGCAGGCCGCAGAAAGCACTGCAGAAACCTCCTCTCAGGCAGGAGACGAACATGGCCAACTTTTCCTACCGCTTCTCAATGTATAACATAAATGGTAAGACCTCACTTCAGTATAACAACAGAACAGAGATGCACTTATTAGTATAACCCTCTCTTTGGCAATAACTCCTGCTTTGCTCCTTGCAGAGGCGCTGAACCAAGGGGACACAGTGGACCTGGATGCCCTGATGGCTGACCTGTGCTCCATCGAGCAGGAGTTGAATACCATTTCCAAACCAAACTCAACTTCTCGCAGCCAGAGCAAAGGCCAGCAGAGGGCAGCTGGAGGGCGCAGTGCTAGCACCAAGCACACAGGCACCAGTGGAGGAGGAAGCAGCGGAGGTAGTCCTGCTGATTTATGGGCTTTTAAAACAAAAAGTGCAGTTCCTAAACAATTTGATACTCATTATGAAGAAGTGAGACTGTTATCATTTGGTATCCTTTCAGATAGTAGTCAATTGTAAGGCATGATGTCTGAGATTGTTGTACAGCAGTGGCTTCCAGCTTGCAGCCCAGTCAGATGAGCTCAAGAGCCCTTCCATCACTTCCACCTCATCTTCATTTAACCTCATTTTAAACTTGATCGGGAATGTTTCATCTGTTATTGAACCATAACAGAACCATTGAACCATCAACCATAACCCTTTATTGTCATTGTCCATGTACAATCATATTATGGGTTCTCCACACCAACTGTGCAGGAATAAAATATAAATAGTAAGACAGCAGGAATAAATAGCAATCAGGAGGAATATATACAATGCAGCCCACTTTGATTTTAGGTACGCTGGACCTGTGGAACTCCCCTTTCTTTAACTACACATTTAAAATCTCTGAAATATCATAATGTAAGAAAAAGTAGGGCAGTATAAGCTGTAAAACTAAAGTCTGAAATCTTCAAAAGCCATCGAGCGGGCCAGATTGGAGTCTTTGGGAGGGGAATTCTGTTCCCCTGGCCTTATATTGACACCCCTGCTCTACACTGCTGGTTTCCACCTTTTTATTCATGCTCTTGGCTAGCTTGTAGTTTTTGCTGTTTATTCAGCAGCTGTATTTGTATTCCATATACATACTGCATTTAGCAAACAAGTTCAATTACTTATCCACATTTTAGGCTGCCTATATCAACCATTTTTTCATGTTTAGGATTTTGAAAGTGATACCATTGGTAATCTTTCCATGTCCCCCCTAGCTGCAACACAAATATACCCCCTGTGGTTAGGAAACACTGCTGTGCATCAAAAAGAAGGAAGTCTTTGTGGGATGAAAGAAAAGTGTAAAACTGGGGTTGAGAGAAATAAACACCTGCAAAGTTATAACAGAGAGAGAAAAGGTGAAGCTTTATAGAAAACAGTCAGTTTTGTTGAGATCTTTCTTCTTGTGTCAATATTTAATTCAATCGAATATTAATTTCACTGTCAAATTGAAACCCGCCCCAACAGGAAGTGCAAGCAGCAGTACTCGAGCATCACCGGCCAACACGGTACGAGGTGGCAGCGCCACTGCTCGCCCCGCGGCCTCTAACATCTCCCTAGATGACATCACCTCTCAGCTAGAGAAGGCCTCCCTGAGCATGGATGAAGCGGCACGTCAGACGTCCTCCTCTTCCTCCTCCTCGTCCTCATTTTCCTCCAGCACCATCCGGCGGCCCTCGTCCGGATCGTCCGGCGGCGGAGGGCAGCATCGGAGGACTGGTTCGGTCGGTGCTGTCACCGAGCAGGACGCACCATCCCAGCGGTCTAGTGTGAACTCGGCATGTGCCTCAGCTTCGAGCATGGACTCCCTGGATACGGATAAAGTGACAGGAGGAGAGGTGGAGAGCCAGGGCAGCCCGATCTCACAAGGACAAAACCAAACCAATACAGAGGTACGAGCCACACTGAAACACACACATAGACGTATCAGACGGTTTAAATGAGTCTTTCCAGATGTGACGGTAAGTGTAATGTACACAAGGACTGCGGTCAGTTCAGTTTGTAAGTCAGGAGAAGTGAGAAAGTACTAAGCATAGACCTTAACGAAGCCAAGCATGTTTATACACACATACTGATTGGAAGGAACTGCATGCCTGAAGTCTATCCAAAGTAAATGCACAATGCATCCTCTGTATCGTGCATTCGATGCTATCGGTGAATGCATTGCAATCTCAAGTGTGACTCGGATTACAATGTCAACACCTAACAAATGTTCACTAACAAAAGCAATGCCGTGGTCGGACGGCCATGACAGTCTCTCGCACGTCCCCCCTGTTTTCGCCTGCATGTGTTTACACTGTCTGTGTTTGCATCCTTTCTTATATCCACGGCCTCTGTCCTCACACACGCACACACCCCACCTGCCTGCACCCACCCGACTTTTCCAGCATGTCACGCTACGACGAGCCAACAGTAAGCCGGCCAGGCGGCAGCTTGACTTCACCTCGCGAGAGGGTGAAGTGGATCGGGCCACCGTAAGTGTGTGTGTTTGTGAATGATTGAGCAATTTCTCCAGTTGGTGTGCACAGTTAATTGTTTCAAGGTTAATGGACGTTAGGTGCAACAGAATTTTTACAATTGAGCTGTCGTGTGTGTGTTTGATGTGTGTGTGTGGTGTGATAGCGTAGCTGTGGAGTCTAGGTTTCAGAGAATATACCGTGTATTCACGCTTTTCTCTCTCATAATCATTGCCTCTTTTCCAACAGCTGTATCTAATGACAACCATCGCTGCTGCGCATTAATGAAACCTTCTCTCGCTTCCACGCTTCTCTGTACAAAAACAGATCAAAACACTTGTGATTAATAAGCTTCACAGAATCACCTGGCACTGACTTCTCTATATTTTGTCTCTTCTTCTGCTCTTATCCTCCCCCCATCTTCTCCTCCACCCAAGCACTCCTATCTGGACCAAGAAACCTCGCTCATTCTGAAAAGCATAGCTGGAAAGCCTTCTCACCTCCTGACCAAGGTGACTTCCTCATACACTTTTTGCTTTCATTCCTCTCCTGTGCATTCGTGTTTGTATCCGTGTGCATTGCTCCTGTCTTCTGCTCTGCTCGTCTTTGTCCATGCTGAGAGTGATTATAGAACAGAGGTTTGCAGAGTAAAAATCGAATAATCATGGATCATATATCTGGCGAGTATTTCAGAATGGATTTCTCCTCGTGCTTTACTTTCACATAAACAGATTTATTTTTTCAAACATGCTTCCACATGTGGTGTTTTGTCTGTGGGCCTTCATTTTGTTCGATCCTTCTTTCTAACTTCATGTTGCTGGCTTTTGATTTGCACTCAGTCTTCTCTGAGCAATAAAAGCTTACAAGGGGAAAATTTATTAATGTATTAGCATTTATTACGCAGTATTAAATCATTACTTTTAATATTTTGAGTTGTTTAGAAGTCTGAAACAGAAACCAGTGTGTGCTTGCAGGGCTTTAAATGGCATGATTTGTTGCCTTTCTCTTATTTTGAAAGGTTCATCTGTGCTTTAGAAAAACTGGCTACACAAGAGGCAAAACAAATGCGAACAAAGTCTACTTGATAGATTTCTCTGTGGGTTTTGGTCACATGTCACAGTCTTCAGCAGATGGAGCTTGCATTATAGAGACTAAACCATTACTTGATTCACCCATAGTTGAGATAATAACCCTACGTGCTAGCCAAAAGTGGAATTTGTGTTTAACTGAAAAAACAAATCTAAGTTGTACTCCAGCTTAGTTTTGTTATTCAAATGTCTCTATAATCCAAGTCGTGTCTGATGCTCCCATCACCTCTTTTAACCTCTGAGTAGATGCTTTGGCCACTGCCTTTGGCTTCTTTGCAAAATTTATGCTGAGCATATGTGTGCATATTTGTAGTTTGGAGCTCATTGCTTGTGAGTTATCCCACCTTTAATACACAATGCATAGCAAAGTATAAATCAGCTGATTCCAAGTTGGTTGGATATTAAATCCTTAAATTCTATAATGCTGATTGACTAGAAGAGAATGTTACAGTGTGTGTCTTTAGAAACTGAAAGTTTACAGTGCATTTTCCCACACAGAGATCTCTATTAGTGGCTGTTGGCAGTACATTGTGAGCCCTTTCAGTGATGTCCTTTATTATTTGAATATAATGGGTGCCGGCAGCGACACTGTCAGCTCATCTGCCCTCAATTGCAGTCACCTTATCTAAGAAGCTGGGAAAGAAAAGCGACTGGACTTCTTTAAGTTTCTTGATGATCGTGTGCATCGTCACATGAGCTAAGGTGTGAAAAAGGGTTATTATCAGCAGAGGTTTTGGGTGGACCTTGCCTCACCCTATCATGTGACCTGTTGCGATCAACTGACGCAAGATATGAGTGGGCGTTAAGCCGTCCTTAATTTTAGGTGTTAGACAGTTGGTGCTGTAAGCCATCCCCACATTGGACATAGATGGCTTCTTTCGCTCCTCTTCCATCTGTCTTCTCTGTCCAAAATGTGGACATTGGGATCCTTGAAAGAGTCCTTTAGATGCAGACGTACAGCTGAGTCTTGTCCTCTCGAGGTGGCTCTTCTATGTTGTGCCATAGACAAGGACATGTCCCACTAGGGACATCCACCAGTCGCTTTTCTTTCCAAGCTCCTTAGAATACCAGGATAACTGAGATGCTACACGGACATAGTCACCAAATCTTTTGGATTGATTCAGTGGTTCAAAACATTGGTGCCTGTTGCTGTAAACAGAGCACTCAGCTGTATATTATGTTGTTGTTTTTTTAAGGGGAGAGGAGTGATAGCCTGCATCTTTACAGGCTGTGAGGGGGTTTATGTGTTAGTGTTACACTTTCCACCAGAGAACAGAAGAAGGCGAGCCGCGATCGCCTGGACTCACAAGTTTTCTCCCTCTCCTCGCTCGCGAATCAGAATACTGAATGAGCACGGGATGCTTGGGAACAAGCGAGGCGGGAGAGAGTGGAAAGACATCAAAGGAAGTGGCTGCCAAGATTTTTTCTTTTTTCTTTTTTTTTTTTTTACAGACTAGGCAGAAGAGCTTTTTTTAAAAATTGGCTCTGGTGTGGCTCACTGTGAAAGTGGAAGGGAAAAACGCCTGTCGAATCGGAGTCGGTCTAATGTCTAATAAAAAGCAGGGAGTATGTGTCATGTAGAGAGGGAATAATAGATGAGAGCGCGAGGAGCGCCGAGGGGGGGGTGGGTTGTCCACGCTGACATTTCTGGGGCTGAACCCACAGTGCGACTCAAATTGACTCCCGACTGTAATCTGTACAACTCGCGTGACCTCTTGATCACTGTTGCTCTTACTCAGTCTTATACGCACACACATTGGGGTGGGTAAAAGCCTGCCAGTATGTGTTGGCCAAACACACTCTTGGTTTTAAAGCTTTAATGTGTGTGTGCCCTAGAGTCAGTCATGTGGAAAAGGTAGTCTGGGTCAAGGAGCGGGCAGGGGCTTCTTGAGATAAGAGGCTTGGGGAGCACTTGTTAATACCCCTCACCCTCTCTCTTTGAACACACATGCTCGTGTGTACACATGACTTCAAATATTCAGCACCTCAGCTTCTCATTCACCCACTCTCCGTCCTTGTCTCTGTGAGTTAGCTTCAGGGCCATAGTCGGTCATGGTCTTCCCCCGCCTCGTCCCGATTGGCTAAAGGGTTCAGGGTCTTTTAAACGGAGTTTGCTGGTTGGGCGGCCCTTCCTCCTGGTACCTTTTTTTGTGGGGATTATGCTCCCCTCGATTGGGTACGCTCCCAAACCCCTGCATCTGCTGTAAAGAGAGGAAACGAGTGATGGAGAGGGGAGGAAGCAGGAAGGGGGAGGGGCATTTTCCTCCCTACTGTCTCACTTGGCGTTTTAGTCAAATTGTGCTCGTCTTGGCCACACATGTCTGCGTGTCAGTGAACCCATGCCATCACTAAAGTCCTCGCTCAGCACCGTCTCAGCTAGCTCGACCGCTGTCATCTCTGGGTGACGGCAGACGTGGATGCAAGGCGGACTTTGATCGAGTGGGAATCACGCTGGAATAACTTTTTGTTTTTTAATCTTGGTGTGAAAGGTGGCAAACAGATTTTTGTTCATTTGAATAGAAGAAACCGCTTTTGTCATATTTTTAAATGAAGTTACGGACACATCTGGATATTTCCCATTTTGAGCATTTTTTGGGGGGGGTTCGCATCTTTAAGTTAGCTGCATGGATGCTCTTTGAGCTGATTCTACATTCGTCTGCAGCCTCTCACCCTTGGGGGATCTTCTACTATTGTCTCCCCTTCTGCTGTATAGCATGATCAAAAGAAACCGCCGCAGCTCCACATGAATCCGACATGAAACCATAAACAGCAAGCGGAGCACCATTTTTGAAGAGCCAATGCCGCCACGGCGTCTTTTATCATAATTGCGTCTATTTGTCTAATTGAACAATCACGCTCAAGTAATAAAACACACGTGGAAGCTTACACAACCTGTAGGAATGGAGGTGATGGCATCTTGTTGGAGGGGGCAGGTACGTAGCTGGAGCATGGGGGAAATTTAGATTTCTGCCCGTGACACAAGGCGCCATCATTCCAGATGCTTTTTTTCATGAAGTTGTGCATAGCTGCATGTGTTATTCCTGCCAAAGGAGTGACGGATGTATGACGAGGATGAGGCTATAAAATCAAAAGGCATTTTTTATGTGCGTGCTGTATTAACACACACCTGTGTGTTCATCTAGGAGGAGCAAGCTGCCAAACTGAAGGCGGAGAAGATCCGAGTCGCCCTGGAGAAAATCAAGGAGGCACAAGTCAAAAAGGTAGGACCACCTCTTAACTCGCTGACTCTTAGAAAGTGCAGGGATATGAAGTCCTTCTGACTTCTAATAATTGCCGTCTTGTCATATTTTGTGCACGCCGCATTTCTTTGTGAACTTCATTCACAGCGAGGCAGTGAAGCATGCAGAAAATAGGTCATTGCAGTGTTTGATTATGTGTGTGCGTCTGCTGGAGGAGGGAGCAAGGAAGCCGAGATGGGCTTCAGAAAAATAACGCAGATCCACATAAGACATGTTATTTATCCCGCGTATCAGCTGAACAACAGGAGCGCCTTGCCGCACTGACAGTTTGCTTCCACTGCGAGGTCGATACGGGACTCCTCACACAGGCAGGCCTTTTGTTTTTTTTCCCCCCCCCCCAGGCCGGTGAATGAACCGTCTCTTTGAATGAGACCAATGCCATTTAACAGAATAGTGTCTTTTTTTGCATGCAATGAATGGTTGAAGCCCAATAGTGTTACAGCGAACTGGGCTAGAGTATGGCTAGATAAAGGGTACTGGTACAGACAGGACACGAGAAGAAAAAAGATCTCAGCTAACACAGGAGAGCTTTGATGTGCTAAATTATTCGTGCCCTGTTGTCGGCGAATTTCACCGAAGCAGTTTGACTTCATCTGGATAAGAAATGGATCTTAAAGGATTTAGATGTTAGATTTAATTTAACTTTTTTCCCTCTGAGTGGTGGTGGGGGGGGAGGGGAGGGTCTCCTGTGAGAAATGTAGGTCAGACTCCCCCCATGTCTGAGACTCATCGCTGTCCCTGCGTTCTCATTGGTCTGCGCTTCACTTCAATCATCCGTACTGGCACGCGATTGGACGTCGGGGTCGCAGTGGGAGGTGACATGCAGGAGGGTCAAGGAATCCGGGGCTTTATTTGGTTTCACACATCGAGGCTGCGATTGTGTGATCCAGGATTTGGCACGTGTGCGAGTGTGTCGCATTCAGATTAGTTTAAGCTTTCGTGTTCTGGTTGCTTAAAGATGCCCAAACTACAGCCATATTCGTAGTCATGTTTGGTGGCCATATGTGGGACATGGTCATGATCCTCATGAACACATAAGATGTCATTCTTTCACTAAACTGAAGCTACAAATTGGAAAATGTTCAGCTTTTACACAAAAAAATACTAAAAATCTCGTGCAAGTTAGAATTTCAGTGACCTCAATCTAGAGGTCAGAGGTTAAGTTTTCTGAAAATCTTTGAACACAATAAATTGAGTAAGATTACTCCCAGGATTTTCACATTGATACCATAGGTGTATCTACTAAAATACAAAATGTGGGGTGGGTCTACTGATCAGTAGGTTGGCGATTTAATCTGCTCCAGTCTGCATGCCAAATATCCTTGGGCAAGATACTAACCGATGTATCCACTGGAGTATGAATGTGTGTGAATGTTGGATAGTAAGCACTTACAAGCTTTTAAGAATGGTAGTGTGAATGATTGAATGAGGCATGTTGTATAAAGATCTTTGAGTGCTCCGGGAGAGTAGAAGAGCGCCGTATAGGAATCATCCTGTTTACCATTTAAAAAATCTCAGAAGAGTTCCAGTGACCTTGACATGAAGGTTAAAGGTCAAATTTCCTGAAGATCACCTAAGACTTCCAAATTCTTAGCATCTACTAGGAGGCTGAGGGATACCGTTCCCTCCACATTTTCCAAAGCTGGGCCTTATTGGAGTATTTGCTGTTCTAATTCTGGCCCCCAAGCCTTATGTTTGACCCCCCCCCCCCCCCCCCCCCCCCCCGATCTAACGCATGCATGACGATAAATCTTACATATTGATATCATGTTTTAACGTTTCCCTCTTGGCCTTCCTCAGCTGGTGATCAGGGTCCACATGTCCGACGAGAGCTCAAAGACCATGATGGTAGACGAGCGGCAGACAGTCAGGCAGGTGCTAGACAGCCTGCTGGATAAGTCCCACTGTGGATACAGCCCTGACTGGTCTCTGGTGGAAACCATCACTGAGCTGCAGATGGGTAAGGGAGCAATCGCCTAAGTTGAATAAACATTGTTTATGGTTTTGCTTCAATCTACGCTGGTAGCATAGGGTCGAAGTTCAGGGGTTCTCGCAGCATAATACACAAAGTAATATGTAATAGTCACGGCAGCAAAAGAAACCTGTTCTCACCTGTTCTTCATTACCTGTTCTCGCTCCTCCTTTTTCTCAGAGCGTATTTTTGAGGACCACGAGAACCTGGTGGAGAATCTGCTAAACTGGACCCGGGACAGCCACAACAAGCTCATGTTCATAGAGCGCATTGAGAAATACGCCCTCTTCAAGAACCCTCAGGTGACCGCCCATTACGTTAAAGCTACACACGTATGGTGGCGTGTTCAACAGACTGAGGGGCAGATAACATCCTCTCTTTTAACTGCTCTGCGTTCGGTGTGCAAATGCCGACTGTGTATGTTATACGCGCAGAAGCATTGTTTATGCATGCTGAGTGCCTGCATAGAGCCAGAGAGTGAATAACAGTGTGTTTGTGTAGGAGTGTCAGAAGTAGGTCAAAGCAAGTGAAAGTGAATAATTTATTTACACATAGGATAAGGTGAGACTTTCTCCCCCTCCCATCCCTCCATTGACTTCACTGTTTTACTCAACTGCTTCCAGAACTATTTGCTGGGGCGGAAGGAGACATCAGAAATGGCCGACAGGAACAAAGAGGCTTTATTAGAGGTAAGATGGTGTTTTATAAAGCAAACCGCAGACGTTTGTATCATTCCTGCTAATCTGGAGCGTTAATTATTTAATGGGTTTTTGTGCAATACTTCAGGAATGTTTCTGTGGTGGCTCAGTGTCTGTGCCAGAGATCGAGGGCATCTTGTGGCTCAAAGAAGATGGGAAAAAGTCATGGAAGAAGCGTTACTTCCTCCTCAGGGCTTCGGGGATCTACTATGTCCCCAAAGGCAAAGCCAAGGTCAGTGACGGCTGGTGTACGATCATGCTACTCGGACGCAGAAATGAAGATTAGGAACAGAAATGTGGCATTTAGGGTTATGAGAAGCAGATCCACACATGATTTGTGGCATTTCCTGTTTGGTTTTGATCACTTTGAAGAACAGCAGTTGTGTGCGTGGCGTTTGTGTGCACATGCTCCCTTTTTAGCACCACCATCCTCCCAAGTAATTTTCAATTTTTAACACTTGCAGTTCACAGTGGCACCATGGAGACATTTATAAGTCCCATAGTACATTTCAGCCCCAGCTTTGGCTACGTTCACACTGCAGGTCTTAATGCTCAATTCCGATTTTTTGATCAAATCCAATTTTTTTTGCCTGCTTGTTCACACTACAAATAAAATGCAACAGCAAACGCGCTCTAGTGTGAACGCTCAAAGAGGCCCGCATGCGCAAAAGAAGACGTCACACACAACGCGCTCTGTTTAGACCCAGACCGAACAGTATTGTTTGACTGATGGCCCTTAATATAAAGACTTCGGACTTTACGTTTCCCAATTTTTGCTTTAAGTAATTTTGTTATTTACATAATAATGTAAATAACCTAATAATGATCCTTATTGCTGTTTTAGAGGAGCGGTGCTTCAAAGGATAGTTGCAGATTTCTGTCAGAATCTGCAGATTATACAGTACAAATAAAATGTTCACATTTCTCCAACGTTGTCTTCCCAGCAGTTTCACCGGATGGCCAGGAAGCGTTCACGATGTCTTATCGGGTGCTTCTCCGCCGCTGATAATTGGCATCTGTCTTGTGTCAGTGACGTAAAAGACGGATTTAATGCGACTTGACCGTTCACACAGCAGTCACTTTCTGAAACATCGGATATGTATCGGATTCAGTACCACATACGAAAGTGACCCAGATCGGATTTGAAAATATCGGATTTGTGCCGTTCACACTGTCATAGCGTGATCGGATATGGGTCGCATAGGGTCAAAAAAATCGGATTTGATGTGCTTTCGCCTGCAGTGTGAACGTAGCCTCACTCTAGATGTAAGTTAGACCTTTAATAGCATATACACACAAATGAAGGACTTTGCATAATTATTTCAAGCCATTCTGCAACTGCTTTACTCATGCACTAAAACAGCATCAGTGAAGCTCCATGTTTCTATACAACGACAGCACAAATGTGGTGGGTAAAATTCAGTTTCTTCACACAGAGCAGCAGCAGCCAACAGCGGTCTCTTTTAGGTCAACCACGCATCAGTACATGACACCGTCCCCTGCCTCTCTTTCTCCACAGGCATCCAGAGATCTCGTGTGCTTCCTGCAGTTGGACCACGTTAACGTGTATTACGGGCAGGACTACCGCAGCAAATACAAAGCTCCCACTGACTACTGCCTGGCCTTGAAGGTGAATCCCTGTAACTGCATGGTGAAACGTTGCATTGTCCTGATTGGCCTGCAAATAACAGCAGATCTTAATGTTCCTCCAGAGACCTAAACTGGCACTTGGCTAAGAAAGCTACGGATGATGTCCAGTTCTGTGTGTGATACAGATCTTGTAAACACATTTTGCAAGTCAAATAATTAGATGTCTGCATATCTGAAGAAATCTATAACAAGAGAAATGAGGCATGATAACATGGGTGGGATGTACACGTGTCCTCCTTTGCATCTGTTTAAAGTAGAGGTTTGGTTCTTGTAGTGCCCAGAGATCTGCAGTCTTAGCACTTCACTGTTACCCCCATGCACTTAGTACCATTAGTCTGCTATTAGAAAATGCCTCTGGAGATCTTTTCCAAAGAAGCTGATTGGATTAGTTTAATCAGAATAGGAAGTTTATTTACTGACTACATTTAATGTAATGAATAAGCACTTGTCTAATAAATTGCAAGAGGATGCTTCGATGTCAATTGCACATCTTATTTGTTTAAAAAATCCTTTTATTTTTAATCGTTTTGCAGTGTTAATAATCATAATACTTGTTTTATTTGCAGCATCCACAAATCCAGAAGAAGTCCCAGTACATCAAGTATCTGTGCTGCGATGATGTGAGGACGCTGCACCAGTGGGTGAATGGAATCCGCATCGCAAAGGTTGGTTTGAAGCAGAGTTACTGTTCACGGCAAAGAAATAAGCAGATAAATGTTTTGTTTTAATTTATGAAATGCATCTGTGTTCTCCGATCTCATTCAGTATGGGAAGCAGCTGTATTTGAACTACCAGGAAGCCATGAAGAGGACAGAGGCAGCCTACGATTGGTCCTCTCTCTCTACGTCTAGCATCAGATCTGGCTCCAGCTCCGCCAGCATACCCGGTTCGCTCACGAGCTAGGCTAAGCACCACTAATGGCTCCTTTAAACGCATCATCATGTCCAGTGTATAGTTAATTCAACATGGAAGCAATTTAGCTTTAAAAACAAAAGCACTTCCATTTTTCTTACTAAGTCAATGCTAAGTTATGCTACCAGATAGAAGTGGAGCGTATTGTAAAGTGTATTCAGACCACTGTTAGAGGTCACTCTGAACACAGAACAAGAATGCAAACACACACATATTAACAAACAGGCACTAGACTTTTAACTCGCTTGATTCACTAAAAAGAAACACATTTGTGTTGGAGAATGCTCAGAAACAGCAAAAAGATGTACATAATAAATATTCTATGTCAAATCTTATACATTTTTAAGAAGGATTTTTGACTCATCTATGATGTATTTCCAATATTACTAATTGATAAGAGGCCTTTTACAAAAGGCTTACAGTTTTTCATTTGTTTTTTCAGAGTCCCAGTCGAATCATTCGGGTCATTCTGACAGCGGGGTGGATACGGGCTCCTCTCATGGGCGTTCCCAGAGCGTGGTGAGCTCCATATTTTCAGAAGCCTGGAAGAGGGGTACCCAGATTGAGGAAAACTCAAAGGTATGAGTTTCAGCGTGTTAAAGTCGCATGTTTGCAGGAGGATGTGTGAGTCACGTGACAAAGCTAACACTCGCTCTGTTCTCCGCAGATGAAAATGGAGGCGTCCAGAGGGGCCACGCTGCCGCACGGTTCCCACAGCCACCGGCATCACAGCCAGCATTCAGTTGACCACTCAGCCCTGACGCCGCCTCCGCAGCAGCCTCAGGCGCAGCCTCCATCACGGCCTCAGTCTCAGCCCCACCCCCAGCAGCAGCAGCACCCCCCACAGCATCAGCACCCATTGGTGCAACCCCAGACGCCAATTCAGCTGCAGCACCAGCACCAGCACCCGCCTCCCCAGTATCCGTCTCCTCAGGAGGCAGTGCCGCCACCGCCACCACCGCAGGCAGCACCGCCACCACCGCAGGCAGCACCACCGCTACAACCACCACAGTCTGCTCAACTACATCAACAGCAGCTGCAGAAGCAGCAACAGTCACAGGCCTTCAGCAACTACAACCACATGCCCCCACAGGAGCAGCAGCAACCAGCTCCCGCACCCCCTCCACCTCCGCCACCTCCACCACCGCCTCCCCCGCCCCCTCCACCAGTCCAGACGGTGTCATATCAGTCGCCGGCTCTCACAATGTACAAGTACAGCACCATCACCAGGCTGCAGAACCAGAAAGGAGGCAAGATACCGTTTCACCTCCCTGCTACAGCCCAGCAGGTTCTGCCCACGACTCTGACACCACCTGTACTGCAGCCCATCAAACCAAACGTCAATCACATTGCCGCAAGGACTAATGTGCCCCCGCCTCCTCCACCACCACCTCCCCCACCACCGTCCATGCCAACCCCCGGGTCTGCCATGGCTGTGCTGAAACTGGGCCCACCCAGTCCGGCTACTCCACCGGCTTTCATCCCTCCACCAGCTTTCATCCCTCCACCGCCAGTTCCTCTGCCTGCTCCACAGACCAATGGAATTGCATTTCCTCCCCCTCCGCCGCCCCCACCGCCACCAGCTATTGCAGCTGCTCCCGTGAGTCAGCCTGTCTACCACAGTGGACTCAAGCAAGCGCTGAAGGAGCGGTTTCCCAGCCCGCCGCGGGACCTCCCGTCTCCAAACGGCGGGCTCGAGGATTCCCCACCACCTGCCCCCACACCACCACCCCCGCCTCCTCCACCTCCGCCACCGCCGCCACCACCTCCTCCTCCTCAACAGTTCCAAGTACCGGCCCAGTTTCCACCTCCTCCTGCACCCCTGGCGGCACCACTGAAAAACTTCAACCCAGGCTTTCTCCCTCATACTGCCCCCAAGCCCATGTCACCAGTCTCCCCTTTCCCTCCTGCCCCGCCTCCTGCTACAATGAGTTGCCCGACCCCAGCTCCACCACCACCCCCTCCTCTACCTGCACCCCTTAAGAAGCAGTTCAGCCTCCAGACAGGCCACACCTCCACTCAACCCCCTCCAACTCTGCCTAAGCAGCATAGTTTGTCTAAGCCACCAACCATTTCCACAGGAGCCCCTCCCACCATGTCTCTGGTGAAACAGCTAGCCAGTCAGTTCCCAGGAGCTTCATCCCAAGCAGGCAATCAAATGGAGACTTCGAAAGCCCCACTCTCTCCCCCTGCAGTTAAAACCAAACCAAAATGGCAGCGTGGGGGTGGCCAGCAGCTGCAGTCTCCCGAATTCCCTCCTCCTCCTCCAGACAGCAACACCGGCTTCCCTGCTCAACCACCACCACCACCTCCTCCTCCTCCTCCACCTCCCCCAGTCACAGGTCCGACGCCACCTCCTCCTCCCCTTCCTTCTGGAAACACGGGCTCCCCCATAAGGAGGTCACCCTCTGGTTCCTCTAGTTTTGGAGGCAAGAAACCTCCTCCCACCCCCCAGAGGAACTCCAGCATCAAGTCCAACGCCTCAAACTCCTACGAGGAATCCAGGAGAAATTTGCTCAGCAAGTTTGCTCCCCAAGGCAACACCGCCCCTCCCTCCTCATGTCCTCCCTCCAATGGATCGCCTTCAAAGGAGCCCTCAAACGGACCTCCTGCTCCCCCAAAACCAGGGAAGCTCAACCTGGCTAACCTGCCTCTGGCACTGCAGGCCAAGGTAAGCCAGGCAAAGCAGTCTAGTGGCGACTTCCCTTCCCCACCTCCTGAGTGCGCCTACTTCCCACCTCCTCCACCTGCCTCCGAGCTCTTCCCCCCTCCACCACCTCCAGGTAATGACGCCCATACGGGCGGACCTCCTCGAGTAGCAGTGGTGAATCCCCAGCCCCAGGCTCCTCCTCCTCCACCACCCATCTCCCTCGTCAGTAACTCAACATGGGGAAAGAGCTCCCTGAAAAAGACTCCTCCGCCCACACTCGGGCGGCGTAGTAACAACACCCCAGAACCACCTCCGCTCTCGCCACCTCCACCCACTTCCCCAAAAGGTAGCTCAGGCCAACCCAACTTCTTGGAAGATCTGCACAGGACACTGAGGCGAAAGTCAGTGGGACGCCAGGGCTCCACCAACTCCGCCGGCCTCTCAGGCAAGTTGGACCCGGCGGGGACCATGGACGACATGGCACTGCCCCCACCGCCTCCTGAGCTGCTCCTGGACCAAGGAAAGCAAAGCAACGGAGGAAACGGTGGCTATATGTCCGGAAACATCTCAGGCTATGCAACACTACGACGAGGACCCCCTCCTGCCCCACCCAAAAGAGGGGATGGCACCAAGCTTACTGGATAGTAGTTGAACTTGTCGATAAGGACACGATGAAGACGAATGAATAGACAATGAAATGATATACTGAAGTAAAAATGCATTAGTGGACTACTCTTTTCTTCTCCTGGGGACACGATAATAAATGACTGTGTATATACTAAAAGCCAAACCAGACCATCTTCAATTAGTGTTTGCTAGTTCTTCATTTTTTTATTGCTTGGCTTTCTGGATGAGTGAGGTTTACAATACTGGGACACTTTAGACTCAAACAGGTTAAGTTGGAGGTGTCTAAACTATCCAAGCTCTCTGGAACATGAAGTTTTTGCCCCGTACGGTATAACCCCACTTGTCTGGTACACCAAGCAGCTCTGAGTAAACACTAATAATAAGACTTTGTCCAAATATTATTGGATCCAGGTCTGAGCCAAATCATGCATCTGCTTCTTTGCCACAAGTTTGTGCCACGTTACTGGAGACGCAACACAGAAAACAACAAAAACTCATCATGATCTCTCTGCTTTGGTACTGCATGGACAACATGTAAACAACAAGCTGTAAAACATGAAGCTGTGTGCGTGCATGTGTGTGTGTGTGTGTGTGTGTGAGAGAGAGAGAGAGAGAGAGATGGACTGAACGTGCATCCATGCATTGAGTGCATGCATGCGTATGTGATGGTATGGTGGTAGTAGTTAATCATCATTAGGGAGGGCCTTCATGGAACCGGGATTGTCAGGTTTGCTTTTATATAAAATTATTTAAAGATTGGTAAATGGAAGGATTTTTTTTATATGTGTAAGTGTCTTTTAAATAGATTAAAGCCTAGAGAGGAGCAGATCAACATTAGCGCACAATGGAATGTATCTGGAAGAAAAGAAAGGCAATGATTCAGTAAAATCGTTTGTCTTAAGCGTTTCTAGACTGTTTCACCACTTGACAAATGCAAATCAGAAGGAAGCCTTACTCTTAAAGTCTTGCACAGAGGTCAAAACAGAAAGGAAGTATCTTCTAAAGGTTTCCAAAAAAAATGGCATGGACTGTGCAGCTGGATTTAATTTAATGCAAAACTTGTACTGGACTTTGTAGAAAAGGAGAGAGGAGGAGGAGGCCTGGGGTGGTTATCTTTGTGGACTGTGTGAGTTCCCTGTGTGCTGGCTTGATTTCGGACCTTATCCTTCAGTTTGTATCTGTACAGTTGCAGCTGCTGCTCCGTTACCGTTGGTTCCCGCCGCCGCCTTCTTAAGTTCACCGTCCAGGAAGTGGCGAGCACCGGGTGGATTCAGCCACGTGAAGTATCGAAGGAGAGATGCATTTTATCCGGTTAATGTACAGAGCGTCGTATCATGTAGTTTATTATAACACAAATCATCTGAATGTTCAACTCAACTTTGTGTCTGTGGAATCTCGTTTCCTCGTGGTGCCATTGCTGCTCCATCTCTTGGTGCACAGGGTCAGAGGTTATCTAGAGGGTCGACTATGAAGGGTTTCCATTTCTAGCAGCGATGCCTTCGTTTTTAGGGTGCTAGTGCTGTCCTTTGACATGTCCGTGCGTGCCAGGATGACATATCATGAATATTTCACATCATTTAGACTGGCTTTGGTGTGGGGTGGTGTAGATTCCATACAAGGCCTTGAAGACAGTGTATCTTTTTTTTTCTTATAACTGAACGTCATTGTCCTTACCGGGATGTTTGCTGCAGTACAGTATGTAAGTTATATCGATGTGCTGAGGCGAACACGTGGGGCCAGATGAAGAAAAATGTTTGCAGATGAGAGTAAATGTTTCCTCTTGCATATAAACTGAAAATCACAATATAAATGTTTAAACCAGACCTCAACCCGTCTCTGTGTCGTTTGTTCAATTAATTTAAAGATTATGTGTAGTTCAGTGCAAAAGTCTTGAGTCACCCCTCATTTCTTTTTATTTTGTTGAGCCTTTCTTCAAAGTTTTTATTTGGATATTGGCTCCTTTTTCACTCATTTTCATTCCAGTTGTTGTATCTGACCATTTTTCTGAAGAATATTTTTGTTAAGCCGCCAACACTAACCTATGAGTCATTGAAGTATAAAAAAAGCAACTAACTTGTGGGATGAGCCAGTGTTTGTGTCTACACAAAAAACAAATTGGAACCAGTTTTAAATTGTCTCTTTGTTGCTAGCAGCCTGTCACAAAAACGCATCATCGTTTCCATTTCTTGAGTTGGATTTATGAAAAATGCCACAGATAATGGCAATATTTAATGGTTATTTATTTATTATTATTTAATAAATAATGGTAATATTTATGGCAGATGAACAGTATCTGACAGACATCTTTAGAAATAGGACAAAAGACCTGATGGATGTATCTGGCCCCTCAGCTGATTCCTCAACTGTGCATCAGAAATGCTCTCAGTGGAAGGGTGGCTGCCAGGAAGCCATTATTATGGAAGGGGAAGTGGGAGAAAAGGGTGAAATATTAAAATTGGACTGAAAATGAGTGGCCACAGGTCTTATGGAGCAATTAACCCAAATTTAAATCTTTTGTTGAACTAATAGTCAGCATGGAGGTGATCAGGCAAGAGGTACAACAGTGAGTATGGACAGCCGCATATAAAACACGATGAAAGCTGTGTCATGGTTTGCATTTCAGCCAGTGGTGTTGGAGTGAAAACTGATGAAATTACGAACATACAAAGCACATAACACTTTGATCCATCGTGCAGTACCATCTGTAAAGCTTCTGATTGGCAGCAGCTTCATTGTCTTCAGCAGGACAGTGATCCTAAACAACACAGTAGAACCATACCTGGATTGGCCTCCCCAGAGCCTGCACCTCAACATTATTGAAACAGCGTGGGGTCATGTTAACAGAGAACAGAACAAAAGGCAGAAACATCCAAAGAAAGCTCTGAATGTCCAAGAAGCCTGGAGAACTATTCCTGAAGACTATTTAAAAACATGACATGAAAGCTCCCTTAGAGGGTTCAGACTGTGTGGAAGAATAAAGGTTGTCATGCCAAATGTTGACTTTAAAGCTCATTAGAATTGTACAAACTCTGTTTTTGCTTTACATACTGTATTTCCCTGTATGTTTGCATACTTTTTGATAAATAATTGCACCTACTTCCAATTTTTCCCACCACAATATAAAGAAATGAGGGGTCACTTAAGACCTTTGCACATCTCTGGATGTTTGTTTGATGTGTTGCATTCAAGTGCAATTTACAAGCGACTTGTTTGATTGGTAGGTCACACACCCCCTCTAGTGGTTTTATCCTACCCTACACTACACTCAGTAGTGGTTTTTGATATGGGCGGCATAGGCAAAAGAAAGTTGCTTGCACCCATGCTGCCCCGACATCATGACAGCGCATTTTGGGGATGGACACTGGTCGGTTTTCTATCGCCCATTTGCGAGGACTAAGGGCGCCATTGGTTTGCGACGTGCGCCTTCTGCTTGCGGCACAGGGAGGACAGGAGGGGGCGGCGGGGGATTCTCTCACAGGCTGAAGCGGCATTTAATAACCAGCTCGCAACATAAAACAAAATAAAAACAAACCAACAAACACGAAAACAGCAGACATTATGATACAGACTTATAATTTGCACTGCATTTAATGTTTTTTTCTAAATTCTATACGCGAAAAGTGAGCGCGAGAGCCCTCGGTGCTGCTGAGCTGAAGTCAAAGTAAACTTTATTGTCATCTCCGCTACATACAGTCCAGTATACAGAGAGACGAGACGACGAGGCTCCAGTTACAGCAGTGCAAGTAAACAAACAATATATATAAGAAGAGTAAGAAAATAAATATACGTTTTAGGACTCGGGGTAAAGGGATCAATAACAATTTAAAATTTTATAATTTACAGTTTGATGATTTAAAGTCTCACATACAACCTGTCAAAAGGGGAGGGGGGGGGCTGCTTCCAAATAGAGCGCATTTCATTCATAATGCTGTAAATCAGAGCCCATTATGTATTCATGATTTGTTCCTGGGTTGTGCGAAATCCCAGAAATAAACTAAAGTGAATCTGTGAACTAAGGTGTAGGTCTATGAGGTTATGTTGTGGTGATCCTCGGGCTGGGAGACTTATGTTCATACTGGAGTGCAAAATTAAAACCAATGGAAGATGGACAAGAAAAGTTCAAAGCCATCAGGTGCTCAGTTTAGAAAAAAGAGAAAAGAAGAGGAGGAGAAATGAGCCAAAGATGCAGGTAAGCAGATGTGTGATTGGATAGGTCATCCTGAAACAATCAGAATCTCAATACTTTATTAATCCCTAAGGAAATAATGTGGGTTACAGTTGCTCCAAGAAGAAATGGTAAAAATAGTAACAGTAACAGACTAAACTCCAAACAATATATTATGTTACAGATTTTAAGAAATAGCACTAATATAAAATCACTCAATTATAAATATCAAGGATTAACAGAGGTGATTATAAATAAATATCAAGAAAATTGACAAGAATATCACAGAGTAGAAAAAAGCGTGTGCAAAAAGAGTGTATTAGATGGAGGAGTTGTACAGGGAGATGGCCACAGGTAGGAATGATTTCCTGTGTCGGTCAGTGGTGCTTTTTGGTAATATCAGTGTCTCTCTGAGCGTGCTCCTGTGATTAGCCAGCATGTCATGGAGTGGGTGGGAGGTATTATCCATGATTTTCCTTATCTTGGACAACATCCGTCTCTCAGACACCGGAGTCCAGCTCCATCCCCACAACATTACTGGTCTTGTGGATAAGTTTATTTAGTCTGTTGGCGTCTGTGACCCTCAACCTGCTGCCCCAGCATGCAACAGCAAAGAGGATAGCACTGACCACAACAGAGATACAACAAGATAACATGAATTAGTAGGTATAGTGATGTTTGTTAGCCACTTGGTTATGATAGTAAACAGTAGACACTGATGTAGCTTATTGAATCTTTTGGACCGTGTTTGATTTGTCCTATTCTCATTGTATGACGAATTATAATGGCTGTTTGTTAGCCGTACTACGATGCATACTCGCTCTCTCCATATATATATATGTGTGTGCGTGTGTGTTTGTATGTTTATCTGGTTAAACTCAGCATGGTTCCGAAAACAGTTTTTACAATAAAATATGTTAATGTACAATCCTTAATATGTTTTATGTGTGGGTGTGGGGTCAGAGGGAGTGTTCACCCAGGGCACCAAACAGGCTAGGACCGCCCCTGCTTACACTCTAAACATATTGGTGCTCAATATAACATTTGACGAATGGAAATTGAAAACATAAAAACAGGTATATTTTCTTTGTGTTTCAATAATCATTCAGCAACTCTGTAAATTAAATGAGAATTAAAGGGGGTCAAATAAATATCTTAATTCAGTTTTTTTAATATATATGATCAGCACCTAAAAGAAAGTCATGGATAGCTGAACTTTCACACTACATAGTTGCTGAAAGTGTCTCCTCTGGGTCGGTCTTCTGCCAACTGGTTGTACCGGGAGCCACCAGGCTGGGCTGAAGGTGCAGCTGTAGCTGGGACTGCCAAAAGTTTTGAGGCTGTTAGTCCACTTATTTGCACTTAACAACCTAAAAAGTTTTAAATAAAGATCACTGTAAGAAAAAGACAAAAGAAAATGTGAAAATGTGCTCACCTCTGTTAGCAAATGGGGCATTGAACTGCTGTCTCCTTCTCAAGAACACCTGTGGAAACAAAGCCTGGGTATTCATGCGCTGTGCATAAAGGGCAACAACTGTTTGGCTCTTTAATTTGTGCTGCTCTGACTCTTGACTCACCTCCTCGCTGCTCTCTGAGCTGGAGCTGGAGCTGGAGCTGCCATCGTGGCCGCACCTCAGAGAGACCACCTGGGGAGATCTGGCCATCATTCGTACCCGGGTGGAACAGGTGAAGGAGGGCTGAAGGTGGGTAAAAGAGAAAGAAACAAGAAAAAACCTGCTTTATTAGTCTGTGTGATATTTCTTTAAATACCTGGTGGCCGCTGTCCTGTCAATCACACAGGGGCACATTCTGGCCCAGTAAACTCGTGCCAATGTAAACAACAGGCTGTAGCACTGAGTCAACATGTGTCCACTCCAGGATACAGATATCAGCCCTTCACAGGGAACCATCCACATAATATTCCAGCTTCTGACGTGGCTAATTTATTTATTATCTCACTGAAGTATTTGGAAAGCATTGGTTTAAATGTCTCACCACAAAGAAGCCAGGCCTGAAGGCACAGGCCTGAGGGTCGTCTTGGGAAGTCTTTGCACACTGAGTCTCCTTAATCCGAAAAACCATCAGCAGGTCGACGGTGTCCAGGCCCGTGGGGATGACCTGTCACACGTGGGATAGTCAGGACAAATCAGCTGTTGCCATACTGTTAATTGCATTAAGCACACAACAGGCTCACCTTTGTGACAGAGCCTGTAGTGACCCGGTAAAGGTGGCTGGCAGCATACACAGAGTTGACCTCTGCCAAAGCTGCTCCCAGAGCGCTGTCTGCCGCAGACTGCAGCTCAGAGTTGTGAAGTGGGATGCCTTCAAAGCCACAGACAAGGAGGAGGGAAAGGTGAAGTTACTGAATCTTATTTTGAAGGGATCAGGACAGAAAGTTACTCACCTGTGCATCCAAGAGACAGCAGCAGGGCTGGGAGGAGCACGTATGACTTCATCTTGACGATGGGCACCAAACCAAAATGCCTCAAAGGTTCATCTACTTGTCTAAATATACTCAGCACTGAACCTGTGCACCGCCTCTTAAACTCCATAACCCCTTATAAAAAGCCTCCCTCTCTTGCACTGTCCTGTCTGCCCAGCTTCCTTTTATGTCCTTTGGGTGCGTTCCAGTACCCATACTACCATACGATGTCCTAATACACTGTACGTCAAATGCAATGTGACAAACAACCGGGATGTCCTGCTGCATGCAATATGTTAGGCATGCTTTAGGGCCATTCTGAGTCCTCTACATGAATGGTAGGATGTTCAAAGTTCAATATGATAAGGCAGTATGTCCCAGTCACATGCCCATTGTAAGGATGATAGAAATGTGTACCGAGTGTAAAAACGAAAAGAGAAGAAAGGAAAATAAGGTGAGTCCAGGCTGATGTGCTAAATTAAATTAGTAAATATTTGTGCATGCTCTATATGAGACTTTCTTAAATGTATGAGAAAAATTCTGATGATTTAGAAGCTACTCGAGACCCTTTATAATATATATTTGCAGACTTACGATGCAATTTAAAGAAAACTGTCTCAATCCACCTTATATATCCACTTGTTCTGCAGCAATGACGAGACTGATGATAACAGCTCTGAGAAATGCTTTTGCATAAAGTGGTTTTTATTTCAGTCATGTTAATGTCCCCTCTGTTTTCTTCATCTTTACAGATCACTGACCCCATCTGTCAGCACATTTCAACTTCAGGTCAGGTTCGGGCACTTTGACAATTTATAGGCCTGATAAGGACAGTCCAGACTGTTAGCTGTTAGCAGTTTATATAGTGAGACACAAAAGCAACAATCCCTCCCACATTTATTACATTCATCCTTGATATCAAAAATACATTCTGGAAATGTGAGGAACTCGAACTCTTGTAAACAATGAATATGTTTCCTGTTATAGCACACGATTTGTTCCCCTTCAGACACAGTTCACCCCAAAAATGACTTGATTCTATCTAACACACACAAAGAATAAATGTTCAGTCAAATTAATTTCGCTTTAATCACGTGACAAACTACAGAGATTTCCACATCTGTTTTTTAGGCTGTGGGGGAGTATCGTTTAAAGTTTCAGAGCACTAATGTGCAGCGATCATGTTAGAAATAAAAAGCAGCACTGAGAGCGCACTCAGCGTTAAAATAACGAACTTTAATTAAAATGTTTATTTTACCACTCTGTGGACTAAATCACCATATCTTTACTTGCAATTTTAATGTAAAGTTTTTAATCATCATCTGATAACATCTCTGATTGGAGTACATGATGCTCATCCTCATTTAATGAGGGATTTAGGCTTCAGTCAGCAGCTATAACACATCTTAACACCGCTCTGTTGTGCTTTTATCCAGCTGTTTTGGAGGCCTCTCGAATATGAAAGAATATAGTTGCCACTGGCCTTGTAGTACTCAAAGGATCAAAATGCTGCTTTTCTTTAAAAAACAAAAACTTACGATGATGCTCAAAGGACCATAAAGTTTTATTACTTTATTTCTACTGTCTATGGCAAACCTACCAAAACAATCCAGATGGATTAATGTCATCACAGTAGATCCACTTTGGGGGGAAACATCCCTTTAACACGCACCACTTTAACAAAACTGGGACAACAGACAACGTTTAACTTCTAAACACAGGATTGTGGATGAATTCACACCCACTACATGAAGAACATTTTCATTACTTACATTAAGATTTATTATCTGAGTCATATTCACGTTTTATGGGAATGACTTTGATCCTTGAGTTGAGCAGTGCGCTCAAAACATCACTTAGTTTTGTTCTGTTTTGTGGGTTTTTCACCCCAAATTAGAGCCTTCAGTTGTTCTGATTCAAACTTTATTCTCTCTCATTTCTACTTTTAGGAGAAATCCTGGAACTAACCTTTCAATACTTGTGTTTGGGAGTCTTTTATCCACAGCTCTCTGCGTGAGCACATGACTGATCTGCAGCTCTAAGTGCATCAGAGGAAAGGTGCTCCAAGTATCAAACATCACAACACGTGCACAAACACACATGTAGAATAATTCCTCCTCTCATCGCTCGAGCGTTCCTATGAGTGGCTCAACAGCGGCTAGAAAGCAGGCTTCAAACTCCTGATCTGAGAAGCGAGCCACAGACTGACGCGCGTTGCGCTTGATCTGCAGGCGGCTGCTTGGCGGCATAGCCAGAATCCTTTGGATGGCTTCTGCATAGCCGTCCTCGTCATCAGCAAGAAAGCCAGTCTGACCCCCCTCAAAAGGTACAACAATGTCCAACTTGGGGCCGCCAGACTTGTGAGCCAGAATCACCTTCCCTGCTGCCATACACTCCACGACACCTAGAAGGGGGGAAAAAGAGAAAGAAGTTGGATATTTTCAAGAAAATCCCGTTTTAAAATAGACATTATGTCAAACGGATTGATTACCTATTCCAAAGTGTTCATTCCACATGGTATGAAGTCCAATTGTAGCTTCCCCCATCTCTCTCTTCAGCTCCTCAAAGGGTATGTTCAGCTTAAACTCCACCCTGTCAGCCACGCCCAGCTCCTGGCACAGCCCCCTCAACATGAGCACTCTGTCTTCATCTTCCTGGTTCCTGCATCCACCAATCAGAACCAACTTCAGCGCCTCTCTTCCCCCTAACCCCTCCCTCCTCCTATCAAGCACCTTTTTAAAGGCTCGAATCTGCAGCCGGTGGTCTTTCTCCGGCCTGAACTGCCCAATAGAAATGATCGAGTGGCACTTCCTGTCCCCGTCCTCTTCGAGCGGGATGTCTGTGAAAGCGCTGACGTCACAGGGCGGGTAGACCACACAGGTGCGGTTGGGGGAGCGCCACAGTGATAGGATATGATCGAGGGTCCAAGAGGAGTTGACCATGATCAGGTCACTGCAGGAGCCGGCCATGCCGTAGAGCAGGGCGAAGAGACAGTAGTAGACCACCTTAAAGGCACTCAGGAAGAGGCTGTTGGAGATGTAGTCTGGGTTGTTGAACCTGAGACATTAACAGTGTGAGACGGTTAGAAAACAGCTGTTTAAAAATAAAAAATAAATTAAGAACACAATCAGTTAACGTGCTCTTTGAACACAGCGTATACCTGGGGTTCCTCTCTCTGACTACAGAGAGCATGTCAGTGCTGATGGTGGGGTAGTGAACATAGCTAGCCACGCTGCAGCCTCCCAGGTAGCGGAACAGAGGCAGAGTAAAGGCATAACCCATGGAGTCGATGTAAATGTCTGGAACAAACTCTGTCAGTGCCTCCCACCCCAGGAAGACAGATCCCACGCTCTGTCCCAGCAGGGTGAAGTGAGGAAACAGTCCGGGCTCCACGAGCAGCCGGTGCCTCAGGAACACAAAGTGAACCGGGCGGGGGAGCAGGATGTTGAAGCGACGTCGCGCTCCCTCCAGAATCTGCTGGCCTGTCACCCCCAGGTCCCCTGTGTACACCACAAAATTGATATCTGCATACCTGTGGAGACATCGAGGTCTTTTATGACTTTTGAGAATCACCTTAAAATTGTGCAGGAAAAGCAAAAAGACACCCAGCTCTACCTGTTCTGCAGCGCTCTGATAGCACACCAAAGCACCCTCTCTCCTCCTCCCCCAGCATTACAGTAAGGGTGAAAGAAGGCAACGGTGGGACGTCCGTCCCTTGCTCGCCGCACAGTCCTGTTGCTCTGCAGCCAGAAACGCACTGCCAACACCAGCAGGACCAGGACAGCAACGAGCAGAACACAGAGGAACAGCAGGGGCAGCAACAACTTCCACAGTAAACTGAAAAACATGGGTAGAAAATGCTGAGTAGTTCTGTTAACCTGGGTTATAATTCATAAACACGCTGAAGATGAAGCTTTAGAGAAAGAAGCAGAAAGGAAAATACATCCAGGAGATAGAGAAGACAATACATGGTAAAATCCACAAAGTAAAAGACATCAGAAAACAAGGTATAAACCTTTGTGCAAGAGAAGCTGAAACCCACACAGGGACATGGACAGCAGTCAAACCACACAGAAAGGCTTCAGCCGTGACGTGACAGTGCTAACCCCTCCACCGCCATGCTCTCTTGTCCGCGTCAAGGCACTCTTTGACCCCTGTATGACCCCGGTTTCTTTTATGCACCATGTATGATCACACCCGTATTACTTTACACTGTTTGAAGATTTCCCAATGAAAAGCAGGTTCTGCGGAAACCTGAGCAGATGTGAAACACAGGCAGTTCTCGCGATAGTGTCAAGGTGTTTTGCCATAAAGTGATGAAGTCTTTCTACATGTAATATTTGTTTACCTTTGGTTCATCAACGGGATTTACAAAGGGGTTATATATAAAATGAAAAAATAAATAAGTATCTTTATAACCCTGCATTATTGTAACTATATTATAATCAATCCAGTCCTTTTTAGACAACTTGATACAACTGTGAAAAACACATTGTTTTTAATGTCAATGAGACTTGACTTTACAGGAAGAAAATGACTGCAGTATCTACCTTGTATCAGGAATGTTTTTTTCTGGCTCAAAATGATTTGACATCATTAATGAGATATGTTTGGTTTATATTTTTTGGCAGGCAATCACTTTTTAGAACAACAGGTTCTTCTCGACCTCTGTCACTATTAACCCGCTGGTGGAGCTAAAATTCAACAGATATGGGTCAAATTTAACCCGGAAGAGCCTCAGTATATAAAAAAAAATGTAGCACACGTAATTTACTTTTTTTTTAAAAATTCTTCTTTTTTCGTATTTTGGGGTTAGTTTAAGAAATAACATCAAATTTGAAGTTAAAGAAATGACGTTTAGGTTGTTTTTACTGCTATTAAATGTCAAAACAGGTCAAATTTGACGCGAACAGTTTTATGAGGGTTAAAGAAACCGTGTTACATATTTATAATGAGTGTTCAACTTGCATTACATTTTTAAATAAGGTTAATATAATATATTGTTATCATTAAAGCTTATTAAAAAATCTTATTGGATTAAATAACTGTCCACCAGTCCCCTTTTGGATTTTATAGAGACGTTATATTATATTATTAACAAACCGGAAACCCCCCCGGTCTGTGCACATACATTTCCCCCCGTACAGGGAAATTAGCTCAACAGCTAAATAACCAGAGCTTTGCGCAATATTTCACCGCTCTTAATCGTTTCTGTCTTTGACCAAAGATCGTCTCTGCTACTACAGAACTAGCAGCAGCACCCGAAAACATAACGACACAAGCTAACTCGGTTTCCCCACGCGACCGTTTATCCTGTTATCCCGGCTTGAGCGCGTGCTTTAAAAACAAATATATCCTACCTTGTTAACTCACACAAATAGTGGGCCAGCTGATCGTGGGCCGACATCTTGGCAATGGAAATTTAACAACACATCACAAAAATCGCTTCCACTTTCCCCCTATGCTGTTTTCTTCCCGTTCCCCCCCACGTGAACCTCAAACTCTATAGTATTTCCCTTTTATCTGGCGCCACCCAGAGGCGAGGAGGTGTTACGCCACTGGGGTTTTCTACTATTAAAAAGAAGAAGCGCAGAGCTGACGTTACTTTAGACTTTTGCGATTTGTACTACATAATTGATAAAGTTGTTTACAATGTAACAGTAGCAGTTAACTAAGCAGAGGGCTCTGCCGCAGCTGACCCGTGCCCTTGTTCTTCTCTAAAAGTAAAGTTCAACTTCTAAATAAACACAGTTTCAATCAATATCGTCTCCCTGCCCTCATACTTTGAGCGGATCTCTGCCTTTTCCAGTCCAGCTGGACCCTGACATCATGTCGACTCCTTTGATTTTGTTTGTTTTCATGAATTTGAGCATACTACTGAAGCCAGGATACTGCACAGAAACAAGGTGAGACATCTTAGCAGAGATTTCTGTCTGTGGTTGTTTTGTTTTTTGTTTTAGATTAGTAGTGTTTTAGATAAGTCTTTACTCTCATTTTGAACCGTTTAAAAATGGTTATGACACTCTTGTGTAAACACCTGCAACCATATTGTCACACATGCAAATACACTCCCTATGGGTAACCGAGTGAGATCGGTACTATATGGCTGTATGTGAACTGCATTTTTTTATTTTTTAAATTTAGTGACCAAGTTCTATCGATCACCCCACAAACACAAGAACAAGTGGACATCTTGAGGAATGTATCCACACACTATGAGGTAGGCATTAAAGTTGAGTGATCATACATCTGTAATGTTTTGTTTTTACTTCTGTGATTCATTACATCAGATATTTTCTCACAGACAGTCCTGTGGCAGCCTGTTTCAAATGAGTACATCAGTACACAAGTGCAGGTCCACCTCTATGTCCCTGCAAACAGCTCTGTGACAGTCAAGGCTATACTGCAGAAACATGGCATAACACACAAGTATGCTGCTTAATGCACACATTTCACTAAGCATCGGGTCACATTTCATTCCAAGTGAATCATTTGTGTTTGCATGTTTATTTTAGGGTCTTACTGGCTAATCCTAATGTGCTGACCGAAATGCAGATGAAGAATGACTCCACTGACCCACGAAGCGGCTCAACTTTTTATGAGAGATATCACACCCTTGGGGAGGTATACAGTTCCTATTTAAAAGAATGAGATTGAAAGGAGTCCTGATGTGCTCATTTTCAGCTCTGTAGTTTTGTTTTCAGCCTCTGTAATCCCTATCAGTCTTATTCTGGGCCTTGGTGCTCCCCATTGGTTCATCACTTAACTCCACCCCATCCAATTAAGCCAGCTTTCTTCTGGTTGGCTGCCCCATGTGAACAAAAGATTTGAATGGCAGGTGGGTGGAGTTCACAGCCGGAGCTGTGACCATTAGTGATGTGCGATACTGCAAATTTTGGTATCGATCCGATACCAAGTAAATCAAGAGCAGTATTGCCGATACTAATACTGATACTTATACTTTTAACCAATAAAGGTTATGCAGGGGAGGGCAGCATGTCATGATTTATGTGCTGAATCACTGTACATTTGCCAAATAGTTTAGAGGGATACAGTGAGGTTAGGTTAATTGGTGATTCTAAATTGCCCATAGGTGTAAATGTCAGTGTGAATGATCTCTTCTTGGTAGCCCTGCGATAGATTGGCGAGCTGTGCAGAGTGTCCCCTGTCTCTTGGCCTAAGACAGGTTGGATAGACAGTTCGGATTGGATGAATAATAAGTCCGCTTTAAGCATGTTTAGTGATGATGATGATGATGATGCCACAGCCACCGTTTATCGCAGAGCTGTTGTTTTAGATTACATGGAAATGCACAGCTACCCTGTATGTTATACTATATTACAGCTTACAACCACGTACGCCGTCTCCATTGTAGATTTATGACTGGATTAACAGAACTGCACGAGACAACCCCAGAACAGTCAAAGCCATCCTTATTGGTTCTTCATACGAGAAGCAGCCGCTATACGTTCTCAAGGTAAAGCTGCATCCGTCAACTTGAACTTGTAGGAATTATAAGACTGCCCCATATTTACAAAACAGAAAGTTTTTGTTCATTCACAGAAAATAGATCATAGTAAGAAAAAACCCCAGGAACATTTCTGTCATTATCTATTACTTAATTACTTTGGTGTCGTTAAGAAAATGCAGTTAAAAGTCTAAAATGTATGCCCTCCATCAGATTTTCGAAAGCCATCCAGTGGGCTGGGTTGGAGTCTTTTGCTGGGCTAATTTTGGCCCTCGAACCTTATGTTTAACACTCACTGACTTTTCTTTTTACTCTTTGTACACTTTTAGGGATAAATAATCAACATTGTTTATCCCATTAGACATACTTTAAGCTGTAAAGTGTTCAGTGTTGACAGCTCAGTTTACTTCCTGAGCACAGATTCATGTGTATGGCCTCTTTATTTCCTCAGCTGTCTTTCAATGACAGGCCAAATAGGAAAGCCATGTGGATTGACTGTGGGATCCACGCAAGAGAGTGGATTTCTCCGGCTTTCTGCTTGTGGTTTGTGCACCACGTGAGTCCAACTGAGCTGCGGTGTCTGTGTTTGTTCTCTGTAATCGATTACATCGGTTTGTTTGTCTGTCTGTTTTTTTGTTAGCAGTTTCTAGTCACCACAGTGTTCAAGATATCATTTTCAAATTTTGTTTGATGGTAGATACCAGTAACAGCTCAAAATGATTTAATTTTGGTGCCAATCTGGTCAACCCCACAATCACACCAAATGTGAAAGTCATTCAAAACTGTATATTACCCACAGCTTCTTATGGATCACAACAATACATTATCTTATCTTATAGAAGCCAAAGTTCCAATCAACTAAAAACTAACCATTTTAGTATGTACTGCGTCAAGGTCATAGGTCAAAGGTCAGGATCACGTCAAATGAAGCTTTATGAAAAAGCTTTAGTTTCCACTGGATCATCTCCAAACTTAAAGCAACATATTAAGACGTATAACTTCACAATGACAGAAAAAGACTAATACACTCAGTGTTGGGGAGTAACGGAATACATGTACCGCCGTTACGTATTTAAAATACAAAATATGAGTAACGGAATACTACGGAAGCGTAGAGCTGCCACCCAGGCAAAAGAAAAATACAAGTGTATCACGTTATAACGTGAAAAGTTTATTGTTCTAACAAGATACTTTTCCTGTTTGTACAATATACTATCATGTTTGTACAATATACCTTTCATGTTTGAACAACATAATATCACGTTCGTACAATATACATAATTATCACGTTCGTACAATATAATTATCACGTTCGTACAATATAATTATCACGTTCGTACAATATAAATATATTGTACGAACGTGATAATTATGTATATTGTAATAACGTGATATTATGTTGTTCAAACGTGAAAAGTATATTGTACAAACATGATAGTATATTGTACAAACAGGAAAAGTATCTTGTTAGAACAATAAACTTTTCACGTTATAACGTGATACACTTGTATTTTTCTTTTGCCTGGGTGGCAGCTCTACGCTTCCGTAGTATTCCGTTACAGTTACCGTTTAAAAAGGTGGTATTTAGAATACAGTTACTTTGTTGAAATAAATGGATTACACGGCAGTACTTCCCTGTTTCATATTGTGGCGGGTCAGGACTGTTTGGGTTTTGTTTGACAGCTACGTTCTGTTGTTCCAGGCGGCAGCGTTACGGTTGCCATGGTTACAGGGTGACGCTCTCTCTCTGCGTGTTTCCTGGGTGAGAGAGCGCCTGTTGTTGTTGTGCTAAGCTAATAGGCAGAATGCTACAGGTATAGCTCTAAAGAATGTAGCATCATAGGCAGTGTAGTCCGTGCTGCAGGGAGAATGGACTGCCATACCCGTTATGTGTCTGTGAGCGAAGGAGAGAGAAAAAGGAAAAGTACGAGCTGTCATCGAGCAAAAACGGGAGCTGGAAGCATGTAAATATAATAATAACCACTGCAGCCAAGAAGAGTGCCTGACGAGCCCAGTTGTAAGTAAGCTATTAAGACTCGACTGTACACCGTGTTCGTGTTTTCCTCCAAAACAATAAGTTCCGTTGGAGCAGCCTTTCAACGCCTCTCTCTGTCTCTGCTAGCAAAGTTGACCCAGACAACAAAGTAAAGCTAGTTTTCAGCTACGAGCCCGACACAGAACCCACCGTATTAGCCAGAGGTCCCTTTACTACGGTTCGGAGCCGCGGACCTTCAGTAACAGTAATAAATCACAGCAATAGTACATTCATGTAGTTGTAAACAACTACATGAATGTAATAAATGATAAATGACATAAATGATAATATATTAAGTAATCCAAAGTATTCAGAATACGTTACTCTCATTGAGTAACGTAACGGAATACGTTACAGAATACATTTTGGGGCATGTATTCTGTAATCTGTAATGGAATACATTTTAAAAGTAACCTTCCCAACACTGAATACACTACACCAGTGGTCCCCAACCTTTTTTGCGCCACGGACCGGTTTATGCCCGACAATATTTTCATGGACCGGCCTTTAAGGTGTCGCAGATAAATACAACAAAATAAAACTAGTACCGGTTTATTTAAAAAGAAGATTTATTCATAACACACGTGAAAAAACCCAGGAAAACCGAGTTAACGATAAAAACGATAACAAAATAACGCTGAAAACCGATAAAAACCCTGAAAACTATACATTTCACACCTGAGCCTCAACTCTCGCGGCCCGGTACCAAACGACTCACGGACCGGTACCGGTCCGAGGCCCGGGGGTTGGGGACCGCTGCACTACACTAGATTTCCATATTGACAATGCTGACATCAAACTTTATTTTAGCCATTGCCTTTGATGGGGAGTTGAGCTCTCTAAATGCTCTTTGTTGTAAATGCAATGGAGTCTGCTCTCTCTCGGAGCAGTTTCACTGAACGCTCTGCCGTCTGTCCGTCAGTCTTTGTCATTTTATCAGCAAAACACGGAAATTACTCGCATCCTGGACAGCATGGATGTCTACGTCCTGCCTGTGATGAATCCTGATGGATACAAATACACGTGGACGGCAGTAAGAACTCAGAATCATTTTTTCAATGTAAAAGAAGTCATTTTAAATAGATGTATGATTTTTCCTTATTTTTATTTTTCAGATTAAGAGAAGGTGGTGGAGAAAAAACCGTTCCATCAGTAATTCGGGTTTTTGCGTTGGCGTTGACCTCAACAGAAACTTTGATGTCGATTGGGGCAGTAAGTTTTCCTTTCCCTTTTTTTTTCTCATGTGTGGACGCACTCGTTGATCATGCAAGGGTCTCTGTAGCTTCCACAAGGTCACGTGTCGCTGTTGTGCCCAGTTAAGGGATCCTCTCAAAATCCTTGTGAGGAAATCAACTGCGGGCCGTTTCCTGAGTCTGAGCCCGAGACGCAGGCTGTGGCCAACTTCCTGCGCAGACACAAGGACATAGTTCAACTCTACATCACCATCCACTCCTACTCCCAGATGCTCATCTTCCCATATTCCTACACCTTTGATCAAGCGGAGAACCACAACGATTTGGTGAGTAGTCTGGATGATCCACGAGTCTATCCAACAGCAGTGAAAGACTTATTCAACTGTTGTGTCCAAACCTCTGTGAACACACATTGTTCATAAGCTTGAGATGGTCCAAGAAGCTGCCCAGAGGATCAAACGACATTACAGGAACACCTACACATATGGTCCTGGAGCAGCCACATTATGTAAGACAGCCTTTTTTCTTTTTCTTTTTTTAAAGCAAAGTCACTGTGTGAGTGTGAGTGTTTCTATTCTCTCTTCAGACCCATCATCTGGCGGCTCGGACGACTGGGCGTACAAACTTGGCATCAAATACTCCTTTACGTTTGAGCTCCAGGACCGTGGGGAATACGGCTTCCTGTTACCACCTTCTCACATATCCGGGGCCTGCAACGAAGCGCTGCTTGCGGTCAAGACCGTTGGTGTCAAGGTTTTGGAGAAAACACAAGCTCCGGCAAAGCATCACACGACCTAAGCAGTTTTGTGATTGTAATTAAACAAATTTTGTAGTTTCACTTGAGGATCAGCTAACTTGTAACCTGTGTTCGGCACAGCTGGTATTTGTGGTATTTCTGTTTCTGGAGTCCTCTAACATAACGTCTGTCTTGCAGAGATTGAGTGGAACTGAAATGTATGGATCCAAAAACATTAGTTGACAAAAAAAACTGTTTTAAAAGAAGTAGAAAAAATAAGTAATGGTGTTAATGATGTACTTACCCTGAATAAAACATGATCCATAGGAAATCAACTTCTCTGTAATGTAATTTCATAATATGAAAAACACGTTTTCTTACTATTAATACTAATATTAATTTTATACCAATGTTTTAGTCTTTTAAAATGAAAGTATTTGTCATGGCAACCATGCCATCCTGCTATAATGCCACAATTTTCAAATTTAAATAGATTAGTCCAACTAAATAAGCTAAGGTCACTTTGTGATACTTTGGCTTATTTTAGACCTATTTCAAGATTTTTATCTTTATTGTCAATACAACAATATACACAGTATACAGCGTATACAGCTGTTTCACCCCAAGCCCCCCGTGGTGCATTTATAAGAATTCATGATAAACAAGGACAGGACAAAAGACAATACAAAGTGATCGTGTGCAGTTACAGTGAAGTGAGATGCTGTGCAGTTATTATTGAATACCAGGTTCAAGTGATGGTCAGGATATTGTGGACAAGACGAAACAAAGATGTGCAAGATGTAAAATATGCAAATATAGCATTATGTAGAGAGGAGAGATGGGTGGGAGAGGTCCTCCAATGATCCTGTCTGCTGTCCTCACTAGCCGCTGCAGAGACTAATTTCCCTGGTAAAAAGATGGGAGGGTGGGAGGAAGCAGACTGGCCTTCTTCAGCTTTCGAAGAAAGTGAAGATGTTGTTGAGCTTTCTTCGTGATCGTGGTGGTCATCTGACATGTGCACACCCAAGAACTTCACATTGTTGACCATCGCAACAGCACATCCATTGATGTGAGGTGTGGGCCGCTGAGCTCTTCCTGAAGTATTTGATCTCCTCCCAACTTCTTTTTTTTGCATATTTGTCACACTGAAATATTTCAAATCATCAAACAAATTTTGATATTAAACAAAGATAACCCTAGTAAATATTAACTGTCATTAACTACATTTTATTTGAAGCTGAATTCAATTTCACTAGTCACACTCGGGCCTGATTACTACCAGACCTGTCGAATCAAGAAATCACTCACACAGAACATCTCTGACAAAGTGAAGTAGATCTCATAAAGCAATGCATCATACCACAATCTAAAGAAACAGATGAGTAAAGAAGTCACTGACATCTAGAATATCCACAAAGGATGGTGAAAACAACATGCATACAGGAATAAAGGCAGGGATTGAACGACCTATCTCCGGATCAGTAAATTATTTGCATGAAATATATGAATTACTCAGGGTTAGTTGTGTCCCAGGAGGAGAGCCACAGCCACATGCCTAGTGTCTCCCGCGAGCGCGAACACTGGGGGCCTTGTGGGGTCTTCGGCGTCTGCGAATGGAGAAAAAGACCTTGTGAGTTGCTCCATGTCATGGGTTCTATTTATAAACTCACCTGGCAACTTTGTGATGCCACTGATGTTGTTACTATTGGTGTGACACTATACATCATTTATGCCAGTATCTGAACTCTGGTGTAAATGAGGTCACAGAGGGATGAAGGGTTTAGGTCACAGCTCCCCGCTGCTGGCTAAGGATTACCGCTCACTCGCAGAAGAAACGCATCACATTCTCCTGGCTACTAGGAGCTTCAGCATCCATAGTAGTCAGTTCCCGACTGACCGACAGGATCTCCCGCGCCCACACTGATTCTCCTGAGGGCCTCCGACTCATCGATGGTGGCTGGGATCACAGCGCCGAGGCACTGCGGAAAAGGCCTGTGTTTTTTACCATCAGCGTGACATCCCTGTGCTGCCTTTGCAGTTTTAAGGCCCAGGGAAACAAGCCCACCTGCGCTCTGTAGCGGCCGTGACCACTGGCGGTAAGGAAAGGCTGCTCTTCATAGAGGGCTCACGCTCAAGGAGACGTTTTCTGGTTAACTCCCAGAAGAGCCACGGAAACTCTCATGTTGTCTTTGCATACGTCCACAACGGTATATTATCTAATCTTAGAAGAAACTGGAGATTTCCCACAGAGAGAGCCCAAGTGCCACTACGTGTACCACAGTTTGATAACCACTGGTCTAATTAAAGTTGAATCAAATAGTTTTTAAATAAAATATACCTCAGATGTCAATTCTGAGGCCAGACTAGATTTCTTTAAGATTTTAAAAGAGACATGGCATTTAAAAAAAATCACGATGACACTGCCTTTAAAGCAGCAGCTGATCGGCTTCCTAAAAGCTTTTCCCAAAGCTGAAGTCATGAATATTATATGTTAGCTGCTCAACAGTAGTCTTGTAAACACATGAATATTCTGATAACACTACAGAAGAGAAGAAAATGTGTGGACTTCTATACGACTCAATAAGGCTTTTAGCTGTGGCCTTGATTATTTTATCCATGCTATTTTTAAGAATTGTCAAAAAGTGAGAGCATCTCACTTCGGAATACACAAAAACTGTCAGATGTTTGATAGCGGTGACTATTATGTTTCAATCCAGAAGTGTTTTGGTGCAATTGCTGCATTCGCTGAAGATTCTCGTTACTAGAAAAAAGCTAAATTCACTGGCAATTTTCTTGACACCAATGTTTCTGACTTTCTTTGGCTTTCTTCCTCTGGGTTTTCAGAGGTTGGCGGTTGACTCTGACCCTCTGTGGGTATTAAAATGATGTATCAAATCATATTATTTAAATTATTAATTCATGCAATTTAAAAAGATTTAGTTATTTCACTATTAAAGTGTATAATGGTTTTATATGGCATGCCAAGAGTGCCAAAAGCCATTCATTAAATAATTAATTAAATGTATCATTTATTAATCACAAATGGGAATTAAAGTAATAAATAATTTTGTAATTATATTGTTAATTAATTAAAACATAATTTCCTTTAAATTAAAAGCACATTTAATTATTTCAGTTAACTATATCATGTTTCCCATATGGGGCATCAAGAATGCCAAAACAAAATGACTAAGTACGTTATTAATTAATTAATTAATTATGTGTGTCAATAGATAATTCATTTTGGAAACGCATGTATAAATCATTTATGAACTCACTTTGTGTGTGTGTGTGTGTGCCAACAACATTGTGGCGGAGGTGTGGTCCCGGGCGCGGCTGCAGGGGAGGGGTGGTGCGGTGAGCTCAACGGGGCGGTGCTGGAAACGCAGGTGAAAACAGCTGATGGCGTTTTGAACTGATGATGCTTTCCTTACCCTTTATAGTGAGACGGGAGAGGAGCGGAGGGGGGCTGGAGATCAGCTGTGTCCGACAGCTGTCAGACTGTGTCGGTCATCACGTACAAAAAGAAATAAAGTTGGTGTCTGAAAACAAAGACCTGTGCCTGTGTGTAGTGCATTCCACAAACATGTTTATTGAATAAATCCCCCCTGACAGCATTAAAAGTCTTTATAAAATGAACAAGCTACCAAAAGCAAACTATTCCTATTTCAGGACACCATTTGAAAATCATAGATTGCTATATATACACTGCCAGTCAGAAGTTTGTATTTATAGGCAATGCTTATTGTAGCGAGGCTCAACGTGTTAATGCTAGCTTACTTTAATTAACAACACTGTCATATAAAAAGCTGGGGTGGCACTAGGGGTGGCAAGAGATTATAGATACGCCCCTGTTTATGACCACTTTGAGAAACAGATGTTTAGCTGGTGCTACTGAACTTTCAGAACAGAGCAAACTCCAGAAATAAAAACTGTATCTGATACACAGATGAGCATTATCACACCAGGAAGATCAGAAGAATCAGGCGGCTGGTGGAGAGACTCGAACACATCCTCAGACGCTGAAAGGCACAAAATCTGAGTCTGGAGCTGAGCTGTGAGCAGGTTTGTTACCAGCTGATGAACAAATCTTTAGTTTAATTCTCCCTGAAATGTAGAGAAAAGACAGAGCAGGAAAGGTAAAGTTAGTTAGTTTATTACATTCAGAGAAGTATTTTAATATGTTTTATTGATAAATGTTCTCTCAGCCTGTGGAAAGGCTTTCCATTGACTGAGCACAGAGACTTTCTGTGACGTGATCTTCCATCAGTTTCGTCCCTGTTAACCTGTGGGTGTTGATTGGGTGACCAATTGCATCAAGAGCCTGGGACGGTGGTATAATGCAGACCTCAATGATACCAGGCAACTTGAACAACCAAGGCAGAACATGGCTAATGACCTCAGGCGGATCAACAACACTGCACTCCCAGGGAAACTGAAGCTCTGGTGCTTCCAGTTTGGGTTGTTACCCAGACTACTGTGGCTGCTGACAATGTACGAGGTCTTGCTCAATCATGCCAATCGATTGTTCCTTATCGTCCTAATTAATTTCCTCTTATGGCAGATTAATGACACATTGGGAGGATTTGTGTTTATGTACAACTGTTTGAACTTTTGACCCCACACTTTCTTATAAATGGCTCCACAAGTCATTTAGACTATTATAAACACACAATGAGTTTCTCAGATCTTCCTGTTGTTGTGAGTAACATCAATCCAATGAGTACGGTCAAAGAAATTCATTTTAGGCAGGTGTAGTAAGGACTTCTTTGTGGAAAATATTACACTTGTGTGTATTGCTTGTGAATTCCACCAACTGTTCAGTGTCATTTGGCATGTTTAGTTCATCTTGGTCACAGACATGTAGAGTTAATCTATCTAGATTAGCTGTTGGATCACATTTGATGATTCCTTTTCTGCCTGGCAGCTGCCGACCGTGTTCATTTCCCTTGTAGTTCTTTGGCTGTTTAATGCTTAATGATGGGAAGAAGGATTGTAGTAGGAGGTCTGTAACACAATGCTTCAGAAGCACTGTGTCGAGACTTGATTCGTTTAGCCACAGTCACGTAATCAGTGACGTCCAAAGCTTCATTTAGAACAGGGGTGGGCAATCTCAGTCCACGAGGGCCGGTGTCCCTGCAGGTTTTAGATGTGTTCTTGAACCAACACAGCTGATTTAAATGGCTAAATTAGCTCCTCAACATGTCCTGAAGTTCTCCAGAGGCCTGGTAATGAACTAATCATGTGATTCAGGTGTGTTGACCCAAGGTGAGATCTAAAACCTGCAGGGACACCGGCCCTCGTGGACTGAGATTGCCCACCCCTGATTTACAAGGTAACTGCTTCGGTACCTGATTCAATGGTTCCTAAGGAAGTGAATCATTTGCAGGATTTGTGGAGTGTTTTGATGGTGAGAGATAGCAAACCGCTGATCATTCTATTGAGAGATATGGAGCCAGCCAGGAAGAGAGGAGGTTCTGTCATGTGAGAGCATTTTGAGTTGATTTTGGCCAATCGGGTCAGTTGGCCAGCTTTCTGTTCTTGTTGTTTGCCTTTGTTCTGGGTGTACTTATTTTATCTGAAAATGTCTTAACAAAACATCAGCTTTTCATAATAAACATATCATTACATTATTTTATTTTTTAAATAATCTTAAAATGTTATTCTACAAAATGTGCAGCAATTTAATTTGTTTATTCTTTTTTGGTGATAGTCTGTGGGACCCTGCATCTCTACCAACTTCCATTGCTCAGTCTGGTCCATTTTAGAGGATTTTCTCTAAGGCAGGAGAAATTATCTCCAAGAAAAGAAACAGACTCGACCATCGCACAGTGGAACAAATTCTCTTTCTAAATAAAAACCAAACAGGATAACCTTAAATGCATCATGTTTTTACTTTACAAGTTCATAAACATTTTCCCTTTCCAGTTCACAATCAATTCTACTCCCAGGTCAAAAATATGTATAAGAAAAAAGGCCTAATATAATATTATTTATAAACCTACCTGGCCAGCTGTCCAGTGATTAATTGCATAAGTACATGGAAGCAGGACCTCACAGCAGAAGCATACTCCTTAATATGTTATACATTATTATATGTATATTATATCTATTTTTCATCTATTGTATTTACAAACATCAAGAAGTTACAAGCAAAGAAAGACCACACCGTGACACATGCTTAAATAAGGAAAGTTTATTGATCAAATTTATTTATTAAAAAAATAGACATCATTTTTTCACCCAAAAAATACATGTTCAAAGCAACACAAGGTGGACCAATATCAGACAGAATTGTGAACTCCACTCTGTAGAGTAGGCAGTCATAATGAAGCAGTACACTTTCATTTGTAAATTCAAGCTGTTCTTCATATTTTTGGCCACCAGGTGTCACCAGAGATGACTGTGTTGAAAAGCTTCGGCGTCAATAAGCCAGTATTGAAATATAATGTTTTTTCTGCTACATTTACAAAACAAGTTTTCCCGGCAGCCGAGTTCTAATCTTAGCTAGCTAGGTCTCAAGGGGCCATCTTTCAAGATTTATATCTTGTGTGTATGTGTGTAAGCCACCGCAGCTGAACTGGGGAAAATATAATTAAAAGCTGTACACATGAACAGGCGGTGGCGGTAATGCATCGCCGCGGAGGTCGAGTTCCTCATTCACAAACCACAAAAGAAGAAGGACCTATGACGCGCACTCTCCGCCAATATGAAGGCACCCAGGGCAGTTTCTGCCTTTGCTTTTAAAGAATAAGCCTTGTAATTTTTTTTACAAGTGCTAAATCCGCCAGCCTGATTAAAGTAGGTGTGACACCGAAAAAATATCTTGGGTGAGACCGTGTTTTCATTTACAGATTAGCATGCAGGCTACTGGAGCAGGCTAAGATAGGCCCCGCGCTGAGATAAAACATGACACAGTTAACTTTAGCATTAGCCTGCATTCGCTTGTTTTATTCTCGTATGAGATATGCAGAATAATTACTGTTAATCTACGACGCTTTTTGAATTTCAGAAGCATCCTGGTTAGTTAAAGATGGTAAACAGAACTCAGTTCTTGTAGTTAACGGGGAACTTCAGCTTCAGCTAAGGTAGCATGCGTTGTTGCTCGCTATAAGTTAGCGCAGAGCAGCTGCACTGACGGCAGATATTTGCATGTGTTTATGTTTTGGATGCTCCATTATGCACAGGAGTACTAAAGCATCCGGGAAGGCCATGTGATTATCAAACGGTTGCAACAGTAACAGTGCGAAATGGGTTTTCGGTTGCAGTTTAAGATCGGTTGTAGGGAATGAATTAATTCAGGGAGTTTGAGGGAATCGCACTGCAAAGGAAGTTTCCTGCCAGACTTGCTTTGTTTTTTTTGTTTTGTTTTGAAGTCATTTTTTGAAGTCAAGTGCCAAGTTGTAAACATGCAGATGATTAAAGAGAGTTCACTGAGCGTTGTTTGTCATATTTGCAGTCCTGCAGAATGTCCAAGATCAGGCGGAAGGTAACAGTGGAAAATTCAAAAACCATATCTGACAGCAGCAGCAGCAGCAGCACCACAACCAGCAGCAGCACCAACCCCGCTGCTCCGTCCCGCAGGCCAAGTGTGTTTGAAAGGCTTGGACCCAGCACTGGGAGTAATGCTGCTGATGTATGTATAACCCGGAGGTCAGAGAGGGTTTTCCCCCTCCAGGGGGAAATCTCCAAGTCTCTGTGTCTTTGAATGAATATGGCACAGTGCTTTGTTTCTTCTTTGGCCTGGCTCATCTGTATTTTGTTTTTTTGTTGTTGCTTTTCTTTTTTTTTTAGAGTCACTGTAGAAATTGGCTGAAGACTGGGAATTGCAGTTACGGCAACACTTGTCGCTACACACATGGAACTCAGCCACGAGGCAAAGGATTTAGCTTTAGCCGGTAAGATGACTGCGGTTATTGAATTTGTGTCGAGTGTTGCATGAGTGTTGCTTTTAAAATCAAATCGACCTTTGTGCATGTGTTTTTCTAATCTCTGCGTTAATGAAACAGGTCAACCGAGAGGCCCACAGGTGATCTGCGGGAGAGGATGAAAAATAAAAGACAGGATGTTGAAGCAGAAAACCTGAAACGAGACCTAGATGAGCCCTCGTCCCCCACAGTAAGAGTGAGTCCTCTGCTCTTTTGGTCTTTGATAACAACAGATTTCTGAATGAAGAATCTAGTTTTGATTTGAATACATTTTGGAAATTTTAGTACATGGTGCACAACGGTTTGTTTGTGTGTGCTACTGTAGCAGAGAGAGTCCTCCAGAGGCCGACACAGAGAGAAGGAGGATATAAAGATAACAAAGGAGCGTACCCCAGGCAGTGAAGAAGAACCCACAGAGTGGGAAACCAATCGTGAAGGTTCGGTGTTTTGTTTTGATGACGTTTAAAGGGAATTTGACACATTTATTTGTAAATACCATTTTGATGTTGTGGATTGAAACTCTCTTCTCATTCCAATTTTACTGTTTTGTTTTGGGGGGGTTTCCATTAATTTTCAGACTCTGATATCGGTGATTACGACTATGAGCTATCCCTAGAGATGAAGCGTCAAAAGATTCAGCGTGAACTAATGAAATTAGAGCAGGAAAACTTGGAGAAGAGAGAAGAAATTGTCATCAAGAAAGACGAAACTCCGATGAAAGCCAGAACCACAGCCTTGCCAAAGGTAAGCGATGAGATGCTTTGATTATTTCAATACGTGACCTCTGGATTTCAAAAGTATTAGCACAGCTCACTTCCTCCGTTGAAGTAGCTGTCTGCAAGGGTGGTTGTCATCTGAATTTTAGCTCGATCTGTCACATTTGTCCTTCAGGCTTCCCCTGAGCAGTTAAGCTCCAAAGATTCACCCTCATCCAGAAAGTCCAGTGGCTCGCCAAAACATAAACGGGGAAACAAAGGGCTGGGCTCGGGGAAGAAAGAAAAGAAGGCATCAGTATCCTCACCTGTTTTAGAAACTACCAGGTAGGGAAGAAAAACAAAATATGAGACCTACAGATTTGATGAGGTTCTGATAAATATCTTTCATCATTCTTTAACCAGGTCTTCGAAAGGAAGCCACAGCAAGAAGAAAGGGCCCCGTACCCCCAGTCCCCCTCCACCGGTCCCTCTGGACCTGCCCGTGGTCGGGAAAAAACACAAAGGCAAGCACAAAAATAAGGAGAAGTCTGACGAGAAGCAGAAGGAGGGTAAAGATCGTGGACGAGATGCCGAAAAACACAAAGAGAAGAAGGAAAAACGCAGGTAAAGTGGGGATTTAGTGCATGTGCATCCTGCAGCGTGTATGTTTTTAATTCGTTGAGTCATATTCACAGTTATCCTGAGTTATCTTTTTCAACTTCCAGTGCTCGCTCTTTATAATGTCAACTTTTTGTTTGAAGGGACAGATCAGACAGTTCGCACAAGGCCAAGAGGTCTGTGACATCAGAGGAGCGTTCTGGTAGCGTGTCATCTCCCTCCAGGGGTGCGTCGCCCTCAGCCAGGAAGAAATCTACCTCCCCTAAAGCTTCCTCCCATAAGGCTTCTATCTTGGCATCCCCTCCTCACAGGTGAGCACACAGAAACCTTTTTTCCAGGGCTGTAGACGTTGCAGGATCACTCACCTGCACTTCTTTCTTCACACTTGGGTAAATATTTGGTCATGACAGCCAAGAGGAAATAACCTTTTGTCACTGCAGGTCTCCTTCTCCTCCACGGCACCAACGCAGCCCCACTCCTCCCCGTCACCGCTCGCCTTCGTCCCACTCCGGTTCCTCTGCCCAGCGGCACTCTCCCTCTCCTCGACGCCGTCGTTCTTCTTCCCCCATCTACCACAGAAGCGCCACCGCTCAGGCCTCCGCCTCCTCACCTCAGAGCTCCCGGCGCTCTCGTTCGCCTCCCGCTTCTCATGACACCTCGTCACCCCATCGGCGGTCTGACAGGTTGAGCCCCAGCCGGCGCCACTCCAGGGGCCGCGAGAGGAGTCGTGGCGACAGAGAGAGGAGTCCTCCCATCCAGGACCGCAGACATGAGCGCAGAGATGGTATCTTCATCTTCCATTACTGGATTTCTATTTCTCAGTCTGTTGGCTGATTGGAGCCTTGCTTTAAAATATAGGCTGTCAATTAAAAAAATGTACATTTATCTGCTATTAAGCTGTTTGTCTTTTCTCCACACAGATAGTCACAGCAAACGAGAGAAGGACAGCATCCGTGATGACCGGGACTATGACTCTGAACAGATCTCCCGGGACCCCCGTGACGACCGGGACGCCCGAGATGCTCGTGACCGACGGGACGCTCGTGACCGAGGAAGGGAACCAACTCGAGATTCTCGTGATAGCAGGGACGTGAAGGACTTGAGAGAGAGCAGGGTGGAGACCTGCTCCAGTCGAGACCGCGAACGGGAGCGAGAGAAGGACCGGGAAAAGGAGAGGGAGCGAGAAAAGGAAAGAGACAGAGAGAGGGAGAGGATTGATGCACACAGGAAGGAGGACCTGACTCAGGATGACAGGAGCTACGGGAGAGGGCATGGACGTGACGATGGAGGCAGAGGAGAAGCAAGGACTGAGAGCAGGACGGACAGAGCTGATAGGAATGGCCGAGGTAGAGGACGCGCTAATGACATACCTGAGAAAGGCAAGTAAATAAAAGCAAAGTGATTATTTTCACTATTTTTAAAGTATGAATTTAAAATACTGCTGTGAGTTTTGAGAGTGTGTGTGCGGCAACAAAAGACGAGACATTTTGATAATAAGCTGCTGGAACATCTCATATCTAATGAGGGAAATTAACAAAATAATTGAGAGGGAAAAGATGATTGGCTGATTGCTCTGCTGGTAAAAAGACTGCGTGATAAATTGCTCAAAATTTCCAGAGTAAAAGACTGGAGATTTCTGCTTCCCATGATCAATAAAAGATTGAGCAGGGCTCGCAAAATCGCTAGCCCGACGTCCCGGAGCTAGCGATATCTCCGGTTGGGCGACCAAAATCTATCTCAGCCCCACCCGTCAGGTTATCATATAGCCCGACGGGCGGGATATCGCTAGCTCCGGGACGTCGGGCTAGCGATTTTGCGAGACCTGGAAAGGATCTGCAGAAATCTTTTTTACGCAAAGGAAAAGCAGAAATGCTAGCTCAAATCTTCACTGTATCCCAAATTTGATGGTAATTGTTTTCCCTTTTAGTCTTTTTGGGTGACTGTCTTGAAATATATGTCAACCCATTTTCTCATTTTTCCTTCTGTTAGGCTCCAACAGAAACTCCCGGGGTTCCCAACTGGAAAGCAGCCATGACAACTGGGAATCGCGGAGCAGTGCCGTTCGTGAACGGAGTGTGGAGAGGAGCACAGATCGCAGTGCCAATGAAAGAAGCTCTGACAGGGTGCAGGACCGAGATCGCTACGAGTGTGAGAGAAGAGGGGAGCCGACCAGAGACCCCTCGTACGACAGGAGAGGAGGACACGGAGAGCGGGATCGCAGAGACAACCGAGAAAGAGGTGAGGATTAGAAGCCCGCACGTGATTTCCTTCGTTAAAGTGAGTGTGTAGCTATTCATGGCTGGTTTCTCTGTTTAACAGACCAAAGGGCAGCTTCTCCAAGCAGACACCAGGGGAGGCTGGAGGAGTCTGAGAGGGACGAGAGGAGGGACGAGCGCAGGACTGAGAGAGCTGAAGACAGGAGAGACGACAGGACTCGCGAACGGGAGAGGGAGCGAGAGAGGGAGCGGGAGAGAGAGAAAGAGAAGGAGAGAGAGCGGGAGAGAGAGAGGGAAAAGGAACGGGAGAAGGAGAGGGAGGCGGAGAGGGAGCGGGAGCGGGCCAGGGAGAGAGAACGAGAGCGAGAAAGGGAGAGGGAGCGAGAGCGAGAGAGGGAAAGGGAGCGCGAGGAGCGGGAGAGAGAGAGGGAGAGGAAAGAGAGGGAACGGGAGAGAGAACAGCGCGAGCGGGAGAGACTGCGGGAATGGGAGGCCCGAGAGAGGGGAAGGGAGGAGAGGCGAGAGAGGAGAGACGACGCCAGGGATGAACGGCCGGTTCGAGACAGCCGGGACGATCGCAAGTTGAGGCATGTGTCAGTTTTTAATCCGTGTATTTGTGCGACTTTCTACATGAAATAAATAGTCATCCGCACATAATCCAGCAATTATTTACAAAGTAAAGTTTCCTGAATGTTCGGATTTAGTTTTATTTAGCCGTTATCGTGCTAATCTCCAAATACTGACCTGCGTTTATTATAATGTCTCCTTCTAGTCGTAAGAGGCCCAGGATGGATAGCAGCCAGAGTCCCCGATCCTCTCCTAAGCGAACGACACTGGACCTCAGTCCAGCAGACAGCGACGACTACAATAGTGCCGAAGATAAAAGTGAGCGCCCGATTGGCCGAGGGCAGGCCAAGCTCCACCCTCAGCCCCTCCTCCCCAGCCCAGTGTGTCTGCCTCCATCTGACAGTAGGGAAATTCTTTTTGAAAGGACACACTTATATTTTAATGGGGGTTGCACTTTTCTCATGATACACATCCTTCTGTAAACGTGTGTGCTCTGTGTAAACACTTTGAAGTTTCATTTGTCTTTGTAAAATGTGTATAAATGTGTATAAATATCGGCTGAAATGCATTTTCAGCCGATACCTCCAAGGAAAAACTTCTGTACTTGACTCCAATGCTTTAAAAGTGCTGAACGTGTTTATGTGACACACAGATGGGGACAAGCATCGTCTGCTGAGCCAGGTGGTACGGCCCCAGGAGGCGCTGTTACGATCGCCGCCGAGAACTGCCGCATCCGATGACAAGCCCACTCACTGGAAGGATGAGGACCGCAGGGTAGTCGGGGACAAAAGGGAAGCACGCGGTCGCCATGAGGACCTGGAGCCTCGTGGGGAACGAAGCAGAGGGGCCGACAGGCGTGGAGAGCACCTCTCAGACGCGCCTTCTGACTTGCGTACCAGAGGCAGAGATCCTACACCGCCTCCGCATCTACCCCTTGCCACTGCCACTGAAGACAGAGAGACCAGTGGTTCCCAGTTGCATGAGGAGGGGAAAAAGAAGACAAAGTCACAGAGAAAGGGCTTGAAGAAGGGTCGCAAAGACGAAGAGACTGTCGCTGGCAGCGCCCTGGCTGCTGCAGGGGACCGATTCAACCCCGAGCCCCCATCTGGGGCTTCTGCGGACGTGCCTCCACCCTTACATTCTCCCAGGAAAGGGGCAAAGAAGAAAGCTCTAGAGCGAAAGAGGAAGCGATCGCGAGGGGCGGAGTCTGAAGCATCCGAGGAGGAAACTTCAACCTACCTGCCACACAGTAAGAGGAAGAGGGGTCCTCGGACACCGCCGCCCTCAATGAGACCTGATCAGCGAGGCGCTGGAGGGAATACAGAGCGCTCTCCTCTCTCCAAAATGGACAATTTCAGTGACTGGTCAGATGAGGAGGTGACAGACCGGGGAGGCTCGCTGGAAACACTTGCTCCTTTGGTTTCTGCTGATAGGGCTCCTGCTGAACCTCTCAGGAGAGGTGGAGGCCCCAGGATGGGCCGGGGTAATCCACCACCCATTGCACCTCTGCTCTCCCAGGATCCTCCAATGCTGCTGCAGACTTTGCCTCCGCAGCCTCTGATGTCCCAACCGCTGCTCCGCAAACCCCCACCAGAGCAGACGCGCAGCAGCAGCATGGGGAGCAACCAGAGTCGGACATCGTCTCGACGCCTGCGTTCACCCTCTAACGAGTCAGCCCACAGAGAAGATCCCCAGGGCCCACGATCGCGCCGGGGCATACTTCAAGGCGCCAACTCTCGGGACCGGGAAAGAGAGCGGGAGCGAGAGAGAGAACGGGAGAGGGAGCGAGACCGCGAGAGGCCGGCGGCGAATGACCCTCCGTGCTCTGAGAGGAAGTCCCGGATTGATCAGCTGAGGAGAGGAGAGCCCAGCCGTAGCACCTCATCAGGTAAAAGCCTCACCTGAATCCTGAACGTGACACAGAACATCCTGTACTACCAGGATCACAATTTGACCTATGTTGATTTATTTATTGATTTATTTTTGAATTTAGACCGGCAGGATTCTCGCAGCCACAGCTCCCGACGCAGCTCTCCTGATTCTGAGAGGCAGGCCAGGTCCAGGTCCCGTGCCGGCTCCTACGACAGTCGAGAACGAGAAAGGGAAAGGGAGCCATTTGAACGGGAGAGGGAAAGAGAGAGGGAGAGAGAACGCAAGGACCTCCGACCTCAGCAGCAACAGCAGCAGCCTCTGCTTCTTCAACAGCAACTACAACAACCACCATCAAGAGAATGGGAGCCTGAATGGCCAAGCCGGGGGCGGGAGCCCCTGCTGATGCGTCCTGGTCGCGAACCTCTCCTTAGGGAGCGGGACATACGGGACAGGGAACGCTTACTCCCCGAAGGACTCATCCAGCAGCACGAACGGGAAAGGGAGAGAGAACGGGAGAGAGACAGTCGAGGTGACCGAGGTGTTGACCGAGAGAGGGAAAGGTTGATGATGATGGATATCACGCCGCACGGGGACCCCAGGGCTCCAGTACGAGGGGACATCAGAGGAGAGTTGCGAGGAGACATGATGAGACAAGACAGGATGGATTACGAGCCTATGCTGCCCAGAGAAGCTTTCAGTCCTCCAGAGCCCGAGAAACCGAGCAACAGTCCCCATCTAACTGGAGATCAACGGGAGGTGGAGAAGGCAGACAGCATCGACGGTAAGAAGATAAAAACGTGCATAAATGTTTGTTTTCATTTCTTGTTTTTCCTACAAGGATTTTAAGAAAACTGTGTGTGGTGGTTTTAGGAGACGATGACGGGAAGGAAGACGATGTCCAGTCTATGGCATCTGTTGGCGAGGAGTACGAACCGATCAGCGATGATGAGCTGGATGAAATTCTGGCTGACAGCCAGAAAAAAGAAGATCAGCAAGAAGAAGAGAAAATCACAGGTACAATAAAGACATTCTGTGATATATACACACATGAAAGTGTGTCATCAGTTTCTCTCCTCTCTTTATTTCTTTATTTTTATTTGATTGTCTTGAATTCTGACAGGCCTGAAGTTCATCAACTCTACAATTAATAAAAATTGAGAAAATGCAAAGTATTCAGTTGAAATTTTCTCCGGTGATCTTTAACAAATGAAGCCTCTGCCTTTGTCGTGTGCCGACAGGTCCTCTGGATGTGATAGATGTGGACTGGTCCAGCCTGATGCCCAAACAGAAACAGGAACCGCGGGCAGCGGGGGCAGCCTTGCTCCGCTTCACCCCAGGGGCGGTGCTTCTTAGGGCAGGCATATCCAAGAGACTTGCTGGCCCAGAACTCCTGGAACAAGTCAAAGAAGTGTGCAAGTCTGAGCTGGACGATCCCAAAGGTGAGTTGGGGACATAGAAAGTGGATGTATTGAGTCAACAGTCAAATCTCATTAAAGGAAAAAACAATTTTCTGCAGAATACGTATGTGGTTGGAGATCAGCCAGAGAAGAAAAGTCGTAGGCTTTTGGATACTGTGGAGGGGACATTTAAATTCATGTCTGTACCTCTAGACTGAAAATATGAAGTGGCATGCCTGTTTATCATTAAGAGAAGGGGTTCCTGTCACCAAATAAACCAAAACAAAGAGGAAATGAATAACACCACCGGCAACTTAATAAACTGCCATTCCCTTCCTCCTCTCCTCATGCGTCATCTCCCGAACTGAAGCCGGGGTCCAACACATGACAGCGTGATTAAATGTGCATATGTGTTCCAGATATTGTTGCAGTTATTGTCAGCAGATTAGACATGGGACCCTCTCCGTCTCTGGACAGCTGATATAAGCTGGCTAAATGACAAGAACATTGTGGCAGCTAATGTTAGGTTCGAGTGGCCTAAAATTTACACCTCGCAGTTTGGTTACATTTTCAAATTGTATGAGAGTTTATTCACTAACTGTAACAAAGTTACATCCACTTCAAAGACAGTTTCACTCATGCTGGCTAACAGCAGCGCTACCAACAGTTCAGCGTGTCGTTGATCAGAGCTCGTCTGACTCCTTGACCCGGATCAGGCTCCTTTTACAAAGTTTCACAACCTCTTCCAGAAGAAATGAAGCTGAACTCTTCTTTTTTTTTTAAATTCCTGTTGATCCATCAAATTAAACCTCTGTTGTCGTCATCTTGGTAGATGCTGACAAGCTCTTTGAGCATGACCTGGGAGCCTTGAATATGGCAGCTCTGAACAGGCGGGTGGAGAGGGCAGGTTTATTGAGAAATCTGGGGCCGTGCTGCAAGGCCCTGTGTGCTCGCAGGGACTTCGCCATCCGCCGGCAACTGTTGAAAAACGAAAAGGTATGTGCTCTCCAGTTACAGACCTAAATTAATAAACAATATGTTGATCTCAATCTTAAATGAATGTGCTTAAATCTCTTAACTCTTAACTATTTTTTCTCAGGGTCTATCCAAGCATGACCCCACCACACCTGTGGTGGACAATGAACTCCTGCAGATGAGCATGCGTCTCTTCAGAAGGACCATGGCTGGTCAGGCATCGGCCCCGGAAAGGTCGGACAGTGGGTCGGCACCAGCAGCTGAAATTACTGAAGCTGGTAGTGGTGGTAGTAGTAAGCTCAGCACAGCACAGCCTGAGGTCTGTCTGTCCTGAGAGTAAAACACATCAGAGGTGAATGCTTCTAGGCCTTTACTTCCTCTCACTCCTAACTCGCTGTCTCATTTTGTTACATTCATAGCCTTTTTAGTCACGAGAGGGAAAACGGCAATGTTAGGACTCGTTCAGTTATTTGTTTTTCACGATGTGTTCCATAGAGAGGGGCCTATGGAGGGGTGCAACTATCCATGTATGGGAAATCTAAAACGCCTAAAATGACTTCATGTTTTTGTGGATTTACAGTGTTTTAGAGCAGATTTCTAACGATCAGTTTCACCTGCCTGACAAAGATTTGTTTCCTATGTTGTGCATTGGTTAGTACAACTGTGCATTAAAATGGTTAGATGTTGATTATTTTTTAATTATTTTTTTTTGTAACTGGTCTTTTGGTTAGTATGAAACGACTGTTCAGCCATGACATAATGGGACACTTAATATTGTTCTGTTTTTTTTGTTTGTTTGTTTACACCATAATACATGAATGCGAGTCTATAGCATTGGCTGCAGATTTTATCGACTCACAACCGTGAAACATCCTGCAGGAACTTGAAAGAACATTTCTCACTAAAAAGCACTGCCAAGCTATTCCTTCACTGAATGTAATTAGTTAAAGCTTTTAGTTTGTGGAAACACGCTTTATTTTTTGTGTTTCTTTTAAATGGTTTGGCAGTGTCTTTCTTACAGGAACTGAAGGGAGTGCAGATCACGAACATGAACGAGTGGAATCCCTCTTCTCACGAGCCCACATCATCCACGATGGAGCCAAAGCGCTCCCAGTAGGAAAAGACAGTGTACTGCTTAGGAAATAATGACTGAAAACAAGCCATTAATCTGAACTTTCAATCTGTCATGCAGTCGGCTTAACAAGGTCACGGTAGTCTTGCACAGATGGATAAGGTGCACCTTTAAAATGTGGTTGTATCAGGAGACAGTTGCTTAACAAAAAACGCAAGATTTGCATTATGTGTGTGCTGGGATAATTTTAAAGGACTGAAAAGATTAGGAAGGGGCAAAGTACTTTTGTCCTAAAGCTCTGGATTCAACACGATCCACCACCCAATCCAGCTCCATGACAGGAAATCTGATCCCTCTTCTCCACCCATTCGGGGTCAGCGCCTGTCCTACACCCAGTTTTCACATTTTGACTTCCACTGAAAATTTCTGCCAAAACGAAATTGGCAATAACACAATACCGAAAGTAAATAAAAAGTTTCCAAAATTGGGACCACTTACTAAGGAAAGGACTACCTCATGAAATCCTATCCCACTGAGGAAATAATTCACCATCTGCTACATAATGTGTGGTTCACGATGTGGGTCTGTTTCGAGAACTGACAGGAGTGGCCGAAAAGCAGTATCAGTGATTTTATCGACACAGAGACATCGAACTTCGTTTCCAATTATATTTCAGTTTGACCATGACTCTGGTTTTACAGAAAACATTTTTACAAACTTTTTGCCCTTGTCTCTAATATTCGAGTAATGATATCTGGTTTAATGCTGTAATTTTTTTTTACTGTAAAATAAATATTGACATTTTCACAAATAAGGACAAACGTGATGAAATCTTCAAGCAAACAAATTTTTGAGGTAAGTTCTGGAGTTTAGCATATAAATACCACCACTTCATGGGTGATAGGTTTATGAGTTTGTCTCCATATGTGTCTACAGAGGAAGTCTTATGACTACTCTTTTTTTTTTTTTAATGCATTAGCATTTTATCAGTGTCATACTAAAAAGTAGATAAGCCTTAATATCGGGAAAATATGAAAAAAAAAAAAAAAAAAAACTGTCTTTGAAAAAACATACACTACTCAGGACTTAATTACCTGAAAAGATTTTTATACTACAAACAGTGTATGATACTATTAAAGTTTATTTGCCTTCTGGTTATGATTGTCCTCTTTACAAGGACAACACTGTAGTTGATGTTCACAGAGATATGATATGGCTTTTCAAAATGTAATCAGCATGAATGAGTAGTAGTGATTTTGTCATTTGTAATGATTTTTTGTAGAAATTTGTGTCAAAATTTGATTGTGTTAAAAACATTCTTACTTGTAGACATGACATTTTGTGTGATTACACACATCTTTAAATTATAAGCACAGCAATTCCTTTAGTAGAAAAAAAAATAATGATTACAACCATTCTTAATTCAATTATGTGGAAAAATTTGTTTAATTTCACATTTCTTTACATGTGCAAAATAACACCATGTTTGATATAGTATATACTTAAAATATGTATATTGAAAACAAAGATATACATTTTTTAAGTTATTTAAATATATTTGTCACCATCTGTGATTTTAATAATTAATTTCACCTTTCTAGTATATCTGAGATTCTTACAAGTTAGAAGTAGACATATCAGTAGAATTTGGATGTTAACTAAAGTTTCAATTAGGATGCCTGAAATGTTAGAAGAGTTGTAGGTATCTACAGCAGTTCAACTGCTGATAGTATTTATTAATAACAATCGAACTTTGACTAATAAAAACTGGATTCTAAATGCTAAAATTGCATTTTAGCTTTTTCAACATGGCGTTCAAAGATAAGCCATAAAATCTTTGTTCATACAGAGGAAAATTCTGATGCCACTCTGCTTGGTGCAATGAAAACAGCAACTGGGTGTAGAGTCACAAACATCAAAAATTATATGAAAGGTATACACTTAAAACATCAATTATCAACATACAAGGAATATATACAGAAAGAAACAGTTGGAGTATGATTACAAACAAATATTAATGGTAAAGCAACTGATACTTGCACGTTTCTACTAAACACTGAAAGGACTTAACACAGTGTGTCATAGTTATCCACGTACATATTTTCTACACCTGTGCTTTCAGTGTTAAATTCACACTTCAACTTTGAAGAACCCGTAATTCAATGCCCAAAGGCACTTAAGCATGCAGACTGGAGCAGCCAGGGATCAACCCACCAACCTTCTAATTAGGCAATGACCGGTCACCGGTTCTACTTCCTGAGCCACCTTGGGAATACTATATGGTAGCTAATACATACGTGAACAGTAGTGCAAATAGGTTGAGAGTGAAATAATAATTTACCGGCAAAAGTGATGACAGAAAAAGTATTAGAGATAATGTGGTAAGGAACAGTTAGAATGTTATAAGAACACCGTGTTGTGCGTTTGTTTTCAAATGTATTGAAAAACATAACATGTATTAAAATTTTCTTAAAATGCACTCAAAACACGACAGACTGAAATGTAGAAACGTTCTAATAGAAACGTATGTAATAATAGTTGACAAAGTTACAGGACTCTTACAATGGAGTTTCCAGTGATAAGTAAGGAGCTATACATATCAATGATTAATACTTTTGCTAATATGATGCGAATCGTAGATATCTTTAATAAGAACTGTTAGTCATTACTCGACAGAAGACAAATGTTACAGCCAACAATTTCCATAAAAGCTACCTTTAAAGTTATACAGATTTTTCATGCTAGGAACCATTAGCTCTACGTTTGTTGTTAACGGGCCTCATTCGAAACGAACCGGCTTCCTTTACCCACAACCCTCCACCTTAGCTCAGTCCTTCCGACTTCCGCCTCAGCTAAGAGCCGAGGTGAGTAATTTTTTCAGAAACTATAATTCTACAATCCAGCACCATCCTGTGCTATTAAAGCCACAGAAACGTTCATCCATCGTGTAATAATGTTTATTAGTACTGTATCTGCTCTTATGTGACCATTTTGATGTTGCTGAATGTTTGTAAAGACACTTTAAAGCGACGAAGGAGAAGCACCGGAGCGGTTTCTAGCTGCATGGCTGTCCGTGTTCTCCACACACTGCTGGAGTGTTTGTCACTCAGCGCACAAACATAATACCAGCACTACAGTTATTCTTTTAACGTTTATGTCATTTATTTTCTTATTTAAGCTACATGTTGGCTTGAGTAAGTAACGCTAGCGAGAGCTGTATGCTAGCGTCAGGCTTTTCTTCGGGTGTCGAGCTTAAGTTGTGTTGAAAGCGGACTCAAACTTAAGTATGCGTGTCTTTTTTCCCCTTCTTTCTAGATGGCCCCAACAAAGAAAGGAGAGAAAAAGAAGGGGCGTTCAGCCATCAACGAGGTGGTGACCAGAGAGTACACCATCAATGTCCACAAGCGCATCCATGGAGTGTAAGTACTGCTGGTGTTATGCCAAAAAACGATTTCCGATATATCTGTTTGTATGTTTAAAATATTTGCTTATGTTGGTAGGCTGTATAAAGCTGCATTAAAGAAGGGGGTCATACAATAAATAAAGAAATTACCTTACTCTGTCTAAAAATCACTTTGCCAGAAAGCTGATCTGCTTCAATCTTGTGACAGGAATATTGTTCCTGGCTCAAAATGACTTATCGTTAATGATATAATGCTTGAAAGGTCAGTAGGTTATTAACAACAGTTTAAATGCCGATTGAAGATTAGATTAAAATATATTAAAGCGACTGCAGTGTGGCTTTGTGTGCGACGGCTGTGCACATGAGCACATTTTGTTTGGATGCACTAAAAACAATTGGTCCTTTAACTTATTTTACATAAATCTGAGCATTTTATTAATTCATGAAATGTATTATATAAGAGAAGACAGAAGGATCAATGATAGAAATTCAAATTACATTAGGTCCCCTTGTTTTCCTGAGCACACAATAAAGCAGCACACATAAAAACTAATGCCTCTCTATTTAAAAACAAAATGACATAAAAGCTAGAGACAAAGGTAGTTCAGTGAATAGACAGTGCTTGTAAGTGCTAATCTACAGTGAAAGGGAGAAAATAATCAATGAAAGAATTTCATTTTTGAAAAAAACTTCCACAAACCAAAATACCCTTTACCTGTTAATCTTGTCTGAGAAATGACAGATCCTTCAGCCACAAAGAAAAAGGGGACATGAGGATTGGGTGAATTTGAGTATTTTGTGCTGTACAGAAAATAACATCAGGGGAACAGACGGATCTTCAATTTCCAAATTAAAGTGTCTGATTTGTTTGATGAAAATCATAAAAAATAATAATAATAGTCACACTAACACTTGGACAGTCTGGGTCATTTTTAAATTATTTTACCTAGAATAGGTCTAATAGGAATAAGTCACATACATTTAATTTGTCAGTGACTGTTATCTGTCGCCCGGTGCTGCTGTTCACCCAGTGTTGGCATGCTGAGAAATACTAATCAGGCTCTTTTCTGTTGTATTCATATTAAAGTTGTCCCTTTTTTCATTTGCAGGAGCTTCAAGAAGCGTGCTCCCCGCGCCATCAAGGAGATCCGCAAGTTCGCAGTGAAGGAAATGGGAACTCCTGATGTCCGCATTGACACTCGTCTCAACAAGGCAGTGTGGAGTAAGGGTGTGAGGTGAGCTGATGCCCTCTTCAGATTTCAGCAGCTTCACCCTATTTGCTTTTATGCATCCGTGTTTATTCTTACCTCAAAGTAATTTTTTACTTTCCTGCGTATTTATATGAAGGGTTAAAGTGTGCTGGCTGTCAGTAAGCTCCTGTCACCACAGTGACTTTAGGAACTGCTATATGTCAGCATGTGCTGACATATAGCATGACAAACAAGTTAGGTTTGTTCAAAAAAGAAGAAAGAAAGCTGTAAGAAACATTCAATTAAAATTCTATGCTCAGGTGTGCCGTTGCCATTTTTCAGTCATTCTTTTTTTTTTTTTTTTTTTTTTTTTTACAGGTTAGTTGAACTAGTGGAGGTGTTGGTCAGCCTTCTGTGTGCACACAACTAAGATTTATTGGACATAGAGCAAAAGTTGTGCTTAGAAATCCAAGATTGTCGGAGAACTTGTTGATGGCTCCATTGCTTTCAGCTATTTGTGATTCACTTACGTCTATGTGGGGAAAAATCTAATTTACCATATTTCTGTCTGTGCTGAAAGTAGGATATCTGAAGGTTTTCTAGTCTGTTTCTCAGCATATGAACAGAAGAAGAGAGGGGAGGTGTTTTTCAGTGTTGTGGTTTGCTGTCATTTAATATCTCGATGCATTGCTTAAGATTACACAGGAATTAAAACTGCATGAAATAAGAGTGTCAACATCCTGTGACTGTAGCAGTTAGTAATGTCCCAGCTAATCATTTAGCTTCCTGGTGTTCTTATGTGTGCATGCGTGTGTGTGTGTCACAGGAACGTCCCGTACAGGATACGCGTACGGCTGTCCAGGAAGCGTAACGAGGACGAGGATTCCCCCAACAAACTCTACACCCTGGTCACATACGTTCCTGTCACCACATGCAAAGGTAAGCATGTTTCTCACTCACTCTCAGGTACCCGTGGAAGTAATGATGACATTTTCTTAATCGTGTCCTCTCTTTTCCCCACAGGTCTGCAGACAGTCAATGTTGATGAAAACTAAAAGTTGTCTCCAAGTCAAATAAATAAATAAAAGGACATCTTGTGTTTCCTCTTGCATTTCTTTCTTTTGTTTTTTGTTTTTTGCTCATAATTGAAGGTTTGATTTGAGATTTGTTATGGATTAACAATGATAATTTTAGGCTAGCAAAACAGTCAAAGTTTGTAAAAATTAAATGAATCTTTACCCTGTTAATATAACTATTTATAATTTGATGTTTTTAACCTCCTAGGACCTGGTGTCCACATATGTGGACGTCACATTTTGGGTTGTCTAGACCAGAATACTAAATTTTGCTCTACAAGGGCCTGATATCCACTTACGAGGACATTATACATATGTGCATCTCATTTTTGTCAGAAACAAAAATCTGGCAATTCTTTGTTTTTACACTCATCAGTGTCCCAATATGGCCCAAATTCAAAGAGAAATTAAAAATGCATGCCATGAAATAGTTTGGGTCTTACGAGATTAAGTATAAGTAAGAACTGTCTTTGGGATTTGATGCCCTCTGTTTTCAAGCAAAGCAAAATTACTTTACTATTATTTGGGGTTTTTTAGATGGTAAAGCTCCTGATTGGTCGTTGAACACTACCACTATGACAATACAGTGCTGATAGTTTATAGGGGAAAAACAGCTGGATTTATTGGAGCGTGCTGGGTGGTGTTTATTAAGAATATTGTTATGATATTTAAATGGAAAATGAATTAGGTGTTCAATTTCTTTGAACAATGGAGTCCACCTGCTTGATGGAGTGGAATATATTTGATTTAATCCGAATGTAGAGATATCAACAAAGTAAACCAAGTCGTCTCTTGAGGACCGTTCTTTTGACAGCTCCCTTTGCAGTTCACAACAGCAGATTATCTGCCTCCATCTCACCTTATCTTCATGTCCTAAATTACATCCCTGAACCTCTGTGCACTTTCTCTTTTCCTCCTGCTTGGCAGCTCCACATTCAACATCCTTTGGACAGGCGCATAGAAGGGATCGTGGATTTATGGAACAATCTCAGTCTTGTCTCTAACTTTGTCTCCAAACTGCTCAGTCTGAGCTTTGCCTCTGATGTATTCACTAGGGGTGGGTTTTGATTATCGATTAAAACTGATTCTGGCTTGGATAACGTGATATCGGTTCATTAAAATCCTGAATCGATTTTTAAATATAAATTTATTTTGTCCGAAACGGCAGAATTTCTACAACCACCAAACAGCTAAAACAGTAAATGAGAGAACAAAACGCGGACCCAATGCATCCGAATCAGTGAGAATCCGCGGCCTTTCTCACCCGACGGCACATACGCGGACACGGACACGCCGCGTAAGAATGACCGTCGGGGCTCACTGATTTTGAAGCGTCGGCGGGCGCTTTGTGTTTACGCCCTTTTTGCGCTAGATTCTGAAGCTGCAGGTTTTATCTCTCTACAAACGTTATTGACTGACCCAGCAGCCAAAGACGATCCAAACTACGCCTCACATTTCGCTTCACATAAACATCGTCACGAATTTCCTCTTACTTTTGCTGTTTTGCTTCCACCACGATAAAATCACACTTCATGTCCAGCTCTCTCTCTCTCTAAATCGATAATCAAAACCCACCCCTACTTATTACTTCCGACAAGAAAGCCTCATTTCTGCTGTTCAATACTGAACAAATGTAAACTTTTTAAAATTATGGAAAATTGCAAAATGCTTAGCTGTGTCTTTAATCAAACCTCTGTAACTTTGCTCTGCTTCACTTCGTTTTTGACTGCACAATTCTTTTCTGTATTTTATCCTCAGTTACTTTGACACAGAGGAATCTGCTGTGATGCTTACACCTTTGATAAAGTCTCACAAGTGTCAGCTTTCTTTTATAGATTAAAAAATATAGATATGCACTGATAAGTGATCAGAATTATAATATTTCTGACTGTCTAAGGCAAAATTTCCCCGATTCGAATCAATCGAATCGTGGATCGAATCGATTCGGGACCTTGTGAATCGGAATCAAATCGATTCTAGAAATCAGTGACGATGCCCAGCCCTAGTAATCACTTCTGATTCTGGTCATTACCAATGTAAACTGTAGCCTCTTCATCTCTGCTATCTCCAGGGACCTGTTCCTCTATATTTGATATAACAGGTGGTTCTGAAACTATGGAGCATGGACAACCGGGGGAAAAATAATGTAATTAACCTAAAAAATATATTAATAAGAGTTTGTTTATGCTCTCGCGTCATTAAATAAATTAAAATGTGGTGTTTCGGGTGTGCTCACGTCAGATCATCATGGTAGCGCTGCCATGCTGCCGCTAAGGGGAGCTCCATTATTTTGTCAGCAGTTGAATGTTGAGAGGACTGGACGCACCAGCGGAGACGTTTCTATGGGATCGTCTAACGGTTTCTCTGGAGTTTGTGCAGCTGCGAAGTAGAACTACAACTTATCAAAAAGGTAAAGCTACGAGGCTGCTTTCGATTTTGGGCCGTGTGTGTCTGTGCGGTGAGATTTAAACTGGTCTAGCCGAGAAAACAAACGAGCACGATTTAAGTTGTCTGCTTCATGTCTGGGAGGGACAGATGTGGCTAGCTGGTTAGCTAGCTGACCAGTTAGCTAGCTGCCTGAAAGCACCACTATTTAAATGAGCTGACACAGAGGCTGAGAGCATTGTCGTTAGTTTTTCTCCGTACACAGTCGCTAGCCCTGAGCTGTGTAGTTATCACTTGTCTCGAATCGTTATGTAGGATAGCTCACCGTTAAGACATGTGATTTAACAGGTTAGTTTTATCGCCAGTCAAGTCCTATCTCCATTACCTGTGTGTGTGTGCTCAGGTGGGAGCGTCGCTCGCTGTTTCCATGGCCGTCGGCTGACGTGCGAAGCGATGCGGCACTACTGGCTGCTCATCGGGGCTTGCGGCTGGGTGCTGCTAATCCTGATGTTTCTCAGCAAGTTCATCAGCTTCAGAGCTGTTGATGGTAAGCCACTGGACCTGTTACGGTAATAGCTACAGGCAGGAAATCCCAGGAGGTTGGATTGTGATCAGTCCCATTTGATTTATGTGTTTTTTTAGATTACGGAGAGAGAGCTGGAAGTCAGAGTGGGACAGTACCAGGCACTAAGGTGGTGGTCAAACCCATTGTGATGTCCAGCCCTGAAAAGCAATCTCCAAAGTCATCAGATCAGGTGACTATTTACTGATTGCTAATTATAACTAATCAATGCCATTTGACTTTTCTCTCCTCTACATAACTCTAAGTTGTGTATGTTTCTCAGCCTACAGCAGTACCCGCAGTGGCAGATTGGCAGTCAGTCGCCCAGAAGCGAATCGAGCTGCTCTCGACAGTGTGTAAGAACAGCAGCCTGAGAAATCTGACACACGTCTCCATCAGCAAATTTGTCCTCGACCGGATCTTTGTCTGTGACAAACACAAGATCCTGTTCTGCCAGACGCCTAAAGTGGGTAATACACAGTGGAAGAAGGTCCTCATTGTACTCAATGGTAAGTATGGACAGGACGGAGGTAAAAGCAGTGCTGTTGTTTTTAATTTCATGCCTATTTGTTGAAGTAGTTAATTTAGATGAGTTATTATTATTATTATTATTATTTGCAGGGGCTTTCCAGACTGTGGAGGAGATCCCAGAAAACCTTGTTCATGACCATGAGAAAAATGGCCTCCCTCGCTTGTCGTCCCTCACTCAGCAGGAAATAAATCACAGGTGGGCTCGTAGTTACATTGAAATGTGAACTTATCTGGTTGAAGTAGTCAAACGTACTTCCTAAAATCAAAAAGCAAAAATGAAGCAGCGCTGCTTCTTCTGAAAGATGCTGGCACATAGATTTCAATAACTTTCTGTCTTGAATGTAAGGAATGCAAGTTCAAGTGTTTGTGGCGTACGCTAACGTTTATCTGCCTCGTACCTCAACAGATTAGACACCTATTTCAAGTTCTTCATTGTGAGGGATCCCTTCGAGCGGCTGATCTCTGCCTTCAAGGACAAGTTTGTGAAGAACCCCCGCTTCGAGCCGTGGTACAAGCACGACATAGCTCCGGCCATTATATGGAAATATCGCAAGATTCACCGCAACAACGACCTCGTCGCCTCCGGTCTCCACTTCGAAGACTTTGTTCGCTACCTCGGCGATGTGGAAGGCCACCGGCGTATGGACCGGCAGTTTGGCGAGCACATCATCCACTGGGTGACGTACGCAGAGCTGTGTGCGCCGTGCAAAATAAACTACAGCGTGGTCGGCCACCACGAGACGCTGGAACAGGATGCCCCGTACATCCTCAAAGCGGCAGGCATCGACACACTGGTGACCTACCCTGCCATCCCTCCAGGCATCACACGCTATAACAGGACCAAGGTGGAGCACTACTTCTCAGGCATCAGCAAGCGAGACGTCAGGCGCCTCTACGCACGCTATCAGGGCGATTTCCGTCTGTTCGGCTACCCAAGCCCAGACTTTCTACTGAACTAAGGCAATTAACACCGACTAAAAGACATGTTTGTTTTTTAAATATATAAACCAGCTTTGATTTGCTGGGAGTGAGTTGGACTGTAATTAACAGAGTCAGTTCTTTCTCATGAATGCAAACTGCTGCCTAATATTAAGACGTTTAACAGCGTGTTTGTGCAGATAGAAAATGTAACCGATGAGCAAACGTAGGTGCAGGACGGGGTGTGAGAAGTCGCCATAATGACACTGAGCAGTGAATAACCACAGATTCTATTAGGTTTTTGTCGGTGATGCTGAGGGGGAGCGTCAGCATTAAGGTCAAATGTATGGTACACATCAAGTGGAGAACACGTTTGTAATATTTATGATTAATTTGTTCTCTGTAATTTTTTATATGATGCCAGGGATGCAGGACGGGAAACCCTGTAATGTAGCTGTTATGTATGGATCGCCTGTTTCATTAATGGATGTTGCCGTATGCTTCAGACGGCGTCCTTTTCAGTACCTCTTCCTGTAATGCCAGATACAGGCGCAGTAGACCGCGTGTCTGGGAGCACAAAGATGTGAATATAAATCAAATGATGAGACAGTCGTGTTCTCGTGGATTTCAGAATTTCCTTTTTTTACATTTTGAAACCTTTTTTGTTTAAACGCTTGGTTTTTCACATATCATAATGTGGAATCAAAATGAAGCCCTGGACTGTGTTGTGCCAACTACTCCAGTTTTCAGCCTTTACACTACACCTGATGTATATTTAGCTGTTAATGCTTTCGGGTCGTTGAAGGAAACTGGCACTGGATTTTTAAAAAGGCTCTTTTTTTCAATTAGAAATGTACTATGTAAATGTCCTTGTCTTTGGAATTCAACATTTCTATTACGTGTTGCTATTTATAATATTATTAACCTGCCGAGTAGTGGCACAAGAGGTGTCCCAGTTGTAAAAAACAAATAAACACTGCTGCATCTCTGCAACCTCTGGGTGACCTTTTGGACAGATGGTTGTGTTACAAAGACGACATGGCTTGTAATAAACTTGCTGGTCAGTTGTGTGTTTGTTTTCTTAAATATTGCTCAGGTGTGCATTTTACTATTATAATAGCTGATTATTTTTTGGGGGGTCACCACAAGCTGATCCACTCCCTCCATCTCACCAACCCTGTTCATGTCCTCCTTCGCTGCATCCCTGAATCTTCTCTCCTGCTCTGAAGCTGATGTCGCTGCAATAATGTCAAACATCCACAGGGGGGGCAGCAGTGTATTTAAAACTGAGTGCTTGGTGAAAGAAGCCACAAACCTCCTTGAACCCTTTGAACTTAAATGTCAGCACACCAGTCTGTTGAATTGACATTTAAGCAGAGGGCGTTAAGGGCAAAACAAATACTTCATAGCTGTATGCAAGCATCAAAGAGGCTCAGGGCAAGGACAGGAGTTTGCATCGTCAGTGTCAAATATCCAAGCTCACACTGTGCAAGGTGGATTTAAGTTGATTTACACAGAGCATAAGCTTCAGTTAAGTGTATTAACCCCGAGTGCCTCAAAGCTTTGTGGCTCGCGTGTTTGTTATACGTTTGTCTGCCAGGTTATCTCTCCCTCGTGCTGTCCGACTGGTTGGTCCTGTCCTGTCGTTCCACCATGGAGATAAAGTTTGTTTGAGCAACAGATGAACGCTCCATTGTGCAGCTGTGACAAGTAACAGCAGCTGCTGGTGTTCACGCAGAGATCCAGGGTTGTAAAAGTCCTCAGGAGTGTCGCTGTGTGTATGTGTGTTTTTTTTTTAAAATATGATCTGTTTATTTAGCACTGCTGCAGTTTAAGTGTGGACCATATGAATCACATTCGTTCATATGGACAGCAGAGGTTAACCTAAATCAGTGAAGTGACTGCAGGTTTGCTTACACTCCTTTGACCAATGAGTAGCCTGTTGGTTGATCTTCATTATTTGGCTGTACAGTATATCATTATTTCACCTTAGAAGCCAGTGTTGTGCATGCAGGCTCCAGTCATGGTGAAATTAAGCTGTTTTATTACAGGCTGCTCCCTGGAGTGCACTTAGGTGCTGCACACGCACACAGCAGTAGCATCACTCCCGAGATTGCTCACTTGCCACACCCATGATTACCAATATTGACACTGAAGTCTCAGGCGCGCATGTCCATATGGATGCTGTGGTGGGGGCTCTGCTCCCCTGCCTGTCTCTGTTTATACCACCTGTCCTTCTGCTCATGCGGCAGAGCTGCATAAACACCGGGCCTGCAGGCTGATGGCGATTAGCTGGAGGCGGGGGGGGGGGGAGTTCATTTAATATCACCTCGGTGGTCACGCTTGATGCACCGAGAGCCCAGCCCTGTTTGTCTATGTGCAGCCGACCGGCTTCCTGTGTCTGTGCGGCTCTCCGGCAAAGCTGGGAGAGCAGAGAGCAGGAGAGCAGCGGAAGTGTGGGTGACTGACTTTCAAGTTAAAGTGAAGCATTACACCCTTGGAAAGCAGGTCGATATGTGATCATTCATCACGTGTTTACTTCCAGGAACCAGTTTAAGAGGTTTTATAATGAGCATTGCCTTAGCAAACATTACACAACTGTGTGAAAGTCTTGAGCCAGCTCTCATTTCCTCATGTTTTGCTAGGAAAAATTAAAAACTTGATGCAGTTATCTATTGAAACATGCGCAAGCATACTGGTGAAACTGTTAAAACTCCAATTTCTGCAAGTGCAAACGTTTAACTATGCGTTTAATCAATTAAATACCTTATTATAAGACAAAGAAGAGCAACCTTAACACTATTTCTCAGTTTTTTACAGCATGACTCTTTGGGTGTAAATTGAGACAAGAAATGTGTAAAATTATAGACATTTGTCATTTAATGAAGTTAGTAGATTGTGAATGGCAATGAGGGACGTTTTTACATGTAGGAAAAGCAGCAAAAGTCCTAAATGCCCACCCTTTTCAAAAGAAATCCAGTGGGCCAAATTGGGGTCTTTGCCTGGCTGATTCTGGCCCCTGGGCCTTATGTTTGAAATCCCTGCAGTAGATGGATCAAGGAGGGCCAGATGCATCCAGTGTCAGGTCTTTGCTGAATTTTCTCCCCCATTTCTTAATGAACGACAACGTTCAGATACTGATCATCTTCTGTAGATATATAAATATATATATTTTAACCCTGCCATGTTCTCTGCCGCCATCCACTTTGTCCAGTTTCCTCCAAGTTTTAATAACACACTTCACACTATGCAGAGATATGCCAACTTTTTGGCTAATAGCTCATACTCTGCTATCTATCATTGGTATTTTGTCATGATTCAACAAGAAAAAAAATGTGAATAAATGATATGTTTTTGTGACAGGCTGCTAGCAACAAAGTGCCTGAAGATACAATTTAAAATGCATGCTTTGCCATTTGTCTGTTGTGCGTAGACACAACGCTGGTTCATTTCCGGAGTTAGGTCAGTGTTAAGTTGCTAACATAACAACAAACATATTCTTCCTCTGAAAATGTTTCAGTACAAGGACTGGTTTGAAAGTGAGTGAGAAAAGCAGCCAATGTCCAAAGAAACACATTGAAGACCTTCAGGAAACCCAGAGAACTGTTGCTTAAGACCACTTTAAAAATTATAAGCTCGCCCGGCTCTTTGGAAGCACAATGTGTTAAAATAAGTGATGAGTCAAGACTTTTGCACAGTACTATGTCTCGATAAAGTAAAAAGGCTTAGCAAGTTAAAAGGGCCATAAAAGAATCATCATAGTTTTGGTTTTTAGCTTACACAAATGCTCTCAGTGGCACCTACAAAGTAAGCTAAGTAAGGGTTAAGGATTATTTGGCTGTTTATTTACACTTTCTGATCATGCACGTTATTTTCTTTCAATCAAAGAGCGTTTTTTTTCTTCTGAATTTATTTTATTCAGAAATATATACTACAGCATAATGTCCACCATTGTATCTTAATATTTGTATATGCATTCCATTTTTTATTTTAAATATTTTTCAAAAAGAAGAAAAAAGTAGAATTCTCAAAACGATTTTAAAAAGTTGTTTTATTTTTGAAAGCGCTCGCCGGAAGTAAGAGTTACCAGTCAAATTTGACTCCAGTGGCAGTGACTGAGAGAGGAGAGCGAGCAGGAGTCCGCTGCTGCCACCTCAACATGGAGTAACGAGAGCTCAGCGCTTACTGCTAAGGAGCGGATCCCAGAGAGAGGAGACCCCGGCGGCCTCTGCTGTAATTTATCCCCCGAAGTCCCCGCAAATGATTCAGCGGACACTTTTTGCGAAGGCGAAGGAAAGCTCGGCTTTTATTTGAAAGATGGCGAACGACTCTCCAGCTAAAAGTCTAGTAGACATAGACTTGGCTTCATTGCGGGTGAGTGCTGCTGAACCGAGCAGTTGTTTTTTTTAAAATGTTTTAAATTTATATATATATATTTCCTCTTCAGTTTGCTTTAATTTTTATTCAACCCTCCGTCGTTCAGTGTGACTTGTAGTAGCAGCAAGTTTGAGCCTGCTCTCCTTGTTAGAGATGAAGTATTGAAAATGACCGCTGAGCCATAGCGAGGTGTTGCCAGTGTCTGCTTTTCCTTTGTTCGAGATGCGTTTGGCATGTAGGGGAGACCAGGACGCAACAGCTGGCTCACAGTGCACAATGTTGCTTGGACGATTTTATTTTTTAAATGACATTACTTTAAATTTAAACACCTTTCTGCCTTTTCCCCCTCTTTCCAGGATCCAGCTGGGATATTCGAGCTGGTGGAGGTAGTTGGAAATGGCACCTATGGACAAGTATACAAGGTTGGTTGGAGGCGCAGTGCATGGCCTGTCCTGTTTTCACAGTGGAGGCTCGGCACTATGCTTTTTTTTTCTCCCCCCCTTCTTATCAAACCAGGGAACAAAGAAAGTGGCATTAAGCACGCATGGGTTCTAGATGCTATTGCACCACATTGTGGACGGTTAATATGGTAGAAAGTCTTTCTAGTTCATTAGTGTGATTAGAGTCTGGTGTTATTGTTAACTGTTCAGCTGGGAAGTAGGGGTGTGAGTGAGTGAGTCAATCTGCTCTGATGCATCACCTGCCTTTCTAAAATGTAGGTGGGGGAGAGGCAAGCATGGAGAGTGTCACAATCTTCATGGCCTCACTCTAGTCTGCAGCACCTTCATTTTTTACCCTTCTTCTAAATAAAAAAACCAAATAACATCCCGTTCAAATCCGGACTTTCTTCCAGTTCAGTGGATGGGAATCCCTCTCTGTGGACCATCTGCTTTGGTTTCGCATTTCCTTGCTGAAAATTAACATTGCTGCTGTTGACAGACATCTCCAAGGAGGGACAGCGAGACTCAGAAGACACAGATGTGTTTTTTAGTGGCCTGTGCTGCAGCACAGCACCCTTCATGTGCTGTTGTAGTTGCAGCTGGTTAATCAGATCCATTAGCATTACGCAGACTACCAAAAAAAAATCACTTTCCTCATGCACTAAGCTGAGTATTTCATTCTGACAGCCCACAGTGCTCCACTGACCTGCATTCGATCTCCTAGCACGCTCCACTCCCAGGATCGCCCCCGCCTCAGCTCGCAGAGCAGATCCATCTGTGTGCATGTGAAGCCACACCTGAAAGCACCCCTGTGCAGTGTAAAAGGAAGTGTGATGCATGTGTGCTGTCTTCCCACCAGACTGCTTCGAGCTTGACCTATGAGATGGAGAATTTGTGCGTCTCCCTCTTCTTTTATTATTATTTTTTTGGGTCCTCTTTAATCTCTTGCTCCATTCAGTGTCCAGTACTAATTCTATTTCAGAGAGCTGCTCTGTAGGGGAATGGAGAGCGTGTACAAGAGAGGGCTGTCAGATTAGCTCGCGGTCGACACACAGGCGCAGGGGCCTGCACAAGATAAGCCAAACTGCCTATTAGCGAAAGCATGGCTAATGCTGGAGCTCTACTGCTGCAGCTTCCTGTTGATCAGCTGTCGATCAGCGGCCTGGCTGTCATGTTAAAACGGCACGAGCATGTGGCCTGTGAGTATGTGCAGTGGGACTGAGGCGCTGGAGGAGGAGGTGGTGGAGGGTGTAACTGGTAGAAGAGCAGCTGTCCAATTCCAGACAGAACCTGCTCACCACTCTCACAAAGCTTAGCTTGTCCCCTCGCTCTTTTTGGGTCTCCCAGTCAGTCAGATCCACAGAAAGGAGGTGTTTGTCTGTAGGGTTTCAAAGTCGGACCCACTGAATAATCACACCAGCCCCCAAGTGAAAACGGGGTGGAGATTCTTCTCCCTCTGAGGCCTTTGCTGCTTTGTCCAGCACTTGGTCACAGTGTGCAAGCGCACCCCCCCCCCCCCTTTTTTTTTTCTTTTTTCTTTGTGTTATCTTATGAAAAAAAAAAATGTGACTAAGCTTCTTTACTCTGATTTTTGTGGTGACTTTTAATGCCTTTGAGAGCTTTGCTTTTGTGGTTTTTGTTCCTTTTTAGGCAGATTATTGGGAGTAGAATTTCTGCTCTCCATTAAAAGTTGGTGTCAAGCGTATCATGCATATTTTGCATTCATATCAGTCTTCTGACAACCTTACAATAAAGTGATCGTGACAGTAAACACTCTAATCACCGAGTCCTGTCTGATATTGATATCAGATATGTCATTTTAGAGCACAGAAAGGAGGAGGGACTAAAATGATTTGTTTTAGTTTTTGCCAGATTTCGTGGTTTTCTAGTCCTCATTTTACCAATTTTAAATTTTTATTGACATTTTTCAGGCTGGTGCTTGTGTTAAATGGGAAATTTATTTGGAGTAATGTAGAAAGATTTTCATCACTGGAAGGCATAAAATAAGCTACATGAGTGTGATACTGACACAAAGTCTTGTTTTGACCAATAGCATTTAAAATGTATGCATGGCACTTGTGCTGTGTCCTCCTACTTTCAGCTTTACGCTTTATCCTCAAAGATTAATGGAGCACGCTTTTTCTCTAAGACCCAAATTGCCATGTCAAGGTTCGTGTGGCCATGCTGCGTTGCAGTGCTCTTGCCAAGAGGGCATCCGTTGCCACTGGAGAGATGCCAGATTACAGTTGCTTCTGAAAACACAGCACAGCAGTTTTTGACTGAAAGCCATAATGAAAATGACTTTATAGCTAAAAAAAAAAATAGAAACCTCTTTAATATTGCTTTGACCAACAAGCTGATTGGAATGAAAGCCTGGACCCCCAAACAGATTGAATGCACTTAATCTGACTTGATTCATACATTTTATAAATAATATGGTTGTGTACTTTAGCTGAAAGGCCAGCATATAAATTATAAATATTAGTCCAACCTGTTTGGTTTTATTTGGAGTTTAGAAGTTACAGAAAGATAAACTGTATAAAAAGATGGACCGTCTGTTACATCACCCCATTAGGGTTTGAAATTCAGTTTTAAAGCCTTTTGCTTAGGATTATTGCCTTTGTGTTTTGGTGCCAGAAATCACTATATTTGAATGTTTAGTGCTAAGCTATCAGCTGCTAGTAAGCTTGGCTAGCGAGAAATGGCTAGAAATTGAAGGGGGGAGGGGTCTCCCTTTTTCTGTGGACCTTTTATACAATCAACTGCAGTGTTGTTGTTTTTTTTGTCAGACTATAGCACTACAAACACATACAAAATAAAGAAATTTATATATATTATTTTGCTGTACTGTATGCATGAGTAAAGCATGTAAAATGCATGTATGCTAGTCTGCTGAAACCAAGGCGCTGCTCCGATTTCACTGTATGATGCCCAAGTATGGCGCCAATAAAGGAATCTTCATGTTATCTTATATCAGATAAAAAAGCCCCAAAAGGCACCGACTCTACAGATAAACTAACTTAATTAACTTCTTCATACAATTCAAATGGTGAGTTAAAGTTAAATGTCTATATAGCTTTTGTTTGTTTAAATAAGAAAGCTGCTAATGTGTTGAGTTTCATGATGGGCATTTGTTAAGTTGTTTTTTCCCTATGAGGAACTTTGGTCTTTTAGAGACAGCCTCAAGTGGTCATTTAAGGTACTGCAGTTTTGCCACTTGAGTGCTGGATGTTGTAGCTTGTTCAGAAACCTTAAAATGAAGTCCTTGCTTTTGTTTAAATTCCCAACACAAATTAGCTTAAAACTGTGCTATTAGCCAGTTCTGGCATGTCTAAAGAGTGCTGTCGGTCATGACCCATCGTATAAGGTTTGTAGTGAATATCCAGTCATTGTGAAGGCAGTGTAGGTCTGTCACACCCAATTTATCATTAGTTATGTTAAAGCAATACACACTGCCCTTTGCAGTGCATGAAGAGAGTCTCACTGAGCTTTTCTCCCTCTTTATCAGTTGGCCCTGGGCCAGCTGGCTTAGCAGACCTGCTTCTGGATATAAGTATTTAAAAAAGGGAGAGATAGTAGAGAAACTCAGAAAAAGACATGATTCTTCATATTGTGCATGGTATGTGAGAAAGATTCTCTCTGCTCTACAGAATGGCCATATATAGTCAGGTCTGAGGCTAGGGGCCCCTGCTGACTTGTCTGATGTGCATCCATGGGATGTGCCAAGGCTGTGCCACCAGTATTTTCACACCACCATGTTTCATGTGGGCAAAATCCATGTTGGATGTGGTGCAGCAACATCACTTGGTGACATCACCGTGATGGTCACGTGGCTGAATACTGGGGGGGAGGGAATCAAAGAATTGCAGGGATGATTTCATACTTGCATATGCACTGCATGAAACAGTCATTTCTAGTCCCTCACATTTCATTTAAGGCTATCATATACCGAGGGCTGATTTTTGTCCAGGAAGCTAATAAAAGACGTTAAGATTTTTGAGCCTCAGCAGCGCTGTCCTTTGTTTTCTCCCCTGACCTCTGGGTCAGCCTCACCCCCTTCCCTCAGAATAAGAATAAGAAGCAGTCCTCAGGGGGCTAGCTATGTGTGAAGGGTTGGAGCTGCTGCTGAGGAAGGAGGAGAACCTCTCATGGAGTCTTTCATCGCCTACCAGCCACAGCGGGAGACTGATGTTTACCTCGGGGCTAACCTGACTGGTTGTTAGTAATTAGTTTAAAGAAATGATGAAGTGAAAGATTGGATTTGGTTACACTTGAGATGATTGAAGCAGCGACTCTCAGGTCACCGTAGATGGATCACCCTGAAGTTAAACGGGAGCTCATCTGGCTTCAGGGTAATCTTCATCAACCCCTGTGCTGCTGCCTTTAGGGTAACCAGATTCACTAAGAGAGCAAGGCAGTTTGTCCAGCTTTATCATGACGAGTTCCCAGTGGTAATCCAGTATTAGTCCACCCAGTATCAGCAATATCAGTTTAATCTTTAAGACCTGGAAATTTGAATAAAAATGGTTTATTTAGCAAGATGTTACACAATTCTAAGTCAATTTCCAAGGATTTGGAAAAGCTATAAAATTTGATTATCTATTGAGCAGCTTGTAAATTTTTGTGAAAAATTGAAATTGGTTATGAGGAGAGAAATTATAAGACTGGTTAGCCCTTAAGTCCCAATTGTCATTTCCAGAAAATCCTTGTGATTATAATTTAATATGTAGGAATGCAGGCCTGCGGCTATTCTGCCAGTCACATTGAGTTAATGAATGTAGGACAAGTGATGGCTGATTTTCTTGCAGGCCTGTGGGTTCGATGCCATAGCTGGGCCTTGTGAGAGTGTCTAATTGATAAGTGCCGTATAGGGCTCTGTGGTAAAGGTCCCGGGAGCTGGGCTGCTGATTGGCCGTGCAGCGGTTAGGTCAGAATCGGTGGGCGTTGAAGGCCCTGCGTGATGAGTGAAACATTTCAAACCCGTATTAAATTGGTGAATATGAGATCCAACACACTCCTCTACTCTGCATCCTCTCTATCTGACGCTGTGTATCCCTTATTGTCCCCATCTCCCCCACAGTGACCCTCTCTCTAATGGGTGTCACAAGACTTACAGTGTCCCCTGACTCGCCACACTGCCCGAACAAAACTTTCAGTGTCTGTCTGTGTGTATGCGCGTACGTGAGTGTGTGTTGCTGTCTGTGTGCAGCTCATTGAGCCGCCTCATTACTTGAGTGGTGTTGAGATGAGACACAAAGGCGCAGGCAGACGAGACAGCCTCTTGCCTGTCTTCCTCCAGCGCCTTTACATGATAGCTCTTTCTCTTCAAGATCTCTTATTTTAATGCTCTAAATCTTTCTCTTTTTTTTTCCTTTTAACTTCTTAATGGCTCCCAGTCATCCCACATTCAGTTGACGCTTATATAAAACCTTCACTAGGACACTTACTGTGTGAAAACTGCATATTGGCAGGTGAAGAGAAACAGAGCTGTCATTTGCAGCCTTAGTCTTCGGCGCTTTCGCATCCTTAGTGTTGTCGAAATGTACAGGCAATGCGTTTTTAAGCCTTTGCTGCAGCAGCGATCAATACTTGTCCTGTCACATCAACTGGCCTCTTGTTTCAGACCATTACTCAGCTTTCTGTGTTTTTGCTCCTCTTCTCTGCGCATTCCTTTTCACCTTTTCCATCGCCCGGCTTTCCCTCCTCATCCCTTCGCTCGCTCACTCCCCTCTCTGCTTTCTCATCTCTTTCTGTGCCACTTCCATCCGTGCTTCTCTGGGGAGAGCCGGGCTCGGAGGCAGCAGGGCCGAGGCTTTGTGTCTCTCTGTGTGAGAATTGGGTCAGTGTGCTGGTATGCAGCAGCAGAGCCCAGAGAAGCACAGGCAGCTCACAGCCTTAGATGTCAAGTGCTGCTTCTAACGGCTGATGGATCATTTCTTTTCCCTGGAATTTATCTGCAGGCAGAAGTCTTAATATATGTGTGAAAGGTACATGGAGGCTCTGACTTTAGTCTGCCCACCTGCTCATTCTGCTGGTTCAGATGTCACCTCCAGAGCTTCTCATGACTTGAGCAAAGACTGAGGTCATCAATCTCCTCGGTCTTAACACGGGTAACCTTTTAAAAGCACTAAACTACCACTGCAAGCAGTTCTCTCTCTTCCCTCACTGTGTGAACTAATAATGTGAAACCAAGTTTGTTTTGCACCCGCATGGCTAATTAGAGAGCATGTCGCTCAATTTCAGCACTAGGTTGTGCAGTGGAAGGTGGAGCCATTTTTATCTTTTTGGCAAGTAGCAGAAGTTTGACCTGGTTATAAAGCCAGCCTGTGTGAAACTAATTGCTTTTCTTGATCAGAATAAACAGATTCTAGATATGAATATGTAGGATTTGTAGGAAAGATGCACTATTTTTGGCAGCAGAAGCTTTCTGGCTTCCATTTGTAGTCTGATAACGATCAGCCAGGGCATCAACGAACAGGCTGTGGCTACTTTCAAGTACCAGCGATGTTGTTTACTGAAATGCATCAGACAACCAATGACTGCTCACAATTTAAAAATGGATCTGCATTCGTAAACAATTACTGGCAGAAGAGGAAATCTGAGAACGGGCAGCTTCTAATGGAAGGCCTGGAAATTGGCTGGTACTCCCAGTACAAGTGGACAATCCAGGCGGACGCCGTACCGATCTGTTCTGGTGAAGAGAGAGCTGAGCGTAAAAGCGACGCTGTCGAGTTACCATTCAAACTATGATCATGGGCTGAGGTAGCCGGTTGCGGTAGTTCGGTCATACGATACGATAGTTCCTGGGTGAGATGTTTGCGGGTATCTCATACCAGGAGGATGCACCGGGGCAAACCATTTCTCAGCCGGCTTTGGACTTGGTGTGCCCTCCTGGATGAGCTGGAAGATGCGGCTGGGGAGAGGGAAGTCTGAGCTTCTACCTGTGTGACCCGAACCTGGATAAGCAGTACAAATGGATGAATGGGCATTCAAAGCTTTGGATTCAAAAGGAGCCCCCTAACCCCCCTTCAAGGTACTACCAATGGGAATAGGGAATACTGTTAGTACATAGGTCGGGGTGAGAAAGGCAGTACTGTCCAAAAATTTTGAGTTGACAGAGAGAACCTCAAGAGAGGTACAACAGTGAGTGTCTGCCGCCATCTTGACAGAGAACAGAACAAAAGACAAAATAAGTAATGCTTTTACCTCCCCATCATATACAAATGAACTTACTCTCATTGGTAGTCACTTGAATTGCTTACTTCAATGTTAATTTTAACTTGAGACCCGCCTACTTTACATCGTTAATGGTTATTTTCTCTGTCGTCGCTGGATCTCTCAAGGTCTGGTCAGCAGGCTAGCTGATGGGTTCCCAGGTCGATCTTACTTTAATGCAAAATATGCAGGGAGGCAGAGGTTCAGGTCAGTCTTGTGGAAACCAGTACTCCCCCTTTGTCCGCACTGGCTCTGTAGGTGGACCGCTAACAACACTGCTGAGCATTGCCGCTCATTTCTGTCAAGTGAAAATCCACCCAAAAAACATGAATCACTGCTTTCCCAACACGGATCTTCAGCTGGATTTATTAGTCTCCAAAACAAACGGAGCCATACCTGTAATTGTGAAACATCGCAGACACTATGACAGCGCGGGAAGTGTGTGTGTTCTTCACATGGCTTGTGAAATAACGGGAAAGCCCATTATGGGAGCTCTAAAGCAGCTTTCCTTATCGGGTTTCTCGTGTTGAGTGAGATTTCTCCACAGCGTTGTTAATGGAAGCCCTTATAGTGGAGCATATTTAGTTTTAGGGTAGATTTTTAAGTTAATGTCTTTGGCTCTGAAGGCAGTAAGTCATTCAGTGGTTTTAGTGCTGAGCTGGAGGGTTGCCAGGAACACATCTGGCCATGGTTAAGAGGAGCTGTGATGGAGGAGTAGAGATGGAGGCCAGGGAGGGCTGAGTGATAGCTGAGTGCCTCAGATAACCCCTCCACAGCCACACCTAGCTGACTACTTAACGGGCCCTGCAGTGCCTAGCTGCAGGCCTCCTCTGATCAACCCAAGTCTATTCCCATCCCCAGCTTTGTACCACGGGCTCTACTGCATGACTGATTGGAACCGATCAGCTGAATATTGATTTATTCAATAAAATAAAAATCTTGAGCCTCACCGGCTGTCTGATTAGTTAGGAATTACTTAATATATTTAATTACTATAAATTTATAAAAAAGACATGTTTAAAGACTAGTTTCAAGCCTATGTAGGAGCTTTGGGATATTAAAAAAATAGTGGAAGTTGTCGTGTGGTCAGTGAGTTCTGCTGTGAAGACATGAGGCAAACTGTCACAGAGCGCATTGGAGACCAGACAGCATGTAACAGTTTATGATGTCTGTTGCTAAAATTGGTTTAACTTAAGCAGAAGTGTCTCTGTTGCCCTCTTTTTGGAACCCCGTGACAAATTTTTAAAGGGAGTGATACTTCTATACATATCAGAGGATTGTGCATTTGCACAAGTTTGTAAAACTTACTCACTCCCAACTCATCCCATACTCCTTAATGGTTTACCCCTTGAAAGACTGCTGGGAGTAACCTTTTGAAGCGCTTTTCTGTACAGAGTGGTTTCTGTCATATTTCAGGCTTGCTTATAGACCAAAATGACTGGGTATGGATCAGAAGTTGGTGAGGGTGGTCTCTGCCTATGCAGCTACCCTTGGGAATACCCAGAAATGGTTCTAATGGTCTTCAAACAACGTCTTTGATATATGCCGAGGTGTCAAAACTTGTCTTTAAGGGTACAGGCGACGTCATCAGATGTCGTCTTTGATCGTCAGGGAAAAGTTAAAAAAAAAAGCAAAAAACTTTCATTGCCAAGTAAGTCTAAAAAACAGTGGATCAAAGTCGGCGTTAACAGTTAGGACACTCGCTGATGACGTTAATCGCTCAACTCGAAACAAAAAGATGTCCTGCCTTGTAATTATTTTATTTTGTTTATTTATTTTTTTTAATCTTTGTGGGATATCTTTCACTCTTTCACAGTAGAAAAATACTCTTCTGGCAAAATCTCATATGTAGCAAGCCTGCAGGATTTTCTTTGCTCCATCCACTGAAAGTGACAATACCCTGGCAGACCTTATTTACCGCTGCATTTAGGGACTTATTAACATCTAATGGACTAACCTGCATGTTGAAAAATGGTGCTGAAAGGGTACCCAGTACTTTAAATCTTGACACGTAAGAATCCTGACGAAGCGTCACCATGTGATGAGTTGACTCAGAACAGGTTGGAGTTTGAACATGTTTACAAGCTGCACTTGGTATGGCTAAGTGCTTGCTAAGCTCTTGCTAGACCAGTTCTTAGAGCTTATTTTTTGACAGTGCTTGTAAGAATTCCCCAGATTAAGAAGAGTAGTTTTAGGATCTGTTGCATAGATTTGGTGACATCCTTTTTTTTTCTTTTTCTGAAAGCCTGTTTATTTTCATATGCGCTGATTCATTTCTGTTTACTTGTGCAACATAGTGTTTAACCCCAAAGTGTTTTCACAATAAGTGCATGTTGTAAGAGGATAAAGTCAAAACTTGGAGCTTGACTGTAAACCAGGCACTCCTCTCATTGCTCATGTGCTAATGATGTGTAACCCAGTTGTGTTGTGGTATCAAAATGCAATAACCTTGTGGCTTAGATAACCCTCCCAGAAGCTGGAAAAAAAACTTGGATTTATACGACTAGGAAGACTTTTAGGTTAAACAGAAAGGAAATCAGAGGGGGGGGGATTTGCACCTCTGGTATCTACTCCAAACTACATGACTTTAAATCACCCATGTAAGCAGACATTTTAGCTTGGCTGTCATAGTTTTGTACACATTCATCAAGGCACTGTCAACTGTAAAACGGTACAAATTAACAGCTTTAATTTATTAACAGCCAACGAGGGAGATTAACTGCGTTGTTATTGAGTTGAATGTATCCCGCAATTATGTGGATGGTCTTTGTGGAAAATCCAAATAGCATCAGATTTATTATTTTTTATTTTATTCTTTTTCCTCCCCTGGATGAAAGCGTCACAGCGTCGGATCCAACAAGTTTTCTTTGAGAGTGAGCTCTAATGCTAATGGGAGAGGGGCTGCAGAAGAGCCAAAACTCAAAGACTGTCTTGATTATTTTTCTCCTTTCTGCTGCTTTTCAGTGTTGGCCTTGTTTGTGGTCTGTAGTTAGAAACAAGTTCATGACTCACACAGTGAAATCTTCATTTCCTGTAGACATCCAGGGACCCAGTGCATGCTTGGCTCATTTCTCAATTAGCTGACTAATATGTTACTGAAGTCACAGGATGCATAAATTTTTGTTTCCAATATAATAAGGCGGTAACTATCACAATAGTACACTGATTAATCTCCCAGTCATTTCTCAATGAACCAATAAATCATTTGGTCTGAAAATGGAGAAAAATGCCTGTCAGGTTTTCCCAGAAACTCTTTGTTTTGGTTAAGAAGCTTTAAACAAGTATTAACTACTTAAAGTTTTAGCAATAATGCAATCTAAGATTCAGTTATGTTTGACTCAAAAATCATAATCATTTAATGTCGACTTTTTCAGTGCACATGAGGCATGAGGATGACTGCAGAGTTCCTCGGCTGCACCTGTAAACTAGCAAAACAGACTGCATGTGCACGAGGAGGTGACGGCTACAATGTCAGCCTCTGTGTTGTTTTTGCAGCGGCAACCCCTGGGATCAAAGTGGAGAGGATTAAAGTCATTGTAAAGTGTCCCTCTCATCGCCCCCACCTCTCCTGCCCAGTGAAAACAGAGGGCCCCAAAGCCTGCATTGCTTTTATTGTCATAATCCATACAGTTTCAATTGACTATGGAATGCACTGGCTAAGATGACGACGGTGGTGTCGGCAGGGAGGCTGTACATATGTGTGTGAGAAGCAGTTTTCTCTGTAGCCATGCACAAAGACTGTACAGTGATTTGACACGTGTGTCCGGTACATTGCAGCAGTGGTAGGCAGAGAGACAGAGTATCACTGCAGTGGAGAAGGGGAATACCCATGTGGGTCAGTTCCCAAAAATGTCCCATGTTTTATCTCGTCTCAGGGTTGAGGGGAGGGAGGGGGATGTAGGGAGGCCACTATTTTGGTCCCTTTGTTTATGTAAGGAGTGGCAGTAGGGTGTTAGGAGAGCAGAGAAGTCTGGGAATGTCGGGGCTTCATGGCTTGGGAATCGCATGTTTCTGTTTGGTTCTGTGTATATCATAGTTTTACATGGGCTGTGGGATACAAAAGACTTGAAACTGCTTTCTTTGATAGGAACAATCCAACTCTTGATCTCAGTTCCCGTGTGAAATATAAAAATGGGGGTCAAACATGTAATTTAATTAGATACAGTAATTGAAGTGCTTGTATTGGGGTTGCAACTAAGGAAATTTTTTTACTTTCTGTATTTATTTTTTTAAATAAGTCATTGTTATGTATGAAAATAGCAAAGACTGTATAACGGAGGACATGCAGTGAGTTGTGGACTACTCGTTTGATGGCTTTAAAGTTACAGTGTGTAACTTTTCTAGATGTCAGACTGCAGATTGCAGTTAACTTTGTTACTTTTTGCCCCCCCAATTCAAGCGCATAAATCTGGCTATGGTATCTGTAGTGAGTGTAGGCTGTCAGGCTGCTGTTTACCTCGTGTCTGTGCTTGTTTACTCTGGAGGAACCTGTAAAACTTAACAAAACGAGTCTGATACAAGTCAAACGAGCTCGCTTCTGACAGCGATCCTGAGGTGAGTTGTTGAGGATATCCTGTCAGTAAGACCTGCTGTTGTTTATGCTGTTAGCTGGCGTTAGTGTTTATTAGAAAGAAACTGATATTTTTAGGATACTTGAACCTAACATTAGCTAGCATAATGTTAACTTATAACCAGCTGCTGCTGACTTCAGTTCAGGAGATGATGTCTGAGGATGGCATTTTATCCAGAGCCAGTCATATTCTCTTTTCTATTAGTTTTTGCGTCTTTGGTGAAGGAGACCTCTTCTTGAACGATAGAACTAAGTTATGATTGTTCATACATTGAGTTTGGAGATGCAAATGTGAATTAAAATTTGCCTCCATGGTACACAAATGCCAAGAAGCTCTCTTCACTTCCTCCTTTGGCGCGCTGCTGTCTCTAGCCACATAACTAAATTGAGATTATGTGCAACAATGTCCATCTCGGCCTCTGTATTCAAGATGGCATTACAACACGGTGACTTCCATAAACTGATGCCTGCTCCAATATATTTTTAACACATTGGAGCAGGCAAATGTTTAGTTAATTGATGCGTTATGAGAATGCATCAGTTTGTTCAGTTACACACTTATACCATTAGTATGTTTATCTGTCTTTTTCCCTATTAAATAACCTAATAAATGGACTGACTTTACCTTTTTAATCTTGTTAAGGCCTCAAACGAGTATCCTTTGTGTTTTGAAAAATGGATGTGACCATATTTGGACAACCAAAGAGCCACCTGTCACCAAATGTGGATACACCAGTTAATTTATAAACCAGTTCACCACCTGTTTTGAATGAGTATATTGGCTATAACTAAAGCTTTTTTTTTCCTTTCCTTTTTAAAAAAACAATTTAAATAGCAATGTACAGCATACTTGATAAGACCACCGTGACCTTTGCCATGTGCTTGAATGCTCATGCTTTTGTTTGTTGTCTTTGCAGGGACGACATGTCAAGACTGGACAGCTGGCTGCCATCAAGGTCATGGATGTCACAGAGGTAAGCCTTAAATGTCACCCTACATATACTTTTAAATCAAAAAGATAGATTATCATTGGTGTGCTAAAAATGTTCTTGTGGTCAAATGTAATTATACTCGAGTCTGGTTAACATTAAAATCTGCACACATTCCTCTGGAACTTACATCTGAATATTTAGAGGTTGCAGAGGAGAAAAAGCCCCGCTCTGTAATGAGTTGTCTTCACTAATAAACAGCAGCAGGGAGGGAGTAGAGGCAACAGGATACTGCTTAATTTTAATTAGATTTTTTTTTGAGGTAGCTTTGTCATTTAGCAGCAAGCGTGCTGCCCTCAGCTGTGGGAGGTCCCATCTGCAGATGAGAAACAACCACATATGCACACATGCAGAAACACAAGGCAGAAGGTTTGAGGGGAGCAGCAAAGACCAGCAGGGCTAACCACCCACACTGTTGGTTATGATGAAAGCAACATGGGCGTAAAATGCTGGACCCATCCTGGAGCCCAGTTTGAACGTGTCGCACGTAACAGCCTAGTGTTCATCATCTTCCTCAGAGGGGATCACAGCCGACAGCCACGAGCTGAATTTTCACCGGTGTCAGGACACGTTTACTGCTTTGTGGATGCAACATGTTTCTTTCCTACCATCACACAGTCCTCATCAGAAGCTCAACAGGAACTGGTGATGCAGCTCGTGTGCCCTGACATGCCTTTTTGCCACCCCTCACGCGCGCTTACGTCACAATGAGTCAGAGTTACACTCTCGACTGACTTGTTATCGTGTGGGAGAGAATGGACCAGCTGTTTCCTGATGTGTGTGAAACACTAGGTGTGCCTTTTCAGATGTCTAGTCACTCACCGAGAACAGGGAGTCACTCGTCACGAGAAGCAGGTGTCTACTTCACCTAAAACCTGCTTGGCTGTATTTTTGTGTTTTGTTTTTCACCGGTGGCCCTTTTAACGTCTGTCTTCAGTCTGTTTATGTGTGACTTTGGATGTATTTAGTGCATTACAGTGACTGTTATTAGGTTTAGCCTGTGACTGTGCACTCCCATTGCTATTAAAGTGCCAAAGCTCACTAACTGGTGGACCTCACACAGTGATCTTTAAGTCAGTTTGACTGAGTTAATTAGTAGGCTTCAAACGGTGCTCAAATAATGACTCACAGTTTGATCTGTTATGACCGTACGCCTGAAATATTCAATTACGGAGCTTCAGTTAGATCTGTCAGCTATTTTTCTGCTTGTTATGTTTCAGCTGGCCCGTGTCGCGCTTGACGTCCTGGCTGTTGAGCTCATCTGCAGGCACAGAGGTTCTGTGCAGGGTCACTGTGACCCACATTCTCAAATCCAAACAGTCCTCTTTTCTGCAGCTATACAGGCCACAGGCTTAAAAAAACGGATGCTTTTCCATTTTGACGTGCTGTTTTCTGTTAAATTAAAAGGATTTCTACTCCTTGAATGTGCAGCGCTTCTTGACATAAGGCCAAGGATGTTTCTGCAATTTGGGATCCAACAGTTACACTTTAGTAAACACTGTATTGGATTTTAATTTGTGAAAATGTATTACCAGGCTATCAAAGACAAAGAACATGGCTAATTGTTTGTTTTGGGGGGTTTTCACCCCTGGAGATTTAAAGATCTATGTTGTTTTAAGACATGAGAGGAAACTCAGCTGGAGTTTTCTTTGTTAAATCTTTGAGTTACACTTTCTAAAGATCTTATCTTCAAGCATAAATTAGGAATATGGGTGTGGCCTAGTGCCACAGATTAATAGCATCTTATGCGTGTGCGTCGTGCGCTGACGTATTGCTCGCCTTTGCCTCTCTCTCTCCGACACGCATCACCATATGATTGTCTCTCCCTCTCAGTCGCCATGTGACTCGTGGCAGAGAGGCTTTCAGTCGGGAGTGTGATAATCCAGCAGCTGCGTAGCAGAGAGGGGGTACACGGGGAAGGGAGGGTCAGAGGAGGATGGGGTGGTGGAGGGGGATGCGCACAACAGAAAGGCTTACGTCAACTCAAACGAGTCATGCAGCAGCAGCGTGGCTGCCTGTAAAGACGGCCAACTGCCATTTTGCTGTGTGCGATGCACTCACACCATCCAGCGTAGTAACATGCACACACAGCATCACCTTTAAATCGGCTGTAGCACATTTTGGTGCAGGATGCTACTAATGGAAATGACAGGATATACAAATATCTGAAGCGTGCACACACTGCATTATGCAGTGGTAATTTTGTGTAACCACCCCCACCTTTGTACTCTTGTCCCCCCCACTCCTCTCACTGTACTTTGTAAATAATAGGCCATGTAACCATAAAGCAAACCACTTGCAGGCTGATCTATGCATGTGTTCAATTAGTGCATCACTGTTAATCTGTGTCAAGTTGCTACAGGGTGCAAGTGGGGAGTTTGCACTGCAGCTAGTTCTGACCTTTTTGTGAAGAAGCGATGGCGGCCAGGTTTTCTCCCGCTATCTGCAACTAAAGGTCGTTTGCAGCAGAGATTAAACGCTGCGTGATCACTACATCTGCTAGTTTGATTTAGCTCTTTCGCATTAATCCCTCAGAGTTCCCTTTAGGTTACGTTTAAATTTTAAAGGCGCCCATTTCCTGTTCCTGCTCTTCCCTTAAGTAATCCTACACCCATTAAGTAATAATTTTTTTTTTTCTCCAGGTGAAGGTTCATGCCAGAGCTTTCTTTCCAGCTCTGTGGATAATAGCCACTGGTTGTTATTGTAGGTTTATCTGATGTGTCTAACGTACAATGCAAATCATTCATGCAACAGTAATCCATAAACAAAGGACTCATTCCTCGCTCGTGCTGCATGAAAAGGCTGCAGCGATGTTGCACCAGGAGCTGTCACGCGTCTCGACACTTGCTGTGACACAAAGTGTGGAAGTGAATTGATTTATTTGTGAAATGAAACGTTACTTGAGGTCAGGTTATGATTAAAAGGAGCCTACACGCCACATAAAGATTTTTCGGGGCAAGGCCAAACGCCCTCTTTTAATGTGCACCTGTGTTTGTGTTTGCTTGTCTAGGATGAAGAAGAGGAAATTAAACTGGAGATCAATATGCTGAAGAAGTATTCCCACCACAGAAACATAGCCACCTACTATGGTGCTTTCATTAAGAAGAGCCCTCCGGGACACGATGACCAGCTATGGGTAAGCCCCTCAAATCCAGTGAAGACATTTAAAAAAAAAATGTAAAGACTGTAGCACTGATGCTCACTACTTTTACTAGCTTTCCTTTTTTATTAACTTTCCAGAACTAGGCGTATTTTAATTTTAATATTTTTTTTCATTGACTGTCTGTTTTGCAGTTAGTGATGGAGTTCTGTGGTGCTGGTTCCATCACAGACCTAGTGAAGAACACAAAGGGGAACCAGCTGAAGGAAGACTGGATTGCCTACATCTCCAGAGAGATCCTCAGAGTGAGCACATTCCCCCTTTTCTCCTCATTTCTCTTCTCTACCTTCTTTCACTAATATTGCATCTCCTCTACCCTCCTCAGGGTCTCGCCCACTTACACGCCCACCACGTCATCCACCGTGACATCAAAGGCCAGAACGTCTTATTGACGGAGAATGCTGAAGTTAAACTAGGTGAGTGACTGAGTTTTCATGTCTTTGATACCTTTTGATCCAATAAATGTCAGTGTCAACTTTAACTTAGAGATTCTCACTTGTTCTTGCCATGCAACACAAGACTCTAAAACATCTATAAAGTGCCCACCTCCACAGTTTCGGACGAACTGTAGTTTCTCAGGTGGCCACTTGAGGCAGGCAAAAGAATCAATTTTTATAAACGGACATGTTAAAATACCAAACCTATAAAGTTATAAACATGTGTAGTGAACGGTGCCAAAGACAATTTTAGCCAGTGGGTGTAGATTTTAATATAGCTCAATATCATGAATTCCAGTAAGATTTAAATGTATTTATAGTTAATGGTTCCCATTCAGTGGTACGTAAAACAGTTTAAGTTGTCAAGTTTACACATTTTGTTAAGTCTAGATTTTGCCAGCTACGGTGAATTACAGATGCAGCTTGCTAACCAAGCTAGCCAGTAATAGCTACATCTACCATTGAAAAGATTATGCTTGTGTGTAAGAAGGTTGAAAGCTATTTTCCAGCGGCCCGTTTCTCTTTCTTGAAATCGAGTCTTTGAAGATGATCGTACAGTGTTTAACTGACTGTCTCCTTATCTCTCCAGTGGATTTTGGCGTGAGTGCTCAGCTGGATCGGACAGTTGGAAGGAGAAACACCTTCATTGGGACACCTTACTGGATGGCCCCAGAAGTCATCGCTTGTGACGAGAACCCAGATGCAACATATGATTACCGAGTAAGATTCTCCAGCGTGTCGAGCGTTCAAAACCTGACTTCCTGTAACCATGGAGGTGCATTATTCTTGTGAATGGCTTTCTTATTGGGCGTTTTCTTCTCTCGCAGAGTGATCTGTGGTCCTGCGGTATCACGGCTATTGAAATGGCTGAAGGAGCGCCCCGTGAGTGCCTGTTTCTCTTATCATTTATGTTTTTTCTTGATCTTTTAATCCTCTTGAATCTTTAACTTTTTTGCACTGCTTCTTTCAGCTCTTTGCGACATGCACCCCATGCGTGCACTCTTCCTCATTCCAAGAAATCCTCCTCCTCGGCTGAAATCTAAAAAATGGTGAGCACCACCCGGAAAGGACATTTTTACCGTTTACGTATCTGTCCTATATAATCGCCTCGCTACCCTGCAAAATCCTGACACATTTACTCTGAGATATTTTATGCACAGATTTCCTTCTGTCCTCTTTATGTGCATTTTGTTTTATGTCAGACTTCAGCCCAGGCAGCTACAGAGACTTAAATCTAAGAGCTCAGCTTTCCCTTAGTGCTCTGCTGCTGACTCGAACATCTGTGGTACACCTGCTCTGGCAGGCTCAGGCTCTCCTGGCACTCGCACAAACACACTGGATCGCTGCTCTGGACTGCACTGCAGAAACATCTCAGAGCTCTAATGAACTGGCTCTCGTTTTACATTTGTCTTCAAACAGAAATCGCTGTTTTATTTTATACTCCACCCGTTTCATAAAATATCGGTTTGATTTGCTGCTGTCATAAGTGAATCTGACGGTGCTTGGCAGCAGTTGTGATAATAGTTTCACTCCAGCGTGTCCCGTTTTTCAGTTTTCGTGGAGTATATGCTTGTCTATGTGCATCAACCTCAGTTTTTGTTGCGCTGGCGAGTGTCTGGTGAAGGGGAGGGAGCGCTGTTAGGAGTCGTGGGGCGTTTGCAAAAATGTCTGTTTCACTTTCTCGTTGCATGGCTGAAATACTTTCGATTCGCTCGCTCAGCCTTGTGTTGTTTCTCTCCCCCAACTCGCTCACAGGTCCAAAAAGTTCTTCAGTTTCATCGAGAGCTGCCTCGTGAAGAATTACACGCAGCGCCCACCAACAGAGCAGCTGCTGAAGCACCCCTTCATCCGAGACCAGCCCAACGAGCGGCAGGTCCGCATACAGCTCAAAGACCACATCGACCGGACGAAGAAAAAGAGGGGCGAGAAAGGTGCGCGTGCTTGTCGATTATCATGCAAGGCTGGAAAAGTGTAGGCGTAAGCTGTGAGTGACTCCTGGTTTTTGTCCATGTGCAGATGAGACGGAATATGAGTACAGTGGCAGTGAGGAGGAGGAAGAGGATCCTCCTGAGCAAGAAGGAGAGCCCAGGTATGTTCTACACCTGTAGCATTTCCCTGAAAGGAAACAAGTGCACCTGCGCAGGTGGAGGCGTTTCACAAAGCTCCAATCTTTTGTCTCTTTCTTACACCGATACAGCTCAATTGTCAACGTGCCAGGTGAATCTACTCTACGGCGTGACTTCATCCGCCTGCAGCAGGAGAACAAGGAGAGGTCTGAGGCACTCCGTCACCAGCAGCTCCTCCAGGAGCAGCAACTCCGGGAGCAAGAGGAGTACAAGCGCCAACTACTGGCAGAGAGGCAGAAACGTATCGAGCAACAGAAGGAGCAGAGAAGGCGGTTAGAGGAGGTAGGGTTTTGTTTCGACTGGTTGTGTCGTTTGTTGTGCCGTTTTTCGGGCAGTTTTTACCCTGTTTTTAAATTATTTGCCCCCCACAGCAACAGCGACGCGAACGGGAGATGAGGAGGCAACAGGAGCGCGAGCAGCGTCGTCGCGAGCAAGAAGAAAAGAGGCGTATGGAGGAGATGGATCGTAGACGTAAAGAGGAGGAGGAACGCCGGCAGGACGAGAAGAGAAGGAACGATCGTGAGCAGGTCTGTTTCTGGAATTACTTTTACTGCAATTAAAGCCAGCGAAACACGAAGTGAACTGGTGTGTTGGTTCTGTAAAATGAAGACATGAAGATCAGGGGTTACTTTATGTATTTATCGTAGCGCAGCAAAGCCAAAACATCCCTCTGTTTTAAGATGGATTTTTAGGGTTGTACTTGGTGCTTATTTAAAGAGACATGCGCAGCCTTGATGGGTTTTCTTTCCTGCTGACAGGAGTACATCAGGCGCCAGCTGGAAGAGGAGCAGAGACACCTCGAGATGCTCCAGGAGCAGCTGCTCCGTGAGCAGGCCATGCTGCTGGTCAGTCGCACTCAAACACTCAGCCTTCTTATATCACGATGTCCTTTCACCTCCATAACCTCCAAGATATGAAAATGACTTATAAATCTATTTATATAGATAGATGTGTATAGGATTACAGCTTTTGATTTAATGTGTTTTACTGACTTTTTTTTTTTTTAAATGCATGAAATTCTCAGAAGTTATGCATTGAGTTGCTTGGATATTATATGTACTGAAGCTTGACCAGGAAAGTAAGGTGGAGCCAAAGGTGAATAGGGTCCGGATTTTTGTTTTTCTCTCCTTCCTTTCATTTAAAGGTGCTGGTGAGTCATTTTAGCCCACTTACACCAGGAATCAACCCTGATCCCTTTCATATTTAGTGATGGTGATGTCTTGGACTGTAATGTTTGCAGATGCGATGATGTAGTGAGAGTAGGGACCAGGTGGAGGTATGCATTGGAGATAGGGATGGGTATTGATAAGATTTTCACGATTCCGATTCCATTTTCGATTCTGTTTAACGATTCGATTCTTTATCGATTCTTATTTTTAAAAAAGGAGAACACTAAGGTCGATTAGCTTAGAACTTTGTTTTATATCGTCTCTTTGAACAAGATAGAAATTTAGGAGTAACATGGCCTTACAAACCCAACAGTGAGATCTTAAGAGATCTTTAAGAGATCCACAGCCTACGGCTCTTCAATGGGGTGTCACGGGGTCCCCGGGAAAAAATTGTAAATGTAAAATAATAAAATAAATATTCTTCTGTAGCAATAACAAAGTTTAACATAAATTATTCTGTAGCAATTACACAAGAATATCCAGTAATGTCCCTGCATACAATTAAACACATTCACTTACCGAAAATCATCTGCTGTGGCAAATGGGTGCAAGCCTTTGACCACAAACGTAGTCACTGCTCGGTGACATTCGTCTATCCTGGTCTGAAAGGAGACGCTAACGGTAGACTGCAGCGAGAACTGCCAGCATCTGAGCCAGACTCTGTCTGTCTCTCTCATCATGGTCACCTAAACGCACAGTAATGGCAGGTTTTGTAATAAGGCAGATCTCACTAACATAATCTGCACTGTTAGTTGATTATTTACCTGCCGCATTAACGGGAGAGGACGTGCAAACATTACCGCTGCTGCTGGGTTGAGATTCACGAGTCCGGAGCGGAATTAAAAACACGACATTCATTTAAGGTCATCGCGTGTTTTGTGAGCAAATGCTTTTGCATATTCGTAGTGTTTCCTCCCTTAAATGAAATATCTACTTTGCAAATATTGCAAGTTGCCCTGTTGTCATCCGTTCTCGTAAAGTATGACCAAACTTTCGAGCGTTTGAGCCGCTTAGGCGCCGTGTTTCCTGCCAGGTAAATGACGCTCCGCAACGTGGTGACGTCATTCAGGGCGACTGGAATCGATAAGGGAATCGTTTGCAAAAATGCCAAACAATTCCAAGGAATTGAAACAGTTTGAACCGGTTCTCAACAAGAACCGGTTTTCGATACCCATCCCTAATTGGAGATGGGTGAAACTTAGGCAGATGATACACTGCGGTGGTCTGGAAAGAGAGCAGCTGAAAGAAGTTCAGTTATTCTAGCCCACTATGATAAAAAAGGTTAAAAAAACAGGAAAAATATTTTAGATTTTAACTTTTACAATATTTGCATACGATTGTTTATCATTTATCAATAACAAATGTGACTTTTTAACTTTATAAGGATATTTTGTTTTAAATTGGAAGACATTCTAAGCTTTCTGCAAGTCTGTCCTCTGCACATCGTGAATGGGTGATGTAAAATCTCCAACACAGAGATGAAAAACTGTAAGGAATGGCCGTGGATCAGTGGTATAGCTAAATATGTCAAAGCGTATGAGTGTCTCCAGGTAGGGAGTGGGGTTTTGCTCTTTTGCCCCACCCACCCCGCCCTTCTCCACCCTTGAAACACACAGGCGATGCATGATGGACGGACATGTGGATGTCATCAGGAAATGCTCCACAGCGCTGCTTTATTTTTAAATAGGTGTTTGAGTCGTTTACACTGCAGAGAAATGTGAAGAAATTGTTCTTTCACGTGTTTAATAGTAATTATGATTCAGAGAGACAAGTTTGTTTTGTGTGCACAGCACAAGTCAAACATGACTAAGAGTCAAAAGAAAGATTAAAGAGACGACGATCACCATCATAGTCTGCCTCTGTAAAGACTTGTTGGGCCAAACATGGCCGCTGCCTCTTCTCTCCACCCTGAACCAACCCTACGCTCTGCGACAGGAGTTCAAGTGGCGGGAGCTCGAGGAGCAGCGCAAAGCCGAGCGTCTCCACAAGCGCCTGCAGCAGGAGCAGGCGTACCTGCTGTCCCTGCAGCACGACTCCAAGCAGCAACCTGGCGACAAAACAAAACTCCCATCAGACCATAGTAAGCCGCCACAGGCTGCCACTCTGCCCCCTGACAGAGCCCTCGCCACACTCCCACAAGCTCAGGTCCTCAACTCTGCCGTCTCTGTAGCGAGGGGCGCCTGTGAATCCTCCAGAGCCCCTCAGACGATCCCTGCAGACACCAGTAAATCCCAGGCAACAGGGCAGGAGAGGACTGATGAGAGTTTGAGCGGGGTCTCAAACTCCCCCAGCTCCCTTCAGACTGAAACCCCCTCTGACTCTAACCCTCCCCAGACAGAAAGCTCGGAGCCCGACAGCGAGCCTGTCAATCAACCTCCTCAGCCTATCAGAGAGGTGAACCTCCTCCTCGGCTCTGCCTGTTCTTTCCACCTTCCTCTTCTTGCTTGCTTTCACACAGCCTCAGTGGTTATGATGATAAAGGATTGTTTTCCTCCCCACGTACTTGCCTGTTGTGGGTGTTCTGGTCCAAAGCAATAACTAACACGTTACAGTGCAGGCGCTCTCAGACAGTCATCCTTTTGAAGGAAAGAAGTAGGGGGTCCAGGGAGAACCACGGGCTCACAACCGACCTTTTTGTGTCCTGAATAAAACAACCTGCTCCTCCGCTGTCTCTTTGCTCTTCGTCTCACTTGCACTGTTGCTCGTCATCCATCAGGACATTGTCATCTTAATTTAAATTTCGAGCTGGCTGAACGAGAGAGAAATATATTTAAGGTCTAGGAGAGTTAGAATAAAGAAGCTTTCAGGGATTCCTCTTTGTCTTTCGACATCCAGTCTGATAAATTCTTCAGTGTGGCTGTGTCGACTCTGTGTGTGGACTGGGCCACTGCATGTGGATGACTGAGGCCCAAACTAACACGCAGGGGCACCGAAGCCTGCGTCATTAACTGCGATCTTTTCCTCCACTGCATACTTAAATCCTGGGATGTGTTTGAAAGAGTCCCTCTCCTCCTACGTCTGCACATGTATCTGTGTCTGTATGGCTGCAAGCATGTTTAATATCATTGTCACCAGCTGTCTGTTGTTGCTGATCGTTGTTGGTTAAATGTAAAAGTTTCCCAAGAGACCACAAGATGGATTTTTCCCTGATACTCATCCATTTTCTTTCCCCATCCTCTACAATTCCTTCATCTCAGGCCGACGAGCGCTACCGTAAGAACATTCAGGGCTCCCCTCAGGCCGCCCCTCCTCCCAAGCAGCCCCCTCTGCCTCCCCGCTCCTCTGAACCGTTCTCCAACGGCGGCTCCTCGTCCGACGCATCTGCCATGCACCGACCCATGGAGCCTCAGGTAACTCCTTCCTCCGCTGCTCCCTAGCCTTTTCCTCCTCCTTCATTCTGTCGCTGCACTGGATTTGTCAGTTTTCTCAGACATTTAGCCCACTTCGAATAAAGAAAAAAATAAAATAAAAAATAGGAGAAGGCGAGGCTGGGCAGAATGTGTGTGTTTGAGTGAATTGTGGCTTTAGACTGTTCACCTTTTTTGATTTCCCTGGGTATTATTTTTGTCCTACTGTTGAGACTCACAAGAAGTCATAAGCACTTCAGTCAGCAGTCTGAGTAGTTTTAAAAAAACATGACAGACGCCTGATATAGTGAGTTCATCAATCACTGCCTCCGCCAGTGCTAAAAAGCCAATAATTTTATTTCTCGCCTTTTGTTTTGTTTTTCTTTCAAATGAGCAAATAGAGCTATAATTTACCCTCCTGAAATCCTTTTTGCACGCTCAGCGCAGCCTTTTTGCTGAATATACTGAACATATTCATGATTTCTCTTGGGCCGCTCTGTGGCGTCATCTTTTCCCTACAAGAATGCCCATACAGAGATGGGTGTAGTGGTATTTGTGGGAGAATATGTACTTTTTACAGACTAAGCTCTCAATCACAGAACAATTCAAGAACAGATCAACCCAGAAATGGGACAGTTTTGCCACTTAACCTCCTGAACTGTTTGATATTTCCACTTGAGAAGAGTGGGGAGGGAAAAAACTGAACTCCAATTTATCATAACGGCTGCAAAACTGCATGACCAACCTTGGACTCTGTGGCTAAGACACTTGGGAGTGAGGCACTTAGCCTCATCACCTTTTCAGAGTGAGGGTTTAAAAAAACTCCAGCACACGCTGACAGTTCAATTTCTGTCGAATCAACACTAAATTAGAGGAGAATAACAGCCATATAGCAGCTGTAACCTTTTCAGTAAATCTGCTGCACTTTGCAATCTTTGTGGGGGTGGGGGGTGGGGGGAGACATGGCACCAGATTTGTTGGTTTTTTGTTTGTAAGATGAGCTATGCAGAATTCAGCTTAACTTTGCTTAAACTCATGTTTGTGTGTCTGAGGAGTAAAAATCTGTTACATTTGTTTTTTTTATTTTTAATAAATTTGAGAGAATTTGAAACAAGCTTTTTTTCACTTTGAGGATTTTTGTGAAGAAAAGTGTTTTTGTTTTGTTCATTTTTCTCTTCCTCAGTAAAGACTCTTTGCAGTCTTTGCACATAAAAATGTAATTGTGGGTTCACAACATGAATCTAAAACAAGTACTGATGGCTTATTGCAAAAGCAATTAGATGCTCTGCTTGCAGCAGACTTCTGCAAAATGCACTACTTGTGTGTTACTCAGCAGAGAAGCTGGGATAGGCTGATTGCAACATAATCTGCCTTTGAACCTTTTTTAAAGCTCAGAAATTGTAATGTGTAATTAGGAATGACACTTTTGAAACAGAAGCTTCATATTTATCATACCGACACAGGCTCCTCTTTCTTCAAAGGGTTGATTCCTGTAAAAAAACAAAACGCAGACTGAAGAGTGAAAAGGTCATTGTTTCGTGTTGTGCTGTCTGCCGTGTGCATGTGTACATTATGTAAAAAGCCACACGCATCTTCCCTCATGTCTCACTGTATTGTCTGCTTGTTTCACCCCCTCCCCCCTGCTCTTCCTCTTCCTGACTCCCAAAAAGGTCCAGTGGTCTCACCTGGCTGCTCTAAAGAGCAGCAACAGCGCTGCCCCCTCTCCTCCTCCTCCGCCCGTGGTTGCCCGCTCTCAGTCCTTCAGCGAGTCCGGCGGTGTGGCCTCTAGCTTTGCACAACTCCACCTGCGCTCCCAGGACCCCCACCATCACCACCACCACCCATCGCCTGCACGCACAGATCCCCAACCCCAACCTCCCCTCCACCACCCTCAGGCTAGGCTTGAACATCAGGCCAGCAGCGAGGAGGTCCCTCCCAAGGTAAGGTGCCGGGGGACGGCTGCCTTCCCCCCCTCCTCCCACACCCAGCCTTCAAATCTCTCCTCCATCGCTCACTTCCTCTCATCCACTTTTCCGTAGCATGCTGTTCAGCCTCCTCCTGGCTGTGTGCGTCTGCCTTGCTGCGTCTAGTCTCACTTGTTAACACTTAAAACTGCTGTGAGGGCGTATTCAAATAATTCAGAGCAACTTTGAATTTCTGGGCCGACAGATTACCCCATCGCTCATATTCAAAATCATGAATGAGAAATAAAACCGCACATTCCTCTAATCTAAATCGCTCTCAGTGTGTTGTGGGGGTGTTCTCTGTTCTCTGCTCCACTGTGTTCAGCTACGCCCTAAGATTTTCTGTTTCAGTGGTCAAACTAGGACAGTTTTTAAATTCTTGGCTGATTTCCACTTCAGCTTCAAATCCCAATGTATGCTCACTGATTAGCATGAGCCTGAACCAGAGGATAAGCTCCCTTGTTTGATGACACCGTTTTCCTATTAGGTTTGTTTTTAGGAACATATTGATTTGTGATGATCATCAAATACTTGTCTCCCAGGTACCGGTGAGGACAACATCCAGGTCTCCTGTGCTGTCACGTAGAGAGTCCCCTCTGCCTTCACAGCCCAGCAATCAGGGCGGACAGAGGAACGCAGGCAGGTGGGTAAAGAGACCTCAGGCGTGTCTCACTTTTGGATTATGTGGATGTGGTCTAAGAGAGCTGCTCACATGGACGCTGTTAAAAGTTGTAAAAGCCAAAGCAGTAACCCCTCCCCTACATAGGGGTACCCCTCAGAATAGAGCGTTTCAGAAAATAAAAACAAATGGTAGAAAAGACAGATTATTAAGACATAATATTATGACTTGCTTATAATATTGCAGATTAATATTTATAAGTTGGTTATGTTTGCATATAAAATGCAAAAAATTGTTCTTTAACTTTGCGGTGATGTAAACTCCCACTAATCCAGACGTTCCCAAAGTGTGGGGCCCGTCCCCTAGGGGGGGCGCAGAGCCATTGCAGGGGGGGCGCGGCATGAAAAGGGAAAAAAACAAAACAACGCTTGGACACTGCTAGCACGGGGCGCCCACACAAATGCAAAGCAGGAGATGAAGCATCGCTGAATATGTTTCCAAACCAACTTCATTCTAAGCCAAAGACTAGAAAATATGGTGAAGCACATCTTCCCTTTGGTTTTACCTGCACAAGTGCCGAGGTAGGTCTCCCTGCAGGATTGGTTTTCCTTTTGTCGGGAGCAGCGCTGGGCTGTTTAAATCACCAAACAGTATCCCACATTCTTGATTTGTAGTTCACAAACACTTGTTGTAATGACTAACTACTCCTGACATTTTGGAGATGTTTGCTCTTTATACAGTAAAGTTACAGTGGGATACAAATAACATCAGGCTGATCCTGCCACGATTTGTTCCCCCGGTTCAAATCACAGACAAACAGCATCCAACAGTTGTTTGTTTTTGAACCCATTTTGCACAGGGATTTTTTGAAAAATGTATTGATAGCAATGTTGAATATTATTACACAGGAAAAAAAAACAACTACATGTAAAATAATTACACCGTGACGCCTCTGCCTTTCTAAATGGAGGGACAGTAACTGCGTGTATATGTAAGCGTGTAAAACCTGCAGATAGTCAGAGTAACAGTATTTCGTCTCTATCTGCCATTCTGCAATTCATCTCATGTAAACAACGTGGCGCACAGCGTGATCTGAAAAAAGGCACATACCTTTGACGTTGCATGACGAACTCTGTATTCCTCGTCCACACGTAAACGCAAAAAAGGAGTTTTAAAAAATCTCTGTTCTCGGTGATTCGAAACGCCGTTTATGTGTGGACGAAACAGCTGCGTTTTCAAAAATACCCGTGTAGGTGCGGACATAGCGTAAAAGAGTTTATTAGTTTATTTTCTTACTACCTGTAATTTATTGCAGATTACTTGTATTTGCTTAATTGTTTACTAAATGTTTGAGGTGTGAAATAAACCGCAATGGAGCAAAATATGGGTGTGTGTGTGGTTGGAGGATGTGTTCTTGCGTGCGTGCGCGTGCGCGCGAGGGGGGGCGCAAACATTTTTCTTGTAAAACAAGGGGGGCCCAGCAAAAAAAGTTTGGGAACCACTGCACTAATCCAAGTTTGACTTGAATTAGTACGATCAAAATCACAAAAATATATGTAGCGCATCCTGAAAAGCGCAGGGAGGGTAGGGACTAAATGTTAACATATCACACGATACACTGACAGTGGAGTTGGGTTTGTTCCCTCTGTGCTTGTTCTTCCTCGTCACAGTAACGTGGAGCAGCGTCCGCTGTGGGATCGAGTGGAGAAGCTGCAGTCCCGGCCAGGCAGCGGCAGCTCGTCCGGCTCCTCCAACTCCAGCTCCCAGGCCAGTCCTGGGGACCGTTTCAGGCCACGCTGTGAGTCCCCTGGTACTGTACTCGGCTACATATCACTAACCCTACCGACTGCTTATTAGCGGATTAGGATTATTACCATAATTATACAAATCTGGCTCAAATGCCATCCTCTGAGCTTGTGCTCAAATAAGTTTTGTTTTTTTGCCAATTAAAGCGCCTTTGCACATCCAGCTCTCTTCGGTCTCCCCTCACTAACGCCATTTCCTTTCATTTCCACAAAGCTTCCTCCAAATCTGAAGGATCGCCTCTCCAGCGGCCTGAAAACGTTTCCAAGAAACAGGATGAAAAGAACGTCGCCAGGCCCACTCGACCAGCTGTAAGTCCACTGTTACTCGAGTGCTGGTTAAACTTGAAAATGAATAGGTGAAAACAGTTTTTCCCACTTTGCTCTATTTTCCACTGCTCCAATTATCCAACCACCTGGTGTGGGAACCTTACGTGAATCCAATGCTTCCTGATTGTTTGGGTGGGGTGCCTTGCTTAGGGTGATGTGGTAAGCCTATTAACTGAGATTACATAATCTCACCTCTGCTATGCCTGCACCATTGCTCATGGCATTACACGATAAAGATTTAAGATAAAAGGCATTTGCTCCTTTTGTGGAGATTGGCTCACTATTTTATTTCTGCCTTTACCGTCCCCTGGCTCCACTTTTTTTTTTTTTTTTTGCTTGCTCTCAAGAAAAATGCACAAGACAAAAGGAGGGTTAACCCTGCGCCGCAGCTTCCTGCTCCTAGATTTGAATGCAACCACATTTGAATGCAAACACGCCCCTCCTGTGTTCCCTTGTACTTCTCAGAATGGCTCGCGATCACCTGTTTGTGTTTGTGGATAAACTGTGGCTTTCAAGCACGGAAGTACCCCCCCCCCCTTCTTTTTCTTGCTCTTTTTACAAGCTTATGCGACTATATTATGACAAAGGGGCGAGGGAAAATGAAGAGGACAATCATGTTAAGGAGGACGAGGTGAAACACTCATTTAGGCCACAGAAAGAGGCTCTTAGTAATCTGACATTCCCCCATACAACATGCTGCTTACTTCACCGTTTCCTAGAGGTCAGACTAAATGAAGGTTGTTTAAAAGATGGAAAAAGACGGTACAGGTTTGTACCCATAAGTGAAAGAGACGAAGTAGAAACATAAACAGTTCCTTGAACCGAGCAGGGATTCAGATTTCAGACTTTCTACAGTACGATATCCTGTTGTGCCTTTTTATTTAAAGTGGACCCAGTCTGCTCATTTCAGACTCAATATTTGTAGTCTTGAAGTCTGCCAGTGTAGCTTTGTACTTTTAGCTGTTCTCCCTTTTAAAGCCAGCTTTCTTCTGATTGGCTGCTCCTCCCTAAGCAGGATGTTTGAACAGTAGGTGGGTGGAGCTTCTGTGTGCCTTAGATGAAGATAATGGGTGGGGGGGAGGGTATCTGTGCACCCTATGACATCATTCAGCCAAAAGGCACAATAGGTCCACTTTGTGTGCTCAGTCTATCATATTGATGCGTTGTCTGGGCAACCTCTGTTATGGAGGGAGTTTTTAAACTTGTCCTCTTTGGTGCAGTTTCTTTTTGTGCTGAAAAATCTAAGCCAACTAAAAACTCATTAGTATGAACCAAACAGGGCCACCCAGAAATGGGACCGCCTTAGTGGTCTTGGCGCCGTTGCTTCAGGCCGAATGCAACTTGCACCAAAGGACCTGAGCTCGCAGGTTGACCTGTCAGCACGTCTAAAACCTTTGCTGCTGCTTTCAGGACCTGACAGCGCTCGCCAAGGAGCTGCGCGCAGTCGACGATGTGCGACCTCCTCACAAGGTCACAGACTACTCCTCCTCCAGTGACGAGTCGGGCACGACCGACGAGGAGGACGAGGAAGAGGTGGACCAGGAGGCAGGAGAAGAGTCCACCTCAGGGGCCGAGGACTCCAAAGCTGGGTAATACACCTGATGCCTCTGTTATTAATTTAGTATTTTGTGTTGAAGTATAAAGCACTGCGTGATATATGTGTATATGTATATATTTGTTGTCTGATAATGTTCAAACATGTTGAGCTGCACTTAAATACCAATCAGTGCTGCATGGCTTATCTGCACGACTGCTGGTTTAACTCTGGTCTGGTTATGGGACATCAGATATCCCCATGGCTTCCGCAGGAGAGTGAGTAACGGCGAGACGGAGTCTGCTAAAACCATGCTGGTCGAAGACTCGGAAAGCGATCAGGCAACCACACCCTCCAAGGATGGCACACTGGTCATCAGACAGGTAAGAAGGACGAGCCGGGGGTGCCTAATTTTAACCGATTGGTGGTGCTGATTAGAAATGTAGTTTAAAATTTTCTCTGTCCAGCGTAAGTGTTGTTTTAACTACTCATTCTCCGCAATTTCTTCGTTGTTCCTGCATATGATCATGCCATTTCATAGGCGTTCACATTTGAAGATGAATAATCTTAATATGTCAGGTTGCTACACCAAGCAGCAGGCTAGCAGCCAGACACACAGCTCCACCTTCTTTCCCACCTGCTTGCTTGAGCCCAAGTGTGCCTGTTCTTGCTTCCAGAGCACAGCTGACATAAAGCGGTTGGTCACTCTCTCATCTTCCTCCCCTTCCTCGGCTGGCCACGGCCAACCCCAGCCCCCTGGTCGCGGCCCGCTAGAGAAAAACGGCTTTCCGGGCCACATACACCACCTACCAGACCTTATCCAGCAGAGCCATCATTCCACTTCCTCTTCCACAACCATCCCTTCCTTCTCCTCCTCCTCCTCCTCTTCCACCACCACTACCTCTTCCTCCTTACCCTCATCATCTAGCCATGCCAGTCCTGCAGTATCCCCACAGATCTCTTTGGACGAGCTCACTGCCATAGAGGTATGTCGCCATCACACAACTAAGGGCAAACAGCTGAGGAGTGGGCAGTAGAAAGAATGTGCAGACTTTTTGTATAGCTTTAAAAAATGGTATCAGGTTTATTGTGACGGCTATAAAATGCAAACCTCCATCTCAGTCTGTACACGTCAGCTGTCCATTCCTGGGTTGCCTGCCCTGCATCCTCTCCTCCTCCATGTCCTGCTGGCTTCACACTTCCGCTTCTCTGCTCACTCTTCACTCGGCTGGTTTGAATCTTCTGAGCTGCTGCAACCTCCTTTCCCCTCCCGCACCTCACTGCATTACACTGTGCTAACACTGGCGCCTCCTTGTGGCACAACGTGCTCACAACACGCAGGAAACTAAAGCCCGAGCTTCTTGGATTTGTATGAATATTTCTAAGATAAATGTCCCATTTATAGAGCAGCACTACCTTGCAAACAACATGCGTCTTGGGTGGTGGAGTATCCTTGTGTGTCTGTGCTTCATTAAGAGCAGCTTTTTTTCTTCCCCTCTCTAACAGTTCACAGCAGCCTGTGTTTGGATCACTTAATGTTTCCTTCAACACATTTTTTTCTTCTTGTTGCACATGTTGTTTGTCCTCTCTGACATATTTTGTGCCTTCACTAACATCAAAACAATTAACATAACTGCACTTTTTCGTTTGCTTTTTTTTCCGGGGTGGGTGGTGGGGGGACTTTGTTCCCAGTTGTGCTGTAAAAATGCGGTTTTGAAGGCATTTAAGCTGGATGTTGTTTAATGAGACCCCAGAGGTAGAGCTATAACTCATAAGCTCAAACCTGAGGGGCCTCTGCTGCCGTTTAAATAAACAGTCGTTCTTAGGAATTACAAATCACTGTAACAAATCAAGTTTGATTCATGTTTCAGCTCGGTGCTTTTTAAGTTATTTTATTGGGAATGTTTTGAGCTCCAGGTTTTCTAAATATCCGATATCTCCACCAGTCGCAGTCGGAGAGCAACTCCATGTCCAAACACAAGTCCTCCTCCTCGTTCACTCCCTTCATCGACCCGCGTCTGCTGCAGATATCTCCATCCAGCGGGAGCTCCCTCAACAACATGGGTAAGTCTGGATATACAGCCCACTGCAAAAATGCTTCTTCAACACTAATTCCTCTCTGTTATCTGCAAAGTTAATGTGCACTGCCTCTGCTTTCCCTTTCCAGCTGGATTTGGGCAAGACGGGCGCCTGTCAGATCAGCTGCGGTCCGACCCATCCCGTAAAGGCTCAGTGGTTAACGTCAACCCGGTCAACACTCGTCCACCGAGCGACACCCCGGAGATTCGCAAGTACAAGAAGAGGTTCAACTCTGAGATCCTGTGTGCGGCACTCTGGGGTGAGTGAACTTCAAAAATATGGAGTTACTGTGATGCCCCACAGATGGATGAAAACCTATCAGCAGTGACGTATGTTTGTGCTTGTTGCTCCTCCAGGAGTAAATCTGCTGGTGGGAACAGAGAGCGGTCTGATGCTGCTGGACCGAAGCGGTCAGGGAAAGGTCTACCCTCTGATCAACCGTCGACGCATCCAGCAGATGGACGTCCTAGAGGGACTCAACGTCCTCGTGACCATATCAGGTAGAGCACACGTGCCAACCAGAAAGTCTCGATTCAGATTCATTTTTAGTCAGTAAAGTTTGGGATAGATGGATTTTTTTTTTTTGTTTCCTCCCTCCTGCAGGCAAAAAGAACAAGCTGCGAGTGTATTACCTGTCATGGCTTCGAAACAAGATTTTGCACAATGACCCTGAGGTGGAGAAGAAGCAGGGGTGGGTCAATGTGGGCGACCTGGAGGGCTGTGTCCACTACAAAGTTGGTACGTTTCCTAAAGCTCAGATGTACGGGAAAAAGGAAATGGTGCCTTGAAGGGAGAGGGGGCATAAAAGGGCTTAAAGCTGAACAGCTTGGAGCTCAGAGGTTGCTCTAAGGCCCAGTATAAGATAAATAAGGCTTATTTTGAATTTTGAATCATGCAAAGCTGCTCTAGCAGAGTCCAAGAATTAAAAAAATAAAAAAAATATCCACCATAGGAGCCATCACCCATGATTAACTCACCACCTACTTGTTATTCCAGTGAAGTACGAGAGAATTAAATTCTTGGTGCTGGCTTTGAAGAACTCTGTGGAGGTCTACGCATGGGCGCCCAAACCTTATCACAAGTTCATGGCCTTTAAGGTAAGCATGTTCTCTAACAGGTGTCATTCTACCTGCAGGTGGCTGACTGCTTTCAGGCTGACTTTCTTCTGACTTTTTTCTTTAGTCTTTTGGTGACCTGGTGCACAAACCTCTGCTGGTTGACTTGACGGTGGAGGAAGGTCAGAGGTTAAAGGTCATCTACGGTTCCTGTTCAGGCTTCCACGCTGTGGATGTGGACTCTGGTGCCGTCTACGACATCTACCTGCCCACACATGTATGTGCGAACTGATGCAGACTGATTACGTCTTGTGTTTTGCATTTTCTAAATTTGAATTCATTTTTATTTCCACAATGCCAAATCATAACAGTCGCCTCAACTTTATATTATAAGGTAAAGACCTACAATAATGGAGAGAGAACTCCACAATTAAACGACCCCCTATGTGACAGTGCAAAGGACAAACTCGAGCAGAGCCAGGCTCAGTGAGGGGCGGCTATCTGCTGCGACTGGCGGTGACGGGACTTTTTAAAATCTCTTACCTTTTCCTCCATTTCCTCCTCAGATCCAAACCAATATTCAGTGCCACGCCATCATCATCTTGCCCAACACTGATGGGATTGAGCTGCTGGTGTGTTACGAGGACGAGGGCGTCTACGTCAACACCTACGGACGCATCACCAAGGATGTGGTGCTGCAGTGGGGAGAAATGCCAACTTCAGTGGGTAAGTGAAAAGCAGATATTTCTCATCATGATGCCAGAGGTCAGAAAAATCTGAATCGCACTCTGGTATGCACAAAAACAACCGCACCGAGACCCTTTGCAGGAGGTGGTCTCAGTGTGGTTCCAAACAAACTGTATTTACGGTGTGAACGTGATACGAGCCCACTCAGAACATGTTACAAGGGCTAAAAAATATCCCATAGCAACTTATGCTTTGTATTCTCAGTGCAGGTAGCTACTATAGATGCGCAAAGGTCTATACGGGCTAGCAACTAGCCAAGAAATGATTGTAAACTCTGTTTTCTCACACAGCACCTTCTTCCTGTATTTACTTTTCTTGCTCCCACCCCAGATACGTCTGGCCAGTGAGCGGACAGACATTCTCATGTGGCTTGCAGTGAAACATTTTGGATTTTTCTGTGTGAAAACAAACCAAACCACAAGGAAAAGCTACAAGTTTACAAACTTATCAGCTGATTTGGACCAGAGTAAAAAAATCTGTAGGTGTGAAAACGCCCTGAGTGAAGAGGGTCTGCAGCACCAAAAAGTCCTGTGTTCAGAGACTTCTGGTTATTTTACTGGGAGAAGTGATCTCCCAACTCTAAAAGCAATGGTGCAAATGATGCTGGCAACTTCAGTGTGCAGCAGAGTGAAGGTTCAACCTTCAGAATAAAACAATCAGATGTGAAAAGCCCAGCAGCAGCTTCACTTGATGGATTCGATTACACTCCAACAGCAGTCGAGGTTTCACTTGATTTTAGACACTTTTGTTTAATAGCTTCTTTTTTTATCAATATGTAAAAGTATTACATTTGTCATTAGAAGTATTCACAAGTATTTTTTTTAACAGCTACTTACCCTCCTTTCCCCCTTTCTGTGCTTGTGCAGCCTACATTAGGTCAAACCAGATCATGGGCTGGGGTGAGAAGGCTATAGAGATCCGCTCAGTGGAGACGGGCCACCTTGACGGAGTCTTCATGCACAAGAGAGCCCAGAGACTCAAGTTCCTTTGTGAGAGGAATGACAAGGTGAAAACATCCTTCCTTTCTTCATCCCTCCTGTTTCTCTCTATACAGTGGAGATAAATGTGAACACACCCCTAATAATATGTCAGGCTTTTGTTGTTGAAAACACAATACTGCAATAAATCATTTCAAAACTTTTCCACCTTAAATGTCACCAATAACCTGTAAAATTCAACTGGCTACATAAGTGCACACCCTTTAACTGATACTGCTGAAGAACCTTTAATCACAGCATTCAGTCTTAACTTGGTAATATTTGCCCTTTCTCCCATGCAAAAGTGCTCAACACTCAAGGCGCTTAATATGGTGAGGTATTAGCCCTGCAATAATACAGAGAAACCCCAACAATCAGGTGATCTCCTGTGAGCAAACACTTGGTGACAGTGGGAGGGAAAAACACTCTTAACGGTTCCAGTCTCAGGGAGGGGGGCCTGTCACTACCCGATCCGTACCGGAAACCCGATCGGTACCCCGCATGCGCGAAAGGTGTCTACTTCCGGTTGAAGCATTTTACGATATTTACGGGTTAGAGTATCTGTTAAGATGTTAAGAATAATAAGTATCTCTTAAAATGTTTCCGATAATGAAACATTTAATATAATGTAGACAAAAACAAAAAAAATAAAAAGATAGTGACGAATCAGGGCTCCCCGATCCTTACTGCGCATGTGCAGGGGTTTTCTTCTTCTTCTATTCGTTTAATGGCCGTTTACACCCCAGTGTTCGAGGATACTGCCACCTGCTGACCGAGCGAATGAACCCTATTGTAAACTGAATTAGCGTCATTACAAACGTGTGTTAAATTTGATTTAGTGATAGTCGAGTGTGTTTATGCTTGTCTGTGTGGAGAGGATTGTTGGAATAGTGATGATGATGTCCGCTATCACTGTTAATTGCCAGTAAACACTTCATCTGACTGCTGAATCATCACGTGACATATTACAAACTCTGTATTATTAACTCTGTAATAAGGCGCCATTCTTCTTATTTTACGGCGCTGTTGTTCAATCGGGGAATGCTCTCTGTTGAGGAGAAAAGCATAAATTTGTTTGTATATGGATTATCCATAGTTTAAATGTCCCGGTAGTCGAAAAGGAGGCAGAGATGTTGAGAAATGCTAGGAGCTAACTGGGCGCTAACCGTATCATTCAAATATATTGAATGTCGCAATGTTGGCAAAGAGAGGAAGTGACGTAAGATTTGCGCATGCGGGGTACCGATCGGGTTTCCGGTACGGATTGGGTAGCGACAGGGCCATCTTCCATGACCAGTTGGAGATGAGGGGAGGGAAACGGTGAGGGAATATCTTGTTCATCGCCCTCTTCAGGTCACCTCATAGATTTCTTTAATATTTTATTTTAACATCTACTCTACTATTACTAATCTACTGTTGGTAGCCTGGCACGACCACCAAACACCTTTTCACTCAGTGTATTCTTTCAATTTCAGGTCTTCTTTGCCTCTGTGCGTCCCGGAGGTGCCAGCCAAGTATATTTCATGACCCTGGGACGCACATCCCTCATGAGCTGGTAGAGACGTGCCGCGCCGTCAGCCGATATGACAACCATTACCTAAGCAGCGACCAACAGATGACTATTGCGACTACGACCGACGAAGACGTTTTAAAGCCCAAGCTGGAGAAGCATTTTCTGAGGAGGCGGCTTCCATTTCTCATGTCCTCGGGCAGCCAAACAACGGATTAGACTGTAATCATGAACAGAAGCTAGGGGTGGATATGTATTTAGAGGCGCCTGCAGGTTTTTCTTCCCCCCGCCAACCCCGGCCTTGTTGCCTGACCTTCGAGCCGATCCCCATTCTCTCCTCTCCCACTGAGGGACGCGGGATCTGTTGCCTGTTGACGGTATATCTTTATGTCATAGTAAAACTTTGCATCTTGTAAGTGTATGACAAAATGTGTTTGTCCAGGGGGAGGGGGCAGAACGCTAAACACAGCCGTCACCGTATCAGAGAAGACTGTGTGTTTGTGTGTGTTGCCACAGCTTGAAGGTGTAGCTGTGTTTAATCCCGGTCCTGTCAGGTGTGTGACTACAACACGACGACTACACTTAGTTCCACAGATTGAACGGTGCTTGACATGTAAATCTTCTTCGTCTTCACTTTTTTTCTCTTCCTTAACCTCCTGAAAGTGAAGATTTTTTTTAAGGGACCTCCTCGACGCATCCATTAAATACAGGGTACTGGATATGTTGGAGTTTGTGCATACTAACGTCGGACTCGCGCAGGTTTTTCAAGAACAGCTTTATCACGCCTCCTCTTGTGCTGTAGCTCATGTTGGACAAAAGTAGCCCTTTTTATGACGGCATGTTGCTTTGGTGTTATTAACTAAGGTAGTCCCAGTTTTTGATTTTTAAACACACTGTATATTTTATGTGACTTGCTGCGCATAAATAAGGAATGCAGAAATACACACAAATGAGTTTTAAAGGAAGAATCCACTATTTATCATCAAGAGCCTGATCTTTTTTTTTGTTTTGTTTTTTTCCTTCAGGGGCTTTTATTTTGTAATGAAATCCTGGCTTTTCCTTTTAATCTGTCTCCTTTGCAGAACCTGTCGTTCTACTGGAAATATACAAACACACACCAACAAAATAGACCCAGAAATGTGAGGTTTCAATACAAATAGTTGTTTTGTTTGTTTTTTAAGGTGGATTTTTCTTTTAAGATCAGTTGTAAGTAGGGCTAGCATAAACTGTGAATTAGCAGGTTGCCATTAAGGTAGCATGGAGACCAGTGGGCAGAATGAGGGCAGCATGTATAGATCTCACTTAGAGGAAAGGAGGGAGAGTCAGCTGATTGTCCTCCACCTGCACTGTTGTGACATTTTCACATCTACAATCATCTGCGTTCTGAAGGAGACTTCAACTTAATGTTGCCTTAGAGGAGTTTCCAGCAATTTAAACAAAAAAAACAAAAAAAAAAAACAACTAAAATCCACTACTTCAAAAGTGAAGACATTTAGATTTTAGGGTAGGAACACTTTAGTCTGAAGCAGCCGTGTGACTCAATGTTGGACCTCATTAATTTTTATGTTCCTTCTGTTTTTTCTTAACGCCTTCAGACATGCCACATCCAATCTGGATTAAAGAGACGCGCTACTTTAACCGAGCTCCCATAAAATCATTTTTATTTCGTGCTCTTTCTTCCCATCTCATCGTCGGAAACCCGAACGACAAGGCGAGACGTGTTTGTCACTTCACATGAGACAGTCTCATCCTGCAGCTGTGCTTCTGTGTGAATGACAGAGCTTCATAATAGGACTCTTTAAAGGGCGGTGCCTTCGCTGTCTTTAGGGGGAGACCCGCTGTGAGGTGCAGAAGTCGCTTTCAGTCTTGTCGTTTGTGTAGAAAGAAAGAAGGCAAAAACATAAATGAATGAATCACATGTTCTGATAGTGTGAAAAACCGCTCCAGACAGCCAAAACCATGTGGCATACTTTTGTGTTTTTAAACTCTGGCTTAGTTTTTATTAGTGTTGTTTCCAATCATGTGTAACCCTTCAGATAAATATGCGACTGCAGTGGTTTTATTTTAAATGCACACCTTTATGTTCAAAATGTTTACAGAAGCAGTTGTTTTGTTAAACCGACGTGCATCGATATGAATATTTATGGTTTCTCCCGCTCCACTGCTCCTCTTTTGTATTTTGTATTATCCCCTTTTTTTTTTTTTTTTTTTTTGTACTTTCATTTAGCTGTTTGTGTACAGGATTAATCAACTTTTGCTCACTTTATGAATAACCCAAGCCCAGAGTGTCAATTTCACTGATTTCCTTTACATCCTCCTTAGTGCACTGTGTGCGTGAGTGTGTGCGCTCCTGGCTGTGTGGCAGCACGGATCTAATGTTTTCTACCTGCCAGGTGACACGTCCCCCCCGGATGTCTCTCTACCATGCCTCTAATTTATGTCCTCTCTGTGTGTACTATGGGAATTACTGTATTTTCTTGAAGGTTTTTTTTTTTTTTTTCTTTCATTGAATAAAATCAAAAGGAATTTACAGTGCTGCGTCATTCTTTGTAACATAATCTGTAAATATTATTTACTGCTGCATCAACAAATTGAAAATAAAATAAAAAGGAGACGGAAGTTTAAGAAATGCTGCTGCTCTTTCTGGGCCTGCGCTTGTTTAAGGTGGGACTAAATGGGCGGGAATTAGAAATGACACTCTACATTTCAAGCTACAGAGGAGGCTTGCCTGGCTTCTCTGCATCCGTTGATTTTTAAAATGGTGCACGTGTGACTGTCAGAAGCCACATAACTGAATAATATATGAAGCTTCATATGCAATAACTTTTTTGTGGGACGTCATCAGACTCTCACGTTGTTGTGGATGAATTTTGACAGCCTCTGAGGTTTTAAGGTCCTGCTACAGCTTTTCAGTCAGGCTGAGGTCTGGACTTTGGACCACTGCAATAGTTTGATTCTCTTGTTTTTCTGCCGTTCTGTTGTAGCATTACTGCTGTGCTTGGGGATCATTGTCCTGTTGCATGGCTACATTTTGGACATGCTCTTAGCTGTCGGATAAATGCCCACATTTTGGTACACAGAAAAGTTCATAGTCAACTCAGTGACTGCAAGGTGCCCAGGTCGTGCGGCTGTAAAACAAGCCCAAATGATCACCCCTCCACCACCGTGCCTGAGGAACTTATGCTGGTATGGTTTGTTTTATTTTAATAGCCAAATATCTCCACTTTGGTCTCATATTTCCAGTGCTTTCTCCTCTCAACCCTTCCAAAAACCCCTTTTTATGATGTATGCTTCGAACAGTCAAGCAAATATACACTAAAACAAATGATCCTAAAGTTGATTTCCAGCTTTTTCCTTACACAGAGGTTTCTTCAGCTTCTGTCAATCATCTGATGATATGTACTGCGGATAGTGAGATATTCAAAATCATTACTTTACATTGGCAAACATCATTCTGAAACAGTTTCAGAATTTGAAAAATGTTTTGTATAATGAACATCTGCCCATTTTTACTTGTGAGAAACTGCCTCTCTAAGAAGCTCTTTTTACACCTCCTGTTGCTCCTCTTCAGTACCACTTACTATTCCAGCTTTTTGTTGCCTCATTCCAACTTTTTACAGATGTTGTGCTGCCACCGAATGCAAAATATTTCTCATTTCAAACATTTTGTGTTTTCTATGTTCCATTGTGAATAAAATACAGACTCGTGGGGTTTCCAAATGGGTGCATTTTCTTTTTATCCACATTTCACACAGCCTGATAGCTTTTTGGAACTGGGGTTCCAGATTTACTCGAGTACTTTACTATAGTACTTGCACCTTATTATTGTCTACTTAAAACACTGCATTTTGCACTTCGCAGAATTTAAAAAAAAAGTTTAAGTGCATGTTATCAAGCAGATTTTAAACGCACATTAATGTTTGAAGGGAGGAAAATAGGACTTGCTAATAATACACGTTTACCGCAAGATGGCGCCGGTGCACACCTCACCGCCCATCGATGATCGCGCCGCACACAGGTACCATTAGCGCAATAATTTTAGTAAAGCGAGCCTCAACACTTTTGGTACAGTTTCCTGTTTAGCCTAAAATTATCATAATTGTTGTTTTTATTAATTGTATGATTTTATTTTACGTTAAGAGAGGTTAAAATCTTCAAACGCGGCTGGTTTTCAGTTTGAATTGTATGCTATGTTGAGGGTCTTGAGGTAAGTTAGTTGCTAACAAAACGTAGGGTTTGTTGTTATATCTTATACCAGACAAACATAAGACAGAAGAAAAGTACACAAGTGTTGGTATAAGAAATTCTGCTTGTCTTTCTTCCCCTTGAACAGGCGGTTGGGTGGTTTGCTTTTATTTTGAAAGAGCGGCAGAGCGGAAGGCGCGTCGTCGCTCTTTTCAGCCTGACGCAGTTTAGCTGGGTCACGCTGCAGTCCGGCCGGATGTTTTGCGTCGCCAGTATGTGATGAAGATGGGCGCGTTTTAACGCCAAGCTTGTCGTGCGGCTCCAGCGGCGGCTCTGACCAGGTGAGAACCCGCCAACAGCGTCCTCAGGGCGGACTCGTTAGCAGGAGGAGCCGCAGGTTGGTGTGGGTGAGAGCTGCAGGGAGGTCGTGACGGTGTTGGTTTGCGGTGACCGTGCACGCCCCATGCGCGCTCCCAAACATCCATAATATAGTTTGTTGACTGTATCCTCTTCAACAGGCAGACAACGGGATGGGTGCCGCTGTGGGGTTTCGCGATTTTTGGCTGAAAATGGAGCTGATTCGTGTTTTTGAAATGAGCATTAAGGCAGTTTTGGGGTGAAGAAGGCCTGAGTGAAGCACAAGTCTGCTCTCTGGGGAATTCAGGAGGGAGAAGAGGCGCTCTTGTCTCTCCCTCCCACCTGTCTCCGCAAACTGACAGCTGTGCTGAACACTGGTTATAGTGGTTCAGCGAAGGGGTCGGACCAGTAGCAGTTCAGGCTTTGAGCTTTTGGATGGGGAAGGGTGGGGGGCGTGGTGTAGGCACGAGCCCAACAGCTGTCTGTCCACACCCCGTGGGGCTTTTATTTAGTGACCCCACTTTGCTTTCTTCTGACCATCACCCCTGTTTCCAAACTCAAAGTGTGTCCCTGTCACGCTTAAAGGCTATTCTGTATCAAATAACATCCTCTTGCATGCGTGCTACACATGTCACAGTTTAAGAGGAAAGGTATTTAGCTGCTTTTTGGAAAATACTGCAGCTTCAGCAGTGATGTTTGGCCCTCTGACTCCACAAAGACTTCCTCTGTTCACTTTTCTGTGGTTTTCATTTGAATCACACACACACACACACACACACAGAGGTAATGACTTTTGCCATAATATCCTGAACTTACTCTGTACTGCTGGTGGTGCTGGCAGTGCTGAGTGGATGTGCAGAGGTCAGAAAGAGGTTACAAGGAGCAAAAGGTCTCCTTCTGTTGCCTGAACCTCGCTTGGATAGGAAAAGTGGACCACAGTGATGCACTGCACCTTCTTTCTCCCATTTGTCATTTTTCCAAACAGAATAGAAGATTAATCGCTAACTTTTTTATTGTTTTTAAGTGACAGTGAATTGAACATCGCTGGATTTCTGCTTGTTTTGAGAACTTTGTTTATTCACCTCAGTCAAATGTGTGATGTCTCATCAAATTTGACATGCAAAGCCAGAGGCATTTTACTTTTTCATGACTAAAGTGGTTATTAAAATAGTCCCTGACTCGTCGCCCGATAGTTTGCAAGTCTTATCGATAAGGAAGTAAGACTAGAGCAGGTTGGACCAAACCCGGCAACAATTAATTTCAGGCACAGGAAGAATCCTCCCGCTGCAGCTCAGCACTGTTGTGCTGGGTTCTCAGCGTTCGTCCTGCTGCTGCCGCAGTTGTTGGGAGCAGTGCACACCTGTTTGTGAGAACAGATGGCCCCCACAGAGAGCTCCTCCTGTCTCTGTTAGAGCATTTGGGAGCCGTGCAGTCGGTCAGCTGTTGTATGCATCTCTCCTCAGCACCCTGTCTGACTCTGAGAGCTGACTAGGAGCATATTCTTATTTAATCAGGCATTTGTTTTCTTGTTGAGCCCACTAAAGCTGGGGGAACACTTATTTTAGTTGGCAAATTGGCTGAGCACACACCGACACCACACCGCTTTCTGTTGCCTCTAAATACATGCTGCTACTTGTTGCTGCCAAGATAAATGCAGCTGGATATTACAGCCTTATCTCTCTAAATTAATTTTTCCGTTGGCAGATGCATTGTCCTCTGGATCGTACTCAGTTTCCACGGGTGTGGCTGCTGCAGCTTGGCTGCTCATTAGCCAGAGTGCTGTGTTGGCCCCTACGAAGAATCCAAAGTGAACACTGCAAATAATTCAATTAAACCTGCAATGATTACGTATTAATTTTATACCAGCGTGCCAATTATACAACTACTTTGATTGTAAAGTGCAGTTGATTTTGTTATTTTTGATGCAAAAGTGTGAAATATTTGCTGTTTTGGAGCACAGATCTTGAATAAAACCAGGCAGGCTTTATGTAAGTTCACATTAAGCTAGCAAAACAATTCTTAACCACTACGACCTATAAAGGTGTCCTGTCAGGAGGCTGTGTGAGTAGCACATCCTTTAAGTCCTGGAAGTTGTTTTTGCAGCACACCCAAGCGACGGCCTTCTCATGAATGCTAGAATTCCTGCTTTCCCATAAACGATCCAGGTGCACTGTTCTGACTCTTCCTATCTTATTCAAAAACCAGAGCTGCAGTAGCTTTTCAGTTGGCAGGGATCACCCACGTCCCTCAGGTTTCCTGGGTCAGTCTTTCCTTGCATATTGGGAACACCCCACTACACCTGCTGCTAAACTGAATTTGGATAATGAATGTTCACCTGCTCCCTAATTTATTCCACCAAGTGCTGTTTTAACAACATATTTTTTATTTTTATTTGTTTTAAGCATTGGCCCTCTTCTTAATCACTAATATGAGTCATTAGTGTCACATAGATTTTGTGCTGCAGAATATCAGTATTTTTTTCTTTCAGTCACATAAATCAGAACCGTATTTTCATTTCATATTTAACGTTTGTCTCGTGCAGTAATTTATTTAATAATTTATGCTCGGTCTTGGCCGTTGTAAGTCGTTTTAAGAAAAATGCTTAAAAGTTTCTATGAAACCCAAACCACTGGCTGTCTCTATTAGGTTGACATGACTAGTGGACATGCCCCGGCCTTGTCACCTCCCACGGTATTACATATCGACAGTGTTATTACTTTATTTATTTTGCTGTCAGTACTCTGTGTTGGTGACCAGAGGGGACAAAAAAAAACGATCAATAGTGACACTGAGACGTTTGATTTTTTTTTTTCCCCTGGCTTGCTTTGGTGCCATGCAGCACTCATGTTACAGCAGTACCTGATTATGTGCCGTTAGACAATGTCAGAGTCCCTGAGGAGCAACAAAAACATGCAGTTGCTATAGAGTCTGCAGAAAATGGAGACAAAAGCTTCGGATTTGTTGGTGAAGGAGCAACTGTGCGCGTCCACCTTACTTTTATTTCATCATTTTAATACACAGGGATCAGCTGTGGGATTTGAGTTGCGCTACTTGGCTCGGATGAAGAGTCATTTGTTTCAATTTTAAAAAAAAAAAGTCCTAGATAAACAGCTCACATTAAGCTGCACCATGTTCATCTTTGGCATATTTGGCATATTAATTTACACTGTTGTTATAAGCATCTGCTACTTTTACCTCTGTCCAGTCTGTGTGTCACTTTGGTCAGCTGGGTATCCATATTCAAGTAGTCTGCATGGTACTAGACTACAGTGTATTGTTCTCTGCTCTTCATTCTGCCTGTTTGATAGAGGTGGGACTCATCAGACACTGATACAATATTATTGGGATTTTTTGCGATATTGATAAGCTTTATTGCGATTTATCACTTTTTCTCAACTGCAAATTTTGTCCTCAAAGTTGAACTTTGTCAATATTTCCTTTTTAAAAAAATTAAAACAATCAAAGGTAGCCATTGATTTGGTTTAAAAAAAAAAAAATTAATTCTTTAATTCAGCGGTCTCCAACCTTTTTTGCGCCACGGACAGGTTTATGCCCGACATTATTTTCACGGACCGGCCTTTAAGGTGTCGCGGATAAATACAACAAAATAAAACTAGTACTGGTACCGAAAAAAAGAAGATTTATTCATAACACACGGGAAAAGACCCAGGAAAACCGAGTTAACGATAAAAACGATAACAAAATAATGCTAAAAACCGATAAAAACCCTGAAAACTATACATTTCACACCTGAGCCTCAACTCTCGCGGCCCGGTACCAAACGACTCACGGACCGGTACCGGCCCGAGGCCCAGGGGTTGGGGACTAGGGCTGGGCGATATGACCCAAAATTCATATCTCGATATTTTTCAGCTGGATGGCGATATAAGATATATATCTCGATATTTTTTTAAAGCCATAAGGTAAGAACAAAAAGAGAGTTCTTAGTCAAAGCTGTCTCAGCTCTGTGCTGAGCGCCATGTTCCACATAAAATCGGTTCGCGGTCATCAAGCACAACCAGAATTCATACATAAGGCGCGTCGATTTTTGAGAAAATGAAAGGATTTCAGGCGGCGCATGGCGTTAGCGTGGTTAGCTCGTTAGCGTGGTTAGCTCGTTAGCGTGGTTAGCTCGTTAACACGTTGACGCCGTCCAGCCCCACGCACAGGGCGATGCGCAGTAACTCGTTAACAGAGATTTGCCGTGTCGATCTTGTTGTTGCCTGCAGGTGAAGCGATGGGGGAGGAGGGGGAGTTGTGTTCAGTGAAGGAGAGGCGAGGCCGAGTAACGTTGCGTAAAGACAAAAGTGGACAAAAGAGAGGCAAACTTGTGGCTCCACAACTATAATTATAACGTAACGTAGACTATATCGATATAAAAGATATTGTCACATCTTATATCTCGTATAAAAATATATTGATATTTTTAAAAAACTCGATATATCGCCCAGCCCTATTGGGGACCACTGCTTTAATTTATGATTTGTAGATACACGGAGGTTTCTGTCTTATTTACTACTACTAGTGTGTATTAAGTAGCAGCTCTTTCAAGTTAAGTGTATCCATCAAGTGTATTGACCCTGTGCACGAGAAAATGCTAACTTCCTGGTTTGAGACCGGATGTGGGGTTGTACATTTCCGGTAGCTTTACTTTGCGGTCAATCGCTACTGCGAAGATATACTCCAAAATCATGTCCACAACTCGAAAACGGAAAGATTGCGTTAAGTTACAAAGAGCAGAAGGTGGGAACACTCACCACTGTTGTGTCACAAAAAATCTAATGATAAATTTTGACGTTTAAAGAGTTTAGATCGATCAGTTGTTTACATCACTCAACACAAGCAGAACTGCATTACTGCATGCAGAAGACACATCGTCCACATTCAGAAGCACATCTCTGTATAGTCAAGTACACACCTACACAGCATGTTAACAAACCTGTGAAAAAAGCCACACAAAAAATTAATGATTGCTGGTAACGGTTTCTATACATTAGTATTTACGAAGGGTATGTTGTGACTTACCTTCAAAATTACAGCGGTCCCTCGCTATAATGTGGTTCACCTTTCACCTCGCTGTTTCGCAGATTTTTTAGTGCAAGTTTGCATGCTTATTTTTTTTATGTCACCTTGTGTCCTACGTCCTGATCGCTGCAGACGATCTCCTACGTGACGTCTCTCCTGTACAGTACAGAATCGCTGCATCGATCGTTAGCAGTGTTACTCTGAAGTGCAGCACTGCATGTCCACGAAATGTTTTGCAACGTCAAAAAATAAAATTGGCTACTTGATTTCACCGATCGCTGGTTATTTTTAGAACATAAGACCCGCGATAAACGAGGGACAGCTGAGAAATATAACATTTGAATCCCTTTTCTCTTTTGCTCTGAGGCGCGGGGGAAAAATATCGACAAGTCGATGAACATCATTTACAGATATATTGGGTAAATGCCCGAGACTTCTATAGAAATGTAAATCGCTGCTTGATTCATTCATTTGCTTAACTTGTTTTGGACTGTAAACAGGGCGCGAATAGGACACCGGAAACAAAGCTCCCCACAGGAGTTTCCGCACCGGAAGTAGCATATGCTAACGTGCACATAGTCAATTTCGGTTGACATGAGTTTGTTTGGCTAACGTTATTTCGGGATGGGCGTGTCTGAGATAAGCTTTTTTTGTTGTTCAGTATTTAAATGTAGGGTCTTTACCTTACAATATAAAGTGGCTTGAAGCAACTGTTGATTGAATTGTTGAATTTGATGCTATATAACTGAAATTGAAATACATTTATACCAGTGTACAAGAAATCGTAGGCAAGTTCTTGTGTCATTGTAGTATGTTGCTTTTCTTTAACAAATGGAATCCTCTACACGTGCTACATAATCATATAAAAGACAAAAAGGCAAAGATTTGTGCTTCTGAGTCATCGGCCTTAAGTGTGCCACAACAATGCTGAGCAGGTCCCCTCCTCATACTCACTGGGACATAAAACTTTTTGATGTCTCTCGCCCCCCACACACTTGTCTTTTTTTCTCTTTCAGCGCAGCCACACTCTTCTCTTTCCTCCTGCACTCTCTTAAAGGCCACAGCAGTCTTTCAGCCAGCCTTCAGCTTTTCTTTCAGTTGAAACCCCTCCTGTCACCACCGCCGCCACCCTCCCCACAGCTCGAGACAAAGAGAGGAGAGTGACTGTGGCGCTCTGTAGCCAGGTGTTCTCCATTGCTGCCCGGGGCCGTAATAGCACCAGGCCTCACACTGCAGCTGCCCTCCCCAGCCTCCCATTGTGTAGCTCCATTGTTCAGCCTCCCACCCCTCGTTGATTCATCGGCCACACAGGGGAAGCCCTTTCAGGCCGTGGAGTGTGTGAGTTAGCGTGCGTGTGTGTGTGCCGGTGCACGTTGAGTACGCGTGCCTTGGGGAAACTGGGTGTTGCAGACATCTGCCCACAGCCACTCCCCTCCTCCCCCGCCTCTTGCCTCTGCACCTCATTGTAGGGCTGCTGCTTCTCCGATTGGTCAGAAGCAGCCACTCTGAACGAGGGAATGGCTGACATTGTTGGGTCCATCTGTTCTGCCACTCATTGTCCAACTTGCCTGCTTCTGCAGAGGGGGGAAAAAGACACACACACAGCTCTGGAAGACAGTCGGACAGTGAGGACAGAGGCGTGAGGCTGGAGCTGGATGCTCTAGAAGAAAGAAAAAAATCGATCTTGGATGTTGTTGCTGTGGGAACTTTGGGATTGGTTCTTTCTCAGTTTCACCTGCAGCGTTTTTTAATCGGCTTTTCAAGGATTTAAAGATGTTGAAATGAGCTAATCACATTTCCTCTCTTCATTGTTTGTCGCACTTTATTGGTCTGGTGAGTGTGATGGAGTTCCCTCCTCTCTATTATAACCTGACTTTTATACTGAAATTTATCTTCCACTTGCTATAAAATAGAAATATTGACTTTTGCACGACAGGTTGCTCCTCTCGAGCCTCACTAGGCTTCCGCTGCGCTGCAGGATCATCAAAAAAACTGATGCTGGCATACAGGGAGTAACCTAGACTCCTTTAAGTTTTCAGAAAGGTTCGAGTCATTTATAATTCACAAGGGCAAATTCAGATTAAAGAGGAAAAGATGGAGCCCACTTTCTTTTGTTGCTTGTGAAATATCGCTGAAAATGGATGCAACTTGCAGAACCCATTAGTGACTTTTAACCACAAGAGTATTTTTAAAAAGATTCTTGGTGTGCAGGATAAGAATTTATAGTGCTGTAGCACCTGCCTAAACTTTGCTCACGTCTGCCGTCACTGCAGTTGTTCAGATTTGTGTGATATGTGTTGATATGGAACTTGATGCAGGAGGGATGGGCTTCCTGTGATGCTGGTTAAAAATATATATTAGTGGATAAAACAAAAAAGTTTTCAAAAAGTTTTCTTGAAGGTGCTGCCCTTAGAGAAAGTGTGTGTGTGTCTGTTTTGTGCAATGGGTGGGGGATACCCATTGCAGATACCGCGCTCAGCAGACATCTGTTGCCTTGTTGCTGGTGGGTAAAGTCTAGTGCGCCACCTAGATGCACTAATGCATGCACACACTTTTTACAGTAACTTTTGCACTGTGCTGGAGACACAGGCGTCTACCCCCCCACCCCCCGTAGTCCTGTGCCCCCTCCCAGACCGCCTTTCAAAATGGAACCCCCCCCAATCCGCTGCACGCACTTGCACAAAGCGCTGCAAGGACTGTGTTACATATTCATTACTGGTTCCATCAAAGCCAGCAGTGGTGTGTGTGTGTGTGTGTGTGTGTGTGTGTGTGTGTGTGTGTGTGTAAGCTGATGTTTGAAAGATGCACCCGCTCACCCTGGAGGTTTGGAGATGCCGCGATGTCTTCGGGCCGTTAAAGCTGGACCCGATTTCACATGCATTCGTCTGCAGAGCTCTGCCACACAAGAAGACTTTTAAAACCCTAGCTATGAAAAGACTTACGGGCTTTCATCGTGACTGTTCAGGTTTTTGATGTTAAGCAGCTCAAACTACGGGATTATGATTGGATTTATCCAGATTGTGAAAAAGATCAAATGAGGGTAAAGAGGTTGTGAAAGCAAAGAAACTTAACAGAACTAAAAGATCCAGAGTCTGCCACATTTTTACAGTCACCCCCAGTGTTTTATGTAAATATGTGCTTACTTTAAGTTATCTCAGCAGTTAATATCTTTGAGCCTTGGACTGATTTTTCATACAAAATGTTTTAAATATGTAATCTTGGACTGTGACAAAGCAGTTTTTTCAGATCTTATTCGCCATGGTTTTCTTTCAACCTGTAGGCAAATTGCTCAATTGATTAATCATAGATATAATCACAGTAACTACTAATAAAGATTATTAGCAGATCCAAACCAACAGGTCAGTCAATTGATATTAACAGGCAGTTTTGACTGGCCTCAGATGTATCAGCATTCAATTACATGTTCTACTTAATTTTATTTATATGGTGTCAAACCTCAACAACAGATGCCTTAAGGCGCTACAGTAATAAAGAGAAAACGCCAGCAGTCAAATGACTGCCTATGAGCAAGCACTCGGCGACAGTGGGAAGGAAGAACTCCCTTTTAGCAGGAAGAAACCTCCATCAAAACCAGGCTCAAGTAGGAAGACAACAAAGTGTTATCCAATATGCACTGATATATATATTTTCCTTGAAATATAATGAAATAGTTCAGAAATTCTGTCATCACATAGTTTGTCCAACAGAGCGGCGCTGTCTCTACCTCAGATCTGTCTGCAGCGCATGTAGCAGAATATCACGACCACTGAGTAAATCTCCTGAGTTACTGGCTTTTCTGCAAAATTAATATCCAATCATGCCATAATTTTTCCTTTTTACGTGTAATTACTGCATCTATGTATATTAAAAAATATCAGCAGATAGATCTGTATTGACCTGATATCGGTCAGCAAACCCATCACAAGCTAGTGTACTGGTAGTGAGCCGGCCCCAAGCCCGGATAGGTGCAAGGGCATCCGGTGTAACATCTTTGCCAAATCAAACACGTGGATCCAACCGTTTGGTGTGATGACAGCTTGGTAAATAAGGGAGCAGCTGAAACTACCGGGTGGAGCTTTATTTATTAGCTGTCACCAGTGTTGGTCAAGTTACTTGAAAAAAGTAATCAGTAACTAATTACTGATTACTTCCCCAAAAAAGTAATCCCGTTACTTTACTGATTACTTATTTTCAAAAGTAATTAATTACTTAGTTACTTTTTAAAAACACGATTTACAACCTGAATAGGTAATAAAGCGATAGATCTTTCAGCCCAATTCTACTTTTTCTGCATAATCCATCATACAAAATGTAATCAAATGGAAAAGTCTCTTTTTTTAACTTGTTTTATCAGTTTTAATCTTTTAACTTTATGCATCAAGTAAAAATTAAATTATATGCAACATTCTCTGACTTGAAGAAATTAGTTTAATATTTAAACCTATTTTCTGCACATTCCAGCACATAAAATAAAATATTTTTTGTGTTTATACTCAGTCTTTCAAATAGATGCAAGTAAAACACAGCAGAAAATAAATAAAGTCAAAGACTAGAGGTCCTGTTGCTCTATTTTCACCTGTAAAGCAGGAGTAGGGCAGGCGGAGGTTTACCCTGGTGCAGGTGTGCTGCGGTCAGTGGAAGAATCCGCGAGTTTCTCTGTGAGTTTCCCATTACGTCGTTGCGCACTTGGTGCTTGCTTGTAAGTTTAGGGGGTTTTTTTCGCTGTAAAAATAAGTTTTCTTCCCACGCACAACGGACACTAATGTTTTTGTCACTTTTTATGGAATCAAACTCAAAGTAAGGTCAGTACTTCCACGCTTTAAACGCTGCACGCTCATACTCTCTCCGTACTCGATATATGATCCACTGTTGATCTGCACACAGCTGTTGTCACCAACGTCGCTCTTGCTTACGTCATTGTAATGAGACATTCTCGCAAAAAAATCACGGTTTTAGTAACGCAGTAACGCAGCGTTCCTACGGGAAAGTAACGGTAATCTAATTACCGTTTTTGCGATAGGAATCCCTTACTTTACTCGTTACTGCCCATCTCTGGCTGTCACACTATATGCAGTATGGGAGCCCATCAGCTGGCCTGCTGGCTTATCCTCTGGGGAGCCAGTGATTCAGGGCTACTGGTGTAGGTGTTGTCTCTGTTCTGATCACTGGTCATTGTTTCCAAATGGCCACAAGAACTACCAGATGTGATTGTTTAGTAGAACTTGGATTACAGTCGAGCAGTAACCAGAAAGCTTTCAGTACGGAGAACATTGTCTGATACCTGAAAACTGTATAAAACAGGATGGTATTTATCTGTTGTGTCATATCAATTTTCCACTGAGGCAAACACTACTTTGCACAATAATATGACGAAGACCAGGAGACCTTTTAAAGCTGTTCAGTTGTTTATTAGAACCAAGAATCATTTGTTTCTCTGATCCAGAAGGGTGAAAGAAATTAAACAACAAAATGAACAAATGTAAAATATCAGCTATCCACTAAACTATTATTATCTGTATGGGCTGAGGATTTCCTAACCTCTACAGATATCTGTAGATTGCTCTTGATTACCCTCTTTAAGGCTATGAATTATTTGTCAGCTTTTGATTCATGTGGAGATATAATAGTGGTAAATAATGAAAAAAAGAGATTGCACTTCAACAGTAAAAACTTGGGACTGCTAAAGCCCAAGCCCGATAAATCTATTCCAAATGCCTTTATCGACTCCAAACTGTCCGCTGTGAGATCTTTTTAGAGTGTACTCATATTTTTCTTGCAGCGACACAGTCAAATGTTGAGTATTTTCTAATATTGTTGTTATTCTGCTGCTGTCATTCACAGTTTCGCTTTAGCTGGATCTGTTAGTGTTGGCGTGGCTGACCAGACTGTCTGAAGTTATGCAGTGCTGATGTGATGCTCGCGCTTTAGATTAGCTGATTGTTAAGCCTGAGAGAAGATCATCAGTCTAGCTGATGAGCTGCAAACTCAGTCCCACTCTCTCCACAGCATTATGAGTCACCTTGGGTCGTTAGTGTGTTTGTGTGTGCATCACAGGGCACCATCAACACCCACAGCAGCTAATGCCAAGGTCCCAGTCCTAATCAGTGCTGTGGGTCTATTGTTGTCTTGGTGGGTTACCAGTGAGGCACACTTAAGCCCCTCTGCCCCCTCCCGCAGCAGACCTTTTTGTAACATGTGTGAATTAAGGCGGGTCGCCGGCTGAACGCTGCAGCCTCTGTCTTGGCATTTGGATGGGAGAATGCTTTCAACAGCTGTAGCTTAGCAACAGTAGCTCAGGCACGTTGCTAGGCAGCCCTTTTTCATAAAATGCACACTCACTCCACCCCTTGTCTAACCGATCCTCCCCGTTCTACCAACAGCTTTAAGTCACTTCCCCATTCTCATCATTTGCTCTGCCCTGCTTGTCGTCAGGATTGTGCTCTGGCTTGGAAAAATTTTACATTTTGTAGTTGCGAAGATTTTAAACTTCAAAGTAGAGTCCAGTCAGAATACATCAAGCTGCATATTTAGGGTCAAATCTAATAAAAAAAAATAATTAAAAAGCCAACTTTGTCCCAAATAAGACTTTAAAAAGTTCATTTTTCACTTCTATTCAATTCAATTCAATTTTATTTATATAGCGCCAAATCACAACAAATGTCGCCTCAAGGCGCTTCATAGATACAGAGAAAAGCCCAACAATCATATGACCCCCTATGAGCAGCACTTTGGCGACAGTGGGAAGGAAAAACTCCCTTTAAACAGGAAGAAACCTCCGGCAGAACCAGGCTCAGGGAGGGGCGGCCATCTGCTGCGACCGGTTGGGGTGAGAGAAGGAAGACAGGATAAAGACATGCTGTGAAAGAGAGACAGAGATTAATAACAGATACGATTCAATACAGAGAGGTCTGTTAACACATAGTGAGTGAGAAAGGTGACTGGAAAGGAAAAACTCAATGCATCATGGGAATCCCCCGGCAGCCTACATCTATTGCAGCATAACTAAGGGAGGATTCAGGGTCACCTGGTCCAGCCCTAACTATATGCTTTAGCAAAAAGGAAGGTTTTAAGCCTAATCTTAAAAGTAGAGATAGTGTCTGTCTCCTGAATCCAAACTGGAAGCTGGTTCCACAGAAGAGGGGCCTGAAAACTGAAGGCTCTCCCTCCCATTCTACTTTTAAATACTCTAGGAACAACAAGTAGGCCTGCAGAGCGAGAGCGAAGTGCTCTAATAGGGTGATATGGTAAAAAATGCTTCTAAAAGCATTTTTGCAGATTTCACCTCAGGATTAGTCGAATGTCTCTAATTTCGTTTTCTCAGATTAACTTTTCCTTTATTACAAACCTCTAAACCTTTATTAAACCTTTATTACAGATCAGACTAGTCTAACCTCAGACCTGATGCTCGAATACAACAGCCCAATTGACTTCATAGCCTTCAATGTTTTAACGAGTGACCCCCGGTGGGAAGAAGCATATGGGCCTTAATTACCAGGTAGAATGAGGAGGGAGAATAGTCCAACCGCCCTAGTTCACCCTCTGGCCCCCCCAATAGATTAATGTGCTGTGGCGTGGTGCTATTAAAAAACACACACACACTGGGCCAGACATGAAAAAACGCGGGAGTCCATTAATTAGGGATAGAGGCCCCATCAGCTCTTTGTGTCTGCCAGCCTGTGCCTGACGCGCAGCCAGTCAGATTGTTTTTTTTTTCTTTTTTTGTTTTTGGGCAGAACAGACGGATCCAACACTGTTAGCCGGAAATTCTAGGTGTAAAATCAGATTTCCATAAAATGACAGTCAGTATTGACTTTAGATTACCATTATCACACAGCCTGGATGCAAATTCTCTTTTTTGCAAATGATTTCTCCCTGGAATTTCAGTGGAACTGCTGTGGTAGCAAATGCTACACTTTTCAGCCAGGGTTTTTACCCACGTATACGTTTAAGTAGGGATTTACCCAATTTCCCTGTTGGCCTTTGTGCCATCGCATCATATATATATATATATATATGTAATATAAATGATACATTTGCATTTGAGTACCAGTGTGTGTATCATTAGCAGAGAAGAAAGTGATGTTTTCTTCTGTTTCCCGTCTTTAAATGCTTCTTCTAACTGGTCTCAGAGTTATTAGACGTTAGTATTAATATTATTTTTTTATTTACTTTGTCTTCATTTTTTTTAATTCCCTTAGTTTCAGTCAGCTTCCAAAGTGGGTTTGCTTATGTTAGTTTATCTTAGCTGCATGGAGTCGTCTGACAGTCATGCAGACGATAAAATTAAAAATATGAACCAACGCCAGTCAAATGTAGTCAAATCCAGGAGCCAGGATTTGACTACATTGGGCACGGTTTGACAGCTAAATCCATATTTTATCTACAGTTTACTCACTCGCTCCACCTTTCTTCCTTTAGGCACCAATGAGTCAAGTTTTGTGAGTGGGCAGCAGTCAGCCCAGTGTGCTGGATGTCTGTGACAGACCCATGGGTCAGAAGGACCATGTGGAGGCAGGTTCAGGCCATATCCTCGACCTGGGGCTGGATTTGGAGTATCTACACGTAGCGGGGGGTGACCGGCAGGCTGGCGGCGCTGACGGGCCCCCTGCTATGGAGGAGCAGGGGGAGAGCACCGCTGGCTCCCCTCCACTGACCGTCCTAGAGGAAAACAGTGGGTCCGACGCAGAGGGCGAGTCAGCGTTGACCTCCAGCTCCACCCTCGCTCCAGGTACCGACTCGGACGGAGGAGACGGAGGGTCGACTCACAGTAAGAACACCCACCAGCCCCTCTGCCGGACCCAGTGTGTGGACTTAGGCACCGAAGGCCCTCCCGAGCCCCCATCTGAACTTCTAGCAGAGCTTGAATGTGACGCCCATGCCCAGTCCACACTCGGCTCCCCATCCAAGCACCTGCCTGAACCTCCACCCAGTCTGTCTGCTTCAGAGCCTGGCTATGAGGCTGGTGGGAAAGAGTACCAGGCTAAGCTCGAGTTTGCCCTCAAACTCGGCTACTCCGAGGAGACGGTGCGACTGGTGCTGTCTAAGCTCGGCCCTGACACCCTAATCAATGACATACTGGGAGAGCTGGTCAAGCTGGGCACCAAGTCAGACAGTGAGCAGCCGGCTGGATTATTAGCCTCTACCTCATCCTCTTCATCTTCCTCATCCTCTTGTGGATGTTCTGATTTGCTGGAAGGCCAGAGGCCAGACTCACCCTGTCATTCAGACTCTTTGTGTGACCAGGACAACCTGCGGCCAGTCGTGATAGATGGCAGCAATGTAGCCATGAGGTGAGCTCTATTATTATATATGTATATATGTTTGTCAGTGGAAACTGCAGTAAAGAAACACATTAAAATCATAAATGTTTATTTACGCTTTTACCTTTTCACCGTTTTCACAGCCATGGCAACAAGGAAGTGTTTTCCTGTCAGGGCATCCAGCTGGCTGTAGATTGGTTCCTCGAGCGCGGCCATCAAGACATCACAGTTTTTGTGCCTGCGTGGCGGAAAGAGCAGTCCCGACCCGATGCCCCTATAACAGGTCAGTAGAAGACGCGGTTTAACTAAAATCCATTTTCTTAACTGCTTATCCACCTTAGGGTCGTGGGGTGATAGGCCCCGAACACATCAGCAGGGACTCACAGGGCTAAAGATCCAAAATAGGTAATAATGGTTTTCTAGCACTGCATTTCCCCCCAGCCTTACTATAATCCTTTCCTTCACAGATCAGGACATCTTACGTCGCCTAGAGAAGGAAAAAATCCTGGTGTTCACGCCTTCACGGCGTGTCCAAGGTCGACGCGTGGTCTGCTACGACGACCGCTTCATTGTCAAGCTGGCCTATGAGTCAGACGGCATTATCGTCTCCAACGACAACTACAGAGACCTGGCTAACGAGAAGCCCGAGTGGAAGAAGTTCATAGATGAGCGGCTTCTCATGTATTCCTTTGTCAATGATAAGTGAGTAGGGGAGGATGTTATGAGGACATTCATAACTCTTATCTTTGAATCAGAGTGATGTTTAAATAAATGAAGTTATTTACAAATAAAATCTCACACTCATTTTTCACTTTGCTATATGTGGGGAATCAATTATATTCTGTGTGCCTCCTTTAAAGCTTCCACACTTGAAGCAGCTTTAAAGAATGTGGATGGACACCATCGTATTTCCTCTAATAGCGAATTAATGCTCTCATCCTTTCTAATCTTGCAGATTCATGCCGCCAGATGACCCTCTTGGTCGTCACGGCCCCAGCTTAGACAACTTCCTGAGAAAAAGGCCCGTCATGCCTGAGCAGAAGAAGCAGCCTTGTCCATACGGTGAGAAGAAAGTCACGAAATACACGTCGAAATAACGCACATGAAACATTTTGTGCTTTTTAAGAACAATGTAATAATTTCTTACATGTGTGGTGACATTGGACCTCATTTGCAAATGCGTTAGTGGAGACTTTCTTATCCTGCAGAAAGTTATCGTCAGATTTATGACGTGTGCACCAGCCCATTTGTTTCTCACCTCTGTGCGTATGCTGCTAAATCTAAACCAGTTGGCATACTGCCACACTGCCATTTCTCTATATTTCTCTGGATCTGTATATTTACCAGGAGGTGAAGTGGACAGAGCGGTGATGATGTCGTGCAGTTAGTAAATGAGCTCCCCTTTCTCTGCCCACTCTGTGTGTTTACTTGTTTACTGAAGCGCACGTTGTGTCTCTTTGCTTCAGGAAAGAAGTGTACTTACGGTCACAAATGTAAGTACTACCACCCGGAGCGAGGCGCCCAACCACAGCGTGCCGTGGCTGATGAGCTGCGTGCCAGCGCCAAGACTTGCGTCGTCTCAAAGAACCAGGGCGACGCCGGGCTGGTGAAGAGCCACAGCGTGCCAGCTGGCAGCATCGACGCCAAGAAAGGCGCCCCGAAAAGGCAGTCGGACCCCAGCATCCGAGCTCTGTCATACAGCGACGCCGAAGAGAAGCTGCTGGCCAAAGGGAGGCTGGAGGTGCAGAAGAATATTGTGTGTGGCAGCAGCAGTAGCAGCTCCACTAGCGGTAGCTGCGGTGGGAGTATAAGCATGTCTCCGGCCCCAGGAGGCCCACCATCCACTCTTGGCCTCCCACAAGAGCAGCAAGCGAGACCAGTGATGGCTCATGGTCACTTACCAGCCCCCAGCCATGACCTTTACCCTCACTGTGAGTCTCCAGACTTAAGCTACTATTCAGTAACACGTGCTTACACTGGCCTGAGCCTCTCCTCCAGACGGAGCCCAGACTGTCGCTTCCCCAATGACACAGACCTGCGGCTGGGCTCAGCCGGCTCCGAGTGCAGCAGCGAAAGCAGCGTCAGTTGCGGCAGCAGCTGCGACTCGTACGGCGAGAGGCAGTGTCCCGGATGCCCCCCGGACCCCTTACTGGAAGACGCTGTCCATTTTCCTAATCCCCACAGCCGACTGTACTCCCATCATGCCACATCTAGCCATGAACTTTGCGGCCTGCATCCTGCCGAATACACAAACATTCAGCACAGCCACACGCCGAGCACAGGACTACACCCTTACCACCTGAGCGCTGCACGCGGGCAGAGCTGCGCTCATGATCCGCCTCCACTAGAGGCTCCCCCAAAGCGGCCCCTCTACCCCCTGCCCCCTCATCTCCAGCACCAACCGCTGACCGCACGGTCCAGCTGCCCAGGCGACTACCACTCTCTGCCGCAGTCCAACCCCGCACCCCCTGGCTCACCCCTTGGCCGCTGCCTGGCCCCGACGCGAGCAGAAAGTGTGTCCGACTCACACCTGTACGAACACCTCTCCACATCACACCATCGCCACCGACCAAAAGCCCTGCCCACCTGGGACAAGTACTACAGGCAGCCACCGCTGCCGCCATCCAGATACGAGCCGCCTACCTACCAAAGCCTGCCAGACACACGCCAGTCGTCCTGGCACACTCCTCCATGGACACAAGACGGCTACGGCCAGCATCACTCCTCTCACCCAGCTCTCCACCCATCCCCAACTCATTACCTCAGCCACCCACCGCCCCCAGCCCACTCTCCTTGCCCGCCTCATCCATCCAGCACCCCTCTCCCGCCGTACCCACCTCACAGCTCTCACCTTACCGTGCCGTCTCATGCCCCCCCCTCCTACATGTCACAGCACCCAGAATCCCCTTCGCACAGTCGCTACGGCGATGCGAGGGAGAAAGTGTACATAAACCTGTGCAACATCTTCCCCTCAGAGCTGGTAAGCCGGGTTATGGCCAGAAGCCCCCACATCACAGACCCCCAGCAGCTGGCGGCTGCCATCCTTGCAGAAAAAGCCCAAACAGGCTACTGAGGAGGGAAGGTAAAGACGAGCTAAGTAACTGCTTCGCATAGCAACACTGGTAAATGGACTGGTACTTGCAGTGCGCCTTTCTACTCAATTTAAGCACTCAAAGTGCTTTCTCACTCCCTCAGACTTCTGATTGGTAGACGACCTGCTCTACCACCTGAAACACAGCCGTCCTCACACTGCTGGGATTACGCTTTCAGATTGTCTGTGAGGAGAGCCGTTTCATTTCTTATATTAATAATCGAACAATGCAAAAGTCTCCAGGACATAAAAAGCTGAAGATAATCCAAATCCAGGTCTGGTCACTGTGCAGCAACAACTTTTACCAGGTGTGGAAAGAGAGCGAGACACTGGACGAAGTCTGTGATTTTGACTTAACCTGCGACAAATGGAGATTTGTTCTAGACCCCGACCCCCAGCTGTTGTTTTTAACTGTACTGTAGCTTTGCATACAGGACGTTTATACAAGGGCACCTTTGGTTTTACACCCAAACCATAATCTGGTGAGTTGGTTTCACAAAAATACATCGAAAATGTGATTGAATTTAAGAGTTATTTATACATAAACACACATTATGTGTATTGTACACTGAGTCAAACGGAGCCACCACATGGACCAACTGTCAACTGTCATCAGGTACTCAGTTATCACTCAGTGGTTTCAAACTTCTGTTTGTCCAAGGTCTGTTCCATGGATTTATGTGTGTGTGAGTGTGTGTGTGGGGTGTTTGTGGATTATTGTTCCCATGTTGGTAAACACGGGAAGATGGTCATCTTATTTGAGATGACGTCAGTTTTTTGGTCAGAGTTGTAGCTGCAGAGATGGGTGACCCTGTCGTGTGTACCTTAGTTTTAGTAAGGGACATCTCTCTCGCTCTTTCTCTCTGGCCCTTTCTTTTGGGTCAACTCTGGTATCTGCTACAGACAGAACATCCGGCCACCGGTAAATAAACCATGTACATATTGTAAATATATTTATCAGATCCCTCTGCTGTGCTTTTGGCTAACAGCGTGTACTGTCGTCTGTAACAGATCCCAGCTGAATCCATGCTTGACAGAGAAAACCTTGTTTGATACAAATTGTATCATTAACTAAGTCGCTGATGTTATATACAGTACATGGACTCAATGATCCGTATCTATCAAACACTCTTGATGTATTGCTGTATGATAAAAGTGCAGTGACAAAACTTTTGTTCCAATCAAAATGTTCCAACTTTTAATCTTGTGGAAATAGCTTTGAGACAATTATTTCAAATATATTTTAATCAAAAGGAGTTGGGTGCCTACTATGTTTAGGCGTCGCAGCTTCGTTACCTTTTGGGTTTAAAGCTGGCTTATTGTTTTGTTTTGTTTTGTTTTTTATACAGGAGCTCTGGTTAACAAATACTTGCTGGGTACTCATCGGAAAATAAGAAAAGGTTTAGGTTTCAGCGTGAGGTTTGGGCCAGTTCATGTTAGGATTTTTTAGCCTCTTCTTTAAGTCAGGATATAATGTTAAATTATGCTTTAAATAACATAAAATTGACATTTTTTCAGAAATCAATTTATTGTCTCTATTAAAGGGGACCTTTTATGCGAATTTCCAGTAATTAATTTTTATTATGGGAGTCTACTAGAGTAGCTTTGCATGATTTGTAGTTCTTAAAAAACAACAACAATAAAACAAAAAAACTATCCATACAGTTCATTCTGGATCTTAGACATTTTTGCTCCCAGCTCTTTGAGGCTCCTCCTCCCTAAAAGGCTACTTTGTTCTGATTGGCTAGCTCTCATCAGACTTTGGGAAACAGAACCCAGTGCTTGACCATATTAGGACATCTTCCAGAGTTGACGTCAGCTCAGCAGAAAAGTAAAAATTTTTTTTTTTTTTTTTTAAATCAAGCATTGGGAGCAGCCTGAGGCCTGGATCAAAAACTTTGATCATGTTTAATTGCAGTCAACATTGTAGCAGTGTTTATGTATGGCAGAGTATGAGGAAAAGCATAAAAAGGTCGCCTTTTTTTCCTGAGTTGAAATAACAACAATATAAAACAAATTTAGCAAAGGTTAGCGAGCTAAGCTGCTAGCTGCTTTCTAGTAGTCAAATGTTGAAAACTTCTGTCTGATATTTTAATACAAAATATTAAAACTCCTTTAGCCTCAGTGCATTACTGCCTGGTAGCTCAACAAATGAAGACAATATTTCAGTTTCAGCATTTGGAGGTTAAATTTCAGCTGCCGTGGCAACCCGAGCACTTCCTTAGCTAATGCTAACACTTTTTTCTATGCGTTCAAGATGCTACCTGCCTGTGGGACTATTGAGGAAGACATACTTCTAACAGTAGGATGCAGCATTAAGTAAAATGTTCACCGACTTTATATTTTTTATTTTCCTTTCAATGTTAATGTTGCTGGAGTTCTTCAGAACACAAGTTTGGTTGTTTTCTGTCGACTGGAGGCCCTAAACTGTAAAGTTCAAAATGGCCACCGAGGAAGTAAAAGTCTAGCACTTGAGCTCATCGTACCATTAATCACAAGCCAGCTACATATAGCCCACTGGTTTCTTTCCTGTCCAACACATGCTGTTGATGAGAGAGAACCTCTGTGTGTATTGAAGAAGCGCCTTCTCTCTGGCCTCCTGGCACTGTGTGTCAGCGTGGCACCTGAGGGTGGGCCCAAAGTAATGCCTCTTCGTGGCATTGTGCTTATGACACATCCAATAATCTGAACTATGTTCAGCAAACTTTTATGCATGTTTTTGATTTGTTTAGTTTCTGCATGTGTTCTTGTTTAATTTATGTACATATCCGTGTTCCTGAGAGGCGTGTCTTGCCGGTATTGTGATGTAATGCTAGTTGTTGTTTAAGTGTTGTTTTTAGGTTTAACTGTACACATAATAAGCTTTTTGTCTTTTTGGTGTGTGAATTTTTCACTTATTGTCCGGTCTTGATTTCTACAACACTGGATATTTACTTGTTGGGATGAAGAAGCCTGTGATGGATGACGTCCCATTTTTCTCCAACTGTTGTTTCCTTTGGAAGTGCACTCAGCCATATATAGCAATATGCTGACTTGCGGATATCATAACTCTTACTGGATAAAAACCTATTATTTCACATAGTATTCTACTGGCACAATGTAAATACCAAGTACTTCAATATTATAACACTTTCTGCTGTAACTGTGATTATTCATTAAAGAGAGTACTGCTATAAAAGATGGTGAGTCAGAGGGTCGTTTTAAGTGTTTTATAGCACCACTGTTGGGTTGTTACTCAGAAAAAGTATTGTATTACACAGTAGTCTGAACTTTTTAAAAAAGTAACGAGTACATTACTTAATTACTCCCTAGAGAAAGTAATTATAGTACTTTGTATTTCAAATCATGTTACTGAATGTCACATAATTACCACTGCAACTAAAAATAATTGATCTGATCCAAGTGTGCCACTGTATATAATCACAAGTATGCAAAGTGACCAAAACACATGCTGAAAATTTAAAACTTTTATTTGTGAACCAATGAAATAGACCAAAATCCACTTGTGCCTTCCATCTTACGGAGTACTAACATGAACATAAGGATGAGGAAGGATGAGGAGGAGGGGGGGGACACCAAAACAAAAGCAAAGCAAAACATGACAGCTGGTGCCAGAGCAGGCGTCATCACAGACACCGGCTTCATTGGAGGGGACAGATGCGCCAATAACTGCTGCTGTGAAGAAAAACAGTCAAACTGAAGCCTTGTAGCATCGATGTGGAGGGGAGGGGGGGGGGGGGAGGAGGAGATATGTCAGCAAGAGTTTTCCCCTCCAGTGAAGCTGGCCAATACGCGATGCGTGCTGCTGCTTTACGGTGTTTGAACACATTACAAAAAAAAAAAAAAAAAAAAGGGCTGGAAGCGCAGGATCATTTCTTTCACCTGCTATGGCAAACACAATAGTAACAACGGACACTGAAGTTAAACACAAAAGACAGGCTTATGTCATACAAATGTGTTACCGTCAAAACTCCAGGGCATTAAAAAAAACAAAAAAAAAAAGAAACCCCCCCCGAAAAACTACCTACACCAGCTGTCAAGTATAGCAATAACATACTATAAACATATTCATCATGTTGTTAATAAAAAAAGAACAAAAACAAAATAAAATTAATGTTTACTCATTTCAAAAATGCACCCTGGAACATGTTTCCCACACCACAAAAGGTGGACTCCATTTGTTGTCTTACGTTGGATATGAATTGAAAGATTTCAGGGAACTTTTGACCTACCCTCTACTTGAATTCCATGAGTCATGATAGCGAGGTCTGTTTGCATTCAGAGCTTCCAGTAAATCATCTCTCAGTCCCATTATTCTGCTGCACATCCTGAAACTGCCTCCTTGAAGTCAACATTTTGGGCTTCTTTAACTCACGAGAGCCTTTTAAACCCTCTGGAGTTCAGAGTGGTTCTGTGGACCGAGCCCACCATCGCTCGCCGCTTCTAAGAAGACCCTGAATGCTTCAATGGACCCTGGCAGACTGACCAACGCTCTGCACAGAGCACACCTTTATCAGCAGCATTTGTTCACTCATCTTCCTCATTTTTTGGGAGTTTTTTTTGGGGGGGTGGAACAAAAAGCAATTAAAAAAAACCAAACAAACATCTGAGCAAGGCCAGGAGAAACTGCTGTGTAAAACTAGCTTGATATGTAAAAAATAACACTTTTCTAACCAGATTTCACATGAATCCTCAATATTTTCAAGCAATCGTAACCAAAATACAGCCAGAAAGTAACTGACAACACGTAGCCTGCCCGGGAGCAATGCCGCAAAATGTAACAGTAACCAAGTAAAATCATTTTTGTTCATTTTTTTCTCATTTTATTTTGGGAGGGAGGGAGCATCCTAAGTGTTTGACTGTCAGTCACCACTGTTATTATTACTGAGGTAGAGATTTGTCCCGAACTGAGACAGATGTTTTCATAAGCTCCCCAGCCAGAGAGGTGCCAGGCCTCAGCTTCCATAGCTGAACACACAGACACACACACACCCCATTGGACAGGCGGAGAAAAGACTCTGATGCAGTGCGGTTCCTCTGCCCGTCCTTATTTTCGGTGCCTGGGATCCTCTGTGAGCTGGCAGGCAGAGAAAACCATCTATGGTGACTGGGAATGAAACACTGGGACGCAACGCCTACACTACCAATTAGCTTATCTTCACAATACTTTTAAGCTTGAGGGCGAGAGCTCAAAGTGGCACAAGTTGATATCCTATGACTTCTGTAAATTTAAAGAAAAACATTTTGTTTTTCCCTTTGTTACCTTTGCTACATTCGTTCGTCAAAACATGCCATGTGACAAGTTGGGTGGCTCTTTCCCCTACGAGGGTCAGTTCAATTTTATTCACAGAAATATCTTATATCAAAAATTGCAATTATTGATTTTAGCCTGTAATGACACTATTAAAATACTGCAGTGTTATCTTTTTTTGTATAAATCTATAAATGTCATGTTTAAACTATAGTTTGACTTTAGTAAGTAGAGTTAAATTCTCTCTAACGACTTAGAGATGGTGAGAGTGTTAGCACATCTACCAGGTGATATGCTTCGACATGCTAATATAGAAGTGCTTTGACACCGAATGAAAACAATGACCTAATTTGTCCCTAAACTCCAGTCCTTATTTGTAAACCTGGGGTTAAATCCAGCCTCAGACAACTAAAAAGATGGGCATCATCAATAAAATGAGTCAAACAAAAGCAGAGGGAAGAAACGTAAAAACAAGAAGAGGACAGAAAATCTTTTAACTGGAAACATAGAATCATACTAAAGCTTTGCATACAAAGTTTTCAAGCAAAAGAAGAAAAAACAACAACAACAAAATCGCTCTATGGCCATGTTTACCCAAAATGTAAAAAAAAAAAAAAAAAAAAAAAAAAAAAAATCCAATTGCTTCCATTTTTGGTTTTTACAGTTTCACTTCCCCCATTCGAGTAAGAGGTACAGATGATCTCTCCAACACGATAATTTGCTTGTTCAGAGTGGCGTGTATGCAGCTCCACATCAGGGTGAAATCCAAACTCAGATAAGGAAGTGGAGCAGGACTTTGGCAAAATTGGATAAGATGATTTCTTGAGACAGCCTGGGTGTTGGGGGGGTGTTGAGGGAGACTCGATAGGCTTACGAGGACGGAAGCGTCAGTTGTCCATGAAGGAAAAGAAAAAAATTATTAAGCAGCCGTTAAGGAGAGCGGGGTAACCCTGAGGTGCTGTTCTCACATAGACTCGAACTCGTCGATGCGCTGCTTCGTGTTGCCCTGGCGGATCTGCCGCAGAGTTTTGTATTTGTCTCGGCCTGCTTTCACGTTCTCGGCGTGCAGCACGTCGTTCTGGGTCTTCTTGGTGTCGTCTCTGGCTTCGGCCAACTCTGAACTCAATGTCTGTGAGAAGAGAAGAGAGGATAACAGGTTGAGGAGGGCGAAAGAACAGGAGGAGAAGACGCGACCAAAAAAATAATAATTAAAGCCAAGAGGAGAGAATTTTGTCTGATGATCAGGGCGGCACAGACGTTGCAGACAAGACAAACGAAACAGGACGTGTGCGGAAGGGAAAACGGGATCACGCTCCATTTCAAAACTAAACATCTGATTGACGCAAAGCCACTTATCTTTTAGTTCTCTGTGTGCAATCTTTAGTCTTCACTGACAACTAAATCAAAAGTGTGTTTGTCTCTGCTTTATTGAAAACAACACACAAGCAGGGATCAGCAATGGCTGGACCAAAGTCTGTTCCTTCAGCAGTCATCTTTGGAGGAAGCCGATACAAAGTGCAGGCCTGGGTGTGAGGTTCCTGCCTTTCTTTATGTAAAACTATTCTAACTCTTCTTGCATTAGCTTCAGTATTAGTCCTGGCCTATGCAGTAGCCAGGCTTCATAGCAGTCTTTGGAATTTACTTAACAATATAAAAACTATGATTAGGTTGGACATTATCCATCTGATTACTTAATTTCTAGAAAGTCTGTTTTAAAGCCAGGCTGCAGTATAAGCCAGCACATCTCCTGTGACAAGCAGGAGTTTAAAGAAGAACGGACACAGACGTATGCCTCATCTTACCCTTATCTGCCATTTCTTGGCCCGTGTTTCTTCTTTGCAACAAAACTGCTGTTATAAATAACAATGAGATGATATTATTTTCTGTTTGTGTATCGCAAACCTCCTTTGGTTACATGAAACTAAAGCTTATTTTGTATATTATAAGTTTGTTCTAAAATTAATCTGGCAATTTTTGGCTTTAGACTTCATTTCAGCGCAAGATGCACACCACAGTGGTGGAATTTCTTTATATAGGACTAGTTTTGATAAAGAGTAATATCAGGCTTCTTGTGGAGGCTAAATCTGAACAACGGGTTGTCATTTTAACCCTTCTCTAAAGGTTTTCACTTCTTGCTCCTACCTGCAGCTGCTGCTTGACCCTCTCATTCTTCTGTGCTTCAGTGACGCGAGCCTCTTCGCTGCGGAGGTCAACATGGCTGACGCCCTCATTGGAGAGCTCGGCGCTGGCCTCTGCGTGGTTCTCGTCGTGTTCATCGTGCTCGTTCTCAGCATGACCGCCCGGAGGCGCTGGCACCACCGTCATGGCGGTCTTCAGCTCCTCCTTGGTTTTCTCCAGGTCCTGCTGGGCTGACAGAGCCTGCAGGTGGAGGCACGAGGAAGGAGAGATTAGGACAGACAGCTCACGGAGTCACGCTAGACAGGTGAGAGCAAAGGATGCCACACAGAACAGCTGTGGTTAAAGATCTAGCCCATCAGACCAAAAATAATTAAGCCTAATCTGCATCCATCATGAACTGACCCATCTATGCAAAATGATCATTTGTAAAAGAAACTCATTACAGGAAGGAGTTGGGGAAAGATTTAATTATTTCGATTAATTAAAAACACATTTTTTAAAATATGTAAATATTAACTAATGTTTAGTGAAGCCAAAATGTAGACACCATCTCATTATGAGTGATGTGGAAGACAAGTGATGGGTATGCTGTATGGATCCATGTAAAATAGGATTCCTGATCACTCTAATCCTCTATCACAGTGGGTGTAGTAGTCCATACCATTTAATTTACAAATATTATGATGAGAAATATTAAAAATTAACCAATTAAATTTTTTCAGTGTCCACTGCTGGACAAAATCCAGTCACATCATGCACAAGTTGGAAAGTTTTCCACATGTTTATCTCATCTGGTGTATGAAGTCATCAATGAAGTCTGCGTTACCTTGTGCTGCCACTCTGTGGCCTCATCCTCTTTCTTCCTCTTGGCGTCTTCTAGGAGAGAAATCTTTGCTGTGAATTCAGCCAGTTCAGAAGCCTGCAATGAAAGCAGTCCCTGCTGTTACTCATACAGAAGAATCTGTGGCTTCAAACAATCCGAAATAATCAGACAGACACCAGAGCCTTGTAAGTGCAGGAGCATAAAGCATATACACATATGACAGTCTGGCACTGCTCCCAGCATCAGTCAAACAACACACACCAGTTGCTCTTGAGTCTTCTGCTGGTCTGCAGCCTGTCTGGCCAGCTCCGCCTTGGCCTCCTCGGCTGCTTGCCTGTCTCGCTCCAGCCGCTCAGCCTCCTCCCTCGCTTTCTTTCTTTCTTGCTCGAGCTCCATGGCGCGGCGAGTCTGTTCCTCAAGCTCTGTGGAAGAGCAGACGCAAACGTGTCATAAATAAGCTCCGATTTATGTTGTAAACATTCAGAGTCCAACCTCAGAATGAACTCTGGTGGTGGCAACGGAAAACTTTAATGTAAAACAGAATCCGCAAGAGCGCAACTTATAATTAATTAATTGTGTTTTGAAAGTTTCCTCTTATTTCAACTATTGAAAAATGGGTTTCTAAATACGTTTTTGTGTTTTTAAAATGAAAAATAAAAGCACAAAAGCTTTGCTCAATCTTTATATATTCTGGTCACACAAACATAATGAAATATGTAATTGGTCTTGATCTAAAGCCCTAGAGAGATTCTCCAGTTTGACATACAGGAGGGAAGGAGGAAGTAAGAGCTACAGTAAGAAAACGGATGAGAGAATGAAAAAGAAAACGGGATACCTCTCTGAGCTTTCATCGTCTGCTCTTCAATCTGTTTCAGCCTCTCCATGAGCTCTTCTTTCTCACGCTCTATCCTTTCCTTCTCTTTCTCTGCATGCTCTCGCTTCTTCTTTTCATTCTCCAGCTGGGCCCTGAGAAGGTTGCAGATTACATGTTTCAGATCACTTTTTGTGTATATTTTAACTATGAAACATCTATTTTAATATAACTGTATATATACATAGATGAAGTACTCTCAACCATGATCTGAATAAAGTTAAATGAAGCTTCAGAATGAATACATGAACATGCCTCATTTTTGTGTAGCAGAGGAGACACTGCCCTCTAATGGAAATGCTCTGCTGTAGCAGTGACTCGTCATCAGTGTAAGCCTTGGTCTGATACAATTTTGTGCATTTGTGCATAATCAAATGTTATCAAGTCCTGGCACACTCAACATGCATAGCTTTGTATAATGACATGGAACAAAAAAATAAATAAAAGTATGTGTATGTGGCCAAGTCATCCCTCTGCAGTACCTCTCCATCTGTTTGTGGTGCTTCTCCTCCCGGGCTTGAGCTTTCATCTGCTGCACCTCGATGGTGTCGGGCTTTCTTCTCCTCATGTACAACTCGTGGTTACCCATACACAATGCCAAAATGCGCTTGTTGATGCGCAGACGTGGGGCATAAAACACAAAGTCCTAAAGGCATGGATCAAAGAGAGCAAAACAGAAGCGTGTGAAGCGTTTATATAAAGCTGAAGGATGAATTTGTGGACTGAGTGCGACACTCACAGGTGCTTTCTTGTCGATGGGTTTGATGACAAACTTCTTGTCATTGAAAGAGATGTTTCGAATCTCACTCCAGGGGAATCCAATCTTTGGTGTCAATCTGGATGAAATATCAAACAACTGGTTAATTGTGCAGACTTTTAACAGCCTGTTAAAAGTAACCCAATACCACGTGGTATACAATTCAGCCAGCAGATGGTGCCCAGTATAAACAGACCAGCTTACAGGAAATGATGACACTGAAGCGTCTTTCAGGTCTGTGTGAGAATAGCGGCAGTATTAGGTGTCACGCTCACTGGCTGACACTAATTCGAGTAGTAGTAGATGCTTTGTGAACAAGAGGTAATAATAAAGAAAAAAAGAAAAAAGAAAACAAACAGAGAAAGTGAAGGACAGTGAGGAAGCTGCAGCCAACAGAGAGAAAAAACTATGCTGTTATCTCGCAATGATCTTTTTTTTCCCCCTTCACCCGTCACCTGGACGAGAGAAGGAGGAAGGCAGCTGTCCTCAGATAACATAAACAAAGGTAACGCAGAGAGTGAGAGGAAATGCTACAGGAGTAGTGATTAAATCTGTCCTTCACAAAGAGGGGAAATAAATCTGACCAGAAGGGAACAGGAAAAACTACTACAATGGAGAGACAGAGACTTTCTCCACCTCTCACTTATCAAAAATATCTTTGCTTCCTCTAAGCTTTTTGGACATTGTGCATGTCCTATTACCATTTATGTCACACAGCTAGATACACTCTAACAACATCAGAGCTAAACAACCACTTGTTTAGAAGGGTCTGTCTGATTAAATCAAATTGATTTAAGTTTAACAGTATGTGCTACGTGGGCCCATGAACCAGAATCCACAGGGTATATGAACCCTTTGTCAGTAGTATCAGTTTGGATTATTAAAGTTGTTGAAAATCTCTTAAATATATTAAATGCCACACTCAAGATTCAAACATTATAAATATTATAACAATAAATATTAATATTTTTTTAAAAGCACACCACTAAATGTTTCCAGAGTGGGTTGCACAGTTGTTCCTGTCAGCTAAGCTTCTAGAAAATCTGACGGTTTTTTTCCATTTCATATTTAATTCAATACGAGTTTTGATCTTGTGATGAGGCTGTGTAACACAGCAGGTATACCAGGCGCGTCGACACACATCTATCAGTTGTTATGATTGTGACACACTGTGTAGTAACGCCTCCAACTGCTCACTGTTCAAGGCTGTTGCTGTTTAGCAACCAACTGCAAACCGCAGCTCTGAGGCTCTTTGTCTCTGTGAGGAGATTCATGCAAAAACTTCCACTTGGTAACGTCAAAATGCTGGCCTCATACTGAGATTAAAAAAACTCCATCAACACTACAAGGCTAATAGCTGTAGAATTAGTCAGAAAATTAGTTTTTCCAAGGATTATGTATATTCCTTACTTGTCCTCATGTTCGTAGATGTTGAGTCCAAGAGCATCCACGCCCAGCCATAGCTGTGTGCCCTTCTTGTTTTTAATCTCAAAGTAGTTGACTCCATACATCTCCAAGTCTTGGGCGATTTTAAGATACTCCATCATTGAGTCCTCTCTAGAGTAGAGAAAAAGAGGCATTATATTATGTTTAGAAATTTAACACAATCACATGTTCAAAACAATAGCATTCAGTTAGCGTACATTTTCTTCTAGAAGAAGAAAAAAAAGCACACATTTGAATTTAAGTTAAGTGGGTTTAAATCTTTGGTACTTTATGGCAAATCCAAACATGTCTACAAAGGGTTTCATCGTGATAAAGGTCTGACACACACCTGAGCATTCCTCTGTGTTCTTCGTGCCAGGTCTGTATCCTGTCCTCCCATTGCTCCTTAGTCAGCTTGTGCTGCTCCAGGACTCTACACACACACACGCACACACACAAAATGACGTTCATCTGAAGGAATGTCAAAATTGCTTCCTCAAAGAGGAAATACTAAATACTCCAGCAGGCAAAGATATAGATTTGAAAAATGAAAGTCAAAATCCAGTTACTCTGGCTGACACCAGAATCATATATATATATATATATATATATATATATATATATATATATATATATATATATATATATATATATATATATACATATATATATACATACACATATATATATACACATATATATATACACATATATATATACACATATATATATACACATATATATATACACATATATATATACACATATATATATATATATATATATATACACATATATATATATATATATATATATATATATATATATATATATATATATATATATATATATATATATATATATATATATATATATATATATATACACATATATATATATATATATATATATATATGTAAAAAATGCTAAACTTTATGTGAAATGCCTACCTCTGAGGGAGCAGTCTGTCATGAGTAAGGTACCCAGCCTTGTGCACCTCTTTGTTATAGTCTCCATACTTGGCCTGGACAGCGTATGAACCCAGCAACACAGCCGTTTCTGGGGGACAGTAGTTCTCATCATTCAGGATGGCCTCTTTCACCTGGCAGAAAATGTGTGAGTGACTTTAAATTTACTCAACACTGTAAGATTTAGTTAGCACTTATGCTGAGAACAGAGCAAACTAAATAATAGTAACATAAAAATGTGATATTTTGAGGTTTTGAAAATAACTGAAAAACTAATTATTTGCTAAAAGTGTTGATGTCCTGAGTGTGTGGAGTTACCTGCAAGAAGAAGAGTCTCTGTGTGATCTCCTGGATTAGTTCCTCTGAGACATCTTCAGGGAAGAACTTGGCTCTGAACTTAAACTGCAGAGGACTCTCTTTCTTTACATCTTGCTGGGTCACCTGGATTCAATAAATAATAATAGCTCCATTAAGTACTGGAATTGTTCAATACTATTTTTCTGTAGCCTCTGCCTTTTGTCTCTGTCTTGCTCACATGCTTGTTGAGCGTGAGGATATTTTTTTTGTAATGCACACTTGGAAATGTAGAGACACTGTAATAGCAGGGGTGCTAGGACTGGGGATTATTTTGGGGGTGAGTGAAAGAAGAAGCCTGTTGAAAGACCACATTTGAGGCTTCAGTATCACAGTACTGCTTCTAGGCAAATACCAGACAAACAATAGACACAGACACTGGAGGAAACATGAAAGTGAGAGCTAAAGAGAAAGACCCCGACAAACAATTTAAGAAAATCAGTTGAAGTCCACGCGCTTAAATTAATAATAATATTAATAATGGAATTTTGGTTTTAAGCTTCTCCATCAATCCATCTTCTTCCCCTTATCTGGGGCCAGGTCCCGGGGTCAACAGCCTAAGCAGAAAAGCCCAGACCCCCACCTCCCATCCACCTCCTCTAGCCATTCTGTGGGAACACCAAAGGGTTCCCAGGCCAGCTGAGAAATATAATCTCTCCATCGTGTTCTGGTTTTGCTGTGGGGTCTCCTCCCGGTGGGACATGCCCAGAACACCTCACCCAGGAGGCATTCTAGTCAGATGTCCGAGCCACCTCAACTGGCTCCTTTCGATTAGGAGGAGCAGCGGCTCTACTCTGATTCCCTCCCGGATGGCCAAAATCCTCACCCTATCCCTAACGGAGAGGCCAGCCATTCTTCGGAGAAAGATCATTTACGACACTTGTATCTGCGATCTTGTTCTTTCGGTCACTACCCAAAGCTCGTGATAATAGGTGAGGGTAGGGACATAGACCAAGCTTCTACTTTCCCACAAAACAAAGTGATATTTACCTTTTTATTGAGTTTCAGCCATGTGATGTAGCCTTTACTGTCCACATACTGTAGTCCAAAGAACCACACCTCTCGCAGGCCCACAGTCTTTACCACCTAAAAGCAGAAAAAAAGAAAAATGGATTTTTACAGTTTATCCTTTCTTTTGATAGCGTTTTTTCTTTGATGTCTGAGAAGTACAAATCTGTGATCTGTGGTAAGTGGCAGAGACATTTAAGAGAGAAGGGAGCCAACTGTTAGAACTTAAAGAAATCATATTTATCTTCTGCCTGTTTAACAAACTGTTATAGGGAGCGTTTTTGATTTCAGTTCTTATTATTCTGGCACTGACTAAACTCTTTCTGAAGGCACCAAAAAATCCTGTGCTGGGAGGCGGGGACTGACAGTATAAGAATACAGGAAACAAAGTGTCAACTTCTCAAGCACCCACACTCCTACGTGCCAGGTTTCTGTCCTCAAAATACTTTTTTTGCTCACCTGGTCAAACAGCTGTTTTCCTGTGGTATTTGGCTGGATTGCAAACTCCAGCTCTGCATCCATGGTGGTCACACGGACATTGATCTAGGGGGAAAAAAAGAAAAAAAAGGGGGAGGAAGTTCACTTTGCTTGCAAATATTACACAAGTGAAGACATGAAAATAAGTTGCAATTACTCATGTGTGCATGTTATTCCCTTTTTTCTGCTCCTGTTTTAGGCAGTTAAATACCACTTAAACCTATAAGTTTGAACAAATGCTTTAACTGCAAGAACAGGTCAAGAAATCCCTAAAGAACAATTTTTTAAGCGTGTTATGGACAGATGAGATTCAGAGGAACTCGTGAAGCACTAGGGAGGTGGGAACCAAAAGCATATCTATCTATATTTATCCAATCAGTCTTCTGAAAGACAGCTTCTTCAAACTGTTGTACAAAATAAAGTGGGCAACATTCAAAGAATTTATGCACTTTATGCGCACGCTTCATCTCATGTGCCTGACTATGCCACTAGTCTAAACTAGTCAGCAAAGCAATCGAATGATAACTTGATCCACTTGCGCTCATGATTTAAATCCTACTGAAAACTTGTGCTACCATCTTAAGTAGGGGTGGGTTTTTATAATCGATTTATCGATTAAAATAGATTCTGGCTTGGATAACGTAAAATCGATTCATTAAAATCCTGAATCGATTTTTTTATATAAATTTATTTTGCCCGAAATGTCAGAATCTCTGGTGAAATCTCACAAAATTTCAACAACCACCAAACAGCTAAGACAGTAAATGAGAGCAGGAACACGGATTCTGCACAAAGACGTAAACACACAGCACGGACCCGCCAACGGATCAGAATCAGTGAGATGTCGCCTTTCTCACGGTCGGGGCTGAAAGCCGACAGCTCGCTGATTCTGATCTGTCGGTGGGTCCGCGCTTTGTGTTCACGCCCTTTATGCGCTGATTCTAAAGCTGTTAGTTTGATGTCTCTCCAAACAATATTGACCGACCCAGCAGCAAAAGAAGATCCAAACTAGGCTTCACATAAACAATGTCATGAATTCACTCTGACTTTTATTGTTTTGCTTCGACCGTGATGCACAGCTCTCTCTCGCGTGCTCGCGCTCTCTTTCTCGCTCTCTCTCTCTCTCTGTACTGTTTTCTGCATTATTCGCTTGCTTGTTACGCACAAGTCTACCGTTGTTTACAGCGCTGTCGGCTGATTTTTTTTTTTCCGTTTTATATACTTCCGAAAAGAAAACCTAATTTCTGCCGTTCAACACTGAACAAATTTAAACTTTTTAAAATTATGCAAAATGCAAAACGCTTAGCCATGTCTCTAATAAAACCGCTGTAACTTCAGAGGCAATGTTCATGTGTTGATTAATGGTTTTCTTTCCTTTTTGATCTAATGCAGAATATTTTTATAAAATCCCAGGCCAGGAAAATCGCCTTCATGTTTTTCTGTGTTTTATCTTCAGCTACTTTGACACAAAGGCATCTGCTGTGACGCTCACACCTTTGATAAAGTCTTGCATGTGTCAGCTTCCTTTTTATAGATACAAAAATATGTAAATGTACTGATCTGAATTATAATATTTCTGACTGTCAAAATTTCCCAGATTCAAATCGAAGTGAATCGAATCGAATTAAATCGAATCGTGGATCAAATCGATTCGGGACCTTGTGAATCGGAATTGAATCGATTCTAGAAATCAGTGACGATACCCAGCCCTAATCTTAAGTGAGAGATTCACACTAAGGGAAAACTGTACACTACTTTAAACAGATGGAAGTTGATTACTGGTTGTGATAAAGTGAGGTGGCTCACAAAACACTGAGGCAATACTGGCAAAAAGTCTTTTTTTTTTTTATACAACCTTTACTTTTCACACAATAGTTATGGTTCTCTTAGAATACAGGATGTGGTGCACTGCATGTATGCACCAGCACTACTGACAGCTCATGTCAAGTGCTGCTGTCCAACTTTTCCTCAGTTGAGCAAAAATATTCCAGGAAATTGCAGAATTTCGAAAGAGGACAATAGAAGAACATTTTCCCCCATATGTGGGCAATGTGTCAGATCCTTTCAATCCTACCCTCTCAGCACTCTGCCAGTGAGTGAAGCCACACTTTTTCAAGGCAAAGACCTCTGTTGGGGGTGGAGCAGAGGATAAAACTCAGTCATTGGCTGTTCCTCTTTAAGCAGCACTGGCAGTAGGCCTAGAAGCAGCTGATGGCACAGAACAGAGCGGGGTTGACCTCCGTGGCATCCGACATCCTTCCTCCCACACCTACTCATACATTGAGCCGTGCATTGCCTCAGTGGTAGTTAACAGGACGAGAAGAGAGATGGAGGAAAACAGAGTAGAGAGGAAGACGAGAAGCAAGCTGAGAGGCGGAGTGCAAAAAGCAAAGTTTAGCAAGAGCGTGAAGGGAGGAGAGAAAGAAGAGTGGGGCTATAAAGCGCAACAGGAAGTTTGAGAGATGATCTGGGGTATACTCCTTTCGACATTAAATTACAGCGTTGTTGCTGTAGATGAGAAGAAGAAGAAGAAACTGAGGGAATGAACCATCCTTTTCCTCTCAGTACTTATATATAAAACCTCAGGAATGCTTACTTTGCATTCCTTTTTCTCCCCTCTTGTTTTTGACACACTCTCCTGCCTTTATCTTTTTCACTCAATATCCCTGCAATGAATAATCCATGAAACCAGCACATAACTGGACCCCCACATGGAACTCAGCCCATAATGTATCTTGCTGGATCACCTCATTAATTACCCAATAAATACTGCAGGACATGCCCACAATATAGATATCTTGCATGATGTTTTGTTGTTAACATTTTGTTGCACTAAAACACAAATTTAGTCTGCTTTGCACTGAAATTTTACTTGGTTGTTGCTAAAGATGCATTCAAGGAGGATTTTGCATATGTATGCAGAATCCTCTGGCTTCTACTGCCACAATTAGGCGATAACGTATCTAAAAGCTGCTTGACAACCACAATTAAACAACAAAAACTAAAGGAGCATGTGCTACCGAATTCCAGGGGTCAGACCAGTAAAACATGCAAATCACAGTGAGATTGCATATTGCTGTACAAACAGGTAAAATTTCAAATCCAGCCTTCAAAAATTCTTGTGTGGAGTGAAAAGTCTTTACCACTACTATCCGAGACTACAGATGAAACATGAAGAGAAGCTCTGAATGGGACTTGACTATGTTTAGTGACTGAAATACAGAGATTCAATTAAGATTATAAGTTCACAAATCACATCCATCCTTTTCTTCTTTTGTGGTTGCGGCTTGAAATTTATGGAACGTGAAACGTTTGTGCTGCAGTTCATTGAGTTTTCTATCGACACCGGGGGAAGTGTTTTCAGTCCAAAACACAAAATCCATCACCAGAGGGAAGAGAAAAAACAAACAAACAAAAGTCTCTCAGCTGGCTTGGGAAGCTAGACTACACTGATGACCATTTACATATTAGGGCACAGGAGGGTAACAATAAGACAAGGAAGGAAGACACCAGAAACACATGTTTACCAGAATAAAGCAGAAAATGACCCAAAGCATGAATTAAGAGGGGGATAACACAGGAAATACTGAAGGGATGAGCAGAATTCTAAAATTCCAATTAGTAGCTAGAACAAAACAACAACCAGGCAAAAATAAGAAACATGAAATCTAATGAAATCTACACAGAGCGCTTAAAAATAAGAATATCGAACTAAAAGATCTGTATTTTAATAGGAGAATATGGAGGGATTCAGGGATGCTTTATGAATGGGGTCACTATGGGAACTTGACACCAATGGCTGGGATCCAATAACATAAGCTACTTATGACACCACAACCCTGTCAACATTTCAATGTAGACACCAAGGATAATATTACATGAAACAGGGGCTACTGATATCCAGCTCTTTACCTTGCTTGGCTTTGCTTAGATGCAGATACTTACTTTTAAAATGTATTTCACTACAGATTACATGCTGCAAAATGTATTTTGTAACGAGGAAAACACGAACATAGTGTACAGTCGAGTCTTAATAGCTTACTTACAACTGGGCTACACTGCCCGTGAGGCTACATTCTTTAGGGCTATGCCTGTAACACTCTGCCTATTGCATTCATATTAAATAATTTTTTGAACAATAATTCAACAAAAAAAAAAACCCAACTTCTTCACGTCATTATGTGGGCTGCAAGTAGAGGTGACATGGGCTGTGAGATTGAGACACAGGCATTAGAGCCTCTTAATGCGTGTTTTGTTTGGGTTTCCACCAGTGTGGAATTACCAAAAATAGAGGGGACAGCCTAACATATGAAACAGGAAAAGACCGCTGTGTAATCCATTTATTGAATACCACATTTTTAAACGGTAACTGTAACGGAATAGTTACTCATATTTTGTATTTTAAATACGTAACGCCGGTACATGTATTCCATTACTCCCCAACACTGACAATAGTGACAGACTGAAAATAACTCAATTTTAAAACAAACTAATTTGGACATACTGAGGTTAAGAGTTTTAAAAGATGAAAAAGAAACAAGAACACTCACTGATTTTTTTGATGTACTGTTTACTTCTGTGTGCCTGTTGATCTGATCTCCCTTATAAAATAACCTTTGTATAACAATAACCTCTTCCTGTTACTGAACATCAATTGCATTTGGATAACTGTAACTAACTAGTTAGGTAACATTTGGATCTACTCTTACAGGTGCACAGATCTAGCCACAAACAAGGTAACCACAGCAACATAATCTATTCATTGTTCACTGAATATAGACTTTGTGTTGATTTCACTGCCTTGGTGCGAGTTCTCCTCTGTTCGTGTGGGGCCCGCCATCAACCACGATAGAGCCAACCTTTGTGCTACGTGTGTGTGTGTGTGTGTGTGTGTGTGTGTGAAAACATAGCAAACCCACAGGGCGGAAAGAGGTGAAATCCTTTATGGACCAGACGGTTAGTTAATCCTGTCTCTCGTACAGAGCGGGGGGGAGGAGAAGAGGGACAGCAACATGCCAAAGCAATGACACAGCTAATCAGACACTGACAACTGACATGCCTTGAAGGAGTGACTTTTGCAAGCCTGTCCTTAAACAACACTATTTGGTGACACAAGACACGCTGACTGGGCAACCTGTCCTTAAAAGGACAGTGTTAGGCATTTGAGGAAAGACCTGGAATGGGAATAAATTCCAAAAAAGGACATTCACAACAATCAACACAACAATCCAGGTACTCAATTCCATCACACTGCCATAAGAGGATGCCTTGCAAGCATGTGAACTGACAGGCCTTGAAAGTTCCTAAAAGCACAACATAAACACTAAAATTAGTATGACACTGGATCTCCTCTTGATGAGTCAAGTTCCAGTTGGAGCACTGGCCCGACATGTCTCAGAAGCAGTTCCAACATCTAGCGGAAAGATTTTAGAAGCTTCCAGTAAATGTTATACTGGAAGTACTAATACTCTCATCATTCCTTCTTTTCACTTCTCTTTCTTACTACCGACCTAAAAATATTAACTACTAGTTTTACTTGTGTTAAGAGGAGCTGATAATGAAATAAATGATAAACTGGTACACTGACACTAGCTTTAACCTCAGTGCACAGTGTCCTTCTGCACAGATGGACAGAGAAAGATCTGCCTGAGGTTGGACAGCAAAATCTTGTGGAACAATGTTGGCTAAAGATTTTCTTATTCAGGAAGAAAGGGGGAAAACAAAACGTGGCTTAAGTGGTCTAGAAAATTGAAAAATGTATATAATTGGAAGTAAAGTGTGGTGATCACTGTTGTGATTTCCCCATTTAAAAACCCCCAAAAAGATCCAAAAATCAATCTGTAATCCAATCATGAAAACTGACTACCTTTCCAGATATCAGAACAGACAAATATACAAGTCAAGCAATCAGCTGGGAGTAACCAGCTGATTGTGGTGGACTACAGTTTGCCATCTTCTTTACTTTCCCTCAGACCTAATCAGTTGTGTCAAAAAAGTCACAATGCTTATGGTCCACACTGAGACCAAGATTATTTGACAGAATAATTCAGCTTTTGGGAAAATTGTACAAATATTTAACTTGACTCATATTTATTGAAAGTTGCCTGAACATGACAACCTCACAACATGGTGGGGAATCAATTTGGAAAGGTGTGCACTCAAAGACAAGCAGGAGCATGATCTGTGAAACAGACCGCATCACAATAATCATTTTACTTCGATTAATATGATTTAGTCATAACTGAAAGTGTAACAATTTTATTAATTGCACTGCTTTTGCTCTCATCTATAAAAACTAATGAGCACACATGATCAGACTGGCTGCTCAATACAGAGCAGAGAGGCTCAAATTACAACACACATACAGAGAGTGTGATTTAACTAACTGCTGAGGACATGCTATTAATAAGCACACCTGAGTGCTGCTATAATATAATACAGACACCAATATTTACCACTGTAGCTTGTTAAGTTTACAAATTGTGAAAAATCCAAGAGCTTTATCATTAGTGTTTTGTTTAAAGGGAGATGCCATTTTGGGATATTTCTAAATCCTCCTCTCAATTTCAATTGCAAAGACAAGTTCTCACTCAAATGGGCCCCTTGTTAAATGTGCAGCTGTTTAGTAACTGTAAGCTGTTTAGAGGAGCTTTGCTGAGAGACCTTAGGACACACACATCAATCAGTAGAGCCGCTAATCTGGCCTGCTGGGCTCCGAGCAACTGTCTGTCCCTCTGATTAACCTCCCCTGCAGAGTAAGGCAGTTCTCAACGGAGGAGTGGAAGGAGGCGTGAGAGCAGATAAGGACTCAAAACTACCTGCAAACAACAACATTATTGCTTTGGGGGAAGAGAAGGTGAATGTTCTGTTGCAAGTATTGTTTATTCATTCGTTGTACGAAAGAGTGAGAAACTTGAGAAAATACAATAGAGGGAAAATAAAAGCTGGACCTTACCCTACTTATTATTGACCTAGCACAGTTTCAGAAATAACTGCCATCTGTGCCAAACGTGCCTGAAAACACATTAGTAAAAATGAAAGACTCCTTTGCTGGTTCTGCTCATCTTAATTTGATTGTAATACTGGGATTTCGAATTGAAATAGGGTCAGCATCAATTTCAAAAGTCTTAATTAAGCCAACCAATTAAAGTCCAAAAGTTTCAAAGTGCTGTTATCACAGTTTTTCCAGCACCAACTCCAGGGTTTACAATACTCCAGTGTATGTGGCAGTATCACAAGCCTAGCCGCCAGTCAGGCATACGCTAAGCCCTTGTGGAGCTGGTGTTAGTGTTATTGGTGTCTTCATGAAAAGTGGTTCACTAGTTTGTGAAATACATTCCAGGCAATTTAACACAAGACTCTATTAGGACTGACTTATTTTTTCCAGCTGGCCTCAAACTGGCTACACCATGAACTACAGCTTTTGGTACTTATATATATATCCTCTTGTCATAACCCCCCTTGCTTTCCAACCTCTTAAAATTCCTAAAGACTATCTCTTGAGGACCACAAATTCCTGCTTCCCACATTTACAAATTATTCCCCATCCTTCTGACTGCTTCCTCTCCTGACAGCCCCTTAGCAGTGTGATTATATTTTTCTCTTAAATCTCTGCTCCTCACTGTGACAGAGCCAGGATGTTGACGTAGACTGGGGCCCCCCAAAGTATATAGCAGGCCACCTCTTCAGCAAACAGGAAAACAGCTACAAGCTCGGAAACCAGTAAGGGCCCTCTTCCTTTCCCCTCATGATTACCCTGCCCCCAGCACAAAGAGTACACCAGGCAGAGAGAGTAGGATATAGGTGTCATTGGAACTAGGAGTGGGCGATATATCGAATGTATATATATATCGATATATACTCGATGTATCGCAAGTTTTTCCACATACGATGGTTAAAATGGCTTTATCGTAACCATTGAGTATAAACTGCCACCGTAATATTCCCCAAACCGGAATATTTTTTTTATCATCTTCTGGCATACAAGCATGCGTGTTTATATACTACCAGATAGGGGGGGAAAAATATGATGACAGCGGGAGTTTCAGACAAACAACGGAATGAGACTCACTTTCGTTTGGATTTCACAAGGAGGATGTTGAACAAAATGCGGTAATATGCAAAACATGTTGTAAAACTACTGCAGCAAAAGGTAGCAGTACCATGAATTAGGGCTGTGCGATATGACCAAAATCTCATATCCCGATATAAGACATCTATCGTCCCGATAGAAAATTCTGTGAATCTCAGGCAGCTCGACTTGGTGAAGTGTTTCCAGCTGCGCGTCGTGTACATGGAGTCGAATGATTTTCGAATGAAAGGTCTCAACAGGCTCTTGAGCTTTATTCTGAAAGGTTTATGTGGAAAACAAACAAGCGGACACGCGATGGTTTTATAGTCGTTGTTGCTAACGACAACGCATAAAAACAGGCTCTTGTCCGTCCATAGTGTGGTTATATTAAATATAAGAGAAAGAGAGAACTTTAAAAATTAATATAGCCACTAAAATGGTGAAAAAATATTGCCGTAAAGTTTATTTTGCGACACCACGAAACAAACGATAACGTAAAATGAAACGACAGACGTTTTCATATCGTCATCCAATATATATCGTTATATCGAACAGCCCTACCATGAATTTATTCCACCAGCTGAAAAGTCATCCACTGCAAAATTAAGACTGTTTTAAACTCGGCATGTCAACGTCCCCTCACACACCAAAGAAAACGTTAAATAAACCAGCTGTGATACCCGTGACTGTTCTTAGTCAGTTGTTTTTATAGTCACCGTCTAGACTTGTTTCTGTCATTTGAGTTTATTGCATTTTTTATTTTACAATTTTTATATGTTATGATATTTCAATTTATTCTAAATTTTTCTATTTAAAGTAGAAAAAAAGTTGAATGAATGATTTGAATACCAGTGCAATTTTGGGAACTATATAGTGAATAATAACATTTGATTTTGGAGGTTATTTGAACATATCGTGATATATATCATGTATTGTGATATGACCAGAAAATATTGTAATATTAGATGTTCCTCATATCGCCCAATTAGGGTTGAGTATAAGGATACTTAACCCGATTCATGATCAGTTAATCACCATCTATTTAAAAATAGCTATATTAACTGATCAATGATTCTTCAATTACCATAAACTTTACTTGCAGCCTTGGTGCATTTTCTTAAAAACATTGTGTCAACTTTATCGCTAAAAGTAACTTAATGGGGCGTCCACATGGGTGACTGTAAAAGCCTTACTCTGAACAAAAACATTTGTTTCCGTTTTAAAATAAACTTTGAAAATCTGCAGAGTCCTGTGACTGAAAATGTACTCTCTTCCAAGTCAGCCAACGCTGTCACTGACCCCTGCAAATATTTTTAAGCTTGCGTATGAATACTGACATTCAGATATAAGAGACTGTTCCAAAAGGTTTTTATGTCATACACTAGTCCCAGAGGAGGTCATGTCTGGTGGACCCTGCTTTTGTTTCCTCTTTTTATTATGTCAGCGCTTCCCTGCAACAAGCTGCACTTTCTCTGTCAGATATTGTCTTTGACACAAACGTCACTCTCAGCAAAGTTGGCATGCTGTCCCAGAAGCCGATTTTGGGATTTTGCCCTGGTGACTCAGGGGACGAGAGGGGGAAGGATGACATCAGTGCCTGGCTGTCCTTCTTTTGTATCTTCCTAACTCACCCAAGGACACACACAAACACCCACTGCCTGAAGAGGCAGACAAGAGATGTGTTTCACTTGTGGGACGGCCTGGAACTCGTTACCATTTCCTTGGAAAGTTTCTGATGCAATCTTCAGCAACTGAATTTTGATTTTTGTCCAAGCAAGACACAGAATGCAAATTTAGTCAAATTAGGCAACTAAAAATACAAATTATACAATATACCTTCCATAAAACCCTTACTGTGCAGGGAAGACCACAGGGTTGGACACTGATTGGATGCCAAAATGCTGGCTAAATAAATACACTGATAAAAATTATTAAAAACACCATGGAAAGACAGAAGTGAAACTGAAAGTCAACTTTTCTCTGACAGTTACTACATAAATAGTTTGTCAACACTTAGAATAAGGGTGATGGCTGACGCACGACTTTGTCCAGTGTTGAGTAAACCTGCATCATTGGTGGGTAGACTACCTAAAAGTGGCATAACTCGGCATCGTTTAATATCCCCAGACTACTTCCTGCTCTTGCCAAGTCTGTTCATAAAGGAAAAGCAGCAACGGTGAGAAGCAGACAGCCATGAAGGGACTGCATCAAATTGGTTTTGTTTTGGCGTTGTTCACATCCTAGGAGTCTGGCATTCTCTCCACCCTTTAAGCAACAATGGCAGCAGTGTTGCAGTTGTGAGGCCTGTGGGCCAGGCAGTTCACTTCACACTCTGGCTGTTGTTTACTTGAAAGAGGCGTATGAGGAGTGGGAGCAGCCGTGGGGATGAAACTGCCACTTTCCAGATTGTTCAAAATGAGGATTTCGGTAGCAGAGCATGCAGACTGTTATGACAACTCACGAGCAGCTCTAAAGAGTCGGTTTACATGAGCAGAACTAGCAGGGAAGAAAAACAAGCCACTTTGTTGTGCCTGATTCATATCATACTTCCTGAACCAGCCACATTATGTCCATCAAACAATCAGATTTAAGTGGCAAAAAAATAAGCAGATTTTCTGGCTTCTTCCCCTAACGCTGCATTGCTGTAATAATCTGTAGACAAAAGCAGCTTGAAGTTTACTGTCAGTTCCTTACCGGCTTAGGCATCTTTGCTTCCTCTCCTCCTTAAATCCAACAGCTGAGAGGAAAAACCCGTCACTGGACGGCAGAAAGACCTTTACCACAGGACCTGAAAAAAAGAAGAAAACATTTTGTAACATAAGTCCCCAGTGTTCATGGGTGAAACCTGAAACATTATTATAAAGAGATATTGATTCCAGTCACAGAAGACCAAATCTAGAACAAGGAAGCATGTAGACTTATTTGCACTGACGCATGACGTTATCATCCTAGTCTAGCTGTAGGAATTTGCGCTTATTGATTTTTTCGGTTAACCATATACATAAAGTAAAGTACGTAAGTAGCCTGGGTTTTGCCCAGTGATCTCACAGGATGAGCCAGAAAACTATGCAGCACTAGAGGGTTAAACAGGCCTTTGTGGGCCAGACTGTATATAATGTCACATAAAGTCAACGCAAGCGTCTTAAGCATTTTCCTTTTATACTTTGGCCATTTGATAACAATGGCAACAATGGTTAAAATATTTTCATCACATTCCTGGTGATTTCCCTTTGTTTAAAAAAGGCCCAAGTCTCTTTAAGCGGCACCAAAATTATTATGGATGAAAAATCCTAAAATAAAAGTTATGGCCTTCTCACTATTCATTTATACAATGATTGGAGGGGTTGCAAAAATGGCTTCAGTGTGACCAGGCTGATTTCTACAAAAAGTCAAAACTTCTAAGCAACTGCTGTCTGAGCACAATATTTATTTTATTGTTTTTGGTATTCTGTAACTCAACAAATCTGACAAGAAACACTACCATTTAATTTCAGCAAACATCTGTTACATTTAGCCAACAATATTTTCTAAATGTGACAAATGAATATAATGAGAACAAGATTATTCTGTCAAGCTCTAAATTTAGTCCTGTGGATGACAAAACTGTGCATCAGAAAAAAAAAACAGAAATAACAACCAAAGGAAAGCACTGAAAAACACTGAAAGGTATAGTATTTCTAAATCTGTTAATGACAACAAGCCACAAAACCCCCAAAACAGCCATAGGCACAGTGATGCGGTTTTCCATTCAATCACAACATGCAAAACCACTTTTCTTAAGTGTACATATGTTAACTATTGCAGAAGTGCAGTGAGAACACTACTTTAAACAATTCTGCAGGAGAGAAGGTTGTAAGACAATCGAGACATTATGCTGCGACACATAAAATAAAAAAGGTTTACGTGACAAAGACCATGCACTCTCATGTCAAAAGAACTGATAGGACAAAGAAATATGCCAATCAGCAGTTTTCTTGCTGACATCCAATAGTGATCATTTTCAGATGATGAACTACAGAGGGCCAGATCCATTCATAACCAGATTGCTTTACTTTTTTCTACTATGGACTGCAGAAAACAAAGCAGGGGAGGCAAAATGTAAAGCAATGTGTCACAGCACCAGGTATACTTTACTAGAAACACAAGTCTGAAATAGTATGGTAATGACCCATGATGAACTTAAATAGGATAGTGAAAACATCCAACTCAAGAGTTTCTCTCGTGTGAATCACACGTAGGAGTTTCAGTAAGGTTTAATGGTATGAAGCTAAACTAAAGTTTAATAATACACCCCAGTCTGACTGAATGGAGAACTGTGCATCACGACTGACATAAGCTTGCTAAACGCCATTTAATACAAACGGAGAGCAGCCAGGTGTCTGGCATGGGTTTAAAAATACTTTTAGCAGCCATTACATTTTAGTCTCAGCTATTTTGTAGTGCCAGTTCAGGATACAAATCGACTAGCACCACCACTCTTCTCAGTTTTGGAAATTAAAGAAATTATTAGGAACAATGATAGTTTCCATATACAACTGTAATCTGCTTCACAGAATGTGCAATGCAAACGTCGGAGCTGTAGCGTTTGTAGTCCTCATAAAGTGAAACCCACTTGTAGCTTGTGAGCAATTAGCTTTACCCGCCGAGAGTTGTTGGCTTCCGTTACGTTGAACTATAACCAAAATTTAACGCCTAAAATATTGGCTACACGAGCGTTGCACAACGGAAAAAATAAGTCAGAGGCGTCAAATCCCAATTTTAAAAATGTATCTTAAAGGAACACTAACGTTAGTCACTATATCCCCCCCAAAATGGTCTTCATGAAGCCCAAAGTTTGCGCGTTGAAAGGCTGACATTATCAAGCTAGTGGGTGTAGTCCGTATAACGGGACGAGCCTAGCCGACGGTTGCCTCGCTCGCGCTCGTGAAGTTTTAACGCCATAAAAAATGTTAGCCCTCATTTATTCGCCACACTTGCCACTAAAACGAATAAATATAAAACAAATATCTTAACAAATTCCGACTTAAGACTACGTAAAGCAGAGTGGGGTGCGTTTACACACAGTTTAAGGGGCACAACTTGACAGAAGTCGGCCCTTCTGTGACACATGAATCGGTCGAACACGAGGAAATCCGCTGCATCAAAGTTGAAGAGAAGCTCCTCTCTTTTTGGGGAGAGGCAACTCACCGGGGGACGATGTCTGTCTTTAATTTGATAGAAGAGCTTCGTATCTTCAACTGTAGCAAAATATTCACGATGAAAAATACCTTTTTACTCCGGGTGCTTGTCTCTCAGTGCGTCTGCCGTTATAAATTCCCGCAGACATGGAAAAACCCTTCAAGTCTAAACCATAAGGCGATTTGGGGGGGAGTCGCTGTAGAGCCAGCCAGAATAAAGTAACACAACTTCCGGTCTTAACTATAAAAATAAAACCACATAGTTAACTGGCCAATATTATCATAAGGCGGTTTACATCTGTCGATATAGACCCTTTACAGTTCATGAACATACTCTTAGATTTGACATCTCCCGTACCTTTGCATATAAAACAGCCAACATCTTTCACATTGCAATGATCCTGAATATTTAATACTTATTTTAAACGTAAGTTTGATTGTTTATTATTTTTACTCTATTGTTCAATTAGGGTTTTTTTTTTAAAGCATGAGTCTGTTCATTTTTTTTTTCTAGACATAATGTGCTTTCCCTTTTTTGTTTCTGTAGTTTCCTGTCATATAGCTAAAGTTAGCTGACAAAAACAAGGGGAAAACCACAACAAAATTAATGAGGAAAACATGACTAAACACAGAAGCACTAATTAATAGTTAATAGCGGGACTAAATCAACCCCCCACAGTTATTTTCCCTAATGTATCCATTAGGTTTCCAGAAAATTTAAATATGTAAGAGAATTAGGTAGCCTGCAGACCGCTTTCAGCCCTTCAGCTCGAACTTTATTTTGAAGAAAAAACACAAATATCCGCCCATGTCTGCAGTTTTCCTCGCAAACCTGACACAGATAACTGTAGAGATGTACAATATGGCTGTCAGTGGCCGAGGATCAGATGGAAGAAATGTATGGGGCATGCACCGCGCGATGAGATGCATTAGCGATGATTTATACCAGTGTAAGCCTGCTCCTATAGGTTGTTCCGATGGGAATCCAAATGGCACTTACGCATAGGCTTTTGTCCTGTTTTATCTAAATGGCCTCGTCTTCTGCAGTTTGAAACCTCCTAGATCAGTGGTAGAGCTCCCCACTCTGGAAGTATGCATCAGTACATTCGTTTCAAAGTTTTGTATGTACTGCAGAGATAGTCCCAAACACACCCAGTCTGCAGTCACAGTCTGAGCTATTCGCAGAACTGACTCAACCATCAAGGACGTGTCCTTTTTATCTTGACTAAAACAGCTATGAACTGATTTTTAGTCCATACAAGTGGATATGGACGAATATCTAAGACTTCCAAACATTTGTGATGTCAAGCCCAGCTGATAACCTTTGTCACTTAAAACTGTTTCCATCTATCTGTCCTGACACCTATCTTTGTAAAAAGATGACCAAAAAAGTATAAAATGCATCTTGATAATTAATTATCACTGAAACGTTTGGACTCCGAATTGTTCTTATGTTGCGTAGAAAAATGAAGTTTTTGATTTTAAACAATCACACATTGACGACAAATACTGTAAGTCACAGCTAAACTGGGATCAATAACCAAATATAATTAATAATTTTTAATAGAATAGCTGCTAAGTAGCTACATCGTAGTGCTACTGCAAATTATGTTAACAATCTGATACCAAGTAAATAGAGGGCCAGTATTGCCAAAACCATTAGTTTTTAATTATAAAGACAGTTTTTATAGAGAGCAATGTGTCTAGATTTATGAGATGAATCACCATCAATTTGCAAATTCTGAACACATTTTAATGACCACTAAATAATTGTGATTTTTACTTTCCACAATCCACCAACTTATATCTAGTCTTCTACATCCTGATCAGTCCCAGTGGAAATCTTAACTTCAGCTCAGCCTTCCGTCTTTCTGTCAGTCTCACTGCTTCCAAACCACACAGCATACATCATAGCAGGTCTCACCATCTTCTAAAACCTTCCCTTTCACTCTTGCTGCTATCCTTCTGTCACAAATCAACCCTGACACTCATCTCCACCCATTGCTTCCACTCTCTTCTTTACCTCTCTTGTGGAGTGTCTTTTGCTTTGGATGATACAATATTCAATGTAGACATTATAATCTATGGAATGAACAGTATGTTAAAAATTGTGTATAATTATTTTGTATTTTTTGAGTAGTGCGAAGTTTTAGGCACAAGTGTGTTTTAATTTTTATCCCCATCTTTCATATTTTCTCCACAGAACAGAAAAAATACAGTGTGTCAAAAATATACAATATTTGTAGTGTTCTTTGTATTTTTGTATATTCTGAACACTTATTTACAATATCATTTTTTTATGTGACGTGGGTCTTCTGCACTGAATTATTCCGCCACTAGATGCCATTGTGTCCCTGTTGTTGGTGATCTACGGGGTAGGACACTTGAGCAAATCCTGCAAAATCAGCTGGTAGAGTAAATGAATGGATATATTTCATATGCATGTAGTCCCACACCAGGAGGTGCATCCTTCGAGGCCGACTCACAAAGACTAAAAAATAGACACATCTGCTAAAAGTGAGTAATACTTTGGACAACACAATAAAAATCTCAGTTTGGAGTTTATTACTGGAATAATGTCAACAAACATAATCCAGGGGACAGGGATGTGTAGAGTTTAATCTGCTGCAGGATGAAAAAGGAAAAATGAGAGGAAGAGGAGGTAGCACTGGGACTTGGCTGGGTCCTGTTAATTGGCTTGGAGTGGGCGGAGCTGCTGGTTTGCAAACTTGCAGGTAGGACGTAACTTTCATCACAGGCATGCCCGATATCGTCAGTTTACTGCGTATTTTATTCTGCAAGTGTCAGTACTGCTGTATATCTGCGAGTTTCCTTTCCGGACGCTCGGAGGCAGCTCATCTGTCGGTAGGACAAATTCAGTTATTCTGCGAAAGTTTGGCATGCCTTCTTCCAAAAAGTGCGCAGTCCTCAGATTTGATTTCTTGGGTCCTCTTAGTCACCACCTTAGACTGACAATTCGGCTCACACTGAGTGACTCATTTATGCACGAGTGTGAGTAAAACATGAATAAAATGTAAGTAGGTAAAATGAAAAATATAAGTAATTGCAAAGTGCTGTGCAAAAGTCTTGAACCACTTCTCAATTGCTTCAGTTTTGTTTCCAATGAGCCAGAATTACTTTTTAAAAAGTGCTCTTGAGCAATAGTTCAAGACTTTCTGGTGGTCTTTCAGTTTTTCTTTGGACATTGGTTACTTTTTCACTCATTTTCAATCCAGTCCTTGTACCTGACCATTGTCAGAGGAATGTTTTTTTTTCTTGTAGTTTGTTTGTTAAGCCATGAATCATTCAAGCATAAGAAAGCCACCTAACTTAAGGCGTGGACCAGTGTTTTGAGGAAACGGGAGAAGTGGAAGACAAAAGAAGCAGAAAGGTATCTGAAAGTCATGTCCTTAAGAAATAGGAAGCTGTACAGCAAAGACTGACACAGGACATGACAGATGCATATGGTCCTTCAACACACCCATCTACTGTTCCCTGAAGCCAAATTTTGTCAGTGGAAGAATGGCTGTCAAAAAAAGGCTAAGGTATGATAAATTACAAAAGAAGTGTCATGAAAATCAGGGGCAACAGGTCTTATGGAGTGTTGAATCCAAACATGGTTCAAATCAGATTGTAGATTGCAGTTTAATCTACAGCAATCTGTAAAACACGGTGGAGGCTGTATCATGTTTGGGGCTTAGTTTCATCCAGTGATGTTGGGGACCTTGTCAAAACTGAAAGATCCTCAACATCACAAAACACAGAAAAGTACTACCAGTAAGTAATGTCAGATTTTGATCCACCATGCTATATCATCTGTTGTCCGACTGACAACAGCTTCATTTTTCTGCATCGACTGCCAGTGCAGTAAAAGCATTTCTGGATAGAAAAACACAAAATGAACTCCCCATAGGCCGGACCTCATCATTATTGAAGCAGTGTGGGATAATCTTGACAGAGAACACAATAAAAGGCAGAAACATCCAAAGAAGAGCTTTGAATGTTCTCCAAGAAGCCTGGAGAACTATTCCTGAGTTGAAATGATTAGAAAGCTTGCCTATTTATCTTGAAAGATATTTGGAGAACCCTAAAAAGAATTCATTTTGGGACTCCATTCATGTGTGTTGTGATCTGATTTATTTCGCTATTATCCATCCATCCATCCATCCATCCATTCGCTTCCGCTTATCCTTTTCAGGGTCGCGGGGGGCGCTGGAGCCTATCCCAGCTGTCATAGGGCGAGAGGCGGGGTACACCCTGGACAGGTCACCAGTCTGTCACAGGGCCAACACACAGGGACAGACAACCATTCGCACTCACATTCATTCACACATTCCCACCTAGTGACAATTTGGATTATCCAATTAACCTATCCCCACAAGCTGCATGTCTTTGGACGGTGGGAGGAAGCCGGAGTACCTGGAGGGAACCCACGCAAACTCCACACAGAAAGACCTGATGGTGGAATTGAACTCAGGACCTTCTTGCTGTGCGGCAACAGTGCTAACCACCGTGCCACCGTGCTGCCTTATTTCGCTATTATCTCCTACTTTTTTTCTTTGCATTCAGGTGTACAGTTTGTTAAACCCTGGCAAAGTCCAGTCTGCCTGGCTTCCCTCCTTTTGGTGTGAAGACCAATATTAACCATGGCGGGAAAGTGAAATTGAAAGTGTGTTTTCTTGGGAAAACACATGAGCTTAAAACTGCCGATGCCTTTATTTCCACAAGCTCTGGACATCCCCACCCCTCACACCCCACCCCAGGTCATGTCTGTGAACCTGGTTGTTAAAAGTGTCACATTGTATTGCATGTGCAACTCGCCTTGTCTTTATTTAGCTTGGCTTATTACCACGTCACAAGATCTCAGTCCATATGACTAAGAGCATGCTGTTCTATTGTCAAAGCAATGAAAGGAGCCTCTGTCAGGGGGGACTGGTAATTGGAGAGGGAATTGACCAAATTTGCTTTGATTGTTCTACCAGAAGTCATCAGAGCTGTGCGTGTGTGTGAAGAGAGGAGTCTGTGTTGCTGTAATATAGATCTCACCTGCCAGAAAACAGCCTGAAATTCTGACATTGACACTGTTTGATCTCACTTGATATCAGAACTGAAACTAACCACTTCAGCTGAAGCAATATTTGCTTATAAAGTGCTGACTTGTGCTTTTAACTTGAATCGGTCAGCAGATCCTGACATGGATCACTGGATGTGTCGGTTTAAGGAAGACAGTTGTTAGGCTGGGCTTCCCACACAATCGTGCGATCAGTTTTAGACAATAACAACAGCATGCCGTGCCGAAAAGCCCCCGAAATCGAGTCTGTCATAAATAAACCGGGCGACCTAAGTTGAACACAAAATGCAAAAATAAACTGCTCACTGTACAGCACAGCTTAATGACAAGATAAAATTAGCAGTGGTAATGTCATTAACACCACTGAAGGCAGAAGTGTGTGTTTGCTACACAGAGGGATGGATGGTTTAAAATTGTGTTACGCAATTTCAAAACTGCCTTGTGGCCTGGGTGTCTCTTCCTTCCTCCCCCCTCCCTCTCTGCTGACCAAATTAAATGGATAGTGCATCAGCCGGTTTCTGTTCTCACCATTTCTCCTTCGTTGTTTCACCTAAACTGCTGCCGAAGTATGCTCACGGTTTATTATTGTTGCTGTTTTCCTTTTTAAAAATAATTTTTATTTAAGCTGCAGATCTACTTGTTCTTTTCTTTTTGGTAACGTTCAGCATCTGTGCCCCTTTTTAGGAGCAGTCACGTACATGTGAGGAGGACAGTCTGCTGAGGTTTGGGTGTTCAGGATAAGGATGGGGCAGGGAACGTCTGTTCCAGAAGACGTAGAGCAAGCCGTGGAGGTGCTGTCGACGATCAGCGGTAAGGAGAGCCTCGCGTTATTGGACGCGCCGTCGCACCACATTACTGCTTCTCACGTCTCACGTCATCTCATCTGTGGTTCTGTTGAAAGCAAAACGTGCATTAACTCATCTTTATAGTCTTCTCCAGGTATCCAAGTTAGCTTTTTCAGTCCTTTACATGTGATATTTTGTAGAGAAGTCAATCTGTGTTTATTTATATTGTTCACAAATATGCACGTAGTGCTCGAAGCCAGTTGCTTGAGAGGTTAGTCACAGCATTTATGAATTCTAAACAGCAGGTGTTGGAGTTAGTCAGCTGGGGCCAGTTTCACAAAAGCAATTTGCCAGCATCCGCAACTGATGCCAGTGTCCTGTCTCACAAATCATTGTCATTCGCAAATTACAGATACTGAGTTCACATGTTTACACAGTTGAGCATTTCACTGGAGCTGTCAAATTGCTAATTATTTATTAATACAAATCGCAGCTTATGTGTGAAGCAAATCTCGTGGTTTATTAAAAAAATAAATGATTTAGGAGCTTCTAGAAAAAATAGAAGAACTGCAATTCTGCCCAGATGTCCTATATTTAATGAGTGTACACCCAATCACAGAGCAGACAGTTTGGCAGGATTTGCAGCAGATGAGCAGAAATATTAGAATCTATTGACATAATTTGCTCATGTGATATTTTAAGACAAGATAACTGCGAAGAAGACTTTATTTAGTATGCCTAATGCAAGATTTTGTTTTGGTGAAAGGAGCTGTTTTTGAATACTTGTGCTCACGATTCACAGTGCAAAGTGATATTCATTTATCACGTACACTGGGTGTTGGTGCAGTGCCTCAGTTCATCTATAGACAAATGAGGTGTGACTGACAAAAACAAAACAAAAAGAACAACAAAAAATACTATTAGGCTACAAGAATTTGCCACAAAGGAGACATCAGTTTCTGTGCCACCATAGTGTAGTTAATGGTCTCAGCATTGCTCCTCTTATAAAGATCGTCTAGCTTTGCTACTGGTTATTAACCCTGTAATGCCAAATGTATCATCTTTGATACATAGTTTGTTTAGACCTCTACATCAGCAGTGTGATGAGATTTATTCATTGCTTTTTTTAGTCCTAACTGACCTACATGTTTATGTTATGTTTTAATTTATTTTAAGATCAACTGTGAGCACAAATTGCACAGAAATGCTGGATGTAGCACAAATAATACAAATTCAAACTCATATATGCAGTTAGATTTTATTTGTGATCAGACTATTCAATAAACACTCTGGTTTCACAAGCAAAATAAATAAATCATATATTTTTGGCAAATATTTCACAGTTCAGGCTTTACAGGGTTAGACTTCTGAGTTTACCCAGTTGGACTAAACTACCTGAGCTAGATACACCAATTTATTTTAGTTTACACAATTGTAATATGAGTTGAATATGCAAATTTGAAATAATTACTTCACTAGCTTTTTAAATGTTATATTTATTTAAATTTAAATTTTTTTTTACATTTATTTAAATTATTTTTTTCAATTTAAATTGTCATCTTCAAATGACGTCAGCTATCGACTTGGTCTTCAATACAAGCCCTGTACCTCGTATAGACATAATGTTGTCTAATGTGTTGAGCCTGCAGCCTTTCTTTGCGTATTTAACTCTGCTTTTGCTTCAGTATAAAAACTGCGCTCCTCTTATTTGGAAACGTAACGGTTACACAATAAGGGCATGAAAGATTGTAACATTGCTAAATATTACACCAAGTAATTGTCCCAAAGTTTCCAGGAGCACTTAAGTCGGACAATGGGCTTTACCAGGAATAAGGTGGGATAATTCAGTTTGTTGTTAGTGTGATTACGTCTGCAGACGGTTTCAGTTGGAGGGAATACGTTTTTGATCTTTTGGATTGCTACTTGATTCATTAATAAATCTAATTGTGCAGAATGCCACATAATGAAAAGTGCATGACAACCTTTTGCTTGCGCACTTTGTACTTTTTAAATCGGGAAATGCTTGTGCGATTGTGTGATGATGATTTAAGTGAAATAAAGGTAATGCGATACTCTAAAGGTGGTGGAGATCTTTGCAGATGGCACCAGTGTAATTTTAGTTTCCTTCCCTATCCCTGGTACCACAGTGCCACAGTCAGAAGCGCCCATTGTCTGACCTTTATGCTTATTAGAGCGTTTTGACTCCTCACGATCTATAAATGAATAATAATTTTTAAAAAAAGCAGTTGAGGAATTTGGTTAAGAAAATGAAACTATGTGAGAGTTAGGTCCTTGTGTTGGATAGAAGTGGTGAAAAACCCTGGGGTATGCTCATAAACCACTTGCTGCTACTTGCACGTAAATGTGCAGTAAATAAATAGTTTGAGTTTACTTTTATCTTCAAACGGCAGGCCCAGAGTGATATATGACACCCGTGCATGTAATGCCGAGCCAGTTGCAATTAGCTGGAGAGGGATTTATGTCTTAGCCCACCCTCCGCCCCTCTTTTCCTGCGATAAACGCAGCCCAGACATGGAGTGAGATAAATAATCACACACTCTGCAGTCTAATCGAGGAGAGGAAGAGGAAGGCAGCTTAAAAGACGCCTCACGAAAAAAAAGTAAAAGAAAGAAAGCTCAGAGAGATGGTACGAACTGCTCTCTGAAGGAAAGATGTCTCTATTTGAGATGGTTCAGGAGAGCCAAGAGGTATTCAATAAACTGCTCCACAGTCTGTCTGTATCCATCAGCGTGTTGACCCGACAAACACGCCACAGTCTGAGCCATCAGCCGACCTGGAGGAGAGGTTAGTGTTAGCGTGTGTGTGCTGATTTAAAGTCTGTACTTGATTCTCCTTTTATTAATTGGAGTTTTCTCACTCTCACGCTAACTGGACATGCTGTGTATGTATGATGTTCAGTGGTTCAGTCTCTGCTACTTAAATCAGTGTGACAGGATGATAGGACAGGATTTCCTACCGCTAACGGGGAGATTCCCTCTTCTGTTTTTCCCTCCTTCTTATTCAAGCATAATAAAAGAACCTGCCTGTTTAGTTTCCTGCTGAGGTTACAGTAAGTCCACAGTTGTTGGAGGGACTCGAAATTTGACCAAATGAGCTACAAAGGGAAACAAACATGACACGCTTTACAAATGATGCATGGTGTAGCTCGGTCCATAACTTTTTCTGTGCTGTTTACTATAAGTCAGGGTTATTGGGAACCTGGTTTAATTTAAATATCAATTTAACCCAGAAAAAACAATTTTTGGTTTTGCTTTAGTTAGAGGCTAAAAGATAAATGACTTGACACCAGGTTTCTAAATAAATGCGTCAGATTTCATTACCAGAGGTTTCTTCTTGTTAAAAGGGAGTTTTTCCTTTCTACTTGCTTACAACGGATCGACTGATTGTTGGGGTTTCTTTCTATTTTTGTAGGCTCTTTATAGTCTGAAGCTTATTGAGGTAACTGTAGCTATGATTTGGTGCTGTTTAAGTAAAATGTAATCAATGCTACAGAAAATATATGAATATCTGACTGGAAAGTCCTCATTTAACATATGTAGTTGAAATTGTAAATTTGTTCTGCAGATATAATTCCTGATAAATTGCTAAAATCTCCTCTTTTTTTCTTGTGACCATGACACTGTGACTTTATCTCTGCTGGGTTTGCATTCAGCATATATTTTCTCAATGCATTATACCAAAAAACATTTCTTTTTTTAAAAACAAAAACAAAACCCATCACTATCTCAGTCAGATACACCCTCATCTGTCTGTCAGTAAAACAGTAAACCAAAGCGCTAATCACTTAGTTTGCTTTTAACCCTGGCAGACCGGCTGCCACTTTAATGTGTGCTCTTGAACGCAACGCTCTTTGGTGTTTTGACCTTGGTAACTGATTAGCTGATAAGGCTGTGAGTCGCTAATCGACCTTAGGTCGTAACACACCGACGGTAGAAATGTGTGTAGTTTAAAAGGAGAAGCCAAAGTCATGGGAACAGAGTAGAGCTGCTACATTCATCATGGCTACTAGTCTTTGCTGTGGCCGCCAAACAGTGGAAAGAAAAAGGAATCATAAGTCCACACAGACAGGTGAGTGCTGCCTGAGTGGGAAAAATTAGCTTCTTTAAAGTTTGGAACATTTTCTTGGGTCATAACTTGGTTAAGAGGTCATTTCAGGGTCACAGTTAAGGAAAAAACAGACTAGAAACAGTAATGTTTCTCAGAGAATTAGTTTTGTTGTCATGCAGATTAATTTAGAGGTTTATCTTTTAACCCCTTCACTCTTCATGTGTTATGAAGATGTGTGACTTGGAAATGCTGTGGATCCATTTCTGCTGTAGGGATACTGGGAGTTAGTCTCTGCCTCAGAGTTTATAGTGCAGGCTAAAGTAGCATATTCTTTGATAATAATCCATGTGGTAAAATCCAAGCTGAACAATGCTGACGACATAAAAATGAGTGTTTGTGAAGTTGTGATAATGCAGTTTTTAACACACATGATGCACTCGAGTGAATCAAGTCGCACCTGTGCTGAAGGAGCCAGGCTGACCAATCAAGCTCTGGCTGGACTGTGACGGTGACTTCTATTTAAATTTTGTTTAGCATTCATGAGCTTGTGTTTTTTCTCTTAGTTTTTAGTTTCAGTTTTATCCCAAAGAGTGTGAATCTGTAGATGTCATGTTGACTTTCTAACACTGAACGGTGAGAGCAAATTGTCAGAATAGTTTTTAATTCTCTGTACTCAGATATTCAATCATGAATGTTTCAACCTTGATTCTTTTGTTTTTCAGCCGTCCTGTTGTAAATTTGCGGCTGTGCTTGGGATCACTGTCCTGTTGCATCATCCAGTTAGAGCCAAACTTTAGGTGTTGGATAGATGGCCCCTAAAACATTTTGGTATGCAGAGGAGTACTTCTCGACTCAGTGACTGCAAAACAAGCCCATATCATAACCCACCACCGTGCTTGACAGCCGGTATGATGTCTTTGTGCTAAAATGTCATTTGGTTTTCACCAACACGACGCTGTGCATTACGGTGAAACATTTCTACTTTCATCTCATCAGTCCAAAGGACATTGTTCCAGAAATCTTGTGGTTTGTTCAGATGTAACTTTGCAAACCTAAAACGTGCTGCCACATTTTAGAAAGAAGAGATTTTCTCCTGGAAATTCTTCCAAACAAGCCATACTTCAGTCTTATTTTTTGATTTTTGCCGCCATGACCTTTAACATTTAAGATATTGACTGAGGCCTGTGAAGTCTGTAGCTCTTGGGTTTTTTGTTGGTTTTTTTTGCAGTTTTTCTGAGCATTGCACGGCCTGGCCTTTGGGGTGAATTTGCCGGGACATCCACTCCTGGGAAGACTCACCCACTTTTTTCCAATTGTGATTAATCTTTCTAACTGCAGACTTCACATTGTTTGGAAATGGCGTTTTAACTCTATCCAGACTGATGGGCAGCAACAGTTGCTTCTTTAAGATTATTGCTGATGTCTTTCCTCCTTAGTGTTGTGTTAACACACACCTGAAAGCTTCAGACCAGCAGAAGTCCAAAGCTTGCTTTTAATCAGTGAATCAAGTGTATTTGTCTAGCAGCACTTGGCTAATACTTGCCCTCTATTCCTATGAAAGCAGTAAATGTGTATTTAAGTTTAACACAGTGCTTCTGCATTTCAACACAGTGTAATATGTCATGCTGTTTTTCACCTGAGGTTGTATTTACCTAATCTTAAGCCCTGTTATGGATCTGATAATATTTATTATATCCACATAATTAAACCATAGAAATTAAAGAGGGTGCGCTTTCTTTTTACCGCGACTGTTTGTACAGAGACTTTCTCAGTAGAAGGGAGGGGCCGAGGAAACGGGACGAGTGTAATCACTCAAGAAATGTTGACCGGTGTGCATATGAAAGAAATAGGGAGGGTCTAGAAATACAGCTGAGGATTAGGGAAGTGATATTCTGCTCCGTACCTGTGGAGATGAAGACCTTAAGCGAGGAAGAGGAGAATGGACAGAGAGTCAGGATGAAAGAATGCGCAGGAGAGAGGTTTGTCTGTATTTCGCTGGAGGAGATGGAGAGCTACTACAGATACAGCCGCTGCTGTCAACGGCTGCACAGTGAGTTTCGCCGAGGTGTTTCTGTAAGATTTAAGGTGTTCTGCTTCATGTCACTGAGCTCATGTAAGACAGGAACCTGGAGTTGTAATGTCACAGATGACAACTTTGAGCTGCAGTTGGATTTTGGACATCAGAAATTCACTTACTGCAGCACACAGGTATAGGCCATTGCTTTTGTAGTGCAGGTAAATTGCAAGAAATGTAAAATAATAAAAATAATAATTTTTTGGAAATGATCGTCGTAAATCGTCTCTTATGGAATAACTTCCTGCTATTTTTAATGCTTTACGTTAGCATTAAATAGCCTAACCAGACATCAGGGTTTAGAATGGCTTTTGTAAAGGTTTCAAAGATTTCTTAAAATATTCACAAGAGCACGATGTTTAGTTTCTGCAGTGCTCTCAGGCTGCTCTGGAGAAAATCAGAACACATGACAAAATGAAACGAACCTTGCGCTCACAAAGTTAGTGGGTTCATTATGGGTTGACTTGGCTAAATCTTGGCTTCCCCCTCTTCACAATTTATTTTATAATAATAATAATGATAGAAGATTTTCTCTGCAGTCTTGATGGTCAAGCTTATAATTCACCCATAGCTGACCAGTTCATCTTTAGTCATTCGTCATACTTATAACTGTGTGAAGAAGGGGAATGAAGATGCACAAGAAAACATGGCAACACTGTCAAATGGCTCTTGCGACTTCTTGTTAGAGGAAGTACATGTGGCAGAAAGCATTACAGTATCTGCTAGATCCTTATTTACACAAGGTGGTTCAGTAAGTTGACATCAGTACTTGAAAGGTGTGTGTCCGTGTGTGTGTCTCCATCCAGCATGTATGCATGTGGGAAGCGTGCAGCTTTTGATATTTTTTTGTGTGTGTCTGTGTGTGTTTTAGATCTTTGCCTTTCAGGGATATTTCAAGTCTATTTTGGGCCATTTTGATATGTATATTTTTAGTACAAGCTATTCTTGAAATACTTTATCACAAAGCTAGTGCTGTGTTTTGTTTTTTTCCTTCTTCATCCTGTTTTCCACCTTATTGTAGCTTTATCAAGTCATATTTCTATCCCCTGTCAAGCTGGAGTCTTGGGGCCATTCGTCCAATGTCAGGAATGCTAAAGTTCTCTAAGATAGAAAATCACAGCAGATATTCAAAGGTAGTAAGTGCTTGAAACGCATTTGCCACAATTGATAATCAGCTGTTTTCCTTATTACTTTATGTGGGAATTTCTTGAATCATTTCTTGTAATTTCTTGAATCCTCATGACAGAGATCAGTCTTCCCCTTAAGTACCAAGCCTTCCTCTTTCATGGGTAGTCTCATGATAAACAACTGAGATCATTTGTCATCATTGGGTGTTGTTTTTGTTTCGATTCAAACTCCTTCAAGTTCTCATTTGCAATAACATTTCTTACATTTTTCCAAAGTTTTTAAAGAGACTCCAAGTGGCATATTTCTGGACTACAAATAATCCAAAATTTTAAAAAAATACAGTCTTTAAATATGATTGGCCAGAAGCTGATTTTGTAGTTTGAAAATCACAAATAAAATCTCATTTAATCATTCAGTTCAGTTCAGTTTAATCCAGTTTAATTTATATAGTATTAAATCACAGCAGTAGTCACTTCACTTTATGTTGTAACATAAAGAACCCATAATAATAGAGACAGACCTCGACAATCAGACGACCTCTTATGAGCAAGCACTTGGCGACAGTGGGAAGGAAAAACTCCCTTTTAACAGGAAGAACCATCCAGCAGAAGAGGGGAGGCCATGTGCTGCGACCGGTTGGGGGCAAGGGGAGAGAGACAGGACAATAGACACTGTAAAAGTGAACCAGAGATTGATAATGAAAAGAAGTGAGTAAAGAAGAAACACTGTGCATCATGGGAATCCCCTAACAGCCGAGGCCTACTGCAGAGTAACTAAAGGAGGGTTCAGGTTCACCTGATCCAGCCCTAACCATAAGCTTTGTCAAGTTTTAAGCCTAATCTTAAAAGTAGAGAGGGTGTCTGTCTCTTGAAAGTGGGAGCTGGTTCCACAGAAGAGGGGCCTGAAAGCTGAAGGCTTTGCCTCCCATTTTACTTTTAAATACTCTGGGAACAACAAGTAAACCTGCAGTGCGAGAGCGAAGAGCACTAATGGGGTCATGATAAGATGGAGCCTGACAACTCAAGACCATGTATGTAAGGAGAAGGATTTTTAATTAGATTCTTCATTTAACAGGAAGCCAATGAAAATAATTTAATATGAGAGAAATGTAATCCCTGTCAGTGTATTGAACCAAACGGTCCAGTTGGAAAATGTAAAAACGTCCTGTTATGGGGCAATACTGAGGTATAATGGGAACGATGTGAGTCTTCAATTATTGAAGTCTTCAAAGCAATAAAAGATAGCAGCAGTTTAAATGCGGTCTGTTTGATCGGCTGTAATGTTTTATTGATGTCTGAGTAAAATATTTTAAACTTGTTAGGTAGAGAACATAGTTGGCTTGCTTCACTCAATCACTGGTTGTAATGCTGCTCTGCAGACAGCTCAGAGATTATGATAAACAATGCATCTGGAGCTCTGAAACAGTGGGATGATACCATGTTTATCTCCTCTGTGATAGGCTGACTGATATATCAGTTGGATGCCATAAAATACAGTCATATGAACAGTTAATTGATTAAACGAACCTGGCAGCAATACGGCACATCACGTTTTTACATAAATGATCTAATATATGTAAACAGTGTAATGAGATAAGATAAGCCCCTCTTGATTGAAAGAGTGGAAATCCAGGTGTTGCAGCGTCTGGCCCACTTAGGCGGTGATTTCTGCAGCATGAAAGAATTCCAGGGTGATGCTACACTTTAGCTTGTTGATGTTATTACTTTGTTCATAAACAAAAAAAATGTTGTGATGACTTTTAGGGGAATTTTAAATCTGAGTAACGTTTTCTGTGGAGCTAGTTTCAAATTGCTTTATCCAGAACTGCTCGAGTGATATTGAAATTTGCTTGAAAACGTGATGGTATGGCCTGCACTGCCATAGAAAGGCCTTAGAAAGAATAGCTTCAGAGATAGGGGCTGAACTGTAACACAGATTCCCAATTATGGGGTGTACTCAGGGCCATGTAACTACATAAATTAGATGAATGGCTTTGAAAATATTAGAGCTTGAAAATCAAATCAAATCAAATCGCTTTTATTGTCACATCACATGTGCAGGTACACTGGTACAGTACATGTGAGTGAAATTCTTGTGTGCGAGCTTCACAAGCAACAGAGGTGTGCAAAAGTACAATAAGATAAGAACAAGCAAATATAAGAATGGCTAAATCTGAGAATTATATGAATAAATATATGTACAATATGAGAGTGTATGCATGTTTCTGAATGTGTATACTAAATATGTACGTCTACGTGTGTGTATATATATATGTGTGTGTGTGTGTGTGTATACATATTTTACAAATTAAATAGAGTAAAAATAAAATAAATATATAAAATATACAGAGGTTGGTAGTTGGATATTGTGCAAAACAAGTGGCATTTATATACAGTGTGGAGTGCATAATGTTGAAGTTGGAGTATGGAGGGAAAAGTGTATTTTCATTGTGATATTCAAAAAAATGGCATCATCTAACAACTTCAGTTTGACTTTTCTAGAAAGATTTAGTGTCTGATACAGCCTAAATTTCATTTGACGGTGTTCATTTGACATGGAATGAGGCTGTAGTGAATTAGTTTTGCCTTAAATATTTAGATCACGTCAGCCTTTATCAGTGACATGCGCAGCTGTTTTGAACAAAGTTCCTTAAATCTCTTGATTCTCGCTGATGAATACTGATCATCACAGAACTCACAGGTCAAACTAAGGGCTTGATATGCGTGCATTTGTTTCCTGTAGAGAGATGCACGCATAGCATGGTGATAAATTTTGCTTTGTGCAGGGATAAGTGCGACATCTATCACCATCTACAGATAAAATTGACATGTTCCTTTTGGCCTTCAGCCTTTAACCGAGCCACACGGCCTGCTTTCTGTCAAGTTTCGGTTGATGTTGAGTAAATACTGTCCACCATATGGAGAAGAGGTGACAGAAAACAGCAATGTGGAAAGTGAAGGAAGGGAGAGGAGTCCAGTGGACATGTGAATGTCTTTGTTTTTCAAACTGAATTTGTTAGTTTTGTCTTCTGTGCTTTTACACTGCGGACATTTATAATTCGGAGATCGCTTCTTAAATAAACAGCCCAGTATTTATCAAACTATAGAGATGTTCGCACCTTTTTATTTCCTTACTCTGCCTCCGCTGCTTTTTTGGGCCTATGAGTCATTTCACAATTGCCGTCTTCCTGTTTATGCTGTAGCCGGCCTATAGTGTTTGATCTCGAAGCGGAAGGATTCAATACTGTTCTCTTTGTAGGCACGGATGCTGGGGAGGAAAGTCTCACAAAAATAATCAAGCTGTAAGTTATTCTAGCTGTAGTCTGCACTGCTTCCCTAATGCACACACATACAGGTACAACTAGTCTTCCTCTTCCACCGTATGCACACACCGATGTCTGCTCTGCATCCCATGTGCACAGATGCACATTTCCACAATTCCAAATCGACCCATTTTCTGCTTTATGGTCGCCATATTTTGCAGGCTGTTTTTCTTTCTAAGCCGTAATTTCAAAGAGGAAGTCCTGGAAATAACCTGATTTAAATTTGATTTGGCTGCTGCTTGTTTTTGATGATATGACATTTTCAAAAAGAGAAGCATGTGATGAAGTTCATCATGTGCTGATTTCAGAAGTTGGGAGTGTTTAGTCGGGAGATTGAGGTTATCAGCGGTTTTGGCAAGTTAACAAATTACATTACCAGGATTAAATACACAAAGACCAGCATTTTAAATAAAATGACCTTATTAGACGTCTAATATAATAATATTTATATCGATATTGATTAATAGATTGATAGAGCTATGCATAGAAACACACATTCTAGCACAGAACAGATGGGATACATATATGCAGTACTCACAGCTTTCCTGTAATTTCTCTAAGTACTCTTAAGAAATAGTTCTGCAGGCTTCTTGAAGGACATTCAAAGCTCTTCTGTGGATGTTTCTGCCTTTTGTTCTGTTCTCTGTCAATATGATCTCACACGGCTTCAATAATGTTGAGGTCTGGACTCTGGGGAGGCCAATCCATGACTGATAGTGTTTCACTGTGTGTTTTTCTATCTAAGTTTGCTTTTACTGCATCACTGTCATGCTGGAAGATGTATCCCCACAGTAACCGCTGTTACAGGAGCCACCATTCACATATCAGTGAAAAAAACTGAAATGAAAAGTAATCACTATACATTTAGGAAATCTGAAGGCAGCTCACAATGATGGTGATAACTTTGCTGCGGACTTCATGTAAATTGTAAATGTTAAGGGGTGGAGGTGTAAACTGATGATGAGTGGGTGAAACTGCATGCATGATAAAGTGGTAGAGACAGGAAGTGAGCTATTAAAAATCCTCTGCCTTTTCCTGTGCAACAGCCAACGTGCTCTATCTTCTAAATCTGACATGATGTAAATGTACACGTACGCCCACAGGCCTCCATCCTGACACAGCTTCCTTCATGTATGCCAGCTCTTAAAGGACCTTCGGCCATTATTACACGAACATGTTTTAAAAAAGGCTCCAGCCTTTCATTTATTGATAATCTCATCTCAGACAAGACTGAGATTCATGTTTAATTTAATATCATTGTCAACCTTACACAACCATCATTTATGTCTATTTTTTGGAACTTTCACCACTCTCTCTATGATTTCTACCTGCTGAAATATTTTAATATTTGGCCTAAAAAACTTGTATAATTATATGTCTGACCTGGTGTAGTGGTTGCGTGCGCTAGGAAAGTGAACGCATGGCGTCCCCAATCCATGCATACGACATTATGACGCTTTTTATGTAACATGAAAAGTTTTTACTGGTATAATCACCAACAATCTGATGTGGCACAGCCCTAGTGTGGACTTTAGCCTTTGTAACTTTGCCACCTACATACACAGAAGACTTTATAATAGTCTAAAGCAGGAATGTTGAACTCATTCAGAAGTTTAACTACATATTTAAAATACCTGACATACCCTAATGTGAGAAATATAATTACAGTTTCAGCAGAAGGTCTCAGTCTTTCTATGTGATGGCAACAGCATGAACACATAAGTTAGTAAAATGAAAGAAAACTTTCTGCTGTCATTAGAAAACTGTACTCTTAATACACAAAAGTTGTCCTTCTGTATATTTTAATTTCAGGCCAATTACAAAAAGAACAACTTTAATTTAATCTATTACTTAATTACTTTAGTGTGGTATGAATGACTATTGTGGAGGTCTTTACCAGAAAAGCTCTAAAAAATGCAAAATCTATGCCCTCCTTCACATTTTCCAGAGCTAACCAGGGTCAGACTGGAGTCTTTGCCAGGTCAATTCTGGACCCCGAGCCTTATGTTTGACAGCCGTGCTCTAAAGGAAATGAGATAAATGTACAGTCACTTTCTGGCAGAGCAGCACATATTTCACTTTGAAAGAAGATACTGTTTTAAGGCGACTTAGGAGTTAATGAGTGTTTTTATCACAAATTTGAATTGATTACATTTTTTTCTCAGATTTTTTTGTATATAGAAATGAAGAGTAACGTAGCAGTAGTAGTAAAATAAAGCATGTTGAAACCCACTAAATCTGAGAGTGTTCAGCGGACGACCTTTCTGAAAACTGTACATGCTTGCCGTCGTCTGGTTGTGCTGTTGTGTTTGCCTCAGCAAGGCTGTCGAAATTTTCAGTTTGTGTGTGAGAGTGAAGCAGGGGGTCCCCCTGCTGACCCCAGTGGCATTATGTGTGTCTTTTGTGCCTGTACGATGGTGCGAGAGAAGCGCAAGAAAACAGAGGCTTCCATTTCAACGCGTGTTTGTTTTATTTGCTTACATTTGTGTACATACTCTGCTCTTGTTTTAAAGGAACCGCGTGCCAAAATCTCAAATTACATTTAAGCTAATTTACGTCTGTTTGGTTACACGAAGAGGCTGAATCAGGAAGACAGACAGACTCCTAAAAGCTGATTAGCATTGGCCAAGAGATCCTTTGTTTACAGTGAATTTAGATCATATTACATGCTGCCTGATATTCAAGACAAATATTACTGAAGGCAAATTGTACATTTAGTACAATTAAAAAGTGAAAGTAATTTATTATTATTATTATTATTATTATTATTATTATTATTAATAATAATAATAATAATAATAATAATAATAATAATAATAATAATAATAATAATAATAGACTTCCATGTTCTCTTCCATGTTCTCAGCCAGGGGGCGGGCTGGATCTTCCAGAAGCTCCGCCCCCGGCTGGCACAGACAGAGGGTGTGTGTGAGTGTGTGTGTGTGTGGGGGCTGTGCTGAGCAGTGACAGCTCAGTCAGCGGCTGGAGCAGAATGGACTCCCGTAACTTCCACCGAGATGTTCTCTGACAGAATATGCGGCCGTGCGTGAGCGTGTTTTAACTCTGTGTGTGTGTGTTAGAGGCGGGGAGGTGGACACACACACATGCACTGCCTAAACAAACAATGGCATTGAACAGAGTGTCTCAACTCTGCCACGAAATCACCAGGCTATGGCTGCAGCTGAAGATGATGACAGGTAGAGTGTGTCTGTATAAATGTGTGTGGTTGTCTGCTTTTGGGCAAAGATAAGATTGTGGGAATTCTGCAGGTGTGTTTCTCTTTGTATGCATTTAGTTCTTGCTCTGTTGACTCAGTGCAGTTGTTACCTGTGCACTCTGGTGTCAGAGGTAAACCTGGTGAGAAAGGAGAGCCATCTGTCCACTTAAGATCTTAGATAACAAAAAACAGACTAATGAGGGTAATGACTGACTGAGTTAGCCAATCAGACTTGATCATCATCTAGTGAAGACTGTAGCAGCACTGAAACTGAGCCGAAGCACGTGCAAGATTGCTGAAAATATGTCTAGAGTAACCTGGTGTAGACCTAAAGTGTAGTAGATCCTTTCAACATGTTGCTGCTATGGTAAATGGCAATGCATTGTCTTAAAAAATGTTGCTTTTTTTCCTGAAAAGGTCATATTGATAAAACTAATGCAGAGATCAGCAGGGAAGTGAACTTTCAGAAAATAAAGACTATTGTAGTGAAGGCTGTTGTTGTGGTAGAATAGAAACCTTTTTGACACATAAACCCATCAAAGTTGAGGCTGTGTGAGAGATCACTCATGTCATGAGGAGCTGGTGAGGGTAACCCAATTTATGAATGAAGGAAGGAGATGAGTGAGCATGGTCTGACATTGATTTTTGTCTCACTGCACAAAGATGCTCTTCCTGCTAAAGGCAGTATGGTCCATCAGACGGTTACATAATCAAATCTGAAGTGGACAGTGCATTTTGTCCCGAGGTCCTGTTTGTGCGTTGAAGCGAGGTGTGTGTGTGTGTGTTTATACAAGGTCTGTTTACCCACAGTTACAGTACTCAGTGGGGCACGCTGACAGCATGTTAATCACTTTCGTCCCATTAACTAACACAGTGCGTTTCCTCTTGTCAGTTGGAAGCAGCGTTGGGACAAAACGCTTTTGAGACTTTGAATGTCAACATCTCCTCCCCCTTATTTCCACCCTCTGTGCGTGATTGCGCGCACGTCATTTGACTCCATCTCATCTATTTGGCCTTTTTTTTTAGTTTGCTCTGTTGTGGAATAATGGAAAGCTAAAAAAAGCCGCAGAGTTTATATGAATCCATAGAGATTTTGGTCGAGCCTTTCATGGCCCCTCAGGTGTGTGTGCAAAGTAGTGTTTGTTTTGTGAGCCTGTTTGGTGTTGCTGTGCAGAGAGAGAGCGTGTTTGATCTGCTGGCAGATGGGCTGAAGTTATCTCACGAGCTTAGCCCGTTCATGCACGGGCAAACACACCGCAGAGGTATCAACCTTTCCTTTCTTACTTTTGCCAAGTCGAGATTAGAAATCGGCAAGTCGTGACTGTGTCCCGATAAGGCCACTGATATACGTGTGTATGTCAGTGCCTTATGATCTCAGAAACAGGAAGCATTAACATCGAGTTAAAATCCAATGTTTGCGCTGGATTTAGCAGCAGTAGCTGCTTTTCTATAAAGTTGATTTGTTTGATCCTAGAGTGGCGCACACACACACACACACACACACACAGACACGCACACACTAAGCAAAACATATTTAATACAGTCAAAAAGCTAAATTAATCTCTCATGATCTCAGTGAGCAGGAGTTTGGGTTAATAATAAAATGCAACAAATTAAGTGTATTGAATACAAGTGACACATTTGTCAGGCTAATACAGTTTCAGTCAACCTTAGGGACCTCTTGCTGTTTAATATTGCTTAGAAGATGCACCCCGAAATCCCAAAAAGTGTGTGTGTCATTTTAATGTGACTTTTTGGTGAATTGACAGGCTTCTGTGTGTCTTTGAATGCAGCTTTATATCTAAGCTTGCAAGCATTAGCTCATAACTTAGCACTCATTTCCATATCATTCAAATATGATCGCTTCTGACTCCAATAAAACGCCATGCTGATGGCCCGAATGCCAGACTTCAGCCTTCAACCGTAAAATGGAAGTCCATTAACAAACTGTTGATGTTCTTGTGGCTATGACCATCTGTTTTATACAGTCTATGACTTTTTGGTAAACATTTCCCATTCATGTAAAAAAAAACCCTGCAACTTTGCATTTGTTATAGTTATGTTACAAGTGCTAGAAGGTACAGGTAGATAGTGCATTTTAATGCGATAACAAAAAAAAGGACACTGACACAAAGGCTCAGTCTGGATCCTGGACTTCCCGTGCTGTTTTGGTAGAGCCATTACTGGCCAACTCTTTTACATACTACACTGCAGAGCTTGTAGCCTCTTCTGACACTGCTGAAAAATACATTCTGTCATACATGTAGTGCAAACTCACTGTCCTGGGTCAGGAAGAAGCAGAACTAAATTTCTGCCTCTTCAGCAGGCTCTACTAAGCTTTAAAAAGCATTCTAACTTCCTCTGAAGTATCGCTGACCTTTTAACCATGACCCACTCGGCTTCAGATCAGATTTCTTTGCTAGCCAGTATCACGGCACTGGATTACTCTTCAAAGTTGACTTTCCTCTGCAAATATCAGAGTTGAAGGGCTTTCGTCAAAGGTGGAGCATTAGACGCCTATAATCACATGTAAATTATACTAAAGCATTCTGCAGGTCATACAACCTTGACTACATGGAGAAACTACACCAGAGAGGGAAAATATCTGGAATCTGTGATGACTTAATGATGCTAAATCCATCTTGAAGTGAATCTGGCTCAGCGTTAGTGACTTTTAAGACTATTCTAAGAAATAAGTCTTACTTCCAGGACATGATGTCAATATATTTAAAAAAAAAAAGTGGTGGTGTTAGCTTTTCTCTGCAACTGGAGGGTCCTTTTCAGGCAAGTCAAAACACAGGGCTATTGGATTCCTTCCTTACTGGCTGCCTCCTTCTTTTTCTCTCCTAGTATGTAATTTCCCCCCCTTTTTTTTCTTCCTCCCCACTGTCTTTCACTTCTCATGTTCTTTGTTCCGTGTAATGACTGGCAGCTATGGCCAGAGGCAACTAAAAAAGGGCTGCTGTTATATCTGCTGGTTTTGCGCTCAGCTCGTGCTATTACTGTATGTTTTCTTTTTTCCTCTCTAGTGGTGGGGAGAGGGGGAGAGGAAGGGAGGAGGACCTGGATTTTAAACCCACAAAATTGCGAGTACATGCTTTGTAGTTTAGTGAGGTGCACCACAGATTTACCGACGGCTCCCAGCCCATTTGGGAGTTTCTAGATTCTGAAATTCCCACGACGGAGCTCAAGTCTGTAGCCAAGATCAGGTAATGTTTGTCACCTGGTGGGGTTCAGGAGGGTCACATCAATTACTGAGCCACCTAGATGGCTCAATTATTTACAAATTACCTTATGGAATGGCGGGTCTGGTTCATGCTGACGCACTCAGACACTCGAGTCATTTCACACTGTTGCACTTGCTGCAAAAATAAAGGAAAGACATGGTCTGGTTGTTTTAACAGCGTGTGAGCGTAAATAGACTGAAATTACCTTTAACTAATAGGTGAATTCCTTTTCTTGTACTTGAAGGTGGTGCATGAACCCATTTGAAGCCTCAGCATTTTTTTATTTTGTATTTTTTGGAGCCAGACGTGACCATATGTGGATGAGAAGGTGGCGTGCTAATGTTAGCAGCTGGAACTAGAATACTTCCATGCTTGATTGGAAAGGAGCATCAGTGGGCCACATGGGTGCAGTTCAGTCACACACTTGCTAATTAGTGCTAAGTTAACAGACTGATAAAAAATAAGTTTCACTTGTTAAAGCTGATGTACATGTCCTCGATGCACCGTGCAAAAGTTGACGCTTTGCTTCCTATTTTGGGCGCTTGCTCTGAACTGCAGAAGCACATTTTCTGAATAAAGAACGATTCTGCACAAACTTGTCTTGACGTCAGCAGGCAATAAAGGGCTGCATTCACTTGTGTAACACAAACCAATATTATTATTGTTTCTTTAAAAAGCTTAATGCTGCCTGAAAGGGTACGTGTGTGTATTCATTTGCAGATTTTTGCGAGTGGCTTGAACGCACTTTGCTTCGGTGCAGAGTGGGAACCATGCCTGAGAGGGATTGTGTGTCCGTGTGTGTGTTGTGATGGCAGCGCAGACTGTAGACAGAGGGACAGTAGTGTGTTGTTTTGCTGAGATGATGATGCCACCATCTATTCAGTAGATTGGGGCTTGCTGCCAGTGACCGAGTAAAGCCTAAAGCTATTGTTCTGGATTTCTAACTGCAGTGGACTGGACTCAGAGGACATCGCTTTCATCTTCTTGGCCTTTTTAAGTTGAAGATTTAATCTTAATCTTTTGCCAAGAAAAAGCTTGTAAACTGTACATTTGGTGATTTAAGGTGGCTGCAAGCGATTGGTTTGGAGAGTAGGTAAAAAATAAATCCAGAAATTGACATATTATTTTTTTCACCACCAGTGAAACTATTTTTTCTTTACACTTCTAAATATAAATAACTTGTACACAAATCCAGTCGTGATAACCCTTTACAGCCAAATGAAACAGTTGCAAACCTGAAACATGATATATCGGACCACCTGTGTCTGTGGGGTCTCCTTGGCAGGGCGTGGAGGTCCTGGAAAACACACTTGGATAGGCATGTTGTTCAGCTTTGGCAAATGTAAATAATAAGTAATAATTCACCTGGAGTCTATTCAGTGAAACCTATGTGCTCCAGCTGACTGAACACTTACTGCTGTAGCTTCAGACATCAAATAAAAACATGTTTTTTGACCTGCTAATCTTTCTTGAGCCCTGGTAGTTGAAGCTTTGGGTGTGGGGATGGGCACCAAATTCACATGCATTCCAGATCACTGTTGGCCCTGTGACCCAGTTGTTTGGCACGGTGTGTGTGCATGCCAGCCCTTATCCTGTGTTGGTGTGTGTGTGTGTGGTAGAAGCACCACAGCAGTGACAGATGGAGCGTTGGTAAACCCGGACTATAATGCCAGATAATAAAGCTTGGATTCCCTCACATGTACACACACACACACACATACACAGCTGCAGAATGGTTGTGTTGCTTCTCAGCATGTAACTCACACAAATGTGCACACAACTGGCCATCTCTCTGAGCTGGTATTTAACGCCAATGCAACAACTTTTAGCCCTGCATGCCACGCCCTCACCAGATTCCCCTACCTAGTGCCTTCGAGTCTACATTCCAAGTCGGTCCTTTTCCATTTGGTGCATACCATAGCAGCAGATGCAGAGCTTAAGGTCTCAGTGACGCGCCTGAGTGCTGGTGGACATGTGTCTCAGTGAAATTCATCCTGTCTGCTTCAGGTTTTCCATCAGTTTGATCCTTTTACAATCTAAATGATTAATTTTGTGTTAAGAATCTAAATCAAGTATCACTGGTCCATGGTTGACTTCTTTCTCTTGTTGCAACCATAAACACGTAATCTAAAATGTACTAAACATTATAAACTACATACTAGAAGAGGGTTAAAATGGGGTTAACAACATCTATAGATTGCAGCATCAACAACCAATCATTTACCAGTTTATCTGTAATGATTAGGGATGGGTATCGTTTAGGTTTTATCCGATACCGGTGCCAAACCGGTACTTTTGAAACGGTGCCGGTGCTTAAACTGTGCTCAAACCGGTGCTTAAAGAATGGAGAACACAAAATTGGTCCAAAAACCTCTCGTGTTCAGCTGTTTTTTTTTTTTGTAAAAAGATAACAATGTTAGCCTTTTCTGCAGCTATGGGGTATATATGGTATCACTCTTGGCTGGAAGCAGTGCTTAAACAATGGAAAAAACACAAAGTTTGTCCAAAAACCTCTCATGTTTTCCACTTTTTCTTTGGTCATTTTAGCCTTTTTGGCCAGGGTGAAGGGAGTATCTGCCACCAAACAAGAAGACAGCCGCATGTAACTATGACAATGTTTGCTAGTTCACCTTATATGCATTAATGTAATAACGTGGTTAGCCTACTCAACGTAAATTACACACAAACAACATTAAGCTACTCACGCAGAGAAGAACGGCTGCTGCTGCATCATCATCTTCATCATTTCTGCTATACTGGCAGGGCTAGGGGCCAGGACTCTCCTCTTCGGGTTTTTGGGGCATGTTGCTAACTCCAGGTCCGATAACAGGCACCACACCCGCAGTAGATGTGCACGGTGTGAGGTCTCGCAGCAAGCTATCAAATACGGCGCATTTTTCGGCTTTAAAAAAAACCCGCTATGCGTCGCCAGGTGTTTCATCGGATTTGAGGTGTTACCTCCTTTGACAGTATCACCTTAAAGCACTTGTTGCAGGCTGCTGAGTTTACATATTTTGCTGTGAAGTACAGCCAGACTTTTGACCGCTTCGCCTTGGGCATTTTTAATCTGTAGCTCTGCTCTAAAAGAACGTACGTACCTGGACCCGCCTACTATCCTCGGAAACGTAAAATGATTGGCTAGAATTTAACCGGCACCGGATACCGGTACCCATCCCTAGTAATGATAAGGGCAGCACAGAATTGGCGCAGGCTGAGATTTGAGCCCTAACAAAACACAGGCACAACATTAGGGGGAACAAAAGGTTTAAATGTTGCATTTTAAGCGGGCCCTATGGCCATCAGTGGACCGTAATAACACTTCTCCATTTGCTTATGTCTTGTTGTGTCTATCTAAGGTTCTCTCTGTATGTTGTGCACCTCTGTGTCCAACCACATCCTGGCTGTTTTTGTTTGCGCGGTCCTCAGTGAGGGTCATGTCTATGCACTCGTGTGTATAGTCACGTGTGTTTGACTGCACTCCAGTCAGCTATCTGGCTTCCTGCGGCTTTGAGCTTTGACCAGCCATCGATGCTGGCAGCCGTCAACAAGCAGAGAACAGCTGGCTGCCGTCTTTGAACCGACAATGTGTGTTTAGTGATGAAAACCTGTAGGAGCATGACTGCAGAATAAAGGAACAGGATGTGTGTGTCCATCTGGGTGATGGTAATACAATGTATTGGCGACAACAGTCTGGCTTTTATAGGACTTAATTGAGCTGCTGCCTTTCATTCTCCTCAGAGTTGGGGTGACACGTTATTAATCCTGAGAATCATTTCTCATATGACAGACAAATAAACATTTATCTTAATATGACATTGAACTTCCCCACACAGTAAATACAGTAAGCATAAAAGGAAGCTCATGTGACAGTCTTCTTACTCGCATGTACTCTCTTCCTTTTTTCAAATATACTCCAATATATTTAGACTTTGCTGCCAACTGTGTCTGCTTTTTTTGCTTTTGATTTGCACATCTGCAATAACCGCAATAACTCTGTAGCAACAGCAACATTAATTCTTATAACAAAAACAGTTTTACGGTTTTCATATTGAGGTAAATGCTCTACAATAATACAGAGAACTCCAACAATCATCACCTACGGGCATGCATCTAGTGACTGGGCGAAGAAACCAAAACCCCTTTTGGTTGGGGCTCAATAACCTCAGTTTTATCTGAATTTAGGAGCAGGAGTTCAGGGGTCATGTAGGTCTTTATGTCTTTAAGGCAGTCTTGCAGTTTGATTAATCGTTGCGTGTCATCTGGCTTCGTTGAAAGATAAAATTGGGTGTCATCTGCATAGCATTGAAAATGCATGATGCCTTGTAATAATATTGCCTAAGCGAAGCATGTATAATGTAGATAGAACTGGTCCCAGGACAGAAACCTGTGGAACCGGCAGAGCTGCCATGAAGGAGAACAAAACTACATGAACAAATGTAAAAGAAAGTTAATAGCTGTGATTTGAAAACACAAGCTGCGGCATGTGCAGCAGGTCAGTGCTGAAGCCGCAACTTTGCAGAATGTTTGACGTTTGAATAATATTCACGTCAGTGTTCTCCTGCCAACATTGGACTGTTTACAACCTTTCAGATCACGAGACTCCACATCATCTGTAGTGTGACGGTGATGCTGAGAGAACATGCTCAACATCGCATAATGTTGGATGCTGTGCGTTTTATGGTTTTAAACTGTGGCGCTCCTCCTGACCCTCTGCCACAGGGAGATCACATCCACGGTATCGGCTAGCGTCAGGCCAACACATTAAATATGTAGGCATGTGTAAAGAAACCCTGTCCTCCATTTCATCTTATTTAGACGAGAGCACCTATACAGTTGTTTTTTCCCAACTGCTTCCTTTTCCCTCTTTTCACCTTTTAAATCCAGGTCTTTTCCTCCCTCATATATACAGTGGGGCAAAAAAGTATTTAGTCAGCCACCGATTGTGCAAGTTCCCCCACTTAAAATGATGACAGAGGTCAGTAATTTGCACCAGAGGTACACTTCAACTGTGAGAGACAGAATGTGAAAAAAAAAATCCATGAATTCACATGGTAGGATTTGTAAAGAATTTATTCGTAAATCAGGGTGGAAAATAAGTATTTGGTCAATAACAAAAATACAACTCAATACTTTGTAACATAACCTTTGTTGGCAATAACAGAGGTCAAACGTTTACTATAGGTCTTTACCAGGTTTGCACACACAGTAGCTGGTATTTTGGCCCGTTCCTCCATGCAGATCTTCTCAAGAGCAGTGATGTTTTGGGGCTGTCGCCGAGCAACACGGACTTTCAACTCCCGCCACAGATTTTCTATGGGGTTGAGGTCTGGAGACTGGCTAGGCCACTCCAGGACTTTCAAATGCTTCTTACGGAGCCACTCCTTTGTTGCCCGGGCGGTGTGTTTTGGATCATTGTCATGTTGGAAGACCCAGCCTCGTTTCATCTTCAAAGTTCTCACTGATGGAAGGAGGTTTTGGCTCAAAATCTCACGATACTTGGCCCCATTCATTCTGTCCTTAACACGGATCAGTCGTCCTGTCCCCTTGGCAGAAAAACAGCCCCATAGCATGATGTTTCCACCCCCATGCTTCACAGTAGGTATGGTGTTCTTGGGATGCAACTCAGTATTCTTCTTCCTCCAAACACGACGAGTTGAGTTTATACCAAAAAGTTCTACTTTGGTTTCATCTGACCACATGACATTCTCCCAATCCTCTGCTGTATCATCCATGTGCTCTCTGGCAAACTTCAGACGGGCCTGGACATGCACTGGCTTCAGCAGCGGAACACGTCTGGCACTGCGGGATTTGATTCCCTGCCGTTGTAGTGTGTTACTGATGGTGACCTTTGTTACTTTGGTCCCAGCTCTCTGCAGGTCATTCACCAGGTCCCCCCGTGTGGTTCTGGGATCTTTGCTCACTGTTCTCATGATCATTTTGACCCCACGGGATGAGATCTTGCGTGGAGCCCCAGATCGAGGGAGATTATCAGTGGTCTTGTATGTCTTCCATTTTCTGATGATTGCTCCCACAGTTGATTTTTTCACACCAAGCTGCTTGCCTATTGTAGATTCACTCTTCCCAGTCTGGTGCAGGTCTACAATTCTTTTCCTGGTGTCCTTCGAAAGCTCTTTGGTCTTGGCCATGGCGGAGTTTGGAGTCTGACTGGTTGAGGCTGTGGACAGGTGTCTTTTATACAGATGATGAGGTCAAACAGGTGCCATTCATACAGGTAACGAGTGGGGGACAGAAAAGCTTCTTACAGAAGACGTTACAGGTCTGTGAGAGCCAGGGATTTTCCTTGTTTGAGGTGACCAAATACTTATTTTCCACCCTGATTTACGAATAAATTCTTTACAAATCCTACCATGTGAATTCATGGATTTTTTTTTCACATTCTGTCTCTCACAGTTGAAGTGTACCTCTGGTGCAAATTACTGACCTCTGTCATCATTTTAAGTGGGGGAACTTGCACAATCGGTGGCTGACTAAATACTTTTTTGCCCCACTGTACAACCAAGAATACAGCTGGAGACATTTAGGAGTGTGAAATGATCCGATTTAGTGCAGCTGCATATTAATCCTGAAATGATGCGTTCATGCAGCACATATGTCTTCATCCGAGTTGTACTTAACATTAACTTAAAAGTTATTTTAACTGCTGAACAGAGCCCTTTAGAAATACAATACACTTGATAAAAGTTAATAATGGTGTAATATTTTCCTAATGCATAAGATTGCTGGGATACATATTATTTGTGCTTCAGATAAGCCCCTGAGAAAAGGATGAATGAATTTGGGAAGGGGTGTCAGAGGCCAGGGGGGAAGGGTACAAGGAGGGAGGGGGGCATTCTTTCGAGGCCCCCCATAATCACTATTTGTGTTTGGCTGCCTTGTCCCACTTCCAGTGTGTGTGTGTTGTTTGGTGGGTAAAAGGGTTTCGCTCGCAGCCTCGCCACTATAGTTTAATTTCATTCATTCCTCTGAGGACAAAGCGAGCCGTTTGAGAGTTTCAGCAGCAGTGAAAAGCTGCCCGACGCCTGAATGTCTGATATATCTGCACCATTCACCCATATAGTTCACAAACCATGAGCACTGTGCAGGTTATTTCAGCTAAATGAAATTGTTCTCTACAAATTTTCTTACATTTTTATAAAAATATGAGGTTCAATTGGGGGAGAAAAAAAATGTCTTACAAAGTAGATTTTTGCATGCAGCAGGAAACGGTTTCAAGCATTTAAAAAGGCATCTTCTTAGTTGGACGATCGCTTACTGATGCTTTCACAGCTACTTTACTGACTTGTATTTAACACTAACAGCTGCAAGTACTCATCCTAAGGCATGGCTAATGTAGGAAATGACCGACTAAAGGAGCTTTAACTCCATCTGGTTGAAATGGAAAATCCATCCATGAACTGTGACATGAAGTATTGCAAATCGCATGATCGCATCGCTTGAGATTTAGTCTGAGAGTTGGTTTTATTTTGAAATAAAACCAACTCTCTTGCTGTAAGGTCAAAGATGCGGACACTTGCACGCTTAAAGTATATTCAGAGTCAGAGAGCGCTGCACATGTCTTGCTGTTAGTCAGAGCTTGGGCCTTAGCCAGAGCTTACTGCCTGACACATTGAACTGACAGCTGGCCCAGTGATCCCACAACACTCAAACACACACTCTGACATATGACAACACACTTGCTCACACACAGTCTGCCTCCTATACTGTATATCATATACAAATAAAACCTTTCCTTTTGGATCCCCACCTCATTATCTCCTTTGTCCTTCCAGAAAACAAATTGTTCTTCATTCAGCACTCATTGCTTTGCTCAAAGGCACCATGAACTCAGATTTTAAAGCATGCCCCCTTCCTCTTTGTCTCTGCTGTAGTAGAAGCTAATTATATACAGTTGCTGGGTTTTTTTGTGTTAAATTACAGAGTGGTTGATTTTTGCTGGAAGCTCTGTGGTCTGTTTGAGTCTAATAAGTGGACCTGGATTAGTGCCAAGTCAACCATCTCTCTTTTTCCACTCTTAGACCGTTTACTTTTATCTTCCTCTGTCCTTTTTTTAAGCCGTTTCTTCTTCTGTCTTGACCCAGTCTCTGCTCCGATTCTCCTCTTCTTTTGTTTTTTCTGCAATAATCACTGCTTTTTTTTTTGGATAATCTCCTAAAATCTGTAAAGCTTTACCTCTGACTTTACCAAAGTGTGTGGGAGTTATTGCTGTACACCCCTAGGACACCATGTTCCTTCCTGACCAGAGCTACTTACAGTATACTTAGTGTTTTACTTCTTTAATAATTTTTAAAGCAAGTTCCAAGAGCATCTCAAACATCCTGTGAACAGCTGCTCATACTTTAACATACAGCATGTAACAAAGAGACGTACAGTCTGTAGCATGAGTCACTGTCTAGCCAATCGTATGCTGACACAATGTATGTAGCATTACTGAAGCTTTAAGCTCTTAATCCCAGGGGGTTGCTGCATCATATGGAGCTGCTGCATAGACTGACGGTGCCACAGATTAAAGAAGGAAATGACCAACAAACATCAGCATGCGCACAGTTTTTACAGGTAGTCTGAGGATATTTGTGACGAAGAATGCCAATTATGTGATCACCTGCAGTGCTTTAGTCTGGTATGAGTGGATTGCTTTGTTCTCCGGTGTGGTCATTCTGTCTTATTTTCCCACAGACTAAAGGTTTCACGCTGTTACAGACTGTTTTTAGTTGTTTGGCTCAAGTGACTCACAAGTCCTGGTTTATGACCGCCTGATAACATCGCCGATGGCCTCAGCTGCACTTTGTGTTTACCGTAAAATGACACATTCACACTATGGTAGTTAACAATAGACTCGCTGAACATATCGTTGTGCGTTAACATCTTTAATAACTACAGGATTAGATTTAAAGAGGGAGCAAGTAAGGCACATCTCAGAGAAATAAAGTCTAAGAAGAGAGAGTGTTAGTTTGTATAAGTCTGCGTCCAGTTCACATGTCTGACACATGTCTGATTGGCTGACAGTGTTACAGTTGGATTAGCTAGCCCTTAATAGCTTTTTGGACTGTCTATTGACATTTCTAATGTGACATCAGACGCACATTGCTTAAGAGTTGTGTGCCATATTGGATGTGATAGAACCACTGGTTGCCTTGGGAGGCTGGCGAGTGGTTCCTCCAGTTTGCCGGCTCTTGCTGGGTGAAATCAGTTGCAGAGAAGGTGCTTAACCAAAAACCTTCTAGTAATTGCTTTGATAGCTAGCACATTGTTACGGTGGCTTGTAGTTTGTCAGGTTTTTTTTTTTTTCATGTTTCATGCTGCAAACAACTCGCTAACTACTAGATAAGTAGTAGTAGAAGTTGAAGTTGTGCTTCCAGTGTTTCGAAAGGGCAGCTTTTACCATCAGGGAGGGCAGCAGGCCAGTGTTTGTAGACACCCGTCACTTCCAACTATGACCGCAGCAGCATGCTAGCGACCACAGCGATTACAAGGAGGTTTTTGCCATTTGGTTTGGAAATGCACATTTTTCCCTACTGACTGATGGCAATTAGGCAGTCACCAACTGGTCTCCAGGTTTGTGTGACGGGCATTATTCACATTATCCTACATTGCCATCATGATTGTCACATGTCCAAAATGTTAATGCCGCATGTTTAGCAGTCACATGTGTCAAAAACCTCCAAAAATGGGCATTGCACATATGAAAGTGCCTTAAAGCTCCATTCATTCTAATACCCAGCCGGGGGTTTCTGAAGCCAACTATATAGAAGTCTATGAGAGCACGACCTCACTTCTCACTAGTGCTCTGCTACACTGCAAATTTTGGTGTAACCAAGTAAATGCAGTGCTAGTATTGCTGTTCCCAATACAGATGTCGATACTTTTAACCTATAAAGGCTGCTTAGTCAAAAGATTTTGCTATGAATTATGAATGAAAAATATGCTCACTATGTCATGGTCATGGTAAATTATGGTCACCTTTGGTGTAAAATAGAAAATAAAACAGAGTGTGCTGTTGTCTATGGTTAGCTTGTCATTGTGAGTTGGAGACATCCAAAATGTTAACCTCACGGTGGCCCATTTCCATCTTTTATATGCAGTTTGTTATCAGAGAGAAAAGTGGAGCTTTTAAACCAAATCCATCAGGACACTTTCACCACAAAGCTTATCCTAGATGAGATTAAAACAGCGACTCTACTAAAGATCCTATAATCAGTCTGGTGTTGCAATTTTTGGGTCGATGGTCGCTTTATAAAAATGTGAACAGTTTGTTTGGGTTGCACTTGGATGGTAATTAATGCATCTCACTGCCAGTCCACACCATACTGCTAGTAAACCTTGCCACACTTTGCTCACACCAGCCGCGGTGCCAGCATTTGTCTGCACACACTCAGAGACACACACACACACGTAGCGATGCTCCATCATACACACTTAGATGACATTATAAATTCTCAGTTTTCATTCACAGATGCACACATGATCGGACACAGTTAACAATCCAATTCCTGTTTTTGGCATACATGGCTCACACATGGCAACCAAATCAGAGGGGGGAGAGTGCTTTTTCTCTATCTCTCTGTCTCTACATGTCTCAAAGGGCTAAATGAGATTACTGTAATCCAGCCTGACCACAGGACAGAGGGAATCCAAATGGTGTTTACTTCATCTTCATCTATTTAATCTACATTACTTTTACCCTTTTTCACTCTTTCTCCTTTTTGGATTTTCTCATTTTACTCCCTCCTTTTTTCATGTGCCCTGCCCTCTTTATTTCGCCCTACTTCCCATGCTCCTCCCCTTTTACACCTTCCACATATATATATTTATATATAAACACACTTTTAAAAAAAAAAGTTCAGCTGTTGGTTATATTGGCAAAAGAGTTGACAGTGGATTTTGGTTTGGAGACTTTGTTTTCTAACATGCTGTTTTCTGTTTCTGTGTTTAGATGACATCGTGCAAAAGAATGATACTCCTATGTATGCAGCACAAATCGGCTCTGAACTCCAGAAACAGTTTGCCATCCTGCCAGGTTGGTTTGATATTATACACATGCACAAAGTGGCAGTTAATTATTTTAAGACATACATAACAAAACTGTTGGTGCAATTTAAAAAAATATATAAATGTCTCTGGCAGCAAAAACACTTCCAGGATTTTTGCTGGAAGGACATGAAGGCGGATATGTCCAGCAGATTCCAAAAATAGTTCCGCTCATGCTTACATGACAGCCAAAGCGACACTTTGTGAAAGGCTTTTAACCATCCATCCATCCATTCGCTTCCACTTATCCTTTTCAGGGTCGCGGGGGGCACTGGAGCCTATCCCAGCTGTCATAGGGCGAGAGGCGGGGTACACCCTGGACAGGTCGCCAGTCTGTCGCAGGGCCAACACACAGGGACAGACAACCATTCGCACAATCACACCTAGTGACAATTTGGATTATCCAATTAACCTATCCCCACAAGCTGCATGTCTTTGGACGTGCAGCCGGAGGAAGCCAGAGTACCCGGAGGGAACCCACGCAAACACGGGGAGAACGTGCAAACTCCACACAGAAAGACCCCAGCCTGATGTTGGAATTGAACTCAGGACCGTCTTGCTGTGCGGCAACAGTGCTAACCACCGTGCCACCGTGCTGCCTAGGCTTTTAACCTTTTGATAATTTATTTGCTTCTGTTTGTGTAGTTACCAATATTTTAACTCATAAAATAAAAAAATAAAAGTTTAAATAATTTTGATTTCATTGAAGCGTAATACCTTAAGGGTTTTGCTTTGCGCTGCAGATATATTTGGACCTTTCTGTGTCTGCAAAACTATAAACTATATGTGGGACTAATTTACTATCCTTCACACTCAGGGAAAATGTTGATGCAGCACTAACAAAATTATTGTGACCGTGTGCAATGAACTATATTATTGTCTTTGAAATTGGGACAACAATTGGGCTTCAAAGATGGGAACAAGGTCTATGTCTACTTGCAGTCAGCTGCCATGTTGAAAGGGACTTTGTTCCATCAAGACGATGCTAAAACGGCAATAAGATGGAGTCAGATAGAATGGGGTCTGTGACAATATGGCATTAACTATGATTGATTTGCAGAAATTGCAAGTCTGTGGCTACAGAAATTCAGAAATTCTTCCACAAATAGTGACATAGTTCCTGCAAAATGGTTGTTTAACTATAGAATGACTCAGGCGCTCTGCAACCTTGCTCTTATACCAGAATACAGCCAGCTGAGTTGAGTCCTCTGTTGCAAAGACACGTGACACAAGCAGTATGTTGACTTTTTTTTTTGTTTATAAATTAGATGACATTTATGTGCAAACCTTGATCTGTCTGTCTGAGAGTGATTGCAGTGTTTCTAAATCAGACTGCAATTGCTTGGCGACAAGTTGCCTTCCACCAGGGAACCTGTGTAATCAAGCTCAACTTTGTAAACAGTTGTGTGCAACTCAAAGTAAAGAAATTCAATGCAATTTTGTCTTGTTATTTTTTTTCCCTGATTGCAAGGAGGTTGTTGTCATATTTTTACTCTAGTATGGAGGAGGTGTTTACTTAAAAAAACAAACAAAAAAAAAGCAGGCATGGCAGGAAAGAACTGCTAAGAGAAGGAAAAAAAGGGGGGAAAAAGAAAAATATTCTCATTCATTACAAATCAAACTCATGAAAAACACAAAAATAGCCAGGAGCTGGGAGACAGAGAGAGCAACGGCCCACAAACGGCCCATGCATCACATGGTACCTGCCCCAAACAAAGGAAAAACAAAAAATCCCAACATGACCAAAAAAACTCATTTGAGTCAACATGATGGAGTAGTGTACAAATCCACATGAAAATGCAGTGTATACTCTAGGGGCAGATTCAACCAGAATAAAGAAAAAGAGTTCTGATCCCAGCTGGTCCTGGACCCCTCTGTGGGACCCCAGTGTGGGAAAAACTTGTCAGTTACTGATGATAGGTTGGCCCAGATAGAAGCCATGCAGGCAATCATAACCAGCCACTCACACAAAATGCACACAAAGCAACATGAAACAAACATGTCAGCACAGAAACCCACTCTTAGAGCTCTGTATTGGGTTACCATGACGATACTGCCTGACCAGTGACGGCATGTGAATAATTCATCACCCCAATGTTCTGCTTTGAAACTTGACCTGCCAACCAAAGAGAAGTGTGTGTGTGTGTGTGTGTGTGTGTGTGTGTGTGAGAGGTCCTGTTTATTTTTATAAATGTGATTTTTGCTCCGTCTCTCCTCAGCCAGAGGGGAGGTAAACAATCACATTAAGGCTCCTCTTAATGCCTTTCTTTCATTCTGAATTAGAGCCAAAATGAATTTGCATGACTTTCCAATTATGGAAACAGGACCGTATGTAATTTATGATTTTTACCCTGCTGCACTTTATCAAGCAAGAAGTAGGTTTATTTGTGTCTGAGTGTATTTATATAAAGGAGGAAAAGTAGGGCACACATGAACCGCTACAACATAACTTTCAAGTTTTCAATCCAGCTGTCATCAAATCAATTAAAAGCATTGACAACACCAGGTCGACACCGCGCCTGACATTTCTGTGATTCCTGTCTGTCTCCAGGGGGGCGAGGGATGAATGGAAGTCCCGTCATCGTCTTCCCAGAATTCCCAACTTTCAGCGAGCTAGAAGAGGAGGAGCTCCAAAATGTCCTCAGCTACCTCACGAGTGTCCCCAGGTGAGTGTCTCTCACCCCTCCCTATGCCCCCTCCCCTCACACATATGCTGTGCTAACAGAGCTTGAGGTGTAATACCAGGCAGAGCCAACAGATGCCAGCACAGTACCAAAGGCCTGACTCGAGGAGAAGTGACACAAAAGACACAAAGGTTTAGAGAAGAATGGAAGACTAAAGAATAAGTCACTGATAACTGGCAAATCAAAAATTGAAGCTTTACTCTTTGATGTGGATATACGAACACAATTTTTGTTACAATGTTAAAACATTGTTCATATGAACTCGTATAGTAGAACTTAGGCCTGATGAAAGGTTTTGTATTTATAGTTTTTGTATATTTCTACAGTGGAGGTTTGTTTTCCTAACTAGATTTTTTATTTATTTATCTGTTCTCATCACTCCTCTGTCCTCCTCCTTTATGCTCCCTCTGCCCCTCCACCCTCTCACCTCCCCTCCCTTCCTTTCACCTTTCCTTTAGTGCTGAGCGCAGCACTCTCATCAAGCACAGACATGCTCTCACACACATAATTAAAGGAGAAAGGAAGATGCAGCTGTATATCTATCTGTGTGTGTGTGTGTGTGTGTGTGTGTGCATGCATATGTTTGTGTGTGTGTCATGGCGGCCATTCAGTGGATCATCACCTTTCATATAACAGACACACACTCACACCCCTCCCTCTCTGCCCACCAGCTATTTTGCACCCTGCTGCCAATCGGCTGAGCTCCCGGGTATCCGATTGGCTCTGAGCGGCAGAGCTCGGCTTTAATTGGCTGAGGGTGGGACGCGGGTGGTGGAGGAGCAGAGAGAGAGGCAAAAGGAGGAGGGAGATGCTCTGTGAGGATGTGAACGGTCACCTCGCTCCATCCGCGAGCTGCAAGCAGATGATTGTGGATGCACCGACTGGACATTGACATCAGCCGAATAGGGGAGAACTGAGGAAGACTGGACTATATTTGGATGATGACATTGGATTATTGAGGATTTTTGTTAGATTTCTTTTTCTTTGGGCTCTGGAATATCAAAGATTTTCTTCGCCCGGCTTTTTCATTTATGTGGATTGAATCTATTTAGCAGTAGCGATGGACTGAGGATTTGCCGCTTGCGGCGTCCACCGGGTAGTGTAACGCATTGCTTTTCTTAACATCTCTGTGTGTGATCATGAAAATTGGCTAATAATGACATCCAGATGGACCGACTCAGCAGTATTTGTATGGTTGGCCTCACAGTCGGGGTGTGTGTGTGTGTATGTGTGTGTCAGGCTTAAATATTCATCCTTCCTGCTTGTGTGTTTAGGTGTCAGGATACACGTTAGCTTCTCCAGCAGGGACTTTTGCAGGAAAAAGCCATGTACACACACAGACTAGCTTAATGAGGCTGCTACATATGGCACTGCCTGTGGAATGAATGGCAAGATTTTTCACATGCACACATGCTAATGCAGAGCCAAGGTTGCCATGGTAATCACAAGGGTCGCTCTCTAATCGCCACTGAAGGCAAATGATGAAGAGGCAGTAGGTAGCAAGGTTTGAACAAGGGATACTTGACTTCCTTTGGCCAGGGGCCACTTGTGGAAAATGACCTGAGGCTAGTGGGGAGTAAAAATAAAAATTTATACCCCCCCCCCCTTTTTTTTTTTTCTCAACTAAGTGAAGGACTGACAAAAGGCCCATTCAGCAGCTGCAACTGCATCTTAACTGTAAATTTGACATTTTAAAAGGGTTATATAGGACTAAACAAAGAAACTGCAACCTCTTCAGTTTTTTTCCTTAGCTAATCAATGCTTTGTATTATCCTGCGTCTACAGTGACCTACAGTGGGCCTGATTTGTCTGTAAGTTTCCTAAACCTCCTAGATAATAGACATAACCTATGCCATAACCTGTCAGCCAACAGTGAAACTGCCTAACGTATTCTTAATGCAAGCTGATATGGAATTATTTTTTATAAAATAACTCAATTATTGCTTTAGCTGGAGCTCAAGGGCCCTCTCAATAATGTACAAGCCACCGCTGTGGAGGGCAAATTCTAGTTAAGGCCCCTTTTTTGGGGATATTCTGGTACCAAATTCAGTAGCTTGCCTTGTTATCGAGGCCTTGACTTAAACATACACACCCTCGTTTTCTTTCCTGCACACACAGGAAAAGCAAAGGTGTTTTTCTGTGGGGATTAACAGTGTGTGTATGTGTGTGTTTCTCTCCTGTAGTGTGGAAGCATCAGGAGTGGGTTTCATCCTGGTCATCGACAGACGGCTGGACCGATGGGCTGCTGTCAGGGCCACCCTGCTCCGCATCGCAGTAAGAACCTACTTGTTTGGTTATTTATTTCATTTTTGTGTGTGTGTTTCTATGTGTGTGCGCGTCGGAGGAAGACGGGAGAAACTGTCCTAGGACTTTACCGAACCAATTTGTCTGCGTGCATCATTTGCTGACAAAATCCCTGTGATGACTCCAAATAGCTGTTTTGGAGTGTGTGCATTACTCTGCATGTGCTAATGCTTGTTTTAGTCCAGATCTGTGGGTGTAGTTGCTGGTGTCAGCTGTCCGTGTGTATAATTTTCAGCTTAGCAGCATTTAGAATAATAGATGTTTTGGAGTTTTTAGTGTTTGTGAAATTGCGCATGCAGTAAGTGGTTGTTTTACCTCATTAACTTCATATGCACTGGGAGCTTGGACATTTTCCTTTTTCTGCATGTTGAAATGTGGCAGGATGAGGTTAAAAATAGCTTATTATGTTAGAGTGGGTGGTGGAATCTCTGAAAGTGCACTCATAGCCTTTGTGTACGCTGAGACTTACTCAAAAAGCAGAAATAGAAGGTCCACGCAGTGCTGGCCACGAGTCTCATTCTGTAATTGTTCTGTAAATGCTCCATTAGCCTACTAGCCTACTTACTTCTTGGTAACTTTCACAACTCTATAAGATGATAAACTGAAGAGAGAGTGTGACATTAAAGAGGAAGGCAAGAGAGGGGGGACTAGTGGTATAAGAGAGGGGTTATATATCTTATTATTATAATAATACTTAATACGCATGTAAATTAGGCAGACTTGGTAATAATAATCAATAGTCATGAAACTGAAGTGTCCATACTTATTGTCATTTCTGACAATTAAAATTAAATGCCATTAATACCATTATATTATAAACTATTTGTATTAAATTCAAGTGAAACACAATTCAATTCAATTTTATCTTTTCAGCATCAAATTATAACAAGTCACCTCAAGGCGCTTTAAATATTAAGGAAAAGGCCCTACAATAATACAGAGAAAAGCCCAACAATCAGAGGATCCACTTTAAGCAAGCGAGTGGCGACAGTGGGAAGGAAAAACTCCCTTTTAACGGGAAGGAATCTCCAGCAGACCCAGGGAGCAGGGAGGGAGGCCGGCCAAAATAAGTAAATAAATCGCTCCTCAGTAAAATCTAACATGTTGTGCCTGATTTTTACCTTCCATCTTTTTGTCCTAACTACTGAGCTGAGGTCTGTGAGGTGACACGCCACAGCACTAAAAATCTTAGATTTTAAGACATTTGAAGATGCCAAGGTGGGAATTTTATGTGTCTTTTTGCAGATCGACTGGTAGCAATCAGCAAGATGTTGGCCAATAGCGGTGTTCTCTATTTGGCTTTTCTTTGAGACAGAACTATTGCTTGGGCACCGACTTTAATTTTTTATACTATACCATGTTTCACTTTGGTTTTCCCTTTTTTGTAAGCTGTCATCTGTAATCAGTACTCTATCTGTGAATCGTAATAACGTCGGCCAAAACGAGGATAAAGCTTCGCCACCTCGTTCACATCTGTTGTCAGGATGCTCTTCCTGTATTGTACCTTTTACCATGTCCAATGTATGCAAATGTATGCAAATGTATGCTAATTGGGCACTGGTTATCATCAGGCTTAACGGTTTTTCCATGGTATCTCTTGAAAACTATCCCCACTGTGGAAATAAGTCATTATGAGGCTGCTGGCTTTGGTAACTGAACGCAAAGTCAAGTTAACCTACACACAGAAAATATCCAGTGCTAATAATGCTAATAATGAACCATTATTCCAGTTCATTGGCTCATTCAGTGTCCTGAAACAGGATGCTGATGAGCTGTGGAATTCCATGAACCAACAATCAATCTGCTTTATCAGGTGTAAAGCTACTTCAAGGTGCAAGCAAAACCACAGAGAGGTTCATCGAAACAAAAATGTTTCTTGAAGGAAAAGTGTGAATGTAATCATTGAGTATGGACTAAGCGCTGAAATCATATTATCTAAAAACAATAGTTTAATGTTTTTATCAGTAACGTCTTACTGGCAAGATATTAACATTTTAAAAATATCCAGAAGACTGGCACCTGCTCTAGGAGAGCTAGGCAGAGCCGTTGAAGGCCTTAACCCATCAGCAGGACTGATATCTGCTCTTTTATGTGAGGAGGAACAGAATGAGCGCTGCCAGAGCTATAAAATTATCTCCAGCAGGACACTGGTGTGAATGTCTCTGACCAAACAGTTAGAAACAGAATTCTTGAGGGCGGCCTGAGGACCTGAGATCCTTCAGCGGGCCCTGTGCTCAGTGCCCAGCACCACATAGTGCCATAGAATACCACAACTGACAGGTCCACACTGGCACCCTGTGCTTTTCATAGGTGAGAGCAGGTCCACCCTGTCCACTTGTGACAGACATGAAAGGGTCTGGAGAAGCCATGGAGAAAACCTGTAACATCGTACATTATGTCTTTGAATTCAGCTCTTCTAACACATTAAACAGTCCATGCGGGTGTAGATATCCAGCATGTTTTCCGATTGAGATCTGATGTATTTTCAAACTTTAATTTTTTGTGCAGTGTGTAATTCTTTTGCCATTTTAGTCTTTATTTTAGGCCCATAAATAATGTTTGGCAAATGATACTCAGGTGTTAGTAAATTGTACATGTATGCTTTATGTATGCACATATAGGTATTCTGGAAATGACAGTCATTTAGCCTAACACCACCATCTGCTTAGCTTCACTTCTACTCTCATGTATGAGCTGCAAACAGTGGTTCAGTGTGTCGTAAACTGTGAAGCCAAAACCACCTTACTGACTAAATAATGTTCTATATTCAGTTTTCCTGTCAGACAACATATGTGCTCAGACTGATATATTTGTGGCCAGCCTTTATCAGTTAATAATATCAGCTCAGTGAGACATAGCTTTATTTGTGCAGTCCTCCCTGGAGCCTTGAGATGACCTCCTGTAAAATTCCATTTTATTTATAACAAAACATTTTCAGTACCACCACCGCATTTACAAAACTACACAGTGTATAATCTTTATATTTTTTCATTTTGGGTCTTTTTGTTCCCAGTCTTCTCTGTCTTTAAATTAAACAAAAGCTAAAAAAAAAAAAAAAAGAAGAGAAGAAATCAAGCCAAGATGACAAATGTGGCCTCCTGTAATTTAGAGTGGTGGTAGAGTTTATCAGCGTGGTAGCAGAAGCTTCTCTGCTGGATATTCCTTCCTTCCTTTACCTCTCCCTCTCATTACCCCGTCTCTTTCCCCTTTGAATCATCCATCACTCCATTCCTCTGTTTAGCTCTCACCCCCCTCGGAGTTGCCTTCCTCACTTTAACTCAGAAAGCTGAAATGTGTATTTTTATTTTCAGTGCGGTGAAATGCTTTTTTTAAAATTTATATTCATGGCCTGCTCTCAAAAAGAATGATGTAATGGTTTGATGTAGTGGATATTTTGTGTGAATAAGATTCCAACTGGCAGTTTCAGCTCTTATGTAAATGCCTTTTCATGTTTCATGTAGGGAGGGAGGTAAAATATAAAAGGGTACGTCGAGTCCACACTGGAAGCAGGCAGCATTATAACCTAACCTGAAGGCATGAAGGCCAGGTGGTGAGACCGACTGTCTGACATGATCTCCTCCTCACTCTCCTGTGGTTGGATGTCCTTGCTGGACACGCCTGTTTTGTCCACTAGCCAGTGGCAGTCGGCCTCATTGGAGAATGAAAGTTGTTCATCGTCCCGTGAGATGCTCTATTCGTGAAGGCTGCTCAAGGTCACGTGCTGCCATTTGCTGGTTCGCCAGGGGGAACGAGGGACGGAAAAAAATAAAGGAGTGGGCAAGTGTTAGTAGTATTACTGCAAAGCAAAGGCACAGCTGCTCTCAGGCTGCTTTGTTGGTGCTTTCACCATCTAGACACAGTGCTGGGTTGTAAAATTAAGGTAGTGAGCTCATTGGATAGTTTGATTTTGATATTTATCAGTGCAGAAATAATTGGTTACTGTGAAGAGACACTCAGGTGTTGGGTTTAAAGACTTAAAGAAACACTCCACTGCCCTAGAGAGAATATTATTGCTCATGTCTGAAGTGTTACTTTCCTTTTCCCCCCACTTTGTGTAGTGAACATGGAGGACCATCTTACCATATATGCAAATGCCAGAATTTATCTAGTATTCTGATTAAATTATGGGACACCTTCATGTCTGCTGCAGCTCGTCTTTGTGATTAGGGGTAATAAATACACAGGCATCCATGCATACGGAAACATTGCTGCAGGCGGAGGATGCAGATGGCTCAGTCAGCCGGTGTCAGTGAGAGGCTCGGGTTTGTTGCAACAGATCGTTTTTAACATCAGCTAAAAAGGCGTTCCAGTAAATTTCAGCACTCTCCCTGTCAAGATCTCAGCTGAGCGTCTTTGTCGCAACTGGGACATTGTTCACGTCTAAAAGTGAGAGCGGTAATGCAGGCGGAGAAGGGGGGGTTCGAGCACGTGGTGGATGGAGGTGGTTTAATATGGTGGCGGGCCAACTCCCGGGAGAGCAGTGTGGATGTGATTAGAGGACATGACTGAAGTGGTTTTTCCCGTTCCACCCATCCTTCTTCCCTTCCATCATCCCGTTCAAAAGAAAATTATATTCTAATTCTTATCATTTATTAATGAGCGCGGAAAATGTCTGCGCGTGCGCGTGCATGCGTCGCTTTAATGTATAAGCGGGGTATCGGTGTTCATCTGTCACGGGGAGTGCACCGAGCAGCACGTGTATTGTCATGTTAATGCAGAGCTACAAATTAAACCAGGACTTCTCAGGGTTTATTGAATTTAATGACCTCCAATTACACATGCGCTGCTCACTGATGTCTGGATGGTGTGTTATTGATGAGGGAAAAAAAGGAAAACTAAAAAAAAATTATTTTTCTGTAGTTAACATGCACTGTCATCTGTCAATAATCCCAATAGGAAGCACTGTATGTAAAAGATATGCAGGCAGTATGGGTGGAAAGATGCTGTGTAGAGTGAGTGAATTTTCCAACCTAGCTGCCTCTCATCAACATCACAGCAAGCTCTGTCTCTGTGTGTGTGTGTGTGTGTGTGTGTGTGTGTGTGTGCGCGTGTGTGCGCGTGTGTGCGCGTGTGTGTGCGTAAAAGCCAAAAATAAATGACTGGAAGAGTAGAATGAGGCTGCGGCACCGGGAACAGTCTTAGACGGCTCCTCGTCTACTCTGTCTTTCCCGCTAAGGCTCTCAACGCGTTTCCATGACAACCCAATGCAGGCATTTCATGACGATGATGTATGCACGCTGGATGTGTGTGAGCGCCTCTGTACCAGTGCAGTCCTTTTCCTTGTAGACTAAATTGAAGCCATGCTTTACGGATGACTTATTTATCATAGGGCTCGTACTCTTTGCTGCGCGTTACCAGTGATTCTAATGAATAAGGCAGCCGTGGCGCTATTTTGTACAGGCTGTCGTCACGCACTCCCTTTTGTCAGTGAATAAATCAACTAAAAATATTCCCAAATAACACAGGGCGCTGTATTTAGATATTATAAGTGCATGGCTCAGTGGGTTAAGCCTCAGCTGAAGTTTGATCAGCAGAAAAGACATGAATTTACCAAGAAAAGCAGTGTCAATTAAACCAGTTCTAAACCAAAAAACAGCAAAAAAAGCTTTAATTTTTAAGCGTCATCATCTTTCAGATTTTCTTTTGTCAGCAGATACAATTTATGGTTATGCTAAAAATGTCATGAGCTTGTCACAGAGCTCTAAGCTTGCCTCTGGTGCTATGTGTGTGTGAGCACATGTCATCCTGCATTGATTTACGATGTCTAACAGGGCGGAGCAATTCACTCGGGGATTTAGAGGAAGCCGCAACCGATATAGCCTTTCAGCTGAGTGGCCTCCTGAGCCGCTGCCTGTTAGAAGGCAGTGTTTTTAACCTGCTAGTGTGGAGGTGGACAGACCAAATGCTACAGCTACTCCCCAAAGTCACAGGACTAATAACATTACACTGCAGTCACAGCTTTCCAGATGAGAGCTGCTGCAGGGGAACTGCAGTGAAGAAACGCAGCAGATTTATTAGATGTTAAACGCTCTTAAATCTCTTTACTGCTGGTTTGGGATTGCAGCAGTGGGACAATGGGCACAGATGTGAGGTTTGTTTAATGCCTCACTCAGGAGCTGCACCGTTAAACCAGGGCTCTGCCTTTATTACTGTCAGGATCGAGAGACTATACAGTTGGACTGGCACAACTGTGAACCTTATATCTCACAAATTTACGGTGTGTTAAAGCCAACTTTGCTTTAGGCTATGAGCACAGCATTGCTTCTGAGGTAGTTTTATAGCGAGGGCTGTTACAGGGGCTTCAGTTTAACTTTTTTCTGTTCTGTTCGGTCAAACATTTGCAGCACTTCATCTAGCAGGCACTCATCAGATGAAAACACTTGACATGAAATGCATTTTATCTTGTGCACCTTGCTCTTCTTCATGGCTTCATGTCATAGATTCGATTTTAAAGCTATTGACACCAGCCTGAACTGCTGATACAAAGCAGGATGGAGCCACGCTTTCGCTTTTATGCCAAATTCTGACCCTACAGCAGATATGGAGTCATCAGACCAGGCAACGTTTTTTTGGTCTTCTATTATAAAATTTTGTTAAGCTTGTGAATTGAAAGCTCAGTTTCAAGTTTTCATTGTGGTCTTCTGCTGTTGTAGCCCGTATCTTTCAAGCTTTGGCATTCAGAGATGCTCTTCTGCACACCTCAGTTATTGAAATTTCTTGGGATAATTTGTGGGTGGAAGTAAGCGTAAGGTATTGATCACTGTCTAATCCGACTCCCTGTCCTCCTTTCTCTGTAAGGGTTCATTTCCCGGGAACTTACACTTGGTTCTGGTGTTGCGTCCCACTACTTTGTTCCAGCGGACTCTGTCGGACTTCCTGTTCAAGTTCAACAGGGATGAGTTCAAGATGAAGGTATGACTAATACACTGCAGCACTTTGTCTTTACGTAATGGCTCCCTTGTGAATCACTGAGAGCACAATTATTATTTTAGCTAGTGTAGAGCTGTCGTCACTGTTGTAACTTATGTTTATGTTTGTATTCATCTCAAAATAAATGTGTGATAGTATTTCATTTAATCAGTTTGGGTGTGTGTGTGTGTCAGGTGGTGATGCTGAGTTCTGTGACTGAGCTCCATGCGTATATTGATCCAGGACAACTAACCAAAGAGTTGGGAGGCACACAGGAATACCACCATGACAGCTGGATCTCACACCGCACTGTATGTACACACACGACTATTTTGTCCCCGATTTCTTTAAATATATATATATTAGGGGTGCAACGATACACAAAATTCACGGTTCGGTTCAGTTCGATACTTTGGTGTTACGGTTCGATATTTTTTCGATACAAAAAAATGTTCATGCCTTTTAACTCAAAAGTACAGTTTTTAAATCTAATGTTGCTGAAACAACAAAATAATAAAAAAAAATTAATCTATCTGATTGAGGAATCACTCATCTTTGGAAAAGCGAGTTTATTACAGAGAAATGGCTCTTTCCAAAATAAAAGCTATACTATACGCTTCTTCTGGGTTATACTCTCAGCAGCATATTAAACATATCAGATCCCCATAAGGAGAATCATGTGCTAACGGCTGTCTAAATGTCGTTGTGTTCCCACTAGTTCTGTCAGCATTAATCTCGTTAAAATGACATTAACGCCATAGCGCGGCAAATCTCCGTTAACGAGTTACCACGGATTGCCCCGTGCGTGGGGCTGGACGGCGTCAACACGTTAACAAGCTAACTGCGCTAACGCACTAGTTCCCACCAATTGAGCATTGCGTGGCACATCCGACATACTGTTTTACTTTAGTCCATGACGCGCTTACCTTCAGGGTCATACTTCACATGAAGACCAAAATAGTTCCAAACGCCAGATCTGAATGAGGGTGGGGGAGGTTCAATTTGCTATGTTGCAACGAGCTTAGCTTCTGTCTTGCTAGCTTGCGTTGCGGTCAGTGGATCTGCACTCGACAGTGCAGCCTAGGTGGAGTAGTCGAACGCAGATCCACTGAGCGCTCAACACAGACAGCATCATCAGAAGAAAAGTTGACAAAATAAATAAAAATTTTTGTATGCCTACCGAACCGAAAGCACTGTATCGAACGGTTCAATATCGATACAAGTATCGTTGCACCCCTAATATATATATATATATATATATATATATATATTAGGGGTGCAACGATACACAAAATTCACGGTTCGGTTCGGTTTGATACTTTGGTGTCACGGTTCGATATTTGTTCGATACAAAAAAATGTTCATGCTTTTTTAATTTGTCATTTATTAAAATGATAAATATATTTTAACTCAAAAGTACAGTTTTTAAATTTAATGTTGCTGAAACAACAAAGTAATAAAAAATAAATCTATCTGATCGAGAAATCACTCATCTTTGGAAAAGAGTTTATTACAGAGAAATGGCTCTTTCCAAAATAAAAGCTATACTATACGCTTCTTCTGGGCTATATTCTCAGCAGCATATTAAACATATCAGGTCCCCATAAGGAGAATCATGTGCTAACGGCTGACTAAATGACTCGGGTAAAGTTTGTAGCATGCGTGCTTGTTGTTTTTGTCTGCTTCCACTTGTCTTTGCACTAGGATGATGTCGGAGTAAATGTGCAGTCATATTCGTTGTGTTCCCACTAGTGCTGTCAGCGTTAATCTGAAATGACGTTAACGCCACAACACGGCAAATCTCCGTTAACGAGCTACCGCGGATTGCCCCGTGCGTGGGGCTGGACTGCGTCAACACGTTAACGAGCTAACTGCGCTAACGCAGTAGTTCCCACCAATATAATTGAGCATTGCGTGGCACATCCGACATACAGTTTTACTTTTGTCCATGACGCGCTTACCTTCAGGGTCATACTTCACATGAAAACCAAAATAGTTCCAAAGGTCAGATCTGAATGAGGGTGGAGGAGGTTCAATTTGCCATGTTGCGAGCTTAGCTTCTGTCTTGCTAGCTTGCACTCAGTGGATCTGCGCTCGACAGTGCAGCCTAGGCGGAGTAGTCGAACGCAGATCCACTGAGCGCTCAACACAGACAGCATCATCAGAAGGAAAGTTGATCAAATAAATTAAAAAATGTGTATTGTTCGATACATATGCTTACCGAACCGAAAGCACTGTATATATATATATATATATATATATATATATATATATATATATATATATATATATATATATATATATGTATATATATATGTATATATATATGTATATATATATATATGTATATATATATATGTATATATATATATGTATATATATATATGTATATATATATATATATGTATGTATATGTATATGTATATATATGTATATGTATATATATATATGTATATATATATATATATGTATGTATATGTATATGTATATATATGTATATGTATATATATGTATGTATGTATATATATGTATGTATGTATATATATATATATATGTATGTATATATATGTATGTATATATATATGTATGTATATATATATATATGTATATGTATATATATATATATATGTGTGTTCTGACTTATTTTTTCTCTGCCACATACATATGCATACGTGTATGCCCTCCACAGGCCATTGAGGCCTTCGCCCTCATGGTGAAGACCACGGCTCAGACCCTGCAAGCGTTTGGCACTGAGCTTGCAGAGACCGAGTTACCCAACGATGCTGAGGCCACCACCATCCTGCTGCAGACTCACACACTGAAAAAGGATACGATGAAGGTTGGAGATGCTTTTCTGTTTTTGTGGCAAACTTCTTTTTCTCGTTTTGTTGCTTTTAGAAAGTTTTTAAAATGGTTTGAATTTCCAGGAGGACCTGAGGGTGGCGCAGTCACAAGGAGGACGGCTGCTGGACTGCATCAACGAGCCTCTCAAGGCAGACCCCGAATACAACATGACGCATGATGAACAGGAAAACTTGGCCACTGTGCAGAGGTGGAGGACTAAACTGAAGGATGCATAAATAAAAAATGAAGTTGCCCCAGCATGCACGAATAAATGTCCTCTTTTGTCTCCCAACGCGTCTCATTTGCCTCCTTTCCCCTTTCAGACTCCTAGGTCAGCTGGATGAGACGGAGATGGCATTTGACGACTTCTGGGAGCGCCACCGTACCAAGCTGGAGCAGTGTTTGCACCTCCGCCATTTTGAGCAGCACTTCCATGAAGTGAGTCAAGAGTCTTCCTCTCATCTCCAATCCAAATCTCGGAAAACGACGTGCTTATCAAATCAATCCCTGTGCTCCTCAGGTGCGCGCCCAACTCGATGTGACGTCCGAGCGATTGTCGGGCTTCTCCGAGGTCAGCGTAAGCCCCGCCCATGCAGAGCACGTCCTCAGAGAGCTCAGCGGCCACGAGGATAAAGCCCGAGTAAGTACACACAATTGCACACGCAGTCTTGCTCATGTGGTTCAAAAAGACATGCTCAGCATTATCTGTCCTCTGTTCGTGCAGAATCTCTATAGATCTTCAAAATGCTGAATACCAGTATATAATATCGTGTCCCGCTCTGCTGCTGAGGCAGAATTCTGTATATTCTGACTTATAATAAAGATATATTCCAATTGTTTTGGTGTGTCTTGAAAGGACATCTTAGACCTCGCCTTGTCCTTGGTCAGTGAAGGTGACAGGCTGATAGAAAACTCCCACTACGCAGAGGACTCCATCAGGCCAAAGTGCACCGAACTGAGAGGAGTGTGTGAGGAGATCAGCTCCACTCTGAGGAGCAAAAAGAGCCTCCTGCTAAGAGCCATGGAGCTCCACCACGCTCTGGAGGAGGTAAGAGTGTGAGGAAGGCTTCATGAATCGTCCACAACAAATCCGCTGTATCCTTAGAAGCACTCATTGGTATTTCCCCCCTCAAAGGCGTCGCACTGGTGTGAGGAAGGCATCTTCCTGTTGGCTAACCAGCCAGTGGACCGCTGTCAGTCTCAGGACGGGGCAGAAGCAGCTCTACAAGAACTGGAGCGATACTTGGATACAGCATCCCTGCACACCCTCACTGACCGCAGCGCCATCTGCTGCCAGTACGAGGCGGTGCTCAACTCTCAGCTCAGGGTCCGTGAGAAGATTTTCAGTTTAAATTTTTAATGTGTGACACCTTTATCATATTTCACATTGAGCTGCAATATTTTCCATCCTCCTTTAGGACCAGATAGAGAGAGTTTTCCAGAAGCAAAGCTCCGTCCAGGAGATGTTCGAGAAGAGACGCGTCAGCTTGAAGAAACTTGCCGCTAAACAGACGAGACCAGTCCAGCCAGTAGCTCCAAGACCCGAAGTCAAGTCACCGCATTCTTCTCCCCGTAAGTAGCCATCTGTAATTGGTTTAAAGAAGAACAAGTGCCAGGAACTGATGTCGAACGACACTCGTTTAGTGGTGGTTTGATTAGGATGAGAAGGACGAATCTAAACATAATGATGTTTTTTTCTAATCAGATCTAGAGAGAAAAGACAGGAGATACTCTGCTGATAATGTCCTCTCCAAAAAGGTAAATTCTTATCATTTCTACGAATGTTGTGTGATACAATAAAGGTTTTAAGTGGGTGATAAATACTAAACATGCATGACTGTGTCTGATTCATTCATTTATTTATTTTTTAAGGTGGAGTCTCCTGTACACAACGGTGGCACAAGACATGCTTCTCTTTCAGAAGAAGAAGAAAACTTGGCAGTGCTTCGCCGGTAAGGGGTCAAAGTCCTTTCCCCAGAGCCCTAGATAGGAAAGCAATTATTTGGCAATCATGCTGCTTGTTCTTTGTAGTCCGCATTGTATTTTGTGTTGTGTGTGTACATTTCAGTCACGTGATGAACGAGCTGCTGGAGACGGAGAGAGCTTATGTCGAGGAGCTGCTGTGTGTGCTGGAGGTGAGCGGTGTCGGTAATGATACCGTGACCTGACGTTAATTGGCGAAAAGGCTGAAGCTTTTACTAAATGTGTGATGTTAAAATCCAGGGCTACGCGGCAGAGATGGACAACCCTGCCATGGCTCACCTCATCCCCAGCAACCTGCACAGCAAGAAGGACATCCTGTTTGGGAACATGCCAGAAATCTACCAGTTTCACAAGAGGTACACTTTTATTTATTTAAGCTAATTGATTATATATGTGGGTGCTTTACAAATGTTGCTCATAGTTTGAGTATTTATATCTGTCTTTCCTGTCTCAAGGACATTTCTGAAGGAACTGGAAGCACACACTGACTGCCCAGAGCTGGTGGGCCGCTGCTTTTTAGAACGGGTGAGCACTTTTAGCAATGTTTCAGCAACTTTCAGCAATGTTTCCGTCAACAGCGGTTGAGCTCGTACTGACTTGCTAATGATTGTTTTCGCTGCAGATGAAGGACCTGCAGATCTACGAGGCTTACTGCCAAAATAAACCTCGCTCCGAGAGCTTGTGGAGACAGTGCTCCGACTGTGCCTTCTTCCAGGTCAGCCCTCACAGCTGTAGCACCGCCTTCCTTTTCACGGGCTTTTAAGCAATATAAAACTTAAATCTTAACCGGCTCATGTTTTATACACCAGGAGTGCCAGAAGAAGCTGGAACATAAACTTGGATTGGACTCCTACCTCCTTAAACCCGTCCAGAGAATCACCAAGTACCAGCTACTGCTTAAGGTCGGCTCTGTTCATGTATTATGTACACCTGTTATGTAAGAGGGGGGATGACTCACTGTTTTGTTTTTTCAATGTTTGCAGGAGATGTTGAAGTACAGCAAGGGCTGTGATGGTTGTGACGACCTACAGGAAGCGCTGTCCTCCATTCTTGGGATTCTCAAAGCCGTTAATGACTCCATGCATCTCATTGCCATCACAGGATATGAGGTTAGAAGAAGTACACTGCGTTTGCAAACTTTACTAGAGGTGGTCAAATCATTTTAAACTGCCTTGAAAGTCTTGAATGGGATATCTAGCTGTGGGAAAATGGGTTGAGTTTGCAGTTTCGTGCGTTCTTTTAAAATACAGAGCAGGTTAATTATTCTTTAACAAGAGCTGATGGGGTTTACAGGGCCTGGGCAGGACACTCTCCCCTAAGTGCCCTCTGCCAACTCTCTTCCCACTTTTCTTATCTGCTTTTTCTATTTTCCCCTCCAGGCTAAAACATTTCTTTGTTTTTTAAGTACATATAATCAAATATCTAAAAACATTAAAGGCTACAGAGCTGAAACACAGCTACCTGTGCAAAGGTGCAAAGCCAGAGTCAAAAACAGTTGCAATAGCTCCATCATGTGGCCAGTTTCAAAACTGCAATGCTGCAAAACTTTAACCAGGGGTGCGAAACATAAGGTCCAGGAGCCAGAATTTGCCCAGTAAAGGTTTTAGAAAATGCGAAGGAAGGTGTAAATGTTTTAATTGATTGAACTGTATGTATACTGTACTTGTCCCACTGATGAGTAATAGATAAACAATTAAATGACAAAAAAGTAAATTAACAAAAATGTGCTGCTTTATAATTACAGGACAGTTTTGGCAATAAGCTACCAGAATTTTTTATTTATCGGCTTTCAGAGATGTCGTGCAATGCAAAAACACGCATCTGTCTTTTCACCCTGTTAGGGTAACCTGTCAGAGCTGGGTCGTCTGCTGATGCAGGGCTCCTTCAGCGTGTGGACCGAGCATAAGAAAGGTCATGCCAAAGTGAAGGACCTGGCCAGGTTTAAGCCCATGCAGAGGCACCTGTTCCTGCACCAGAAGGCCCTGCTCTTCTGCAAGAGGAGAGAGGAGAACGGGGAGGGCTACGAGAAAGCTCCGTCTTACAGCTTCAAACACTCCCTCAGTGTGAGCCTGCTTGCTCCATTTTTAAAAGGAACGACGATGCCGTAGCAGTAAAGATTTAGTGTTTAAGTTTCCTATATTCTTTCAGATGAGCGCGGTGGGCATCACAGAGAATGCCAAGGGAGACAACAAGAAGTTTGAGATCTGGTGCAACTCGAGAGAAGAAGTTTTTATAGTGCAGGTAAGGGCGTTCGACCTGATTGCTTTTATTAATCATACCTTTAGAGATGAGGAATGATTGTCCGCACTTGTTCTAATCTAGGCCCCGACACCCGAGATTAAAACGGCATGGGTGAACGAGATCCGCAAAGTTTTGACTCAGCAGCTCAAAGCCTGCAGAGGTATTGTGAAAACTTCTTCCTTAACTTTTCCAGAAGTTCTTATTTTTTTAAACCTATTTTATTCCTTTTTAATACTTTTGTTGTTGTTGTATGTTTTAGATGCCAGCCAGCAGAAGAGCTCAGACTCTATGTCCCCAAGTCCCACCAGCAACAACACCACTTCCATCTCTCTCAGGTTGGTGGCTTATATGTAACGTAAGGACTCATTAGACAGATTAGAGATAATAAGGAAAAAAATCACACATACGTCTGTTTTTTTACTTTTTTCTTTTTGCAGCCCTTTCCGTAGCAGCGGTCAGAAGAACCAGAAGAAGCAAGAGGAGAAGAAGACTGAGCCGGCCCCGACCTCTGACAGCAACTCGTCATCCTCGCCGAAACACAAAGGTAGATGTTTGAGTTAAACAGCATCTTCGAAGACGATAACACTTGTATCTAAGTCCCTACTCTAAGCTGTGCTCTAAACTCCCACTAAACCAGGTTCTTTTTGTCTTCATCTATCATCTTTCTCTCTCCTCTCCACTCCCCTGTTTGGGGCTTCATCTCTCTTTTCATGGCTGCCCTTGTCCTGCACTCATTTCAAATCATTGCTTCCAGAAGAGCCGGTGACCAGTCCGACCACTGACAGGTCCTCAGTGGCCAAAAAGCGTTTTACTTTGCAGGGCTTCAGCAATCTCAAGAGTCCCAAAGGTAACATTAGCGAATGCAAACATTTTTTTAAAGGAAGGATAATGCTAAGAACAGCTCAGCGTGGCCCGTCACAGTATGTCATTTGTCAGTGATGAAAAGTTCAGTTGATTATCAGCAAGAAACACCCTTCGCTATATAAACTAAGAATACTAATATATTAAATAAAGGCTTCAGAATCCAGTTCTGAATGTGAGCCTCTGTCTGAGCTTTTACCCGGTGCCCAATAATTAATCGGCCTCCTCCAGTCTAACCTGCTTCATGGCCTAATGGAGCACACATGATCCCTGATGGTTATGTTGGAGACAGTCTGCCTCCTGGTGGTAAAAGTTTAACACTGCCATTGTGGCTGAATCAAAACAAATATTAAGGTTTTTAAATTATATTGGAAAAAAATACAACTAGTCACTGGAGTAGAGGTGAAAGTGAAGTAGAAGCTCCTCTTCATGAAAGTAGTATTAGTCAAAACTTGTAAAGGTGACAGCTTCATTTTTTTAAAATTCTTGGGCTCTCAGTCCAGTTATTTAGCCTATAGCGGGCCTTGTTGCACATGCTCACTTTGGCCTATCTGCTACAAGACTTTTTTTTTTTTTTTTTTTTTTTAAATAGCTCTACTGAGTTTAAGACAACCTTCTTCTGATTGGCTGCTCTTCTAAAGCAGGAGTTTGCACAGCAGCTGAGTTGTGCTTGTGTGCTCACAGGGTTTAGCTTCATGCTTATTTTTACCTTTGACCAAATTTAATATGAGTATCCACCACTGTAATGGTGTGTGTGTGTGTGTGTGTGTGTGTGTTTGGCTATTGATTAGCTAAGACTGTTCGCATCATGTACAAACTTCTAACGTTAGTGTTGATTTCTTGCTTCCTTCTCGCTTCTGTCCTCCCTCACTTCTCTTCTCTTCTTCCTCCTTCACATCTTTCCTTCCTGTGTGGCCAGGCTCGACTCTGAGCCCTGAGCACAGCTCCAAACGCCACCTGGTAAAGAGCGATCCCACACCGTTTGGGTTCAAAGGTATATTTCCGCCCCATTATGAGGGAGCATTTCATCTTAGAGGCCATCTCACTTGATCACGATGTACTCCTGCTTCGATTGTCTCCATAATGTAGATTTGACACACGTTTCGTTACAAATGGGGTGTAACGTTGTAGCAACCCATCGGTCCATCAATATAGAGGCTGTTCTTCATCCTCTTGCTGATCATAGAGACTATCTGCATGTCTTCAAATGAGTAATAGAAGCAGCTAAAATGGCAGTAATATATTTGTATTGTGTTGCTTTGTTTGCTAAAACTGCCCAATTGGAATCTGGTGCATTTACGATTTAGACCAATGAAATGTTTCCAAAGGCTGGTTTGAGTTTCACCCATGCAGATAGTCGCACACTTTGTAACCTTCATCCACAGGTCATCATCATCATCAACTGTTACATGTCTGGTATCTTGTGCATTTCAGTGATGCTTGATCAGCTGACCCGTTGTCACCAACACCACAGGCTGGTTGTCACTGATTTTTTTTTTTTTCATTTTGCTGGCCGTTTCTTCCCCTTCAGAGCCGGCTCCCCACGTCACTCTGAGCAGAGTCAGATGGATGAGCACCTCTAGTCTGTTACAGAGCAAGCGGCGAGGTACAGAGCTGCTCTGAGCATCAGCAGCCACAGTGGGGGTGTTTGCTGTTGTTTGTGGGTGCTCGTGATTGATTTGAACCGAGGTAACGTGTCGCAGCGTGTATCTGCCGTAGGAGTCCTTTAGCCTTTTACTGAGTCTTACTGTCTTTTTGCACATTGGAGCGAGATCTAAAGATTCAACCTGACTAAATCTGAAGTCTCAGTTCTAGGCTAAATCTTTTTGCACGGTGCCTCCTCGACCTCATATCAATCATTGCCTCTTCTTCTGCTGTCGGGTGTTTTTTGCTTGTTTGTTTGGGGTTGTTGTGGTGCTGTACACAGTACGCCACTTCAGCAACTATTTTTCGGCACTGGGAGTCAGAGCAGCCTTGTAACAAATGCAGGTGATTGAAATCTGTTTTCTGATCACGGGTCCTCCTTTTCTTTCTGTCTGATGATCTTCTCTGTGACTTTTGGAGGAGCGTGTGTGGTTTTTGTATCTAAACAGATAAATTTTTCATAATCTGATCAATCACATTTTTTTTGGGGGGGAGGGGGTTACCCTCCACACAGGAGATTTGTGTGGCTTTCGCAAATATTTGATCCATTCATGTCATTTTTCTGTACTTCACTATTGAGCTCAAACATCTAATCTCACTTGATTTAACACGGAGCTTTGTGATAAAGATCGACCTCACTTCTCTCCTTTTGCCCCTTTTTTTTTGTCTGTGTGTTGAACTTTCCCATCATCCAACCTACAGGCTGGAACAAGGCGTCTCTCTCAGCGGACGCCTCAGAAGAGAACGATGGGTACTCCAGCGGCGAGGACCCCATGAACTCCGACCCCGAGGACGAAGTAGGAAAGAAGCTGGTGAGCCTGAGAATGAAGAATTATTATAGATCTGTATTTTTATTTCTTTTTTAGCTTTAAAGTTAAAGTGTGGTTGTAAAAGTTGGTAAAGTTGTTAACATTTGATCCTTTTAGGCTCCAGGAAAGTATACTGTGGTGGCAGACTGCGAGAAAGCGGGACCTCAGGAGCTGTCTGTTAAGAGTGGAGACATGGTCCAGCTGATCAGAGAAGGAGAGGAGGGACAGTGGTAAAAAAAACAAAAGCAAACAACACTTAATTTAAATGGATTTTAATAGGACCCAGGTGCATTTGAGCTGATAGGGAGGAAAGAGTAACTCAAATAACCACTTGTTACCAGCAAGGTGTGCAGAAGAGCATCTCTGAATGCACATGTCACACCTTAAGCAGAAGACCACAGTGGGTGTCTTCTGGAGCAAATGTGTGACGCTATAGACCCAAGATTGAGGAATGTTTCCAGGACCGTGTCGAATCTGTGCCAGAAAGAAAGAGTAAAAGTTGGTAATTTGTGACTGCACACACTTCTCAGGATAGCCGCCAAATTTAAGGGCTCCAATGCGAACTCTGAACTCTAAAGCTGACGGTATACACATCTGATTCTGCGAGGGAATATAATCTGAACTTTAATTCTTAAAGGAACAAGTTCACTCTGCTTTCATGATGTGACACATAACATAAATATGATAGTGAGCTGTACTTTAATCAGGCTTTTCTTCTGTGACTGATCACTCAAAATGCTTTTTACTACAAACCTCATTCTCCCAGTCTCTCTCTCACGCACACACACACACACACACACTAAGCACCTTGTCTAACATTCACACAAACACTCGCACTCGGGAGAATTTAGTGCTCGTACATGTAAATGGAGAGTAACTGTCATAGGTCTTCTATTTCGATCTTTGTTTATTAGCCACAATGTTAAAACTTCTCACCATAACAAGAAACTGGTGCAAACTGGATCCGCCTTCTTCAAAAGACTGGTTAAATATTGTTGGAGAAATCTATGCAATGGAAAAAATGACTTACATTCTCAGATTAAAGGAAGATATTTTCGTTGCTAAGTGGGAGAAGTGGACATTATATGGCACCAAGGAAAATTAATGAACGAACAAAACATCTAAGGTCTATAACTCTGTATATCTATTGATGCTTGCCCGTATAAAAGTACGTATATAAGCTGGAGTATGTATGCTGCGGAGTAAAGGCAGGTATGCATACAGTAGTTGATTAGAATTGGCACCCACACCTTTTGTTCGCTTTAGTTCCGTTTGTTTTGACTGTGTGCTTGCATGGTTATTTCTCCTGTAATGCAATACATGTCTGTGTTTAAACTGTGACAAAACTATCAATAAAAATTACAGTGTCAAAAAAAAACAAAAAAACAAAAACTTCTCACCAAAACTAGCTGTAAGCAATCAGGATACTGGGTAGAATTGTGGAAATGTCCTGTGCTGTATGGTACCAGGATCCTTTGGGTCCTGTTCAGGGTGAGGTGCAGTCAGTGCATTCCAGAATTACTCAATCAGAATGGTATCTAATCCTGTCACAGCAGTTTTTAAATTATTTTTTATTCCATTTTGCTGTGGTAGGGAGCTGTATCCAGATGAGGGAGGCTGCTTTGCCCTGGGCGTGGGGATTGGAGGGGTTTGGTTGGTCGGTAGCAATGCTTACATATATGCTATGTGTCATCAGCAACCATATAAATACCAGGATCCAAGATTTTCTAACTAAGCATTGCTTTATAACAAGATCATCAGTGCTGTATATTACACTTACAGTGGTTTTAATGTTGTGGCTTATTAATGTAAAATGTCCTGTAATTTTATCTAAAATGTATATATTTATTTAACTCCTTCACAGGTTCGTAAAGAACCTTCGCACCAGTAAGGAGGGCTGGGTGGCAGCAGCAAACCTCCTCAGCCTCATCTCAGAGTCCAAGTCATCTCAATCACTCAGCAGCTCAGGTTAGTTACAACGAATAGGAAGTACACACATTCATATCTTTCCCTTAACGCTGCAGTATGGGTACCTGTTGCCTAGCAATGCGGCACAATGACGCTATTATTCTCCCCCTGCAACGTCTGGCTCTAACAGAGCATTGCTGTTTGTGTGTTTGTCCTGCAGATGGCAGCGTCTCTGGGAACCTCAGCACTTCTTCCAGCTGCAGCGAGACCTACACCAGCTTCTCCGACATCAAACCCTGACCTGAGTCAGGTCTTCCCAGCTTTTTTTTTTTTTTAATTTAAATCACTGCACCTAAAATCATTTTGTACAGGTGGAAAATGCTTAAAAAACAAAGAAGGAAAAAAAGCTGGAGTTTGGTCTGACAGGAGGACAGTCACCCACGTCACAGTTTCTAAATCCATCTGAAAACCAAAACTTTCTCTGCAGATCAGCCAGCGCTGGCTAAGTGCTAACTGCCCCCCTTTTTCCAGAGTATTTAGAAGAACTGCGCTGTCATTTAAAATTGTTTTTATATTCAAAGGTGTCAGCATGTTGGTAGAATTTAAGTATAGATTTTTTTTGCCGTTCCTTCGAGCGAGAGGGAAATATCAGGGATATCTGTCATTCCTCGGCACACAAGTCATGTGATGTATCACCTCCTGCGAGGCCTTCTTTAAAGCTAAATGTCCGCAGTCTAATAACTGACTGAACAGGCAGTCCAGGCCTAGTGATTATGTAGCATTAATGTGGAGAGGTTAGAAAGGACATCTGCACTAAACACGCGCCGTTTGCAGAGGGGACAGAACTGCTGGTTAGTCGAGCCCCTTCAAGTCGACGACGACATCGCAGCACGGCGACAGATTCTTGTGCAGGAGGATGTTATGTAGACAAACACCATCAGACCCCCGATAACGCTGGCTTTGGTGTCAGTTGCTGATCGCACACTGTGAAAAGTAGCAGGCGGCCGCAAGAGGAAAAATGCTTTCAGTACATCTGGGAGGAAAAGTGAGCAGGTTGATTGCGTGCAGGCGTTTTGTGTTGTTGAAGCTACTAAAGAACGCTGTATTCCTCACACATGGATAATGAGCTTCCCTTAAAAGTTGTTTTTATGATATTAAGAACCGCACGCAGTCACTAGGTGAACGTCAACAACAGTACAACCTGGTGGTCAGGTGTCTTGCACTTCATTCTAAATGAATCTTTTTCCTCCTATGAGGGATTGAGCAACCCGCCAGTGCACTGCTCTGGATTTTTACCTCTCAGGAAGACGTTTCCGTAGGCAGACAGGTGTGACTGCATACCTGTCTTTGTGTCTGTGTGGGTGCACAGTGCACACTCGCGCACACTCACCTGATTGTTTGTGTTGACAACAGACAGCAGTTCGATCAGAGTTTTTCAGACACATGTGCAGCCTCTGCTCAAACAGCCGTCGCGGCCCGAATCTCAGTGTTCTGAATGTGTGTCTGTTTTTTTGTGTCACCGTGCTCACCTATCTTTGGTCTGCACCGCAGCAACAAAAGCAGGCTTTGTCCCCCTCCTCCCCCCACCTCCTCTCTGTGCAACCAGCCCTATTCAAGCATGTGACAGTAGCTGCTTCTCCACAAGCTGGGTTAATAATACCACGGCCCGGACCTGCTCGACATGTTTGCACCTCCGGCCTGAGAGCAATACTTTGTGTACTTGACACCAAAATGTAGCTGAGTAAACGTCACAGTTAAGTAACTAGTTTAGAAAATGTGATACGTCCACTGTTCTGATGTAGATTGATGCCAACCGCCTTTGACGACCAGCTGTTCTGCACGCAACCTCTGAAACCTGTGCTATTCTGAACACTGAATGACACCTTCCTTTTTAAATGTTTTTTAAATATATATCCCAGGATTTTTACTGTATCCATGAGGTACACTGTAAAACAATCTCTCCTTTTTCCACCTGCGTTGTTGAATGCGTGACACTGTTTCAAACAGGAAACCAGCTTGTCCACCTGCTTGACAAAGCTATGATTAACAGTTTTTTTTTTCTTTGATTTTTTTTCTTAATTGGACTAAAATCAGTGCTTGTGATCGTGATTGGCTTCTCAAGAACTTGCTGAGAAGAACTTTTTTTTCTTTTAAGATCCTCCCACTGAACGTAAAGGAAGAGGAAACAAACCGGTTTACAGGCCTTTCGATGTCAAACTGTGAGCTAAACTGTGGCTTGCATAGCTGTGCGTCCACGTGCTGAGAAATAAATGTTACACTTGTACAGATGTGTCCTCTTATACCTCACGCTGTTCCCCCTAAAGAGCATGTATATTGTTAAGAGGAGTCTCTCTCTATCTCTCTGTATATCATCACTCTGTGTGGCATGTACTTCATAAGCCCCATGCTGTAAACCTCCTGGAGAACTATTTTTTACCTGTTGTACATTGTGAGAGTTTATATTCTGCCCTCTTGAGAAAGCTGACATGGGCACTAAAGTCGTCAGGGTTTTTTTGTTTTTGTTTTTTTTTTGGTCACCCAAATAAAATCTTACCGTGTAATTTCTACTTTTTCGACTCAGAGGCCGGAGACATGAGAAATGATTCTATTTTTTAAGTTTGTTTTTATGCAGCACATTGCAGCACCCACTGTCTTTATTTTCCTATTGCACATCTACTGAATATGCTGTTGATATAACAGCATATTACGATTTAAAACTTGTTACAAGACATATCCATGTACATTTGTAAATATGTAATTCTGACTTGTATGTAAATTGAAAAGCAGCTTTAATAAAGTCTGAAATGGTTTCCTCTATTGAATTTAGCCTTTTTCTCTATTATTATGAATTTTAAAAATATATTTAATGATTAGCTGTTTATTTTTGAAGTCAGCTAAAAACAAAAAAAGGAAGAGAGAGAAATTGACAGTGGAATTAATTATTAATTGTGATCCGGAAGTGTAATTTCAACCACATGGTTCCTTTCCTCCAATGGGCTTTTATTCCAGTTTAGACTATCATGATTCAGTCTAGGGTTCGTTCCAATAAGTACTGCTGCCGACCTTGAGGTCTATTTTCCGCTTAATTTCCCTCTTGCACGCAAACCCTACGTCACCAAAGTAGTTTTCAGATCTATTTCCTGGTAACTGTATTAAATATGTGCTTTTGTGAATATACACGATGCAGTAATACTTCAGTCAAGGCCGTAAGTAGTGCTTGAAGCCGGAGGATGTGAACGAGAATCAGCCGCGGCTGGAAAGATACAGATTTGTCAAGCTAGCAAGCGCGAGCCACACAGGAAGTGACGCGAGTTGCACTACAAATTACAAGTTTTTATGAAGCCCCGATGCAATAGAGGACTTCTTGGTTGAATTCATAAATACAGCCTTATTTAAATTTCTCCATCGATGGCGTCCACTTTAGTTTGCAGCACAATCGTGCTTCTCCTCCACCCTCCAAATAAACAAGGGGCCGCCGATTATTTTACTATGACAGCGCAATCGGGAAGTCCTTAATCTCTCGGTTCTTGCTAACTTGGCAGCACACTGGAAAGCGACCAGATGGAATTCAGCACTGCCTTCTTAACAGATTCCACACATTTTAAATTGTTTCGCACACATTTTTAGCCGACTTTTGTGTCGACAAACAGCCCTGGCGTGAGCACAGGCGTCTATCTGGGAGCTTCGGCTGCGCTGTGAACCGGGACAGAAGCGGTCAAGACATTTACAGATCCCCCCCACCAAACATCTTCCCACTGTAAGTATTATTTCTAGGCTCTACTGTCGAAGAGCAATAGCTTTCAGATAACCTAATATGACTGCCCTTTGTAACTTAAGTCGGTGTTGAAACGTCGGTTATGTTGATGCATGAGAGAACCCCAACGTCCTTTTCTGCAGTTGTTCATGAAATGATGCAGACAACTGTGGGTAGCTTTGGAAATCTGTCAAACAAAAAAGAGGGGAGTTTGGCCGGAGGCGAGAGGGGTGTAGCCTTGTTAAATCACATTGTCTGGCACTGTTAATGCGGCCTTATGTGCTGTTTACTGCTGTCAGCGTTATAAGCTATTATCCTGTAAAGAGGGTAATTAGCGAGGTCTTTAATTCCTCGGGAGTTCATATACAGTGTGTGTATTTTGTTTTTGTTCCCCCCCCTCCTCCCTCCTTTATTACTTTAAACGACTAGGACCAGGTCAACCCGAATGATCACAATCCAACTTCCGGGTTTGGATTTCAAAGTAAAATGCTAGTCATAAAGTCGCCATTGAGTCACTGCTTTATGCAGCTATAAACCTTATCAAGATCACAGTTTTGGCAAATTTTATTAAATTTTTTTCATTTTATCATATGGCTTTTAAACAAAGACACTTAAATAGTGCCAATAGTTCCAATTCACAACAACAACAACAACAACCATAAGGTGCTTTATATTCTAGGGAAAAGATCCTACAAATGGGAAAGATCAGACAACCCCTTGATGGACAAACACTTGGTGACCGTGGGAAGAAAAAACTCCTGTTTAACAGGACGAAACCTTTGGCAGAACCCGGGTGAGGGAGGGGGCTGTGATCAGCAGGGAGTGATAGGAAAGAGAAGAGAGCAGGACAAAAGGCTAACTATAGGGAAAGAGAGCCTGAATTTCATAATTATTCATGTTTAAAAGGTAGTTATTTTGCAAAGTGAATAAATGATTGACAAGTTAAATGTCTGTTGAAATAATAGTTGCACTGATACTGTCGCATGGACATTAGTAACCTACGAGCAATTAAATGACGTTCCCCAGTGGCATTGGCCAATGTTTATGTGCTGTATCAGATCAGGTCTGTGCCAGATAAATGTTCAAAGACAGTGTGATAAGGAGCTCAGAAACTTTAAATCTAGTAAAATAATCTGGAACAGAGATTATTTTGCTTGCCTGACACTGAATGAAGAATAAATAACAACAAAAAATGAAACAAAACAATATTAGCGAAATTTATAGATTATTTTTAAAATATTGCATTCTCCTAATAATTTGGTTCATCCTTAATTCCTAGTTCCAGCCCTACATTTATCTTTGATGCTATACAACACTTTTTGACGTAGATTCTTTCACAAAGATGTCTTCCATACAGTCTCGTTTCATGACTCACTCTCGTGCTTTTAATTTGAAAGCGGACTACAATATATGCTTTACCATTATGAGTAAACCCACTGGCCTTGATATCTCAAGGTAAAAGCTTCTCATATAAGCTATTTCACACTTGATTGCAGTATTAACCTGTAATGACTCTGCATTTAAGTACAGCAATCTTCATATTGTCCTGAATAAAAAACTTGCACATTATAGTTGTGATTTCTCAGACTGTTACCTTTCACTACCAGCAGTCCATGTGAGCCATAAAGACTCCATCTAACCTGGCTGTCATGTCCTCTGTGTCTTGCTTCTCAGTAGATCCACCAATCAAATGCTCAGGCTTGTTTTTAGGTTAGTGTCTGCCACCCGTAAGGAAGTAAATGTGATTGAAAAGGAAAGTTTGCCTTGCTGACAAAAAAGTTCCCACTTTAAGTATTGCAGTAGCCTTTCACAGCCATTCTTGATAACACCGGCTTCCTCCAGCTGGACATGCAGAAAGTGCTAACCACTGAGACCACAAAGACCTAAGTCAGTCTTAAATGTTACAGATGTGCCCTGTATGCTTCACTGAAGTGCATCAAGTGCAGTTGGGGATCAGAGTTTAAACTATTATCAGGTTGGTCCTACCTAACAATCTCTTTGTAAGTGAGATTTTGCGTGATGATGTCTGGTCTTTCACTTCGCCTTTCCTTGTGAATATAATTGAAGCAAACAACTCTTTGTAGTCGGAGGTGGGCATAGATTCGATCGTGGCTCAAAGAGTTGGCAGTTCGTCTTGTAACCTGAAGGTTGCCCGTTCGAGCTCTGGCTCGGACAGTCTCGGTCAGGATGCTGACAGAGAAATTTGACCAGCTTTGTCAAATTAACTTAAAAAGGCCTGAAACTGTGCTACTATAAACTACAACCTGTGTGTCTTCACTCTGATCTTACGACTGATAGACATGTTCCAGCTTCGTCAGACGTGAACCTTCCAGTCAACGCTTTGTCAGATTTATTGCAGTTGATGTTAATCACTTAGCTAATGCCAACAGCAATAATTCATGCTGAACGAGCGGGTTATTGTCCTTGCTGCTCCTCCTTCAGCGCTTGCATTCCTGTTGCATGTGTTAGTAGTACATCATGAATGGCTCACATTCCAGGCAAAAATAATAGGATGTCACCTTTCTCCTTCATTGAAAAGGCTGTGGTAGATTCTTCGCATTGTTCGAAAACTTCTAGGCTTAATTAAATGAATTTGCCAAGAATTCCTGAGCACAACGTTAATTTATTTGAACAAATTATCAAGTGTGATAATTATCAAGCTGCCCCGCTGCTTCCCCCTGGTCTTACCACAAGCCACGAAACGTCCAGCTTGTATTCCCTCTTCTGCCGCCTGAGTGGCCTGTAGGTGTGACAGATCGCTACGTCACCATCTCTCCAGCTCCTGTCGTGGATCACTATCTTGCTGCGCTGGAATGTCACCGATTAGTCATCAGAGCCGCCCACTGCCATGCAGTTTGTTACAGTGAATGTTACTATAATCCAGCGCTGCAAAAGGCAGCTGTTTGATGAGTCATGACTAATATGACTGTTAGTCATTTTTTTAAATGTATTGCCATGTGACACAAATTATTTAAAAGTGATTACTAATAGTTTCTCTGTTCAGTCTTGTTTAGTGTTTAAAAGAGAGCAAGTTCCTGCCTGGGGATCTGCCTGAAGCGCTGATTCGTAAGTGGGCAGCAGTTCTGATATATTTTCTGGGGTTAGCCCATTAAAGGCTTGACAATTAAGAGTAACTCTACTAATTAATTTGAAACAAATCAGCTAGGGTCATTAAAAATCAGATCAATATTTTTGCTTTTCTGTCTTTTCCTGTTTTATGTAAACTAGAGTTTATTATTTGATTTCTGATATATCCCTTATTAAAGGACCTTTGCAGTACTCTAACCGAGAGGAAATAGCAGTGTTAATGGTAGTTTGTGTATCAGTAATATTAACAATTCACAACAGTTGCCTCATAGTGGCTCAAGAGTTGGGAGTTCGCCTTGTAATCGGAAGGTTGCCGGTTCGAGCCCTGGCTTGGACAGTCTCGGTCGTTGTGTCCTTGGGCAAGACACTTCACCCGTTGCCTACTGGTGGTGGTCAGAGGGCCCGGTTGTGCCAGTGTCCGGCAGCCTCGCCTCTGTCAGTGCGCCCCAGGGTGGCTGAGGCTACAATGTAGCTGCCATCACCAGTGTGTGAATGGATTGATGACTTGTTGTGTAAAGCGCTTTGTGGTCCTTAGGGACTAGTAAAGCGCTATATAAATACAGGCCTTTACCTTAAAATTTTAAGGTAAAGGTCTAACAATAAAAGGATGTGGTTAAAATGCCAAAATGACCAAATAATGATATCTGTAGTGGCCTTAAAGATCCAATATCAGTCAGGCTCTACTTTTATATCAGTTAGACAATTTGTAAGTGGTAGCATTATAGTGAAAATACAGTTGAACCTAGTATTGAACCTTGAGGGAATCCATACTTTGATAGTGAGGAGAGACATGGTGTTTTTTCATAAGAGCTGCAGTTCAATGATCAAACATTGAGTGGTCTACAAAAGGATTGCGTAGTTCAGGAAAACTACACAACAAATAAATCTTTGATCAGTCAGATATGCATGTAGTGCATTAGGAAGCGAGTTGAATCAAATGTACTGAGTGACTCCTCAGCACAGCGGTGGTTAAGATGACAGTAAAGGCCCATATGTCTGCAGCAGAGGTCATGCTTTCAGATAATCCAAGAGAAATCTGCTTATGGCGAGAATGTGCCGCCGTTCGGTGCCGTGTCTACACTCGGCTGAATATCGTGTCAGCGAGGCAGCACGAGAAGGTAATCGGCCTGTTTCTGTCAGGTCCTAACATAATTAGATTATCAGTATACTTTGATATGTCACAAGACGAGCCATACCCCTGATGACAATCTTTATTGTATTATACCATACTATACCCATTTGATTTGGTTTGTACCTTAGGAACAAAACGCAGGGATCTGATAAGTTTTAGAGCATGTGATGTGAGTTTGGACTGAAGCTGGACAAATAGTTTTCATGTAGCAAACGGACAGGCAAATATATCAAAGACTACAGACTGAACTCTAAAGATGATGTTTTTCTTATAGTGAACTGACTATTCAGCCAAAGAATCTACACAATGAACAGCCTTGGATTTGTATTTTTCATTCATTGGTTTACTAAAATAAGAGCCTTCCAGTAAATTATAGATTTAATATAAAATGTATATAATATAAAAAAATAACTGTTTAGTTAAGCGATTTATCCTTGCATTTACAAGACTATATAAAAGAATTGCTAAAGAGAAATTAAAGGATACATTGTTTTCACGGAGTAGCAGTAGAAACATTAAAATATCTCCTTATTTACTTCCTAAAATATTGATGATTCTGATGCTGTTTCATGCAGGATTTATGGTCCTGCGTTGGTGTCCTAATGCGATGAAGAGAGAGGAATTGTGGGAGTCTGTGCAAATTATTTACATTTATATAAAACCTCTAATACTTTTAAAGGAATTCACTCGCTGTTTGAACCACACTGCTTACATAGGCAAGTTTAAATGGGGGTGCCAGCCAGTTAGAACAAGAATGCAAGTATGTCTGTGTAGGTTCTCAGCCAATCAGGTCGTGGCACTCTTAAGCGCTACTAATAAAGGCAGCTGAATGGCTTTTTGGTTTATGGAGACGTTTGACCTCTCATCCAAGAAGCTTCTTCAGCTCTAAAACCAATGGGGAGTCCCAGATGTTTAATACCTCGTGGCATTGCCCCCCTTGGGGAGGTGGTCCTCAGAGTCATTGACCCATCCTGTAAAGTTATTAGGAGTCACATGAGACAAGATGTGAATCAAGGCATGGCTCATTTACCATCAGATCAAAAAGAAAGTCCAGTTTCCTTAACTCCTTAAGACTGTTTTAAGGGGACATACTGCTGTGCTGCAACGACCGATGCAAGCATTATGTTGAAATGTTGAAATGATGCCTCATAATCTTTTTGAAATTATACTCCCTGTTCTGGGTAACCTTTACTTATATTCTGTACATCTGTATTTGGATTAAAGCTCATTTAGATTGCGATTAGTTGAAAAATTCATATTTGGGGCAACAAGGAACATCTCAGGTAAGCTTATACCTAAGCTGAGCAGCTCGCAGTGTGCGCTGGAGCCCAGCGGGCACAAGATTAATTCCATTACATAACATTTAGTCAGTCTTAAGAAGGGTGCAAGTGAAAATGAAGACTTCAGAGTAATCAGCTGCTTAAGCTTTCCAGGACTCAAAAGACATGTTATTAAATGATTAAAAGGGGCCCTTTAAGTATTCTTTAATAATCAGAAACACTTAGTTAGAGCTGCAGGAACAAGGCCGGACCTGAGCACTGCTCGACTGGTTATTACCTGACGCACTAGCCTCCAGTGTGATTAGATTAGAAAAGCAGGAAGGCATTGTTTGCAAGCATGGCTCCCCTCTTTTTATGAGCAATTCCTCATTGCCAGTTTATCCTTCGACAAATATTGACCTGACTAAAGTTTTGCCGTCACGATGTCATCGAAAGATAAAGTGAAACTCAAGCAGCCTTGTTATGTTTGTCACCTGTTCCTGGATGGACTTTAAAACAGCTCCCTTTTCACCCACTGCACACCTTGCTATTCAAATGACATAAACCAGCAGAAGAACATTTTTCACGGAGGGGTTGGTATTTCCAGGATTTCATAGACATACCAAAGTGCACGGTAGTGGATGCAGATAGTATAATACTAGTGTATTAAATATGGATATATTGAGGAAGCTCTTATTGCTGGTAGGCAAATAAGGTAATTTAAGGATTGTAACAGTACGATCTATGTCACATTAATATGAAAGCATGCCCATACCTTAAATACAGCCTTGCTGTATGTCAGGTAGGTATGTTAAACCATCCATTTTTAGCAAAAAGCTAACACTGATTTAATGGACTAAAGCGTCTCTTCTGGTCTCCTTGAGGACCATTAACCTTCTCATGGGGGTGTGAATAAACTATTAGCAGCTTCTTGACAATACAGTTTGACTTTCCCTTTGATAGGAGGCATGATTTTTCCATGTCACTGCGGTCTCCCCTCTCTGATTCAACTGCCTCCGAATAAAGAATCAAAATCAGTAACACAGAACATTTTGAAGAACTGATTATGAAGAACACAAACATAGCTGAGCGGGGGCCGTGTCAGCTGAGATTTTCTTTTGTAAGGTGAAAACCTCGTGATTCCAATCCAGGCTGTTTTCTTGTTTGTTTGTTTTTTGTTTGTTTGTTTGTTTTGCAGGCGTCCAATCCCCCGTGCAATTTCCCCTTTCCTGAAAAATGTGAAAGATGACATTTTACCTTCAATGTTTCTTTCAACTCCTACCTTTTATCAGTCTGAGGAAAGCTCTCACAGTTCTGCTCAAATACCTCTGGAATGCATCAGCTTACTTTTCTTATTGCGACAACGCACCAGGATCTGCAGCAGCTGTAACCTGTCGGCACCTTTTATGACAACTCTGTCAAATGTAAGTTGGCCGTAAGTGGCCAGCATGGCGGACACATTGTCATGTAATTAGACGTGTTTTTAGAGGGGAAGGATTGAAGTAATAACTCTGTCGGCACACCTACACAGATTTGTTTTACGATCATCAGGGGAAATCAGCCTTTACTGTCACAGCTCTTTATTCTCCTGGTCTTGTGATTTTAAGTGGCCCACACATCTGCCAGGCTAAGTGGCGTTTGAAGAAACCAATACTCTCTCTCTGTGTGTGTGGACTTGGTTAAGGGAACTTCCTGTTGTATTTGATAATGAACAAGTCAAAGAGGTTTTTGTAGCTCTGTGGAGAGGTTTGTTTTTTCCCTTGGAGGGTAGAAAACAGATGACCTAAGTCAGAAACTTTTTCAATAAACAGTCTCAACAAGTCAAATAAATATCCATAGCTGTATGTCTCACATAAGGCTCTGTCATATCAGGCATCAATGCTTTAAAGTTTTAGGCTCCTTTAAGCTTCCAGTATGTGACACTCGACAGTCTCCAGAGATGAGTTGCTGTTCTAATGTGCTTTCGACGGGCTCATTTGAACTTATACTTATCTCAAGCTTCATACTTTTATTCCAACTTATTATAAAGGAGTAGATTCACTTACTCTCACTTCTAAATAAGCTTTATTTTGCATTGTCGAAGCCTTGATGTAGCCTCTCAGTTCATTCCAAAAGCTGTTGTCTGCCTTTAAGACAACTTTCTTCTGATTGGTTATCCCTATCAAACAGGAGGTTTGATGAATAGGTAGGCGTGGCTTCTGTGCTCACAGAAGCATCATATGGATTTATGAAAACGGCCTTGAGCGCAGTGCTCAGAGCTGTCTGAAACCTGAGCTTTTGGCTCAGGGGGATTACTTGTGCACAGACTGACCTCATTACTTTAAACTTTGTTCATGTTTAAAAAAGGCATCCATCATTATAACTGTAGAGATACAACATAGGATAAAAAAGGAAAAATTAAAATAAAAGCTCAGTAGGTCCAGCTGAAGCCATATTCTCCTCCAGAAAACACTGTGCAGGTGTTTTTCTGAGGACTACCATGGACACGGTCACTTTACCTGCTCACTGTTAATGCTTTACAATGTATAGTGTAGAAGGAGGCTTTAACATTCAGACAATTTGGCCGCTAGCATCAGTTCTAGATGAATGTCTTGTGAGCCAGTGGCCGAGGAGACGGGGAAGGGAGGAGCAGAAGTGTTTTGTGAAGAGGAGAAGAAAGAGAGGATGAAATGAGTGAAGGATGGAGCAGATGGAGGGAGGAATGACGGTGGGAGTTAGGGTTAATGCCCTTTTACATTCCCAGATGAGGATTAGCAGTCACAAGTTCTCTGGCTGTTCCTGACCTGACCTGGATTTTGAAGGCCACTGCTGCCTCCTGGATCCCTTAATATGCTCACAGACTCCGTCGTGGACAACCTCTCTAACTTACCCGATACACTCAGCAACAAGTATATTTATGTGTTGTTTTCCTGGTATTTTAGCTTAAAAGCCATCAGTTGACGGCTATATTTGTAAACCTGTGACTGAAGGAGCAAATGCTGAAAGTCCTTTTAAGGTGCTTGGCATTATGTACAATGTCAGCTTAGTGCGCAGTGTGGCTGCAACTGATTGCTAGTAGCATTGTTGGTAGCATGATTGACATTCTGACAGTAGTAGGGCAAAACACAGCTTGCTACTTTGATGCGCATAAACTAGAATTGTAGGTTTCATACAGGCTTGAGCTGTCAAGATGAGAGTAACTAATGTAACTGAAGGGATGTGAACGAACTACTGTGCTCCATACCAGCTCCATACTGTATTTTGTTGGTGTTTACCTTGCATGATTCACCTTGTCCTGCATCAAAGCTCATCCTCTGACCAAAAGGAGCAGATTTAGCTCCCTTCCGCCTTCCTTTGAATCAACTTTTTCCTCTTCCTCATAGACTGAATGTTTGAACAGCAGGTTGCTCACATTGCCCTGTTTTTAGTGGTTAAAAACACAAAAGGTTTGATTCTAAAGCTTCCTGAAATAAAGACGTTTTTAGATTTTTCTCTGGGCAGGCCAGTTTTGTCACATTGTTGCAATTGGCCTTGAAAAATCTGAGTTAATCCTGAATGATCAGGTATTTATTTGCTTTATTTTCTTTCGAGACAGGATAGCAGTTCATGTCAACAAATAGCTGATCCGAGGCACTGTTACGTTCCCCTAAAAGGGTCCAGGCGGTGAGGGGGAAGTAACAAAAAGTGTCCGGGTCAGAAAAAGGAGTCAAGGAGGCAAAAGGGTTAAATTAAAGAGTTTTATTAAAGTTTCTATTAATACTAACTAAAAGAGACGGACAAGCCGCTATCACCATTTCAAGGAACAAACAAAACTCAAGCGTTGGTCAATAAAGTACAAAATAAGTCAAAAAGAGAGCAGCTCACTAGCTGTAACCACTCACATGGCACTCTGGCCCAGAACTCACCTTTCCCTGGGCTTAAATCTCTTTAATTACTGACGAGAGTCAGCTGCACAAAAGGGAAAGGTGGCACCTCAGGCAGAAGAGGTAGTGGGACACGCCCACACAGGCACCTTCAGGAGGAGGCCCTGCTAGGGCTGTAACAGACACGTTGTATTTTTAGCTAAAGACACTATAGTATAAGAATGAGGACCGCAACAATCAGAAGATCCGAGTGAGAAGCACTAGGTGATGGTGGGGAGGACGAGACCTCCGGCAGAAGCAAGCTGAGGGAGGGGCTGGTATCTGCCACAGTCAGTTGATTGGACAAAGCAATGCAACAGTAGCATGTAAATGCAACAGCAGTGAAAAGTTTTGAATGGGGAACGACTGCAGCAGCACAAGTAAGGAATGGGTTGAGTTCATGTGGTCCAGCTCCAACTATAAGATCAGTCAAAAAGGAACTGGCTGTGTCATAATATGACGGAGATGTTATGTTACGGTGCAGTTTGGACTCCCCTACTTTTGAATCTTAAGATTGTTTAAACTGTTATTAAATTACAGAAACTACTGACTTGACTATATATACCTACCTCGATAGTTTTTGCAACTGCACTTTGGGACAGTTGCAAAAACTGTCCCAAAGTTTTAGCAGTTTTCCGGATTTACTGATCTTCAGTTCTTAAAGTATTGATGGACTCTTGTTTCTCTTTATTCAGCTGATTGGTTCTTGCCATAATATGATTTCTAACAGGCTGTCAGATGTGTAGCAACCTGACTTCTAGGCATGTATATGGTGTTGGAATGTTTTTCAACGGTAGAAGAAGACTACTCAGATTGTTACTTCCCTATCAGCAGCATTTTTGTTATCCTTTCATATCAAACAGACGGAGCAAGAACAATGTTACACAGTGAGTCAACACAGTGTCATCAGCCCATCTAAAGATCTGTATGCGACTTGTAGGTGCAGTAATAATAATAATAATGGATTGGATTTATATAGCGCTTTTCAAGGCACCCAAAGTGCTTTACAATGCCACTATTCATTCACTCTCGCATTCACACACTTCTGTCATTGACTGACAGAAGCGAGGCTGCCATATCGCGCCATCGGCCCCTCTGGCCAACACCAGTAGGCGGTAGGTACAGAGTGATGATGGTTTCCAGACACACGGCTGCAGTTCGCAGGAATACATTTATTCGTGACGTTTCAGTGCCCTTCATGTGGCAAATTATTTGCGTTGTACCTCTCCTATGCACCTGCCTTGAAAAATGTTTTTGCTTGGTTGGGATGCACGACTTGGAGCTGGAATCACAATCGGTGCAGCGTCCGAATGCTTCTTGGAATATTTATATTGGAAAAATGATTGAAAATAGTGGTTTATTCATATTTAATCAAATATAAATATTTAATAAAAGTGAGCACAGTATATTGTTTGCCCACAAGAGGGCACTTACAACTTTATAGTCTTCTCTGTAATGCACTGCATTAAAAGTGTAATTTTTGTCAGTGAGCAGCACTGTAAACTGACGTTTGTGGGAAGCACTGAAACTTTGGCAGTTTTACAAGTCTGGTAAAAATAGATCGTAGCTTTTATAATTACAGGCTATTATATTGTAGCTTGAATTGATTCATCAGTCAATAAACAATACATTTAACACCAATTGCTGTGTTTCACAGGTCCCAAAGTCGTGTGCACACGTGTCCATCATGCCGCTGTTTGGTAAATCACACAAGAGTCCCGCCGACATTGTCAAGACGTTGAAGGAAAACCTGGCCATCCTGGTCAAACAGGACAAGAAGACAGACAAGGTAGGGGAATCTATTTGATTGTGTGTGTTTGATGTGTGTGTGTGAATGGGTGTCCAGAGGCCCCAAGGGTGGGAGCGTGAAACAGCCTGCGCCTGTCATCTTCTGACGCTTCACTGTCAAGACTCTCTCACACATGCACACAGAAGATCAAAGAAGAGTCACAAGCCAAATTCAAGCTAACGCTCTCTTTTCCTAATGATAGTTTCTACATGTTGTTCCTCTAAACCAAGCCTATTCAAATGGCGGCCCGCGGGCCAAATGCGGCCCAGAAGCAACCTGCGAGTGGCCCTGCCTGTGGTCCTAGCAGAAACACAGAGAAAACGCAAAAAATTAATTCATTAATTAATTTTAAAAAAATTTTAAAATTCCTACAGCGTAGTGTAGACTGTGAATGCAACACTCCTAGTAGCCTAGCAATATTTAACCCACAATGCACCGTGATGTAAACATATTAAACAATCATTGTAATATATGATGCGACAACAGCATGTCTTTCTCACTCCGAAAGCGCAAAATTGACAATGAACCCTGCCTGGACTGACAAATACTTATTCGTTTTACCGCCAAATCCAAATGCCAAACCAATGTGTTTAATTTGCAGTGAGTGTGTTGCTGTACTTACGAAGGCACCACAATGACAAACACCAGACTTTCTACACAAACTTTCCAGAGCAATCTCAGGAGAGGGCTGCAAAAGTACAGTTTAACTGCGAGTTTAATAATCTTACAACCGGAGTTGTACTACCATGGTGAGGGTCCTGTACAGTCCAAGAGAGAGTTGCAGCAGCTTTCCTTCGTGTTTGTTTCTTAGCGAAGAAGAAAAGGCCTTTCACAGATTCTGAAACAGTGAAATACTGCATGCTGGCCGTGGTGGATGCGGTAATAAGTGACGAAAAAATTAAAGTAAGTGTGACATCTGCTATTAAAAACGTACCCCTGTAGGACAGTTCGTAGAGTTGAAGTTCTGGCGTCAGACGAGTTTGAAATGCTGTTAGATGACCTGAGGAAAACTGATGTAATGTCTATAGCAGGAGATGGGTTCAAAATGTTTTTTTATTATTATTATTTCAAATGTGCAAAAAAAATAGTTTAGTTATAGTTCCCCTTTTTTAAATGGACCTTTTGGTGTGCATTTGTGAGAGGTCACCAGATTTACTGGGGGAAAAGGAATAAAAAAAATTACTTGTTTTTCAATACAGTTGTGTGGGTTTGAAATTGATCACGATCTGCTGCTTACTGGCTGCAAAAAAATATCTGGCCCAGATAAATTCCTCGGTTTGAAAATCTGGCCCAACTAACTTCTTAGTTGAATAGCCATGCTCTAAACGATGCCTTCTTTGCCTCCATCCTTCCTCACCTGTAGTTTTCTGTTCTGCAGGCCTCTGAGGAGGTGTCTAAGTGTTTGGTGTCCATGAAAGAGATCCTGTATGGAAGCAATGACAAGGAGCCCCACACCGAGACTGTGGCCCAGTTGGCCCAGGAGCTGTACAACAGCGGCCTGCTGATCGCGCTGGTAGAAAACCTGCAGGTCATAGACTTTGAGGTAAGCAGAAGAAAGTATCACAGATGTGCCGCAGAAGCACACTTGTGATAAAGCTGACACAGAAACGCGATAGAAAATAAACATCCAGGAGCAGTTACTCGGCAGAGGAAACTTAACAGCTCTTCTAGACTTTTTAAGAAATGCTGCATATTGTTGCTGCAGTTTTGCAAGATGTAGTGAAAATAATGAAATTTGATGGTGTATTTAAAAACTTTGTACAGTTTTCTTACCATTACAGGCCTCCTCTGACTCCAACTCATAAATTTAAGTTACTTTAGGTTGTAGCACTGCTTTTAAAGCAACTTTTTTTCCTACTGTACACAATTAATTAATTTTTAACGTGCTAAATGTTACAGATGCTGTTATGTGGTTAGTTCAGTTTTACGTGTGTTTCCAGGGGAAGAAGGACGTGTGTCAGATCTTCAACAACATCCTCAGGAGGCAGATTGGGACGAGGAGCCCCACTGTTGAATATTTCTGCTCCCACCAGGAGGTCCTCTTCATACTGCTGAAAGGGTGAGATAAACACAGTGCACATGCTGTCCTCAGCCTAATGGCGTCTTAACACAATATCTATGGCTTCTATGACGAGGAGGGGGTGATGCGTTACTCTCTCTTGCTGTGTTTGAAGATATGAGATGCCCCAGGTGGCGCTAAATTGTGGGATCATGCTGAGGGAGTGCATCCGCCACGAGCCGCTCGCCAAGATAGTTCTCCATTCGGAGCATTTCCACAATTTTTTCAACTACGTGGAGATGTCCACCTTCGACATTGCTTCTGACGCATTCGCCACCTTTAAGGTAACTCTCTTTCTTCTTCTTTTGGCTGTCAGGTCAGGTGCTAGACTAGAGCCAGACTGGACTTTGACAAGTGTTTGGATTTGGATTTAGTAAACCAACATCCCACGCGAGTATCATTTGAATTTCTTTGATATTTTTGTTCCCCACGTAGGCCTAGAAAAGGCAAATTTGTTTTCATGTTTTGTTGAGGAAAAGTCTTAACATACGCTGATTTTTGCAGACATGTGACCGTTGACCATGTGACGCTAACTTGTCAGCTATTTTGAAGTGTGATGATCATAATTAAAACTGGAAAGTAAACACCTCCAGGAACCTCTGGCAACATTTGGGGAATACATTTTTTTTCCCGAACAACTGATGGTTGTATTGGATCCAATACGGGAGACAAATGTTGGGCAGCGTGCGATTGTACAGTGTATACATACATGTACGTATGTAAAAAGTGTTCGGTGACATTTGAATCCATCAGCTAAGATGCGTTTTTCTGTCTTCGTCCACAGGACCTCTTGACGAGACACAAAGTGCTTGTGGCCGAATTCCTCGAGCAGAACTACGAAGCTGTGAGTGCTTCGACTTACAAACACATTTGCACATCTGCAGCTCCCGAGAAGAGATTAGTCTGGGATGGTTGTTAGCCACCACACATATAATGCACATTAGCCTTGCTATTTAGAATTTTTAGCAATCGTTAACCCAAACCACACACAGAGGTCAGTCACTGAGCTCCGTTTGCAAACACTGTCCACTGCTCTGAATGACTCTGCATGAGGAAACCTTACACGGATGCACAGCGAGATCAGGTATCAGTCACCGCAGTGCTCACTGGCCCAGTCACGTCACACACAGGCATTCACGAAGCCTTGTGATAGAGTATTCAATGAGCTGGCAGGGAAGGCAGATTAAAAAACAAAAAATGTAAATTTATAGGAAAACTGCACAGCCTCTCTAAATTTCATAACATCTTTCGATACAAAGCTCCGCTCTGTGTCCTCAACATTTCTAGGCAGAGGGGCCCCTCTCACGAGCAGGGTCCCTCCAGGGCTCTCAGCCTGTAGAAACCCACACAGAACCACCTTTTCACCAAGCGTGTGTGCCGACGGCCTGTCAGGAGATGTCACTGCTGGCTCAGTAGAGGCTAAGCCACAAAAAACCCAGAATCTGTCATACTGATTAGATTTTGGGGCAACCGTGGCTCAGGGGGTCGGGAAGCGCATCTGTAACCGGAAGGTCACCAGTTTGATCCCCGGGCTCTCTGTCCTGGTCGTTGTGTCCTTGGGCACCACCTACTGGTGTTGGCCAGAGGGGCCGATGGCGCGATATAGCAGCCTCGCTTCTGTTAGTCTGCCCCAGGGCAGCTGTGGCTACAACTGTAGCTGCCTCCACCAGTGTGTGAATGCGAGAGTGAATGAATAGTGGCATTGTAAAGCGCTTCGGGTGCCTTGAAAAGCGCTATATAAATCCAATCCATTATTATTATTATTTTAGTGGTAAACCTATGACTGCACAAAGAGTTTCTTGTTCTGTGACATAAGCTTGGTGACATACTCAAAGTCTTATAATGCTGTTTGCACAGGCACTTTAAGTTTTAAACATCATCTATTCATACTTCAATTTAATCCCACAGTTCAAAGCCAAATATTGTAAAACAAACCCAGTAACTGATAATTGATCCATGTGACTGTGAGAAGAGGGAACGCTGTAATAACAATGTGTTGATCTACTCAAGTCAACTGTCTAGGGTTTGGGGTTTCTTCTAATTCATCCACTTCCTCTTAGTTACATATGTTACATTTTTGCAGGTCCAGGCAGTTCTTGTCCTTTTGGATGCAGTGCAGTATTTTCATTTGCTTTAATCGATCTCATTAGATGCCTTCTGGGCTAAAAGAAAATATACCAACAAGCCGAATTACCCATGTGCAAGCACAGAGTTAAACAACTTCTCCATCATATATGCATTTGTCTCAACTTAAAACACACAGGCAGATATTTCTGTCTTTAAAATAACTACATTCAGATAAGTGTTGATAAGTTTTCCCAAGCTACAGAGTGTGCATAAACATATTCATCTAAACTACACAAGTCATTTTCCTGTTGGAACTCTTACTTAAATATTCTGTAACTTATACAGAGGCTATTGTTACATTTCAGATTTCCTTTTTTCCTACCTCACGATATCAGATATGTCCCCATAAATTATAAAGTCCTGTATAATCTAATATTTGTTTCAAAAGCACCTTCATCATATTGATTGCTGATTACTTAAACATCACCGGGAAAGTACGTGTTTGACCCTATGCAGCCATACATTCAAAAGCCAAGCGATAGCACTGTCTTCATCTAGGTTCAGATGTTTTAACAGCCATCTGGTGCTAATTTATGCAAACAACCAGGTTTCTTTTTTAAATTTTAATTTATTTATTGAGTTTTATTTACCTTTGCAAAGAGGTCAAACAACCATACAGACAGCAGGAAGGAAAGAGCAATTGTAAGTCTAGAATATTTATTGAGACTAGTTGTGCCATGCTCCCAGAATACATTCGGAACATTGTGTGCAAAAGATAACTCGTCCATCAACTTGTGGTATATCGGAAAGATTACGCATAGGAAGAAAATGTGGAGCTTTTCATTTAGTAAGGTCAGCTTGACACAGAAGTAGCAGAATGTAAAAAATCAAAAATCCAACATCTATTGATATTATTATTATTATTAAGTCCACAAAGAGCACAACAACCATTTTCCATCACACCAGCAACTCCTTTAGGATCTCCAGCTAACCCAACAAGTGTGTCTTTGGACAGGTTCAGACCTACAACCTTCTTTATTCACTGTGCTGCCAAACTGTTTTGGCAATTTTGAATAATTGTTGCAACAAAATAATTGCACTGCGTGGCTTTTCAGGTTGGTAAGCACTCTCTCTAGTTTATTGCCTAAGCACTTTGCAACTTTTAAAACTAGAAGCTGCATCCACAGACACTTTTTTCAGTAATGGTCACGCATACAGGCAATCCTACATGGATATCAGGGTCGCTAAAGGAAACTTAGAAGTTGAAGAGCTGGGGATCAACGAACGGCCTTTGGAAGAGTAGCCACTATAGACAAGGGCAGATTTGAACCCAGGTCTTTGCATTAGCCTTATGGCATATGGGTTGCCTGCTAAACCCAGTTAGCTAAACCAGCACTCTGCACTAATGTTTTCAAAGGAAATGAGCCAGGTTAAACTTAGGAAGCAAATGGAAAGGTGTCCTAAACACAGGAGAGTGGGCATGTTAAACCAGTGATCATCCCCAACCGGTCATGGCAGATGGCCCCGCCCCTCCCTGAGCCTGGTTCTGTTGGAGGTTTCTTCCTGTTTAAAGGGGTTTTTTTCTTCCCACTGTTGCCAAGTGCTTGCTCATGTGTAGTCTCTCTCGATTATTGTAGCGTCTTTACCTTACATTATAAAGTGCCTTGAGGTCGACTGCTGTTGTAATTTGGCGCTGTATAAACTTTGCGTTCATATTTCCATTTGGAGGAAAAGCCCTCTATTTACAACAGTTATCAGATATTGTTTGGAAAAAGTATCGTCCATATAGATATTTCCCAAAAGTTTAAAATTTGATCTCAGATTGTTGCTGCGTTTTGTTTTTTCACTGCAGGTGTTTGCAGACTATGAGAAGCTGCTGCACTCTGAGAACTACGTCACCAAGCGACAGTCTCTAAAGGTTTGTCTCCGACCTGTATTGATTTAAATTCCTACTTAGACTTCATGGGTTTTTGGGGGGTTTTTGGGGGGCGGGGTCTGCACAGCTGGCCTCTCTAATAATAATTTGTCACTTTGTTTCAAAATGATCCCCCCTCCAGCTTCTGGGAGAGCTGTTATTGGACAGACATAACTTCACGGTCATGACGCGGTACATCAGCAGGACAGAGAACCTGAAGCTGATGATGAATCTGCTCCGAGACAAGAGTGCCAACATCCAGTTTGAGGCCTTCCACGTCTTCAAGGTAAACAAACAAACAAATAAAAAAACAGCAGATGCATTTAATGAGAAATTTGGAAAGAGAGAACATATTTCTCCCATATTGGCTCCTCTTCGTTGGCTTCCTGTTAAATTCAGAATTGGATTTAAAATCTTTCTCACATAAAATCTTGAATAATAAGGCTCATGTTATCTTAAAGACCTCATAGTACCGTATTAGCCTAATAGAGAACTTTGCTTTCCTACAATGTTTAAAAGCAGAGCCTTCAGCTTTTAGTTGTCCTTTTCTGTAGAGCTAGCTCCCAGTTTGTTTTTGGGAGACCTCCCTCTACTTTTTAGATTAGGCTGGATCAGTTGACCCTGAATCCTCCCTTTGCTATGCTACAATAGGCCTAGACTGCTGGGAGCTTCCCATGATCCACTGAGCATTTCTTATTCACTCACCTTGTTTCACTTTCTTTATACACCACTAATATATTTAGTCTTTAGTAATTAAACTCTGTTCTCACCGGACATGGCAGATGACCACGCCTCCCTGAGCCTGGTTCTGCTGAAGGTTTCTTCCTTTTAGAAAGGAGTTCTTCCTTCCCACTGTCGCCAAGTGCTTGCTCATAGGGGGTCGTTGGATTGTTGGAGTTTCTTTCTAATATTGTAGGGTCTTTACCTTACAATAAAAAACACATTGAGGTAGGGCTGTTCGATATAACGATATATATTGGATAACGATATAAAAACGTCTATCGTTTAATTTTACGCTATTGTTTGTTTCGTGGTGTCGCAAAATAAACTGTTTACGGCAATATTTTTTCATCGTTTTGATGGTCACTGTAATGGCTATATTAATTTCTTAAAGTTCTCACTTTCTCTTATATTTTATATAACCACACTACAGACGGACAAGCGACTGTTTTTATGCGTTGTTGTTAGCAACAACGACAGTAAAACCACCGTGTGTCCGCTTGTTTATCTTCCACATAAACCTTTCACAATAAAGCTCAAGATCCTGTTGAGATTTTTCAAAATAAACTTAATCACGTAAAAAAGTATGCAGATTATTTACGGATGAGAAGTAAAAAAGAGCCGCCAGGTAAAAAATAAACCTTAGACTCAAACGTTAGAACAGGCTTTTCCCCGCAGCACGCCGTGTAATAAATACTCACAAAGAAAACAGCGGCCGTTACAACTTATGTCTAAAAATTTATAGCTTCATGCTTTGGTTAAAACAGTCGACTCCAGCTGCACGACGCCCAGCTGGAAACACTTTACGCAAGTCGAGCTGCCCGAGATTCACAGAATTTACAGAAAATGTAAAATTTTGTGATTTATATCGTTATCGGACGATAGATGTTTTATATCGGGATATGAGATTTTGGTCATATCGCACAGCCCTACATTGAGGTGACTGGTGTTGTCAATCTGCGCTGTATAAATAAAACAAAACTGAATTAAAATGATGTAACTCTAAGTGAATTTTCTTCCGGTCTTGTCCTTTTTGTGTTTCCCCAAGGTGTTTGTAGCAAACCCCAACAAGACTCAGCCCATCGTCGACATCCTGCTCAAGAACCAGACCAAACTCATCGACTTCTTGAGCAACTTCCAGAAGGACCGCACGGACGACGAGCAGTTCAACGACGAGAAGACCTACCTAATCAAACAGATCAGGGATCTGAAGAAACCGGCTTCCTAGAGAAGCATTCCTGCCTGCCCTCTACTTCAACTTTTTATTAATAGGAAGACATAGAAAAAAAACACATTAACAATAATGGTTACTCTATTTGAAAAAAAAAAAATCTTTGAGACCTCATTTGTCTTTTTTTTCCCCTCTTTGTCAGTTCATTAAAAACTTGTGCAAGAGTAGTTCTTAATCACTGATCTTTTTTTGTAATTTTTTTTATCTCATCTGTAGCATGTAGTGCCACAACTCATGGTGTTGGAGGCAGCTGATTTGCCTTGTTGGGGGAGAACCAGGGGTTTAAAAAAAAAGCTTCAGCCAAAATCCTCCAGGTGGATGAGCATTTTCTTTAATCTTATTAGTCTCTGCTTGCAAATGAATTTTGTAAATTTTTAAAAGTAGTGGCTGCAAACCAGAAAAATGAACAACTTTTTGTTTTCTTGGGAGATGTGTGGTGAGGATGTTGGTGTGTCTGGTTAGGACCAGGTGAAGTATATTTACAGCGTGAATATCTTAATCAATGCATTCTTGGTCATCGGTAAAAGCCAAATGACAATGGTAAAGCTCAGTAGCCCACAACAGTGTATTGGGGGTATTCTAGCTTAAGAAATTAAAGATAATAGTTAAGGGAGGAAAAAAAAACAACAACTTTGCATTTCAAAAATTATAGTAGCAGACTGGGTAGGAAAAACTCATGAAGTTACTAATTTACAAGTAATTCTGAAATTTAAGGGGAAAAACTAAAGTAATCTGATATAATTAAGAGCATTAAACATGTGATTTTATTGAGACGTGAATTTACGTGGAAAAATGGGTCATATTAGGTCACATTTGAGATTAGTGAATTCTAAATTTCTATGATCTTTATTTTTCTCCCCTATGTTTACATCTATTATGGCCCTGAACAGATTTTCCATCATATTTTCATTTGTGCGAGCTAAAAGTCGGTGATTGTTTCTTCACTTTAAAGCTGAGGGGATTGGATTACATACAGTCCAATAGGCCAACGTCGCTTCAGTGTGTCACACCAACATGGAACAAGTCTCGTTGCCGGTCTAAAGGCCGAGCCCATCCGTGCTGTTCTAAATTACTCACAGGTCTTGAAAACAAACTGATTTCAGTCACTGTTGACTAAAAACAAAAATCTTAAAAACAAGAAAAAAGAAAATGACAATTTTGATCACTGGTTCTCTTTGCTGGTGGCTAATAGCACTTTGTATGATTTTAAATAATAATAATAATAATGGTGATTCAATTTGTTTGAAGCTGATCGCTGTTTTCACACTGCTTGATGTTGTTTTTTTTTTTAATATATAGTGTCATTTCTCATGTACAGTTTGTGGTTTGAGTGCCATTGTGAGGGAGAACATGAGGAGGAGGCACTTTGCTGTGTGGATGCTGTAAAGATAGCTGTTTGGTTTTTTGTTTCACTCCCTTTTCTGTCTGTACTGTAACGGATGTTTGACTCTGGTTTGGATCTGACGTTATCAGAGGACGAGAAGATTCAGAGGTGCCTTTTTTTGTTTGTTTTGGTGTGTTTTCCTTTCTCTGTACTCGTTTTCTTTCCTGTATTTGCAGTATCTTTTTAGGGGGAGCTTAATTATTATTATGTTGATGAAAATATGCTCTGATAGAACATATTTGTTGTGATTAAGCAGTGAACCTCTTAACTCACTATATCAGAGTTCCTTTTGCCGTTTGACACCTTTTAAACTTTTTTTTTTTTTTTGCTCATCACTTGCCATTGCCATAGTAAAGTCGCCGGCAAACAGAACGAGGCCAAAGCCGACCAACGGCAGGATTCAGCGGTGAAACATAACTGTGAAATCAAATAAATGAATAAAAATCCACTTTTAGTTTAAAGCAGCTTCGATTTCTTTCTGTAACTTTAAATCAACTATGAACTTGGAAAAAAAACTGCAGAGACTAAACTTGAGAACAATGTGATTTTATTTCCCAGTAGATGTCTGACAAGCATTCACAGAAATTTTAAAAACAAAGTGAAATGGAGTCATGATGAGCCCAGACTTTCCTTAAAGGAAGAAGTAAACACGTTAAAAGCTGTTTTGCTTTTTTTTTCCTTAAACAAAAAAAACAACAAAAAAAAAGGAAAACAGTTTGTTTTTTTGGGATGACAAAAACCAATACCAGCCATGTTCACATGCCATAGGTTGTGACGGTATATTGTGATATCACACGAGATGCAAATGTAAGCCAACCAGCTTAACATCAGACTTGAACCAGTTGTTTTACAACAATGACCAGATTTAACCATTCTTCACGATGTCCTCTAAAAGCAGCCACCTTGTTTTTTTCCCCCACTTCGATTCTGTTGTACAACATTCACAACAAATAAAAAAAAAAAAGAATAGATGAGAATGCATGCTTTGTGTGTGTGTAAGAAAGTGTGTGTTATTTTCCAGATTATGCTGAATGGCTCCACAGTTACTGCCTTTTCTGTGATTTCAAGTTACAAAAACACTTAAACCTCTGTTTACTATACCTGAACGAAAAAAAACACAAAAAGAATACAAACAGTGTGTTCATGTAGAAAATGAAAGTTGGTAAAGTCGAGTAAATTCCTTCACTCTCCAAAACCAAACCTTTGACCGTCCTCTCTGCTCTGCAGGATCACTTTTTAAACTTTCATTCAAGCATTATCCATATCCTCAACACGCTTCACTTTAGTGCATTTGGCTTGCGTTTAAAAACAATAACACCCTCACAGTGTGAAACATCTTTCAAACACTCTCACAGCAGCTGCCTTCAAAATAAAAGCATCAGTAATTTATTTCAAACCGTTCTGTGCCGTGAGGACAATCCTGGACAACCAGGAGCTACATGTTGTTAATCTCACACTTTTTCATTATTGAAATTTTTATAATTAGCTTTCCCCCCTCCATTTGTTTCAAAAACAAACAGATCTGCATATCCCAGTTTAAATAACTATTTTAAATAAATTATTTCTTTGTGGTATCTTATAAACGCTTAAAAAAAAAAAAATTGTCCATAGTTTCTGTACCTATTTTTTCATCTTCGACGGATCTATTAATCCGCTCTTAGTGGTGTCCCTTTGAGGTCATTGCATTGATTTCAGTTTGTTTCCAACTCTCCACTCATGTAATGACCGGACTTGGAAAAGATACAAATGTGTAAAATCATATGTGCCACAGATTCGATGCTCATGACGGAAACAACATTTAGCTCTATTTATTACAGCTGTGAACGATCAAATCTGTGGCACGCAAGCTTAAAACCTGCCTCTGTGGGGGGTGTTTTTTAGGTACGTGGATTTATCGACGGCTCGCAGCAGGCGATTCGCAGGACGTGCTGGCGCACAGCTTCTTGTTGCTGGGGCTCTCGCTCTCAGTCTGTCTGCTGTGCTTTCCGACACAACCGTCTGCAATAAATGGCACTGTGGTTAAAACGCGAAACAGCAAAGGAAAATTGGCTGATTCATAACTCCTTTCTGTAATTTATCTGTGGAGATGGTTAAAAAAAAAGGCATAGGGTGCCACTTACTGGCAAGATGAAAAGGTGGCGCTGAGGACACTGAAGGGCTTCTTTGCCACTGTGAGGACAGATAAATGTCAGATTTTTTAAGGGCATGTTAGCCTTATCTTCAAGAAGCAAGACATCCCAAAGTTGCTGAGTCAGAGATCCCCTTATGCACCAGAATAAATTAACATACATCTCCCTTTTCAACATATTCTCCGAGTCTACGTTTGCTATGTTTGCTGAAGTAATGACCCGTTTCTACAGCCTGGACTTTACTGTCTACATTGATGGAGGTTTGATATACTCCAAACATCAAACATAAACAGTATGAAATAAAAGGGAACAAAAACAAAACAAGAAAAACATTGTGGACTCACTATGAACTTGCTGATGTTCTTTAGAGTGCCGAATCGCAGGTAGGAAATATCTCCCTTATCTTTGTCCCGGTCCTGGTCAGAGGTGTATATGTGTGTGATACCGGCTCCTCTGATCAGAGGGACACACTCATCACATGGACACTTGGTTACAAAAAGCATGGTTGGCTCATCCGGTTTGATGTCTCGTGTCCTGAAAGGAGGAGGAACACATCAAGCGATGATGAACACTGATTTTCTGCATTCATGTTTCCCCTCCCGCCGTTTCTGACAAGTTCTGACCTGAAGGTGAGGGCGTTCTGCTCTGCGTGGATAATGTATCTGTATTTACGTCTCTGGCGATCCTCCTGTTTGGCGTCCATCTGAGGGTACTCGGCGTACTGCGAACCTGCGGGGTAAGCGTTGTACCCACAGCCCACCAGGTAGAGACACCCTGTTCCATTACAGCCAGCCTGAGATGAGGGGACAGATCAAAATACTACATTAACAACATCAGTGTGGGTGTTAAATCTATCGGCAGCACTGCTTTAAATGATGAAATAAAGTGTTCTTAATTCCATCTGCATTATACCACGGGCTGAAAAGCAGCCCCAAATCACAACACAGCCTCGACTGTGTTTTACAGATGAGTGTGGACACTCACTGTTGTACCCGTCTCCTGACCTCTTCTACACTGAGCTCGCTCTCGCTTTGTCAAAAAACACTCACTATCTCAAACTGTCCAGAGGGAGCAGCCACTACTGAGGAACGCGTTAGGATTTATTTGAACATTTTGGGCTCATCATCATGACATTTGTCACAACTGCATCCACCCACACTGAAAACCTCAATGCGTTAATACAATCATCCATAAATTCATTCATCCATCCATTTGCTTCCGCTTATCCTTTTCAGGGTCGCGGGGGGCGCTGGGGCCTATCCCAGCTGTCATAGGGCGAGAGGCGGGGTACACCCTGGACAGGTCGCCAGTCTGTCGCAGGGCCAACACACAGGGACAGACAACCATTCGCACTCACATTCACTGGCACATTCACACCTAGTGGCAATTTAGATTATCCAATGAACCTATCCCCACAAGCTGCATGTCTTTGGATGGTGGGAGGAAGCCGGAACCCGGAGAGAACCCACGAGAACACGGGGAGAACATGCAAACTCCACACAGAAAGACCCCGGCCTGATGTTGGAATTGAACTCAGGACCTTCTTGCTGTGGAGCAACAGTGCTAGCCACCGTGTTGCCATCCATAAATTGATTTATATAATCCAATTTCGTGCAGACAAAAAAACCCAAACAAACTCCTTCTGTACGAGCCTGATGTTATTAGGTTTTGTCAGTTTGTCGCCTTGTAATCCCAAACACTGCAATGCTGTAAGCTGAATATAAGCATGGACCTAATGGTTTTATAAACTTCTCCTAAACGATGAAAGTATAACAAAATGTGTGTGTGTGTGTGTGTGTGAGTGAGAGAGAGAGTGTGTGTGAGAGAGTGATTACAATATGCAAATCAGTTTTACTCTTCCAGTTTAAATTTCGTCATAAAAAAAATGAAGGAACAGCTCATAAAAAAACAAAACAAGCAGAAACTGTAAACCTAGACCTCATTTCCCGAAAACAATGATATCCACAGAAGCTCTCAAAGCATCCTAAATTACTTTCCAGCCTGAACTGAAGCTGTGCTTAATAATAAATAGCAGTTCTGCTTTAGTTGGAGCGAACAGAAACTCCTCCTCAAGCATCTGAGTACATCAAGAAATAGAAACCTATCAAGGAAATAGAAACTGATCTCACATTGGCTTTCCTGTGAGACAGCATGGTTGACATGTTGTCCTAAAGGCTAGGACGCACAGGGAGTTTTTGGTCATCAGACAACAAAGTGAAAGAATGAAAAAAAGTGCTTCAAAGCATTCCTCTTGCTTTAATATGCAATGTATCCTGTAGCTTTGTTTAGTGCAATTTCTGCTCCATATATAGAAAAACCTACAGAAAAAACTAAGATGAATTCCTCTTAAGTACTTTTGTAGATTTATTTTTAATTTGCCCAAACACAGAAACCAACCTGTAATGATGAAAATGCTAATAATGCGGAAAACCTGAGCAAATCCTACCCGAACCGGCACACAGAAATGCCAACAGTCTACTCTTGTGATGAATTAATGAGTTAAATCAAATCAAAAGGAGAATAGCTGAGCTCACCGACTGTCCTTTGGCCCAGATCACAGTGCCCACACCCACTTTAGGATCCTCTGAAATGACAGTTATGCATGTATAAGAAGCTGGAAACAAATAGCAAACTATTGACAGGGTCGTTGTTAGAAATGATCATAACCTTTACGACATCGCTCAGGAAGTCCTGCAGCCAAACAGCAGTTGTTATGATGCTTGTTAGGCAATATGCAATAGAATGTAGAAGAATGTAGTGTGTGTTATGAATAACCAAACACACCTGTCCTGTAGGCCAGCAGCCTGGCCTGGATCATGCAGTGACGAGCCACTTCTTGGGGCACATCTTCATGACAAGGGGGCAGTGGCACTGACGACTCTTCCCTGGCTCACAGAAGGGACACGATCAAATGAGCGTCAAGTACAAGCGCGTGGCGATGTCTGTGCTGAAAGCAGATAAATTTGAGAGTTTCTAACCTGTAGAAGCCGTAGTGTTGCTGTGGCACCCCGGCAGCCACTGCAGCTAACACTTCCACAAGCTCCCTCATGTTGTTTCTCAGGCTGGAGAAGTAAGGCTCCACACAAAAATTCTCCAGGCCCATGTGCTTCAAAATCTCCTGATGCTGCTGGGACTTACGAACCAGGAACTGTCTGGAGAAATCCTTCAGGCATCTCATTCGTTCTCTGGAACGATACAGAATATTTCTTATAAACGGGCTGAAAATCCAGCTGTGGTCATCCAGCAGTTTCGCAACTTGAGTTTGATTCACTCAATAAATATTTCTCCTTCTCAGTCTGGTTAAATTAAAGATGAAAGAAGTTCTCTAATTATTTCTGCAGAATAATCTTTGCTTTGTGCCTCATCTACAGCTTTTCTTGCCCTTTGATGTCTGAAGTCTGACCAGAGGTTAAACTAGGATGCAACGGAGTTCCAGCACCTTTAAATATTAAGTAAAAAATAAAAATATATAGTGGGCGGTTTTATACATAATAACATCAAGCGAGTTTATTCTTAATTTCTACCTGCCAAACCCCACACTTTAATTCTGACCAAACCTACGTCAGGAGTATCTTAAGGACAAAGGACACTCTTTCGAGGATGCCAATGTTCACATTTTTGGACAGAGAGGACAGATGGTTTGAAAGAGGAGTGAAAGAAGCCATTTATGTCCACTGTGAGCGACCATCTTTGAACAGAGGCGGTGGTTTACGACACCAACTGTCTGCCATCTATAATCCAGTTTTGAGTTCCCTCCCCAGACGCCTTAACGCCCACTCACATCCTGGGCCATCTGACCTCAGGAATTTGCATGATAAGGTGGGGCCAGGTTTCACAATGAGCTCACCCGAAACCCTGGCTGATTGGACCCACACCCAGTTTCACACCTTGGCTCAGGCGATTAGAGGATCATCAGGGGGTCCTTTTGTCCCTCTGTGGGGGGAAACTCCCACTAGGTTTATATCTGGGACTCTCCACCATTTGACCTTAGAACTGAAGAAGCTTCTCAGATGAGAGGTGAAACGTCTTCAAGCAACTTAAAGACGTCCAGACGCTTTTCTTTGCAAGCTCCTTTGACTACGATGACCTGGATGACTGAGAACCTTCACAGACAAATTCAGCACACAGCTCAAAAGTGCTGCTCCGCAGAAGCAGATACAGTAAGTACAGTAAGGTACCTGTTGAAAAGCTCCTCCGTGTTCTGCTTTGGGTCGTCATCAGTAATCCTCTCTGTGAAGTCACAATTTCTGGACGTCTCGGTGACAAACTGTGCCAGGCCGGGTGCCAGCGGCTGCAGCAGCGTGCAGATGTGAGGACGGCTGTTGGACTTGAGCTTCTCTACTGCTACAGCGTCTAGTAAAGCTTCCTCTGAGATGAAGTGAGCTGGACCGCAGTAGCTGGGATTGTTCATAGAGGTGGACTTCAGAATGCTGATCTCAGGGTCCCCGGGCCAGAAGGAGATCTGACTGACTCCAGCTGGAGGAGGAGAGCAAACAGCATTTATCCATCTTAGTTAACTTTGCCTGGGAATGAGAGAACAGAGCTCCAAAGTTCAGCAAACTGCTGATGTAGTTTAATGCCGATAATGCAGTTTACAACAGTACGGCAACACCTGTGGGACATATTCAGTCATACGCTCACAGTAAATAAATATATTGTTATGGTGTCAAAGTCTGTCCTGAGTTACTAAGTGTGTTCACTTCTCAATGTGTCATTCCTCCAATCTGATCATAAAGAGGCTGCTCGCCAAGTCTTATAAAACAGGTCCACTTCAAAGTAAATGAAAGTAAATGAAAGAAGGTGCTGTACCAGAAAGGCTGCAGTTATTCTGACTACAGTTAGGGTGGTGCCTCAAAGTGACAGCACTGTGGTGGACTCCAAAACACACAGAGGCTGAAATGTGTAAGGGTGAGACAACAGAAGGGCAGGTACTTTGGTTCATGCAATCATAATCAGTCATAATCAGTGGTGCGTACATGTCACATTGCATTTTTGATGAATTTGTGTCATAACTATGTTTATAAAGCAGGCCAACTTCCAAGTAAAAAGTCGCATTGGTCCGAGATATGTAGTTCTGCCTGATCAAGAACATCTCGTTATTTGAGAGTGTGACACAGAAACACATTGCGCGTGTTGTTTTTAGGCTCCCTTAATGTTGTCTACTCATTCCTGTATAATGCCTCCTTCTCCGCTCACCGTTAATGATCATCTTCAGGCAAGTAGTGCAGGGTCTCCTCGAGAAGTACAGTTGACAGTCAGCCAGGCGGGCACCATGTTGGATGATGGCTGCCTGTCCAGCGTGGAGCTCAGCTCCTGAACAATGAAGTCCCACCACTTTGCTTTCCCGCACCACCACCAGACCCATCCCATGGAGCTGAAGCACAGTACAGCTACAGTTATTAATTTTACACACAAGTGCTAGTAAAGATGGACATGAATCGCTTCACAGAACTTGATGATTTTTTCCCTAGATTGCATACATCACTGTGTTATTATATTCAAACTAACCTGATTACCACCATCCTCCTCTGTTTGCTCCTGAGGGAATAACTCCATCCATAAACTCAGCAAGGTGAAGAGGTTTACCTTTGACAACCTGGGGCCATGACCTGAAGCAGAGACAAAGCTGAATTAAGCCATCTTGTGCACAATGCTTCCCTGAAAAGCTGCAGTCACACATGCTTGGATGAGAATATATACCATGAAGATTACTAATGTTTGCATGGTTTAAAGGCTCCACCGAAGCTAACTTGGCCTGTTAACTGAGACTTAGAAAAATATAACATTTATTTCAGATACACGCAGGTGAAGACCTATGTCTATTGATCTGAGGATGGGGATTTTGCCATATAATGTGAATAGGATAAGATGATCGGCCAAGTCTAAGATGCATTGTGTGCAGCATTGTGTAATGTGTAAATAAAGGCTGTCAGCCGTGGCCATTTAAAGTGCCTCTCTGGTAAACTGGTAAACTCATGAAGCTGCGGTTTTGTGGCATGACACAAGGGAAAAATATAAAGCAAAACTACTGGAAGAACTCTTCCTCCAGTTGGCTCACCTTGTATTTTGCTGTCAGTCTGGGAGCTGCTGTCTCTTGTTTCTCGACACGGTTTGGACTGGCCCGGATCGGCTCGGTTCCATATTTGGCTTTCTTCCATTCAATCAATCTGTCAGCTACAGAAAACGATATAATACGTCGACCCGACGTTCAGCAAGAGAAGAGCCGGATGAAGCTTTCTTTTGGTATCCTTTTCACTGTTAAGTTGGATAGTCACACGAATACTAGTTTCAACCGACGCTTTCAAAATAAAAGCCCAAAAAGACACCGATTTGGTAAATAAAGTTGCACCAATAAAGAAATTCACGTACAAATCTGAATTTACACTTCAGAATAATTTCTTTTTTTTTTTTTAAACGACTAGTTAAAGTCACGTTGAAATCCGATTAGTGACGGTAACTCTTAGCAACCGGCGACTTTTTAAGTTAGTGTTACAATACTAACATTACTAGCACTAACTCGCGTATTACGGTACAATGATTCTTAATAAAACACTGTACAGCCGATAAATACTTGGACGAACGTAACATCATGTATTTCTACCGCAAGCAGAAACTGCCTCCCTCTTATTTAAAGGAGAAGGAGCCGTTCTTCTGTGACTTCGCTAGTGGACGGTATCTTGACAGTTCCGGATTCCTTCCGGAAATATTTTCTGACGCTGTCATATGGGCGGGGCCAATTGGTTGGCTCGCAGCACGCAACAAAGTACAAATAATTTCAACTGCTAAACTTAAGTTTAGCAGTTTCCAAGCCCATACACTCACGTGCACGCAAGTTGCTCTCATACTCCACAGAGAGCAGTGGTGCATACTTGTGACATTACTAACCCTTACCTTACGTTGTCTTAAAGACACACCACACAATTGTAACTATTACAAAGCGTTTTTGAACTAAAAATCAAGAATGTGGGATACTGTTTGTCATTTTTATTGATAAATACATTTCATTTTTATACATTTTATTAATGAACAATCTACTAAAATGTCACCAAAATGTACCACTTTTTATAAAAAATTTCCTTAAATTATATATTCTTTTTAATATCTCACATTCCCATCTATAATTTTGATATATAGATGTTAAATCATTCTATTTGCATGTATATTTTTCACGTTATAATTTTGCCATAAAACATAATTGTTTGCTTCAAAGAGCCATTAAAGAGCTAGACAATAAAAAAAATAAATAAATATACAAGAACAAAAATAGTTATGACAAGTGAACAAATCAGATTTAAGAAATATTTATTTCATCACAGAAATATATAATCCCCATAGCCAAATTAAAAAAGTAAAATAAAACAGTATGTCTCAAGTATGTAACAGAAACAGAATAATAATGCATACCCCAAACACTGCAATGCTGTAAGCTGAATATAAGCATGGACCTAATGGTTTTATAAACTTCTCCTAAACGATGAAAGTATAACAAAATGTGTGTGTGTGTGTGTGTGTGTGTGTGTGTGTGTGTGTGAGTGAGTGAGTGAGTGAGTGAGAGAGAGAGAGAGAGAGAGTGTGTGTGAGAGAGAGAGTGATTACAATATGCAAATCAGTTTTACTCTTCCAGTTTAAATTTCTTCATAAAAAAAAACAAAGGAACAGCTCATACAAAACAAAACAAGCAGAAACTGTAAACCTAGACCTCATTTCCCGAAAACAATGATATCCACAGAAGCTCTCAAAGCATCCTAAATTACTTTCCAGCCTGAACTGAAGCTGTGCTTAATAATAAATAGCAGTTCTGCTTTAGTTGGAGCGAACAGAAACTCCTCCTCAAGCATCTGAGTACATCAAGAAATAGAAACCTATCAAGGAAATAGAAACTGATCTCACATTGGCTTTCCTGGGAGACGGCATGGTTGACATGTTGTCCTAAATGCTAGGACACACAGGGAGTTTTTGGTCATCAGACGACAAAGTGAAAGAATGAAAAAAGTGCTTCAAAGCATTCCTCTTGCTTTAATATCCAATGTATCCTGTAGCTTTGTTTAGTGCAATTTCTGCTCCATATATAGAAAAACCTACAGAAAAAACTAAGATGAATTCCTCTTAAGTACTTTTGTAGATTTATTTTTAATTTGCCCAAACACAGAAACCAACCTGTAATGATGAAAATGCTAATAATTCGGAAAACCTGAGCAAGTTTCCACAGTACAACATGCCTTAGATACAACACATTTTACTTGCAATGGAAGAAAAAAGGAGCTAATATCGTAATTTTACCAATTAACTGTAATTTTTCTTAACTGAAAAGTGCAACTTTCTCAGTCTATATATTCCATAGATTTTTGAATAAGCTTAAAAAATCAAGCTCTTAGTATTACAGAATATAAACAAATGACTGTAGTGCTGCAGAGGGAATGTGAGGCAGAATGAACACACCTATAACGGGTTTTAACTTGTAAAAAGGACATTTACCAAGCAAGCAACTCATAACAAACCACAGTAGGCTCTGCATCAGCTGTGTATGTCATGTATGAATTTGTCTTTATCAATCAGTTGCTTTGAGTTCAATACAAAGAGATGCTGAATACCAAATTAGAGCCTGACTTATATAAGATATCTAAGGCCGATACGGATATTTGGTGATTCAAAAATCTTACAGTCTGATATATTGGTCAATATTTTTTTTCATTTCAGAGAAACTCAACAAATTGATTTCCCTAAATTGCTACGTTATTTACTTATTTAGGTCTGCTCAGATCAGCTTTAGGTGCTCCAACAGGTAATGCCAAACTTACCCTGTGTCAGCTGGTGGACAAACTATGCAATGTCAGCAATCATAACATGGTAGAAGGGTGTTTCTCCCATCTCCTTGTTACTTTCTTAAGTTTTCCTGTATGAACGCAAACACTAACAGACTGGCAATTAGCCAATGTAATCAATTCACCAATAAATTGGGCTCTACTGCTAAGTGTGTAAAACATGTTTACATTACAGTGTTCATCTCTTTAGATTTCGTCAGTAGTTTATTCCTTCCAGATCTTTGGTCCCTCACATGAACTTTTCCAGAAAGTAAATGTACAAAGCAAACGCTGCTGAGAAAAAATTAAAAAATTCAAGTATACATAACATATGTAAAGAACTTACACAGAAAAGGCGCCATGGGTTTGGCCAAAGTGCTCATTTTAGATCCACAGATAACGCAGCTTAAAATCCAGTTTAAGCATCTTGTGAATAATGTTGTTTAAGTGCTTCTTTAAAGTATATATAAAAACGTATTTCAAGAAAGGGCCTCCTCTTTTGTCATGGATGGGATCAACAGGAATGTGAAAACTGAAATAGTCACTGTGATGTTGCATTCTGCTGCTGCACATGCAGCGTGACCAAATCCACTCGGTCATTAGTTGGTTTTTTCTTTCTTTTTTAGGTTGCAGGAGCCTAAAAGTACCACTCAGTTCTTGAAGGCTCCACAGCGGCTAGCTTTGCTGATAAACTCCTTCAGCATTGCTCCGTCTACCTGCCAGAAGGCTTCGGTCTGAGTTACCTGAGTCAGGTGGTTTATACAAAACCTGAAACAAAACTCTTCCAGGTCCTGGAAAATCAAACAATAGAAAAATAATAAGGAGATTAGATTGCAAAAGAAAGAACAAACATTCCGATGCTTATTTTACAGGGTGTTAAACCTTGTAATCCCTGACAGTTTTCCTTTGCTGCTATACCATAGTGCAGACTCGGGCAGACTGCCATCACTCTCAGACAGACTGGTGAAGGTTTGCAAATAACAGCTGTCTAATATTTAAGCACAGACTGATTGTCAACATGTTGCAATCACCGTGTGAGTGCGCTGATCAGTGTAATAGAGGACCCGACTCGACTGCTTGCATTCTTCTACACAGCAAGGTTGCGGAGCGGCTGCTGTGAAATTGCTGCCCTGCAGCAACAACGTCACGAATTCTGGAGGAATTTCTGTTCAGGTGTCTGAGGTTCTGACTCTGAATGTGTGCAGTTAATATAAATTTCTGTTTATATGTGTGTGCACGTCCTTCATTTTGGCCAGTTTATTACAGTTAATCACTATATTATCACAAACAGATTGCATGTAATTGCAGCCTTGACCCAAGCTCAAACTGATAGCAGACTGACTGTCGTATTGCAGTTTTATTGCACCCAAGTCATTTTTAAAGATGGACACTGACTGTGAGTCATCGCAGACCCGATCCACATCTTCAAAGCAATTATTTTAAAGGCAACAAGATCACAAGCTCGTGGCACACAAACATTCTGGTCGTCTGGTCTAAAATGTGAATTTATCCACCACCTCAGCTTATCCACCTGACAAACCTGTTTATAACTGTACCTCTGCGTCGTATCGTATGGCAGCAGACAGCAGGGTGAAGGCGTTTTCCACAGAGATTCCTCTCTTGATGATCTGCTGACACAGGCGTTTCAGGCGGTTTTCACAATAAGAGGTGGCCAGGTCCAACAGGCCTGCAGCACAACACACAAACACACACACAGTGTCAAAAAAACATCCTTCTACACACTCTCAGAACATATTTAACAGTTGCATTCATACTAACCAATGGCATCCTCAGGCGAAAGGTCAACAGTGTCTGTGTAAAGAAACTGCAGGAAGGACCTGTAGACGGGATACGAGAACTGGCCAATCTCTATCACTTCCTGCTGATCCTCCGTCCACTGGGAGCGAAACATTGAACGGAAATGCTCGCACCTAGCCGCGATAAAAATACTTGATGGTCAAATAGTCAAAACCTGACATGTTAAGGGCTACCAACAAAAATCACAGGCTGCCTTAACAGCCCTGAAACAAAGCACAGCTACCAAATGCATCAAGGCTATCTTTCACTTATAGCTATGTGGAAAATAAAAACACCTGATCTTCAGCACAGCTTTGTGAACGTGGATGTATTTGCCATCAACACTGAACTTGAGGTCAGCCGTTTCTGGACTGTCGAACTCTTTCCTCAGAGCCTCTGCAACCGTCAGGAAGTCATCTTGCTCTAGAAGAAAAAACCCCAGTAGTAACAGTTCTAGTACTTAGACAGCTTTCATTTTTGTTTGTTTTTTACACAAATAATCCACAATTTGTTGTCTCTTCTCTCACCCATAGACATGAGGCGCCACATAACGGAAGGCGTAGCGAAGCAGGCAAAGACGTCGTCTGTGTTGGTGAGGTGCGTGAGGTGTGGCAGGACAATGGATTGGCCCCGGCACTGACCCCACATAAAAACCTGGAGGAGGAGTGAAATGATAATGCTCCTGGATTTTTTTGCTGTTTTTTTAGAATAAAGAATTCCAGAAACCAAAGAAATACAAGACTGTGCATCACTTTGAAAGATGAATGCTATACCTGCCCACTTTGGGTCTTGGCTGCCGACGTGTGTGTCGAATGGCATGCTGCCACCTCGACGACCCTGCCAAATGAGAGACATGTTAACACAGGGAAGCTTTTCCTTCTTAATTATTGTACTAAAACATGTCAAAAGTCTGAAAGCTGATTTGCTGTGGCATGATTTGCCCCAAAATATCTACAATTAGGGAAAGAGCATTGTTTTGTTTACTGCAGACGACTACTTAAGACCAGGAGCGGAGGCAGAGGTACAGAGGGAGGAAATGAGGACAGGAAACTAAATATTAACAGGAAATGTCCGACACCCTTCCCTCTCCTTCCTACCTCTCTTTGTCAGCCATGATGTGCACAGGGCTGAGGTGGTTGCTCTTGGTGCCAGTTCCCAGTTGACCATAGGTATTTGCTCCCCAGGCATATAGCAGCCCTTTATCGGTTAGGGCCAGGCAGTGTCCATAGCCCGATACAATCTGGAAGGTAGGGATGGATTTAAATGCGGCTGATAAGAAAAATTACCCAATCAGATGTAAGCACAAATCATGAGTCATCCTCAAGGCAATTATTGACATTAAAAACTCATTCATGTGGTTGTTGGATGTCTCACCTGTTGAATGCACATCCCTTGGAGTGCAGCGACACGGCAAGGTGTTAGCTGATTTCCATTGTTGCCAATTCCCAACTGCCCATTTCCATTGTAGCCCCAGCCGTAAACCTAAAGAGAAATAAAAGCCACCCTGTTTACCACATCAAGTTCAGATTTCTCAATGAGATCACTAAGAATTTATTTAACATCACCTCTCCGTTGTCGACAAGAGCCATAGAGGAGGTTTGCCCACATGTGATGCCCGATGCATTCTTGCCCTGCAGGCATCCGGTGACCTTCCTGGGGTAGGGTTGGTTGGCTGTGGAGCCTGAACCAATCTGGCCACAGTTATTATATCCCCATGCAAAGACCTAGAGAGGATTGACAATGTTGTAGTGTGAGAAAAAACACTTTTCTCAGAATTATGTTATTGATGCTGTACTCTGAGTTTTTCTGTTTGAGTAACATCTCAAACAGAAAAACTTGAATGTACATGAACAAACTGGGAAAAGGATTCAATACTTAATGTGCACTTAGTAACATTTTAAATTGCAACAGCCTTTCCAGCTTACCACACAAACAACCCCATTAGCTTTAATGCCGCTGGGTTAAAGACAAGCTTCTTAGTGTGACACCTAAAGGCCTCAAGGTGGCAGGTCAAGGTATATATGGGTGACTCCCTTAGGGCTAAACCTTTTATTTAGAGTGGTACATAACAATAAGAATATTCTAATTTCAGTCATATTTGATGATATTTTATTAATTTAATTTAATTATGTGTGCCACATATTCCTTTTCATTACCTACTATTGCCATCCCTGCTCTTTTCTTTTGTTGTTTAAGAGCGAATGGAAACTGTTTACCATCCAAACATGAATTTTTTATTTATATAGCACCAAATCCCAACAGCAGTCACCTCAATATGCTTTATATTGTAAGGTTACGACTGTACAATAACAGAGAGAAAACCTAATCACTCAGCTGATCCCCACTAGTAAGCACTTGGTGACAGTGGGAAGGAAAAACTTCCTTTTAACAGGAAGAAACCTCCAGAAGAACCAGGTTCAGGGAGAGGCATCTGCCAGGACCAGCTGGGGGTGAGGGGAAAAGAAGAGAACAGAGGGAGACAGGAAAAGACACGCTAAACACATTTAACGGTGATTAAAAAAAAAATTAAAAAAGGACTTGCCTCTCCATCCAGAGTGAGAGCCATAGAGTGATGTGAGCCACACGACACCTCTTTCACTTTTTTGTTCTGCAGGTTAGCGGTGATCAACACCGGGGAGAGTCCCGGGTTGGTTGACCCATTCCCCAGCTGACTGTAACCATTGTGACCCCATGCAAACAGATGTCCATCTGCAACACATAAAAACAAATTTAAGCTGTCAATGCTATACAGGTGTTGGTTATACAGGGTCCAAGTTTCTATTTATGTTATCAGCACATTTTTTAGTTCAGGTAAACCCTTTCATGCATGAATTATGACAACCTGAATCAGGATTTTTTTCAAGTATTTTTATTTATCTTTAGGTATGAAAAAAAGATTTTTGAACTTTTTTTTTTTTTTAACATTTACTTCTTTTTTTTCTTTTTTTCTTTTTTTTTTTTACATGTACAGGACCTGGAAAAACTAGTCCATGCATTCATCTTTAGTAGGCTTGATTACTGTAACAGCATCTTTACAGGTCTATCTAAAAAAAAATCAGTCAGACAACTACAGCTCATTCAGAACTCTGCTGCTCGAGTCCTCACTAAGACCAAAAAAGTGGACCACATCAGTCCAGCTCTGAGGTCTTTACACTGGCTGCCTGTCCGTCAGAGGATAGACTTTAAAGTTCTGATGCTGGTCTATAAAGCTCTGAATGGTTTAGGACCAAAATACATCAGTGACCTCCTGACCCAGTATGAACCTTCCAGATCCCTCAGGTCATCTGGATCCGTTTTTTTTATCAGTTCCCAGAGTCAGAACCAGACACAGAGAAGCTGCATTCAGCTTTTATGCTCCATATATCTGGAACAAACTCCCAAAACGCCTCAGATCAGCTGAAACACTCAGTTTATTTAAATCCAGGTTGAAGACTCACCTGTTCTCAGCTGCATTTGAATAAAGCACAAAATCCACACTTTTTTACTTTTAAGCTTTCAAAACTTTTGAAAGCTTTCAAAAAATTTCAAAACTTACATTTTATCTACTGTTCCTTTTCCCCCCATTGTAAATCATGCTTTTTAATGTCTCTGTAAAGCACTATGAATCACCTTGCCGTTGAATTGTGCTATATAAATAAACTTGCCTTGCCTTTTCCGGTGATGTGTATACATTCTATGTCCATCAGTTGATGTGCATACAACTGATGTGTATGGACTGGTACATCAGTAAATGGTAAATGGCCTGTATTTATATAGCGCTTTTCTAGTCCCTAAGGACCCCAAAGCGCTTTACACAACCAGTCATCCACCCATTCACACACTGGTGATGGCAGCTACATTGTAGCCACAGCCACCCTGGGGCGCACTGACAGAGGCGAGGCTGCCGGACACTGGCGCCACTGGGCCCTCTGACCACCACCAGTAGGCAACGGGTGAAGTGTCTTGCCCAAGGACACAACGACTGAGACTGTCCAAGCCGGGGCTCGAACCAGCAACCTTACGACTACAAGGCGAACTCCCAACTCTTGAGCCATGATCGCCCAGTGTCCCAGATCAGTGTCCAATGTAGTGGTTTATGTGCAAGTATGACACAAATACAAGAAAACAGCCTTTGAATAGCTGTCCACTGTAGTAACCACTATGCGTGAAAGGGTTAAGCTCATATTAGTGACATTTCCACTGTTCAATAGAAAAAAGTCAACCTTTCTGTAGAAATTGACCAATACTGAGCACATGACTATACAGTGAAATGTTTATGCAGCAGGATGAAAACATTATGCAACTTGTGGCCAGTATGCAATCCACTGATATGAACTGCTGAAACCTGCCTGTCAAGACATTTAATACCAAAGTTTTTGAGTGGAAATTCGTTTTGGCCTAACTGATGCAAGCAAGATATATTTGCATTACACTCTGAGCGCTCTGTTATATAAGAGATGTGAGAAGATTAAAAAAAAAAGAAAAAAGAAATATATAACAGCCTACCGTCGGTAGCCAATAGGACATGAGGTCCGCTGCCATAGCTCACACTGGCTACCTTCTTCCCTCGCAGGAAGTCCAGTTTCTTCGGCATAACAGTGCTCAGACTGTCTCCTGTACCAAGGCAGCTACTGCAGTTTAACCCCAACACAAACACCTGGAAACGGTAACACACATTTCAAAATACAGAGACACAGAGCAGAAACACATTTAAAGCTGTGTTGTAGGTTATCAACAAACACAAAGCAAATAGATGCTCAGTGTGTGACTTATGTGTTTTGATTGAGATCAGCTGTGCTCTGGTATGGTGGCATTCAAACAGGAAAGTGAAAACAATGCAGGATCTCCTGTGGCATATTTTTTCTTTCCACACAAAACACACGCTTATGAAATAAACCTTCACGTAATAAGAGCACTGGAGGCATTTCACACAGCAAACCCCATCGGCTTCATACGTTTTCCTGTTGTTTAAACTATCACGTAACTACAGAGCAAACGACACACTTCATGTAAAGTCAGAATTAGATTCAGGCACAAATATAAGGAAGACGAAACAAGTACAATCATTCGAGTGCTACTTAAAGAGCTCATATCATAAACAGAAACTATCAAATGTGCACTCCTCACCTCATTTCCATGGGTGATATAGATTGCTTCATTGGCAGTGGTGCCAAAGACACAGGCCTGTCGCACTGTAGCTAGTTCCTGAGCACTCAGCAGGTAGAACAGGGGCCATTTACTGACATCCATCACCGTTCCTGCAAAATTCAGTCTTCCTAGCTGGGAAGGAGGAGGAGTCAGGGATGATCGGGGAGAGGAGGAGGGCACAGGAGGGGGATGACAAGGAGGAGGCGATGGTGGTGGCGTGGAGCCAGAAGAACCATCCCTGCTGTCGCTTTAGACAAGATAAGAAATATATTAAAGATAAATAGACAAAGTTTGTTTTTTAAACAGTTACATTACTATAAAGAGGGGTAACATTTATTCTTCTTCTCTTGAAATGCTCTGACAGGAAACTCAAGAAATGACAGGCAAGTATTTGGCAAGTTCAGAACTACATCAAATAATACCTGTATGTCTTGGTTAATGCATCTCAATCTCATGTAAATGAGGCATAGCATGAGGCCAAAGCAATAACACATAATGTTACTGCTAAGCTCTCAACTTCTGAGAAAAGCCAGCGAGCTAATATTGGATATAGCTGATAAGCAGGGACGTTTTAAATTGCTACATTTTTTCCACCTTAGCCAGCATAATAATGATAATAATAATAATAATATTAGCAATAATGGTAATAATAACAATAATTAAAAAAAAAGAACAAAACAAGCATACTCTAATTTACTGCTCCCCTTTTTTCAACCCTACGTAGAAAAACTTTTAATTTCCCTCCTTAAAGGCACCACAGCAGCAAAGCTAACTGCGAATAAAAGCTTGTGATGAACGGAGAAGCTAGTAGCTTAGTTAAGCGCTTTCTTGTGCTCTTCCTACCTAAAGCATCGCTCCATAACAACGAGTCGACTGAGAAAAGACAAACAGACAGCGACAGCGTTACGGCAACAACTTTAAGAATAAATACGACCACTTCTATAACGTGTAAACTCGTGTTAATAAATACATCTACCTGAAAAAAAAATCGCTCGTCCGGTGTTTACAGTAGCACAGCCGCCGAGCCGCGTCGAGAGTGGTCAGTTGTTCTTCTTTGCGCGGTTGATTAAGCGGGCGCGTAGGAGCACCACTGCCCCATCCGGTCCTCCGTTAAATAACACCTAGATGTAGATGTGCACTTACCAGCCACAGATGGGGATAACGCTCACGGCCCGAACCAAAGTCGCAATTCTCCTGTAATAAAATCGATCTTCAACGAATTTAATTTTTTTTCAGTGTTATTATATTTATCTACAAATACTTAAAGGTAGGTATACTAGAACAAGTCACGTTTTTGCAGGTGACAAAGAAATAATTATAACTTAAGCAGTAATTTTAGGTCGTGTATGAGTAGTTTTAAGCATCACTCAACTTACAGGAAAGACGAAATAATTATATTCTAAGTATATTTAACTAGTGCCTAAATTCTGTGTATTTTGCAGGAAAGGAGACATAAATTATACTGTAAGTTATTTTAAGTACCACATAAGTAATTTTAAGTATGGTGTAATTTATGGGAAAACAAACAATATAAGTGCACTGGACTTTTTTCTTTTTCTTTGGGGGGGGGGGGGGGGGGGGGGCAGGCTGTATTATGGAGTGGCTATACTTGGTCTAACTTCCAGGTACTTTCAACTTCTGTACACTCCTTTAAAAGTTATGTTTGAGCTGTGATTGTGCAAGAAAACAGTTAGACTAGGCTCCATCACTGTGAGGTCACATAGCCCTACACATTTTGATAGTACTTATTTTTTCTTGTTACTTGGTAAGGGAGAACTGTCCTTATCACATTTATATTGTTTAAAAACAGGACAGTTGAATAATCAGCATTACTTAGCACTTAGTTCCTCCTACGCCGAGCGGCGCATCAGCACAACTCAAATTAAGTAAAGTTTTCAAAAAATAAAGCCGTGAAAAGGCAAGATTAATCCATTCCAAAATATGGCTCACACTCAAGTATTTTACATTTTGTTTTTCTACAAAATTACTATGAAAAGTAGAACTACTTAAAATTACCTAACTACTTAAATATACTTACAATATAATTATTTCTTTGCTTCCTGGGTCATGACACGTGACCCTTTTATTCTAGTGTACTTACCATGAAGTCTTTGTCGACAAATATAATTGCTTTGTAACTTCAAATAAAATAACTGAAATTCCTTTAATGAGGAATTATTATTACGTTACCCAGATGGGCAACAGCTCTCATGGTTCTGTAATGGTCTGAGGTCCGAAACATACCTTTTACAGTCCACACTGTGTGGTACTGCTGTCAGCTAAGAACAGGAAGCTGGAGCTACAATTCACACAGGCTCACCAAAACTGGACAAGTGGAAAAATGTTGCCTCGTCTGATGAGTCTTGATCTCTTGACAATAAAGCTGACTTTGACTGATACTCACAAGTTAAGATTTCTTATTTAAATCCCCATATGTGGGGAAAAACTGCATATAAATAAAACATTATTATTCAATTTCTGTGAAAAAAAACCCCCCCAAACAACCCCCAAACAAATGTGTCCTGTCTCAACCACCTTGTAGTTCCTGTTTATGAACAGTAGGTGGAGTACTGGCACACACTGTAGTGTTGGGCTCTTAAGGTTTAATGCGCTGCAACAAGCGGGGTGCTTTCCAAGGGAACAGCAGAACATCGAGGCTTTAATACGGGGTCAGTTCAGTCTGATTGAGTATAAAAACGCACTTGTGGTTTGAAAACAACAGACTAAACTAAAATAATATTCACTGAATGATTTTGAAATTTAGATTTTCAGTGCAATAATAATGCCTCCAGTGGACCACCAACAGGTAGTTGGTCAAAAGGAATATAATTTCTTTTTCTTTTTTCAAATACTACAAAAAAAAAAAAAAAAAAAAAGGGGGGGGGGGGGTTATATCAAAAGGGAATGTGAAGCCTTACAGATGATATTGTCCAATTAGGGTTCCCCTCTTCATACAGTTGTGGTCTATTCTGTTACTTAGTGGTTGGTTATATGATATTCCCTGGATGGATGTAGGCCATGTTGTGTGTTTCTCTCTGAGCTAACAGATCAATACATCAGCAGGCTCAATGCTAACCCAATTCTCAATAGCATGGTGCCCATGACACGCTCCAGGGGCCGTCTAAAAAAAATCCACCATTCAAAGGAAGTGTCACCTTTTATACAGTAATAGGTGTTTGCTTTAGCCCACACATGATGTATTTCACTACTTGTGTACTTCCGCCGCTTTTATCTGCCACCTACAGCTGTAGAAAGCTTCTTTCATAAATATACCCAAACATTGTCTGTGTTGATAGTCAGACATCCAGGTCATGGAAAGTCTATTTGGGCTTTCATCAAATAGGCAAAGATACACAATAAAGAAGGGAGACACAGAAGGACAAGTGGAACAACATTGTTATCCCAGCAGGTTTATCATAGAAGCTCAGGTGAATCTTCTCCAAGCATGACTTCCCAGTGCACTTCAGACCCAGCCAGCCACTTAGACAAAAACTGGTTCATCCCAAAGACAAAGCAAACAATGTTGTGTACCTGTACAGTGCAGCACAGACTGCTCAGAACTCTGCACTGGAGAAACCAAACAGCCATACATATGCTCGACCTCATAAACACATGGCACAACATAGAACAGCCACTTCGACAGGACGAGCTGTACGTCTGCATCTGAAGGCCAAAGGCCACTCTTTCGAGGATGCCAGAGGAGTTGAAGTAGCCATGTATGTCCACTGTGAACAACCATTTTTGAACAGAGGGGGTGGATTACAACACCAACTGTCTGCCACCTACAATTTAGTTTTGAGATCCCTTCACAGGTGCCTTAACGCCCACTCATATCTTGCGTCAGGTGATCTCATCAGGTCACATGATAGGTTGAGGCAAGGTCTCACAATGGTTTCATCCAAACCCACACCCTTTTTCACACCTCGGTTCATGTAATGAGGCACATGATCAATAGTTTTCTTAAAATACAGCTCCCACTAGGGCCTAAATACCTGGGACTCTCCACCATTAGGTCTTAGAACTGAAGAAGCTTCTCAGATGAGAGGTTGAAATGTCTTCAAGAAACTTAAAGTTCAGTCGCTTAGAATACCCCAACATTATTAATGTTTCCCCAATTAAGCATAGTGATATACCTGATACATACAGCATAAAAACCTATAAATTTCAATCAAATATAAAAAGAAAAAAGTATTTTCAGAGGCATTACTGCAGTGTCATTGCTGTCAGATGCAAGTGAGTAAAGATCTACAGCAAAGTCGGAATCTTAAGTGTCAGCGTTTTTCTGAATTAAAAGAGCTCTTTCACTGTTGTAATTAAGTCGCCTGTCTTCTGGTTCCTTCTCTTATTGTGAATCCTCACCGGCTGTGCGTGTGCCACTCTCTACATGTCTGTCTTTTGCTTTCATACTTCCTCTTTTTGTCCCTTTACTCCTCCTAACTCTACTCTCTTTCTCTTCTTCCTTCCCCACTCCTTTTACTTTCCCTTCTCCATTGTTCTTGGTGTTCTGCATTCATTGCATCCTGTGCGCAGATTTCTTAAATCCAAACACACACACACACACACACACACACAGTCACGCATGCTCTGTAGCTGTTGTCACTTTCAGCTGAAGCAGCTCTCTGTGCGCAGGGATGATATTTTGCCCTTTGATGACAGCAATCCCATGCTACAGCACTGAAGCCTTCAAAACAAAACATAGTGGGAACAGAGAGTGAAAATAACATTTGCCAGACCTCACCCATGCCTCAGTAATAAGTATATATGTGTATCTTAAATAGGTGCAGCCATATAGCTACAAGTCTAGAGACAAACAAGCAGGAGACAGGGCTGTTTGTGGGGACCATTATACTGGACTCATTTGCCAACACTGCATTGCAGTAGAGAATGAGATTTGTTCCAGAAACTTCAGTGTTTGGGTGTAATTGCTTATCTGTGCCAGCACAGAATTTCTCTCTTCTCAGCAAGTGCCTGACAATTAAAATAAAAATACAGATGTCTTCTTGCTCAAACGAACACCAAGCTGCTTGACTGTTATAGTGCAGTGAAAGGACTAACTCCCATGTGTAGTGTTACGTAAAGCAGTTTCACCCCGGTTCTATTTTATTCCTCGGGCATCCAGAGACGGCACCGGACTCAGTAGTCATTTCACAAAACCCTTATTTATCTTCAGTTATGCATGCACCTTCTAGAAGGGGAGACGTGCAAGGCCGGTGTCCCTCTGCAGATCTTCACTTCTTTGTTTGTTACAACCAGTTTTATAGAAGCGACCCCATCGTAAAACCCACATGGTGTGTTGTAAACCCTGTGTTTGTGTATGTATGTGCGAGCACGTGAGTACCTGTGTGTGCGTGTACCTGTGTATATGTGTGTGCACGTGAGTGAGTGTGTGTCTCTGTACATGTGACTTCCTGCCGGTCATAATAAGTAAGTCCATCTCCCCTCACCCAAGCTACACCAAATTCCTCTACAAAACATACAAAACATATTACAAGCACTGAGACCTCCACTCTGCATCCACTGGGCCATTGGCCTCTTGTTGTCTTACTTTTACAGCTAAGCATGTGGAGAGTCTCCTGCAAACCTACTTCTAAGTTATGACAAGTTCAGGCCTATAGCTAAACCAAACTAAAACACACAGACATTCACCAATCTACAGCTGGACCCCCTCATCTAAGCAAATTTAAGCGCACTATATTCTAATTATGTTTTATTTTACTCACAGTAGTAATAGCTTAAATCCAGCACAGCATTAATTCAAGCAAGTACCAAAGTCAAGCCTGGACAGCCCTGACAGATCGGGTGATCTCAGTGTCAGCCAACATCGGTTGATGGTGCAACTGCACAATGTTGCGGTCCTGGATTTTGCTGAGTATTGTTTGGGATTCTTATTTCATATTTTCTCTTTTGTTTTCGATTTGTTCCTTGGTTCTTGTATTTTTATTTTTAGTTCTGGTTAGTTCCCTTATTGGTTCCCTTTACCTTCCTCCCACTGTCTCATGCATCTGTTAGCCCCTGATTTAGTATTAGACGGAGTCTTGTCTCCATTATGTTTTTTCTTTTACTTTGAGAGTTGTTCTAGTTTTGCTTCCCCCCTTCCTTTGTAACTGTAATTGTCCCCCCATTCTGTCTACACCAGTGATTGTTTTTATCTGTGCTCCGCTCCCAGTTGTTTCTTGTTGAGCAATCAAGTCTAGTCCTCTGCCTTCATTTTCTCAAGTTGTCCATTGTTGCTGCCCTGATCTAGTTAACTTTTTCACAATGAGTGCAATATTCTGCCTCCAGTCTCCTATCATGACACACATTCAGTGTGAAAATCTCATATAGGGCATGGTGTTCAAACTGTTTTATACTACCCAGAGTTCTTGGGTATCTGCAAGCTGCTTTGCAACCCACCTTCCACTAACCAAGCTTCTCCTGTTCTGCTTGGAGAACTGTGTGGAAGCCATACTGTTGGCTGAAGAAAGAAGAGGAGGAGAAGTGGCTGGAGTTTGGAGGCACTGAGTTGAAGCCAGGCAGGAGGAGCAGATGATTCATAAATGTAGTGAAGGAGGACATGCAGAGGACTGGTGGGACAGAGGAAAATGGGGTTAAGGTGGTTAGGTGGAGGAAGATGATCCATTGTGGTGACTCCAGTGAGCCTTCTTCTGGTAAAATATCTGAAAACAACAACCAGGATTTTTTGGGGGCTCCACAGAAAACTACCAAAATGCTGAAACCCAGGACTGAACCAGGGACCTTCAGATCTTCAGTCTGATGCTCTCCCAGCTGAGTTATTTTAGTGCATTCAGCACCAATATGTCAAATAGCCAAACTGCAAAATATAAATGACTGCAGATGGCATTCTTCTTTTCATGCTAAATATTAAATTATTTATATTTGATACACTCATTGTGGGAAAATGACCGGTAGTATTTTTCTGATGATATGTAGATATGAAAGATAGATAATGATCATGTACAGCTGGGGCAACATGTCCCACTGCAGTACTTTCAATGAAGTCTACATTTGCAAACTTTCAATATAAAATAGAAGGAGCAAACGTCTAGTTATAGTTATTATATTCTTTTGATTATATGTTATAATGAAGCAGGTTCTTGTTAACAACAGTTGTAAAACAATTCACAGAAAAAAGAGAAAAATCCAAAATCAGAACACAAAAATACTTATTCTTATAATACATAATGTGGTTTTTTATTAATAATGAGCATTTTAATGTATATTAAGTTGGAGAAAATTGTCAGTCATCCAACCTTTGATCAAGTATAAACACCTCTGTAAGATCTGTAACCGAGAAACATCTTGGGGCTTAAAAAACATAACTAATAATAAATATCCTTAAAAGTGTTTAAAATTCAAAATGCGCTGGAGAAAGAGTAAAAGCCCCAAAACAGAACCTTGCAGAGCACCCGTACTCAGAAGTAGCCACAGAAAACGATGGAGAAATATTTATTCTCAATTTGCTGAGGATTTTTGCTTTGTTTTTATTTTTTTTCTACAAAGAAAGCAAAAAAGTTTTCAGTCATTTGACTGGAGCAGGAGTAACAGTATCATCAATAGTGTTAGATAATACTTGTATGCTGCAATAATAATACTGTAATAAACAATCTGGACAGCTTAATGGTGTAGGATTAAAAAGTCAGTGAACTCCTTCAAGAACAAGCTATTGGTCCAAATGGACGATATCTATTATTAATAAAAACAGCCCAAGTTGAGTTGGGGATGTAAAAAAATCAGGGTTTGATCCATGAGGCTCACAGATTCAACTCATTGAGGGGAAAGAAGGCAAAACAAGCCGAGAGTCTGGATGAACTTTCTTGGGGTAGCATAGCCTCATAAATCCAAGCTCTGCGTGTCCAGGCAGGGACATTGAAGAAAAAAATCCATTCCAGGGAAATCAACTGAGCATTGCTAATCATAAACACACTTCCATGCTTCCAGAACAGTCTGAGCTTCATCTGGATGTCCGCTCTCTTTTCCCTCCTGTGCAGTCTGTCTGAAGCCATGTGGGGTCAGCTGAGGCCACCGCCCGGCAGCAGAAGATGTGAACGACTGACCTATGGGAATAAGGTATCTCCATTCATCATACAGGATCCAATAGATAAAACCTTTCCAATGAGAATGTTTTAAAGAGATTTAAAAGACACTGATGTGGACTGATCTCAGACTATCTCCAGTGATCAATTGTGGATGTCCCAAAACAAATCTGGATAGTATCGGTTACCAAAACAACAGACCACAATCTATAGTAAGGTTTTAAAGGGCAAAGACTGCAATATTTGACAACTTTAGACTGTTCAGTACGTTTGAAGCAGTGGTGCAGACGGGTCAGCAATGGAGGATTTATTTTACCCATGACTTCATACATATGCTAGACTTCATATCTTCACCTACAATGCTTCTATTTCTTTTCTAAAGTATGACTTCTTCTTAAGTTACCAATCTAACACCTTCTTTCCTGTCAGCTCCGAAAGGCGGATTTAATTGCATCGCAAACATTAAAAGCATTGCATAAAAGTTCCCCACCCCTCAGTAAAAGTGCTGTTTAAAGCTTTTAAATTGACCCATTCGAAGGCAAATGAGCCACAAAGCTATCCAGAGAATGGATGGTGTGTTTTAAAAGCCTCCCAAGAAAACTCCAAACACTAATGTGTGCACTGACTCTTATAGTTCTTTTCATTTTAAATGATTTCTCTCAGCAAAATGTAGACATAGTCAGTGTTTTACGAATTACATGGACATTTTAGTCACTGACACAGCAGGATAACGAAGCGTTATAACGACCAGTTTCCCTGGCCTGTGTGAGTTTGACAGGCAAATGCGGATTCAGCACTCTGGACAGCGCCAGCTCTCTCTCTCTCTCTGAATACAAAATCACTGCACCATTTTTAGCCGGTATTCTACAGGTCCACATATCTGCAGGTTCTGGAGAACTGAACGAGCGAACCACACAAGAGCAATCGTAGTCTACGTTTCCTATAGACAGCAGGTTAGCTAAACGCCGGCCCACTGTTTTTAAACGACTCAATCAACAGGTGTGTGCATCTGGCAGCAGTGAAGGCGATATTAAACAGTCGGATATGTGAGTTTAGAGCAGCCATTACTGGGTACAAATAAACAGCAGACAGACAAAGGCAGGCGGTGGTTTCCACCAATCAGTGACCTCGTGTCACCCCTGCCTCCAAAATGTTGCTGATTGCGGTTCTGTGTTTGAGACAATCGGAGACTGACGGTGTGGAAACCACGTGTCTACACTTACTGGATGCTGCTTCTGCCAGTACGCCCGCATCAAACTGCACGAAGAAACCGGAGGTGACTTCTCCCTTCAGAACAAAAGTCGAAGGAAAAACACCAAAATACTTGAATTATAAAGAGGATTGATTTGTTATTTCTTAGTTATTTTATTTGTGTTTTCTGGGAATTGTGCTATAGCTTATACTACTTTGTTTAAGGTAAATTTTACTAAAACAACTTTTTTTTTAAAACTTTATTAACGGAATAGGCTTATTTAAAAATCTTTAAACAAATTTCCTGTTTTATTTATTTCTTCTTTTCTGATAGTATTCATTTTATTCCTATGAAGGATTATTGATGCCACATTAAGAAAAAAATAATACAGTTGTTGTTTCAAGACAAACTGTTGCTGTAGCCTATGTGAAATCCTAATTCTGAATCGACAGTTTCCTCACACGAACTCAAAAATGATGAAAGAGGGAGGGGCTTTTATTTTGGAATTACCAAGCGGAAAAGATGTTTTGCTTAATTGGGTTCGGCTTTGCAACTGATTTGGCACCGTTAGTCAGTGCACCTCCTCGCGCCCCGCCGGCCGCTGGTTGCCTCGAGCGCAGAAAGACTTTGAAGCGCCGAAAGAAGCGCGTGAGGACCAGGAGCCAGACTCCGGTCTTCTTCTTCGTTTACTTTCAGTAGTCACAGACACGGCAAGCAGAACCACAGTCCAGCAGCTCCTGTTTATCAGGAAGGTGAAGAGTAGGAGGTGGAGGAGAGGATAGGAAGGGGAGACAGACAGCACCAGTGTCTTGGCGCATTGGAGCTTATGGATTATTGAGAAGTGAAGGCCAAAACGTGGATCAAATATTTATGAGGACTTTTTTAAAAAGAAGGAAAAAGACGGAGCGGGGTAGCGCAGAGATTCCCCGCAGTGGTTCACCTGCCCGTTCCAGTGCCGTGTGTGCGCTCTCACTTGACCAGAGACCAGAGAAGCTGCTGGGTGAAAAAAAAGGACTGTGCATCTAGCGCGTGCGTGCGTGTTTGCGAGTGTGCAGCGTGCTGGTGTGCGCGTTTGGAAAGGAGCCCCCCTGCTGCAGTAGCCTACTCGCTCGCCGCGCGGGTACAGGGATGCCACCGACTTGCTGACGGACCCCCGGTATCCGCACCCCTCCCGGACGGACGGACACATCGACCCCTGCCATCCCCACTAATATGCAATGGTTTTTTGTGCAGAAGCCGACAGCTGCCGCGTACCGCCGACTTCACGCTAGCGCCGCCGCATGCCTGTCCGTCGCCGCCGCTCCTCTCCCCGCGCCGCGCGGCAGACGACGCCATTTGAAGTGGAGCGCTCGGGGGCTTTCCACGCCGCGGCGGCCGGGCAGCAGCAGCGACCGCTCCTCGGCTGAGGACCACCGGCAGCTAGGGCAGCCGGAGGCGGGGACCGAGGAGACAAGCGCCGCGGCGGTTGCTCTCTTCCTGCCGCACGGGGACGACGTTGACGCGGAATACGTGCGGTTGGTGGTCTCCGAGCTCGTGGGGGAACCGGGCGAGAAAGCGCGCGAGGAGCCGGGCTTCCTGCTCTTATTCTTGTCTATGGTGCAGGTCGGGGCGGCCAAGCACCGCCGAACTGAGCCCAACAGCTGGCCGGCTCTGCTGGCATGCAAACAGGGGGGCGTATCAGCCCCCATGCGGTGGGTGAATTTTAGGCTGCCGCATCCGGAGCGCCTCTCGTCCCCCACCTCCTCTTCCTCCACTCCTTCCTCCTCCTCCTCCTCTCCCCCCGTCTCAGCCAAATCCATGCGGTTTATTTGGAACAACATTTTCAGCAAAGGATCGCATATGCTGCAGTGTCTTTGTGGCAGGAGCCTCAAGAAAAACAAGAACCCAACTGGTGAGTTTGTTTTGTGCGCGTGTGTGCGTGTGCGTGCGTGGAGGTGACAGAAGAAGACTTTATTGGGTGTTCCGTTTGTGTGTGTGTGCGTGCGCGCACGAGCGCGAGCCTGTGTGTGAATTCCCTCCCGAGACTGCACTGTTCGAGCGCTCGCTGGTGTTTCTCCGCAATCGTGGTTGTGCAGCAAGTGAGAGCGCCACGGGAACGGTGGGGGTGTGGGTGGGGTGGGGAGGTGAGGTGGTAGGGTGGGGGTGCTAACTTATTAGCACAAATACTGAGTATACGGTGGCAGTGTGTGCCGACAAAAAAATAAATAAAATTAAAGGAAAAGCGTGCCGTGCCGTGCGTGGCAGAGATGCTGCAGACAAATCAAGTCTAATGCAGCATGCAGACCCGTTCAGGCTCCAGTACTCTGCATGATTAAACAACACATGGCCTTATTTAGACTTCCACTGTGGATATACAGTGCATGATGTGGAATAGGAAAGAGTCCCGTGCCTGTGTGTGTGTGCGTGTGTGTTTTCTATTTCAGTCACATCTCTTCTCCTGAGATCGAAGTCTGAATGCGATGCTGTGCACAGCAGAGCATCTTTGGTAGGGGTAGGGGGTGTGGGGAGGACCCCTAATACTGTATGTGCGCCAACTTCTTTTTTTTATTCAGGTGAGCCGAGAGTTAGCGCTCCTCGTGCTCACGTGCAACATGTCCACCTTCAGGGATGGGTCTGTCACACAAAGATGCAAAGATTTGAAGTCAGAGGGAGATTTGGTTGAATTTACCAATTCAGAGAGTACAGAGGGCAGTCTTGCAAACTTAATTATCAAACTTAATTAGTTTGCTTTGTGTGTTTGTTTTGTTCCAGCAGATTCCCCTCTGTGTGGCTGAAAGCAGAGCAGAGATTGACACTGGCATCACTAATGAAGCAGACATTGTTGACTTTATCGGCATATTGACATTGCACCAGAGAGCTGGCCCATGTAACCTGCACACAGTGTTGAGAGGGCAGTTAAATGATGCATGCCCTGTAGTCAGATATTTTCAGTGAACACAAGCGAAAGTTTATTCAGATTACTCATCGCTTTGTCACTTTTTTATTCACCGGGCATTTGTTGAGTACTTCATTGGCTGATGAAATGACAACAGGTAGTAATAAGGAGTTAACAAGTGATCTCAGGTGTCAGTATGAGTGGTAGTAAATTGGAATGTGCACATTTGTAATCCCATAACTTAAAAAAATAGATTATTAGTCACCATAGATAGAAACTGAGAGGGGAGTTCATTTTACATGCAGTGTCAGTGTCCAGATTCTGCAGCCGGCCTTTTTTTTCAGTGTGTCTCAACAGCTATTCATCAGTTAAAGGAGCAGCACACTACACCAGTCAAATAGACAGAGGACTATTTGAAGGGGTGATGTATGACGTTTTTCACTCTTTGTCACTATCTGCCTTTGGACAAAGTAAAGGAAGGTGCTGGTGCAAATAGAAGACTGTATCTAAAAGATGGACATAGCCACCAGTGACTTCACCCATTGGTTTTGTCATTTTGGAGCCTCAGTGTTGGCTGCTGCTGTGAAACTTTCTGGCGTCAAAAGTGGCTGTTTTTGAGTTCTTATCTAAGACTAGCAAGCTTGGTTAGCAAGATGTATTTGTAAACACTACAGGTGCAACACACAGACGGATAGAGGACTGCATAAATATAATGATACTTGACCAAAAGAATCTAAAACGTTAGCAGCATCTGCATACAGAATGTTGATATTGTTCTGTCCTTCTACAAAGTCCTTTGCAACAGTGAGGTAACATCTGAGAGTCCACTGAGCCCACAGAGTGAAAAAGTATTCAGCTCTGAGAAGAAAAGTGACATGCACAGCGGATCTTCAGAGGGTATGATGAGTTCAGCCATTAATGCTGTCTTCTCTTTGTCCCTGAATGCTAAATGCTAATATCTTTTTTATTGTTTGAGTGATTACAAAGCACTGTGCCCTTTTTGCTTTGGAGCTGATGTGTGAAAAGGACAGGTATGCAAAAAAGTTCAGCACCATGGACAGCAACCAGCATTTCAAACCTAGGTGCTGAAATATTTTTACAAAGTGTAACCAGAGTTATTAACAGTTATTTAGAATTTAGCTGTCATTGCTAGGCTATTTCATTGTTTTTTTTCAGTGTTTTTTGTATGTGTAAGCATCAATAAGTCCCTGCTTTTTAGTTTGTTATGTTTTCTGAAGCAGCAAAGAAGAAGTTTGAACATAATATATATCCTTATTCTATTCTGTCCTATAGAACAGCATACTGTGTTAATCATATTAATCATGGAGATAGCATGAAACAGAAAGCCTTAGATAAAGACAATGTATGATCTTAAAGCTGTAAATATTTCCAGCATTTTGTTAGGTACACCTTGTTGGTACCTGTTTGGAGAACCTGTTGCGTTCATAAATCCGATCCATTATTATTAGGGCTTAATTTTTCATGGTACAGATTCAACAAGGTGGAGAAAACATTCCTCAGAGATTTTGGTCCATATTGACATGACAGGGTCACACAGTTGCTGCAGATATTTTGGCCATACACCTCTCATCCATGATGAAAATCTCCTCCTCCACCACATCCCAATCCACCACATGCTCTGTTGGACTGAAATCTGGTGACTATGTAGGCTGAGTACAGAGAAGTCATTGTCGTGGTCAAGAAACCAGTTTGAGGTGATTTGAGCTTTGTGGCATGGTGTTTTATCCTGTTGGAAGCAGCTATCAGAAGATGGGCACCCTGGTCATGAAGGCATGGACATGCCCAACAATATTCAGGTAGGCTGTGGTGTTTAAAAGATTCTCAGCTTGTACTAAAGGTCCCAAAGTGTTACAGCACTACCAGCCGCCTGAGCGGTTGATACAAGGCATGCTTTCATGTTGTTTATACCAAACTCTGCCCCTTCTATAAAGCCTCATCAGACCAGGCAACATTTATCCAGTCTTCTCTTGTTCAGTATTGAGGAGCCTGTGCAAATTCTTACCTCTGTTTCCTGTTGTTAGTGGATAGAAGTGGGACCTGGTGTGATCTTCTGGTGCTGTAGCATATCTGTTTGATTTGTTGTGCATTCAGAGATGCTCTTACCAGACCTTGCATGTCACCGGTGGTTGTTTGAGTTTTTGTTGTCTTCCTCTCAGCAGTCTGGTTATTCTCCTTTGACCTCTTGTGTCAAAAACATTGTCAGGCCAGTGTTAAGTTTGACTAATGTCTAAAGTCTTGTAGTTTTAGCCGACTAAATATCATGAGATTAAATCCAAATTTGCTTTGTTCTGTATTGGTGAGAGTTGCTTCACATGGTTTACAAAGCATCTTCTTTAACTTGACATCAAACGTGAAATGTGTCCATATGTCTGCTTATCTCTTCTTTCTTTATTAACATTTTGTTGAGTGTTTATAAAAAAACAAGGAGGGAGCTTTAACTTATTTGCAGGGGGGCAGATCATGTTGTGCATGTCTAACCTTGCTGCCTCCGTAGATTAATTCTCAATTGATCACTTCCCACAAGATATTTAGTTCTGATTGGATCTTGTGTCACCAGAACATTTTTATCTTTTTTTAATTCATTGTCCAAAGTATCAGTACAATTGATCGTAGTTTTTGTACGTGCATTAGTTTTTATTTACTTATCGTCTTGTTTTCATCAGAAAAAAGTGTCACTGATGAAAACTATGATAAAAGTTATTGGTTAACGAATAAACTTTGGCTCTTTGAAAACTACGGACAGTTTGTCTAACTGCCACCAACAACCATTCAAAGTCACTGAAATCACCTTTATTAATTTTAAACTTCATCAGGTTGCCTATGTGGCTAAATTGATCGAGTTGCTATCATGCAATTGGCTGATTAGATATTTGCATTACCAACCATGTAAAGTGGTTTCTGAATCTATATTTATACTTTATCAATAAATGAAAAAGGCTCGTCTTATTAGAAAACACTCATTTAGTGTTTGGCTCCTGAATCTTACAGATTAAAGTTGAAAACAAACAAAACAAAACCATTTTTGCTGTGCTGGCACAGGTGAAATAGCTGGTTTGCTAATAACTGCAGGGCATTCACAGCTTTAAATCCTGCCAAAACGTCACAGCTGGCAATTTACAAAGTGTCACATGACTGGATGTGTTTTGTTTCCTCTGGGCGCTTTGTTCCTGCTTTAATTCCTTTTTATGTTGCGCTCCTGTGTGCTCATTTGATGAATTGGCTCGGAGCAAAGCTTGCTGGGTTTATGAGAGAGCGTGTGCATTCCTGTGATACACAAGCGGGGACTCTGACAACTGAAATGCTCCTAACCAGAGCAACCCTGCTACTTTCACACCCACTCTTTTTTTAGGGGTGTAAAATGTTATTAAATGCATCCATTACGAGTCACAGCTTTGCTTTCAAACAGTTGACGAATAGACGAAATACATAATCTGCTATACATTTTTTGGTAAACTTGTGTTGAATACAATGTAGCACTAGCTGCTTCCAATAACTGGCATGCTAAGTTCATCAAAAAGTTTGTAAGTGGATGCAGTTAATCACATTTTCTGCAACAGCAGGGCACATCACACTATTTGTGTTTTGTGACAATTTAGTTTATTCTGCCATGGAGAAAATAATCTGTTGATCTGTTGTAACACCAAGCACAATGTTGTGTAAATAGCTGAAATGAAGTGACGGCAAATATTGAATTCGGCTTCAGAAACTCGGCTTCTGCGTGTGCCGTTTTGTCATATGAGGCAATTAACCGAAGAAATAACATCTCACCCACCCACACGCGCGCAGCGTGAACGTAAAGAGGAACAGCACTATGTACTTAACACTATCTTGAGAGACATGAATTCCCACCAGTATCCTGCTGAAGCTCAGCCTGCAGATTTATAGCAGCCAGCACTATTTAGCTGTCCCCCTCTTCTTCAATTAAAGATAACATACGAACTCTTGCTCTTGTTCTCTCTATGTGCGTGCATTTATGTTGGCTGTCAAATACAGACCTGCTGATGGGAAGGAGACAGAGTTTAGCTGACTCAGCATTTACTGACCTTTTCTTTTTCTTCTTCTTCTTCTTCTTCTTCTTTTTTTTTTTTTTTTACCGTAAACTGCACTGTTAGTGAGGGTCCGCCTGCATGGCTGAAATACAGCTTTGTTCAGCGTGTAAAAATACACGCGCTGATGCGGGTGATCAGAAGCAAGCTTCGGTTTTGGTTTCTTTATAATTGTAGTTGCTGCTGTTGGATGATGGTATAATATACAATACATTTTGATCTAGAGTTGATTTAGCTATTTGGGATTAAAGCTAAGCAGTGACCTCTGACTAATAACCTAGTTCAAAAGCACCAAAACCTGCAGTTCCTCCAGTGGCCACTTAAGGCTGGCGCTCAGTGTTAAAATGTTTGCAGCCTGGTATTTTATTGCTCTCTAGCTAATTTCCCCTCATCTCATTACAGGGATCTATTTTTAAAAGTTAATTATGGCTTAAATGCACCACTTTGTGGGTTCTAGCTGTGTACTGGGATTTACATTAGCTAATTCAAGCCACTGAACCAGACCTCTCAGCTGTGCTGGTGCCTTTTGGAACATCAATCCATCCATTTAAAAAACAAAACAAAGCACTTAACCAGTTCAGTGGGGTTAAAAGCAGGGTGTAAACGTGCACGGCAGACCCAGTCGTGTTCTGTACGTTTTTCATTATTCTGTGCACATCAACACCAACACCATCAACAACCAGTCAGGACTCAGTCCCATATTTAAGTTGGCGGGGGATGATTGCTGATGCCATGCAGGTGTGCTCGCCTGCCCTGCATGGCCCCACAGACCACACCCCACCACACAGGGTATAACCTGGTCACATAGACAGTCTGTTGGAGGGCTAACACACTTACACCTACAGCCAGTTTACAAGGTTAAGCTAACCTAATATGCACGACTTTCAACAGTGAGAGAGGAAGCAGGAGTGCCCAGAGGTCCCACACAGGCATAGCAAGAACATGTAAACTCCACACTGCCTAAATTTGAACTCACAACCTTCTTGCTGTAATGCACTAACCACTGCACCACCTGACACTCCCTATGGGTAGCATTTTAATTAAATGATAATTAACAAGACTTCCTGTATGGCAACAAGCTGACCAAGAATTTTGAGCTTAAATTTTAGTAAGAGCAATTCCTATATTTGATAAAGTCTTTTAGTTAGTGCTAATTAGCAGGTACCTGTGAGTGTGCGCTGCATCTGCACAATTTAAAGATCCACCACACTAATCAAGGCTGCTGATTACCAAGCACTCTTGTCCAAATATGGACACTAATGGCTACAAAAAAATTAAGACGCTGAAAGGTTTACAAACGGTCTACAAACCTGTAGTTATGGTCACTTGCCTTTTACCATCCTTTATATACAGTCTATGTGTTAAATGATTTTGTTCAAAGAATGGCACTACAGGCCATATAACTGATATCAGGGACTAAATTCAACTAATGCATGTAGAATCAAGGCCATGGAATCAAATACTTGAGTTTAGTGATTCGGTTTGGCCTTGCTGTCAGTGTTTATGTTCTGACAGAAAGAAGCTGAGTGAATGGTGTCTGACTACTGAAAAACGTCTCCACCAGCATCTGTATCATTCATTGTTAAGAGGAATAAAGCACGGTGTTACTCAATGTCTCGTGTCCCATGTGGCGTGACCCAGATAGAGACTTTCACCTTTTATAGCACACGTAGGCGTGCGAGTCCATGCATCCACATAGGCAAGCTTGCTCACCTTCTTCGGAGAGTTTCCATTAAGGCGTCTTACTTTATGTTTTATTTAAACTCTGGAGTATAGCAGCAGGGTTTGTGCCAACTCAGATCTGTCGCTGTAAGCGAAAGAGTCACATATACACAAACACGCATGGACTACACACGCCATCTAAATATATTGCTTTTAAAAAGCGGTTATGCTGAGATCTGCCTTCAAAATCCACCTTCGTGTGCGTTGTTGAATCAACTGTGTGCTTCTTTCTCTGTTCTAGTTGCGCGCTGTTATGTTGTCCAAAGATGATGAGTTGGCAAAATAGTGACAGCTGTAGTGATGTCTGTCCTCTACGGTCACATGGAGGGTTTTGGTGCAGTACTCTAATATCCCCCCCTCATATGTATGTATGAGTGTGTGTGCGTGTGTGTATGTTTGTGTAAGGATGCTTATTAGATCATGGCGTCATTGTCCAAACACACTTAGTCTGCAAAAAGAGGGATGACTTTGCTGGCCCGTTCGTCTGGACTCATCATATATGCCATACCGAGCACTCGCACTTGCACTCACGCATGCACACACACACACCTTATATAATCAGGCTAGATTTTTAGTTAAAACAAAACAAACTTAGATTGCACACACAAGCCAAGCGTTATGCAACATTTATATCAGAACTATAGGAATAAAATCTGAATATAACCAGCTGGGTGCCAGTCGAGTCAAGTTCTGCTCAATGACATGGAGTGATTCAGATTGATGGCAACATGTTGGCAATTTGCATTTTAAATACTCCAATTTTTTACAAACTTTCAACAATCTCTCGGAGAGTGATTGCAGTCAGTCCAAGCCAGGCTGCAACTGCTTGCATCAAGGTTGCCTCCTGTCAGGCGACCTGTGCAATTGCGGTCAAAAGTTGTCATGAGTGTGCAACAACCTCTGGGGTGGAAACAGTTGCAAAATGTGAAAACATTCAATATAATCAGCTGGCAGTCAGCAGTTCTATGTAGCTGTAAGAAGGTTGCTGTCCTATTTGACTTGTGTGACCGAGCTGTTAGCTTGCTCTGAATTAGGGGGTGGGTTTTTCAAGCTAAGTCAGACCACTGTTGGATTTAATGTGAATTTGCTAACGTTATCACCAGATGGTGGCTTGTCTTGTTCTTAGTGCTCCAAGAATATTTTTTATTTATTTAAATATCAATACTTGGTGTCTCTGTATCTATACAATGTTGCCATGCAAAACACTATCCTCTATCATTTTCCCCCACCCCTAATAAAAATGTAGCTAGGATGTCTTTAAAAAAGACTCACTCTTGATAAAGATTGCAGCCACACTGCTAACATCTTATGTCAAGGACAGTGTCTTCACTAAAAAGGAGGCTTTCATTCATGCTGTAAGCCAAGACAGTGAGTTATATAATCTTATGAAACATCTCAGTTCTGCTGCAAATCCTGTGTCATTAGATTTCTGCCTGGATAGGACAGCAGAGATGTGGAAGTAAATAAGTGTAGTTATTGCAGGGTGTCAAAAATCGTTTGAGAAGCTAGTGCTGTTAATTACAGTGGAGCAGCGTTCGCACTGGAAACACTATAATTTTCAAAATGAAGCAATGAGCGAGTGAAGAAAGGTGAGGATGTGTGTGTTTCAGCGTGGGTGTGGGCGCACCCGCATGTGTCTGGACTCGGCTCCAGGTATCCATCACGAGAGAATGAGCGCCCAGTGACATTTTTCCAAGTGCACTTAAAAAAGCAACAGGGCATCAAAGGCTCCACTGAGAAGTGTTTTCACAGACTGAACGATAAGGAGCAGAGAAGCACTTGACAGCATCTCGGTCTCTCTCTGTGACTGGCTACATAAAAAATGCTTAATTGGTGCGGCTGGAGCTGCCAGATACACTCGGTCACTGTTACCATTGCTCGAATACAGAAGGACAAGACTGGAGGAATTCTGTATTTTTCTAAAAAACACCCCAAATCAGTGCAAACGCACATTATGGTCTTCATCAATAGTGCCGAAAGGACAATAAAAACTTTCCTTCCATTAAAGGCGACTCTAAACATTTGAAAAGCCCTCCTGTGTTGTTTGTTTTTGATGGCTTTTCAGTCTGTAGCTTTTCTTAGCACCTCTCCTTGATATCTCTGCCTTTGTTCTACCTCTCAGTCACACACTCGAGCTGACTTTTAGTCTTCTCTTGTCTGTGTTAACCTTTTGCTTGATGACAGCCCTGCATGACATAATCACCATATCTATCCCACTCACAGTGTGTGTGTGTGTTTGTGTTTGTGTGTAGCACCAGAGAGGGGTTAGAGAATTTAAGAAGTACGTTTTCCAAGTAAGTCCAATGGGCTGGTGTTTGCAGGTGTGTGCGCGCCATGGACTTAGAGTTTATATTGAAGGTAGCGGAGAAGAGAATAAAGGCTGCTTTAGGCAAAGCTGAAGCAGGTAAGCTACTCTTTGCTAAAGGAGGTAGAGCAGAAAAATAAGACTAGCTTTGTTTACGTAACACCTTCCTAGAAACACACAGCTTCAATAATACCTGTAGTCTATGCTTTGCATAGAAGGTTTTAGGAGGATTTAAACTCACCCATTAGATCTTTACAACAACTTTGAGAAAGTTGGTTAGAAACAGGCCAATCACAACTGATCAAGTCTTGACTTTAGTTAAAAATTGATCACAAAGTTGTTGTAAACCAGAGTTTTTAAAATATATTCATTGTTTTGTGTTAAATTTACGCGATTATTGGGGGTGTAGAGATGAAATAGCAGGTTCTTATGTATTTCTCTTGTGTAAACTTGAAATTGTGACAAGATCAAACTTTTTTCTTTGGTGCATGTTTTGTGCCATGTGAGCAATCAAGAATTCAGGAAAGAGTCCAGCATAATAACACAAATATGTCTGATGTGAATAATCCCACCGATCGACGTTAATAATATTAATATTAGGAGGTATTTTAGTGCCTGGTCTTGACCACGACGACTCAAAAGGACACACATTGTCCTTATGCATTTGGACCAAGAGCACAGAGAACACAGTTAGATGCACACAACACTTAAAATGCCTCTTGTAGTAATTGATAAGTCAGGCGTCGCTCTCTAACGTCTGCCTGGAGGTCTCTGTTATATAGCTGTCGATGGTGTGTCAGTATGTGTGCATCTAGCAGACAGATGAGGTCATCCACTCATCTGGTGCTTGAGTCTTTGCAAAGTAGTTTTTTCCTCTTGCAGTCGCTTGTTTTGCTCTTTTTGAGCCACATCAGGCTTTGGGAACACAGACGATACTTTTCAATTGTAAAATTTCATTGTTTGCTGTGGTCTTTACGGGATTTGCAGAATACAGTCGATTTATCTGAGCATTAGAGTCTGCTGCTTGTATTTCTTCTCTGTTTACTGAAGTAAATTGAAAGCTGAAGAAAAGTGAAAGCTTTTAGGAAATGGTATTCTTTAAACATACTGTTATTTAACTCTAACTGGGCAGAAGGATCTTGCTTTATCGAACATGACTTGGAGCTATTAGACTATGCAAAGTGAGAATTTTAAAGGACTTGCTTTGAGAAAAATTATATTGAGTTATTATCTGATAAATGTTCTGCACTGCCCATGAAAAGGTTGCACCACTGCCTTCAGCTATTATCAAAATAAATCTGTTAATAAAGGAATTGTTACAGTGTACGTATTTTTAGATATATCCGATTTTCTCACTCAACTGAAATCTCCTTTTTTTTTTTCGCCACAGAGGAGATTTACTCTCACATCGGTATTGTGTCACAGTTTGAATTGGATGCAGTCCCATGTTAGCCTCACAGGCTAATGCACCATGCTGCTGAACTGTCATTGTTAGAGGGATTACCGTACACACAGACATGCCACATGCACATATTTCTAAAAGGTGTTTCCTTTTATGTAACGCTGTGGCTAAACCAGATTTGTGTGTGAGGTCTTTTTAGTGTCACAGCAAGGCTAAGTCATGTGTGCAATAAGTGGAGACTCCCAAAGAATATTAGCTCTGTTTTTGTGACTTTGTGGCTGTAATTAGGGTGGCTGTAGCTGAAGAGGCAGAGCGGGTTGTCTTTTAGTTGGACAGTTGGTGGTTTGAACCCCAGTCATGCATCCTTGGGCAAGATACTGAACCTCTAATGCATTCATCGGCACATAAGTGCATGTGTAAATGGATGAATGAAGCATGTGGTTGAAAGTGCTTTGAATGCTTGAATTGATTAAAAAGGTGCTACACAAGTACAGTCCTTTCACCATTTTATCATTTAGAACATCAGAAAAAGTAACACAAAGAGAAACAGATGAAATAAACCAGACAGTAGAAAGACAGTAGTGTGTAAAAATGTTCCCACTTAAAACAAGCATGCTAGGGTTGGGCGATATGTAAAAATATTCCAACCGACAATCATCAGTCCAGTAATTGACGATGGGCAATACATTTGCGCATGCGCAGACTTTTTGATGGTTTGCAATGTAATCATGCATGGACTGATTTGGGCGTTTACAACACAGAAATCCACACATGGACGAACTAATTTCCTCCCAAAAGTAGGGCTGTCAGTGTTAACACAGTCATCACGATTAAAATCTTTAACGAGGGCACAGCCTATCGTCGATAGTCGATATGTTTCTCCAGTCGCCCAACCCTAAAGCACGCATGCAAAACTACTGCTGGATTCATCAAACGTCCTCACCTGTTAGTGAATCACAATCCCTGAGTAATAGACCAAATGATTGTGATTCACAAGGGAACATAAGATCCCAAAACTTTATACCACGCTCAACGAGGCAGAAACGCAAGATTAATGAAGAAAGAATATTCCCTGAAAAGAGCTTCCTGTACATCCAGTCCCTGGAACCTCATAGCGCAGTGAGGGTTTAAGTCAGTGTGAGCATGCTCAACAGCTCCTTTCTGCCATTATTATCCTTCTTGTCAAGTCAAGACCTTGCTAGCGTGGATTATGACGTGTGCCTGTGATGGGACCAACCTAATTCATCCATCACTAGCTTCTGTATCTCACATTAGATGATCAGGATATGCAAGAATTGGGTCTGAAATCAAACTAAGCTTGAGCTGTTCAAAGCTGACCTGAGTGCATTTAAAACATCTCCCTTGTTTAGTGAGTTCATGCAAAGGAAGAGCAATCTATACAATGTCTTTTACACACTTCCTGTAATGGAAAACACCCAATAAAACTGTTTACTTCAGTCCACTTCTTTAGCCCTAGTTGCTGATGCCATGCTTCTACTTTTCCAGCTTCTAGACAGTGCACCGGATGATGTTGCTCTGCAAGCAAATATATTTCATTTAACTGGCTTTACCTTGAGGTTAGCCTGGCATAATTGGGTTAGCTCCTCATCCAAGCATGACAAAGGCCCCAGAAAAGTCCAGCTGAACACAATAATTTGATTGTGGTACACTAAACAAGTTGTTGAATGTAAACAACTATATTGAGCTCTAAAAGAGAGACACTGGTAATGGATGCTGGTTTGTCTTTAGGTTTGTCTTTGAGATCCTCAAGCTATCAAGGACAAGCTTGTACAATAAACAACACAAAAGTGAATCATCCCACTTGAGGACAAGAACTGGTCTTGTCCAGGGGTTCAAGGGCCGAATTAAGTCATTTTCATTTTCAAGCATCTGTTTTAGATGCACTGGCTTTGCGTTAACTGTCCCAGCCTGATGCAAATAGGTGTGAATTCTCCTCAAACAATGACAGACTCACAAGCCAAGATGGTTTAACAGGATGTCAGCTGGCCAAGGTAGATGTGAAACAACCCCCACTATCTCATTGCCTGCTTCATCAATGCATTGATTCTCTCTGCCTTCCTCAACAAACTGCTGTACGGTCCTTTCCTTTAACCGCCAACAGGTGAAGCATGAGCTGAAGTTTAGGTGCCTCATCCAAGTGTTTAACCACAGCTGCCAAATCAAATTGTTCTGATCAATCCGACTGCTCACGACCTACTCCATTAACTTTTCTAACATAACCACTGTAGATTGTGTTGAAATAGCACAATGACCAATACTAATCATGACTTTGTGCGTGTAGCAAGTGTTTTTCATACATTACAGGCTTGAGGAAAAAAACGAAAAAGCTTGTCTTGAGCAAGAGATCCCAAAACCTTATACCACAATCAAGGAAAAGAAAACTCAAGATGAAGGAAGAAATCATTTTTATCACAATTCAATTCAATTTGCCTCGTACCAAACAGTTTGTAGTACAGACTATAAGACATATATCTCAGTCAGCGTCAATTAAAAACATGGCGAGAGGCAATTACCACACAGACACTGTACACCTCCTTAGGGCACTGCAACTGGATATTGCACTGCAACTCACACCAAAAATTACAACCCTGCAGACATAATACTGTAGCTACTGTAAGCCAGAGCCCTCGGCACATATGCAGGAGAATTTCTGCATGAAGAAACTGAAATGAGGAGAAAGTTCAAAAAGGCTCAAATCTCTCCAAAAGTCTTTCTTTGAGAGGTGCAGTAACTGAGCTGGTGAATGTTCTGCCCTTTTGAACATGGAATGTGACTCTGCTAGAAACATCAAACAAAGAAACAAAAAAGGTTTAGCATCAAAGCTGGGGCCTGCACTATGAAGCTGGATTAGGGGTCTAGGAAGGTAACTTCATGTTGACAAAGGGTTTTCATTACTTACATCGCCATGGTAACTCATGCTGCTGTAGATAAACACGTGTTACTGAATATGCCATTAACCTCGGTGTGCAATTAGTAAGAGGATATATCGTTTTAGGGACACTAGTTCTCCAGGTTTTCTGAAGCTCTTTCTGTTTCTTTACATTTATTTTCAGTCCAGTCTTTGTATCTGACCACTTTCACAGGAATGCTTTTTGTTATTAAGACAATTAACTAACCTATGAATAATTCAGACAGAAAATAACACACCTAAATCAAGGGATGAACCAGTGTTTCTATACATAACAGAGAACTTAGTAAAGAAGCTGTTTAAAATGATACCTTTAGGCACTTTGTATCTGTCACAAAACACATTATTTGTTCAAATGTTTTTAGTTAAACTGCCAAAACGGTCAAAGATAACACAGTTTGACAAATATAAAATGGATCAACGAGATTATTCCCAAAAAGCTATAAGCTGAAAACTTGGCATTGCGTGCAGTGTCCCCAGCAAATTGAAGAAATTTGACAAGTGGAATACAAAAGAGGAAAGTTAAATCATACCTGGATAGAAAAACACACAGTAAAACACCATCAGTGGATCATGGATCAGAGCCTAGACCTCAATATTTCTAAAGCAGTGTGGGATCATGTTGACAGAGAACAGATGGCCACTAGACCAGCAGCTTATAACAGACCCAAGAGCAGAACTAACAAAGACATGAGTAAAAGGCTTTTAAAGTCTTAATTTCACATAAGGGAATCAAGTAAGGCTCGTTTAAAATGGGATGAGGCGAAGTGGAAAACTATTCTGTGGTTAGATGAAAAAAAGGAAATTCTTTGTGGAAAACATGGATACTGCTTCCTATAGTCTAAAGAGGAAAGAGAGCATCTGGCTTGTCATTGGTGCTCAGTTCAAAAGCCTGAATTACAATGGTATTGTGGTGCATTAATACATCTATTACAACAACATGGCTTAATAGTAGAAGAGTCCTTGATCTGGCTTTCCTGCAGTCCAGACCTTTACGTAGCTGAAAACATTTAGCACATCATGAAACCAAAAACATGAAATCATTTCCAATCAACCCAAATCAATCCTCCATCAGACAGGAACAGGACAACATTCCTGTCCAAAAAGTTTCAGCAGCTGGTCTCCTCAGCGCCCAGATGCTTATGGACTGTTCTTAAAAGAAGATTTGACGCTACACAGTTGTAAACATGGGCCTGTCGCATGTTTTTGTAAGACATCTTGCTGCCAAATGATTTAATCATTTTCTTAAAATGCCACATTTTTTTAGTTGGTAACTCCACCTCTCCCAACTAACCACAAAGAACTGTGAGCTAAAGCAACTTTTTTTATGGCCTAGTGGCTGAAATGAGACCTTTCGTCACTCAGTCTACGGGCTGCCTGGAGCTGCTGCTGAGAAAAATAAGCTTAAGTTCCCACACAGCGTGTGCACGACTGTGGGTGGCTCTGAAAACATTCTCCATTGTTGAGCAGCAAATGCTTAACAAAGTATTTTATCTTTTTGTCATTTTATCTAACTATACACTTTGCTCCCGTTACTGAAAAGTAATTTGTGCGTCTTGCTCGGTAAGCCTTGCATACAGACGTGTATGAAAGCTAAACAAAAAACCACTGTTAGGGAAAAATAAGGCGTCTGTCATTGCAGTCAAGCCGAGCTCTAATCTCCTTCAGTGGGGAAATTGTGGAGCACACAGTTAACGTATTGTCTGTCTTTCAAGCTGCAACAAGCAGAACAAAACCTTCAATGTATAATAGTACAGATGGAGGACATCAAAACGAACCCGAGTTTCCAGCCTTTTGTATTCTGCCAGAGCATCTGAGCATTGTGAGCACAGTGAAACCAGCCCGAGATGTGACTGACTCATTTACAGACAGGCCAGGAAATTACAGTGATGTAAAACTTCTCAGAGCAATGAGAAGAAAATCATAGACATTACTCACTAAAGGTCCACAAACTGTTGGCAGGAGGAGCTGTGGACAGGGGGCTGAGGTTTAGTGCAAGTTGGGGGAGTGCAAATCAGTTTGACTTTGCCTTCTGAAGTAAACGGATTAGCATTGACAGATATATTAGATTTCTGCGGACCAGTCTGCTCAGGACTATAATGTTCTTCCTCTGGACCACACAATAATTTTACTGTCCATCGCTGCAGCAGGATCAACAGGAGGGTACACTTTTTTCACAAAATGGATCGATACACGAAAAGGGAGCGTGAATGGGAATGTGTAAATGATATGTGCTGTAAAAGGAAAAGAAGCTTATACATGGAGGAGGCACCAGTGGTCACAAACATTTTGTTTTTTTTGTTTTTTTCCGTTGGGCATCTTTCTTCGCCTTTAGACAATAATTCTGATGGCAAAAGAGCCAAACGGGACAGGCAAAAAAAAAAAAAAAAAAAGGGATTACATTTTGGCCACAGAAGGTACAAAACATGGACGTAGCTTCTCAGCCGCTTGAGGCTGGCTTCAAAAGTGAGTTTAAAACTGGAGTTTCAGTTTTAACGATTTCCTGTTTATTGTGGTAAATACTTATTTTGCATCTTTTTCTGTTTCTGTACTGTAATTGTCTGCTCACTCATCATTAGTTTCACTTGTCATGTCAGTTGTCTGTAACTCGGTCAGTCCCCCTGTCCCTCATTCCCCTGGAGTAATTTCACATTACAGAAGAAGTTCTTAGATTTTGGTGTTACGGTCCTCACAAAACACATTTATGGCCATAACTTTGGATTCACTAGCTAAATGATAAGTGTGTGTATGTTTTGTATTCAAAATCAACTTCATGACGTCATGATTTTATAAGTTTGGTGCTGATACTGAATTGGTAAAGCTAAGCTTAGGCTCCCACCGTGTGCCCTTGTTCTGTGCAGCTGGAAATATATGTTGAGCATCCATATATTAAAATCTGTAGCTTCATCCATATCTGAGGGATTGTTTTCTGTCACTGTAGATGACAAATGTAGATGTAGATGTAAATGCACTTTTTTAAAATCAATTCAAAGCCTTTATACAGTGGGATGCAAAAGTTTGGTCAACCTTGTTAATAGTCATTATTTCCCTTTATAAATCGTTGGTTGTTACAATAAAAAATGTCAGTTAAATATATCATATAGGAGACACACACACTGATATTTGAGAAGTGAAATGAAGTTTATTGGATTTACAGAAAGTGTGCAATAAATGCTTAAACAAAATCAGGCAGGTGCATAAATTTGGACACTGTTGTCATTTTATTGATTCCAAAACCTTTAGAACTAATTATTGGAACTCAAATTGGCTCGGTAAGCTCAGTGACCCCTGACCTACATACACAGGTGAATCCAATAATGAGCAAGAGTATTTAACGGGGTCAATTGTAAGTTTCCCTCCTCTTTTAATTTTCTCTGAAGAGTAGCAACATGGGGGTCGCAAAACAACTCTCAAATGACCTGAAGACAGAGATTGTTCACCATCATGGTTTAGGGGAAGGATACAGAAAGCTGTCTCACAGATTTAAGCTGTCTGTTTCCACAGTTAGGAACATATTGAGAAAATGGAAGACCACAGGCTCAGTTCAAGTTAAGGCTCGAAGTGACAGACCAAGAAAAACCTCGGATAGACAGAAGCAACAAATGGTGAGAAGAGTCAGAGTCAACCCACAGACCAGCACCAAAGACCTACAACATCATCTTGCAGCAGATGGAGTCACTGTGCATCGTTCAACCATTCGCACTTTACACAAGGAGATGCTGTATGCGAGAGTGATGCAGAGGAAGCCTTTTCTCCGCCCACAGCACAAACAGAGCTGCTAAAGCACATTTGGACAAGCCAGCTTCATTCTGGAATAAGGTGCTGTGGACTGATGAAACTAAGATTCAGTTATTTGGGCATAACAAGGGGAGTTATGCATGGAGGAAAAAGAACACAGCATTCCAAGAAAAACACCTGCTACCTACAGTAAAATATGGTGGTGGTTCCATCATGCCGTGGGGCTGTGTGGCCAGTGCAGGGACTGGGAATCTTGTCAAAGTTGAGGGACACATGGATTCCACTCAGTATCAGCAGATTCTGGAGACCAATGTCCAGGAATCAGTGACAAAGCTGAAGCTGCGGCGGGGCTGGATCTTTCAACAAGACAACGACCCGAAACACTGCTCAAAGTCCACTAAGGCTTTCATGCAGAAGAACAAGTACAACATTCTGGAACGGCCATCTCAGTCCACAGACCTGAATATTATTTAAGATCTGTGGTGTGAGTTAAAGAGAGCTGTCCATGCTTGGAAGCCATCAAATTTGAATGAACTAGAGATGTTTTGTAAAGAGAAATGATCCAAAATACCTTCAACCACAATCCAGACTCTCATTGGAACCTACAGGAAGCGTTTAGAGGCTGTAATTTCTGCAAAAGGCGGCTCTACTAAATATTGATTTCATTTCTTTTTTTTGTGATGCCCAAATTTATGCACCTGCCTGATTTTGTTTAAACAATTATTGCACACTTTCTGTAAATCCAATAAACTTCATTTCACTTCTCAGATATCACTGTGTGTGTCTCCTATATGATATATTTAACTGACATTTTTTATTGTAACAACCAACGATTTATACAGGCAAATAATGACTATTAACAAGGTTGACCAAACTTTTGCATCCCACTGTATATGTTATGACAGAGTGGGGGCAGACATGGACGTGGCCAAGTTTGTTTCTTCTCTCTTCGTTGTGTGCAGACACGCAGACACGAGTCAAATCGTGACATCAGATGGTCATGAATAATTTAGCAGTGGTTTATACATCAACTTCATTTCACTGACAATGCTTTTTTGTGCATTTAGTCAGTTTTTTCTCTTATCCCTGTAAGAGTTTTATTAAAGTCAGCCAAATACAACATCAGATATCATGCGATATGTAAGATAAAGGTATTCGTGAACACTGGACTGCAGGTGAAAGCTAGAGAATACCATTCCCTATATTTCTTCCCGCATTTTTTAAAGATGCATATATATTTCATATCTCTCAGCCACCTCCACTCAGCTTTCAGCGTCTTCCTTAAATCAAACTCTCACTTGAAGAAGTCCTCCTTTCGCTCTTGTTATCTCTCTGCCCCCCCCCCCCCCACACACACACACACACAAACACCTCCATCTTCTCGTGTAGTTGGGATTCTTTTTTTTGGAGGGGGGAAAGATCTGGAGTGATTATGTAACTGTTCTGATTCAGAAGCCTTCCATTTTCAGCTGTTATCTTTTTGTTTGCGTTGAAAATCATCGCTGATGATTCGACCCTCGGGTGGTTTGGTGGTCTAGCGGTGAGCACAGCTACAAGAAGTTGCTGGTTCAAACACACTGCTCTGTGTGGAGCTCCTCTGCTCGACTGCTAGGGTCACTCTGATCATCTATAATCATTCTAAATTGGCCGTAAGTGTGAGTGTGAGCATGTTAGCCCTGCGATGGCCAGCTGAACTGTTCACCCAACCCAGCTCCAGCCTATCAAACTGGATAAGCAGTTAAGAAACAGATGGATGGATGGGTGCATATGGGAATGCCTCAAACCAACGCCAGCCCACATCAGTTTATGACTCAGCTGATGCCCTTTTGGGGATCCCATTGACAAATCTCCTATGTGCTTGAAACTCCCCATACTGTTACATCTGCAAGCTCTTTGCAGACTCACTTCTCAGTTTCCTGCAGTTTAATCAGTGTTGAGTCTGTTTTTATTGATATCTGCTCTGATCTTTGCCTTGCTGCTGATCTCCCTGCAGTTTGGCTTGCCACATATGGACATGGAAGAGTGGTGAGGCCCAAGAACAAAGCAATGCCACCAAATATAAATTGCTTTTGGTGCTAAAATTTATTTACTGTCCTATATGTAGCTATTTTTATATGTGATATAATGTGCAGGATTGTTTTACTGGTGGTCCATTTTATAAACCATTTTCCTTTGTCTTGCTCCTACAAGAGCTTTGATTAAGTCAGCCCAATACAGTATCAGATACCATCTGTAATGTGAGATAAAGGTCTAAAATTAGAGATGGAAACTGGACTGCAGGTTATTCTGTGCTCCTCTCAGTTAATGAGCTGCTACTTTAACCAGCAGCCATACAGATAAAGAACATGTGGACTTGATTGGAGCATTTCAGGTAATTCCAGTGCCATTTTTCTTTTTCAATAAACACTTGGTAACTATGGAAATTGGCATGACTAATATAAACTTTCCTGCCACTACTTCATACTTCAAAGTGGCACAAATGGCAGAAGGCTAAGCTAAAAACTGAGACATCACTATGTAATCAGTGTGAGAGTGTTCTGGAGACAGGAGTACTTGATCTTGGGGGTAGTTGAGTTAGTTGCTGTTCAAGTTTGTCAAGAAAATCTGACATGACAACAGAGGGGGGAATTGTGTGTGTGTTTTTTGTGTTTTCTTGTTTTTAGTGGTTTCATTCAAGGTTATCCAGACAATTTTTCTATTCTATGATGTATGCACGATACAGTGGACTGCAAAATGCTGTAAGTAATGGCACAACATGAGTGTCAAATCATTGTACACATGTTTGTGTCTGTGACTCTTGTTGTGATCAGTTTCTGTCCTTTTTCTTCATTAGGTTTCTATTTTTCTGTGTTTTAGAGAAACATAAAAAAATTACATCTCTTGCACATTATCTGCTAGCTACATTTGTTCTTTTCATATGGCAAGAATTTCGAGTTATTACCTATTATTACAATTTAGCATATTTGATAACTATCTGCTAAACCAGTATTTAACACGTCTACAGAATATGCATACTAATGAGCATTTGTACACTATAAGAATAGCCTGAAATATATGGGCTGGGCTATATATTAGCTGATGCTGACATTTACTACAACCGATAAGTGAAAGTTTAAGAAATAAACAGATGAGAAAAACACCCTTCAAATGTCTTATGAGCAATCGGTGTGTTCCCAGCTCCCAAAACAGCAGCTCTGTTCCTGTAATCGACCTTAAGACCTTTGCTGTTGATCAACAAATTCTGAGTTGGAGGAAAAGCAAACTTTGTAGCTGCTCCATGCACCTCTGTTGTGCTACACAGAGAAAAATCTGCAGTAAGCCCTCAGAAGTTGTATTAAAATATGCAAGGGGGCACGAGGTGTACTAGACCATTTTGTTTCAAGGCTTTTGTAAAACATTTTTAGATTAAAAAAGTAAAATAATATAAAATATTGTATTATTTAAATTGCATTAATATTTTACATATAAAAATAAAAGCCTTTTCACAAGCCAATAAAAAAAAAGTACATAGGCCAGTAAAACGCTGAGCCACTGACCTGAGGGTCGTTAGCTGGGACACTGAATTATCATCGATATTAACATGAGATTTCAGTCACTGCAGTGTCTTTATAACCCTGCGCTTCTGGCGCTAATCTTAAGTTTTAAAGCAATAACAAAACCTCAAAATCTCAATCCCCCTAACCCGTTCTCCCCACCCTCCTTCAAAAACTTTAACGCTTGCTTTAACAGCCCGAATGACAAACTATTATGACAGGAACAAAAATACTCTGTGTTTTTATTGCGTCTGTCCTTGTGATGCACATGTCCCTGTGAGTTTTCTGACATCCAGTACATGCAAAGTTTCTCACTGGTCTTTGTGCTAGCGAGCAAAAGAAAGTGAGAGACAGAGAGAGGCTGCTGAATGCTTAAAAAATTTGGGATGAGACAGGAATAGGTATAACAAACAGAGAGAAACAAGGAGGAGGAGCGCTAGAGACACCAGAGACAGCAGAGATGGAAGGAAAAGGGGGGGGGATGAATGAATAATTTAGTCCCCCCATTCCCTCTCTTCTTCTCCCCGCTGTGTTAGAGATGTTACAAACACAGATGAGGAGAAGAAAGGAGAGGATAAGAGAAAAAGGGAGATGGGGACAGGGGAGGAGGAAAGGAGAGTGAAAGGTGACAAGGAAAGGACCAAAGGGAAGCAAGGAGTGGAGACAGAAAGAAAGCGGCATCTTCTAATGGTGATTTTTTTCCTTATGTCTAACAGCAGCATAGGCGTGCGTGTGATCATGTGCTTGTGTTTCAGTGTTTGTGTGTGCACACAGGAGCGAGGCGCAGCAGCAGCAGAGAGGAGAAAGTCAGAAAAGCCCTGTGATTAATGTAATTGATGCCAGATGTGTGTGTGTGTGCCTGTGTGCGTGTTTGTTACCCTCTCAGCATTCAGCAGGTGTTCCCTCCCTCCTTTCGGAGACCCACCTGCGTCACTAATCACTCGTTACCTAGGCAACAGTGGACTTCCCCGCGCCTGTGCCTCTGCGAGTGTGCGTACGTGCATGTGGGCGGGTGTGTGAGCGCGAATTATGACTCATCCTGCTGAGTTCAGAGCGGCTATCCTCACACTCCCGTCTGGGGAACACCCACCCACATCTGTTACCTTCCCTGTCTGTATCTCTATGCCCTCATCGCTCCATCATCCTCTCTTCACCAGCTCTCTTATCTCCCCTGCCTCCCAGACTATCTGATATTAATAGCTCTTTGATTCTTGATCTCGACACTTGGATGCATTATTTACCTGTTGCTTTGATCAGAGCAGGAGAGAAAGATCAGTCAGCGCAAGCAGCTGTAGTCCTCATGACGGAGCCAGGCAGGCAGACAGAGCGCCACCTGCAGAGATTTTTTAAGAAGTGATTCCCGAGAACCGCCTTAAGTGTAATGCTGACTGATAAAACAGCCTCAGATGGAGGTTATTTTAACTGGTGTGTCCAATCAGATTGTGCTTTATGACCATTTGTGCTTTTCTGCAGTGAAACTTTGTGTTCGTGGCCAACAGTTTAACCGTCCACCCTGCAGTCCTGTGCAGCACACCCAACTCTAACTATAGGAAATACACATGCAGCAGAAATTGGGAATCAAGATGTCTTAAAAAATGAATCTCCGTGTTTTTGTTATCATTGTAATTATAAGAAAAAACACATTTTATGATATTAAATCAGTTACTTCTGATGTGCATGCCATAAACCATTAACCCTGTTATCAAAGCAAAAAAAGACATCAAAAGTTTAATTAAACTTTATAATTCATTTATACGTTTGTAGGCAGAAACTTTTTCCCTATTTCCCATCTTATTCCCATCTTTTCAAACTTTGGGTGCTTTTTCTAAGAACTGGGACACTGTGAAACAATCAACAATCAATAGGTTTGAAAGTAAACCCTTCTACTTCTTTTAGGATTGTTTCATTCATAACTAATTTGGGAACTCTGTTTTAACGTTAGAGGGATTTGATGTTGGGTGCCGGGTGATAAAGTTAATGTTCAAGTTTATCTCGAAAGTGCTGGATGGGGATCTGCGTGTATCAATCAAATTTTGCTGTTTGTTATCTGACCCCAAAACACAAACTTATGAGGACATGATTCTCCTAAACATTGCTACATGCTGTACAAGAAGCAGTAAGGTCTCGCTTCATTGGAGTAGCGCCCTGTTCAAAAACAGTTAAAATGCCACTAAAGGAAAATAAAAGTGCCCTACAAGAACCAAAGGAGCCAGCTTCACCCTCCTACATCCAACATGTTCAACATGTTTGCGCGCTTCTCTCAAGGTAGTCGAGCCGTTTTGGTGGTTTGTTGCCAGAACTGTACAATAATTCTTTTTTTCTCTCTTTCTTGGCAGCACTTTGGTGTTTGTGTCTGAGAACAAACACCTCAAAATGTCACAGGCACTCTTCTTCTGTTAGCATTTCATTGCTAATGTTTTTGAGGCAATTAATTTCTTTAATGACCACAGATTTACTTTTGTAAAGGGTTTTTTTTGGTTGCAGTTTGAACCATAACTATATACATAAACTGCTTAGTGCAGTCACCACCAAATTTGAGCTTTACTGCTGCAATAAAAAATACATTTTCATCCCTGTGGATGAAAATGTCTTCACAGCGGATGACAGAGTACATTATAATTAGAGTGGAATAGGGAAAAGTTGAGGTGAAGGAATGAGGGGTGAGTGCCGGTCTCCTTTAGTGCCCGTAGAGGGCGCCGCTGCCTCTGAGCAGGCTGAGAAGAACACTTCGGTGTAACAGTGTCTCTCAGTGTGTTTCCTCTCAAGGAGAAGATTTTGAATGGATTTAGAAAGAAAGAGAATCACAATGTTGCATCCTATAGTTTATGCATGTATGGTGTGTTTGTGATCTTGTGTTGTCTCCCTTTGACTCTGTTTCCCTGTAAAGTTTTTTGTTTTTTTGAGGGCAGTGGAATAAGTGGATGGAAGAAGGCGAGGCTTTTCCTTTTTGAAGCGTCTGAGCAGTGTCCCACCTCCCTGGGATGTTATAAAAAGCAGCTGTGGAGTTGAATTTTAATGGAAATGTAGCTTTGATTTATTCATGACTCCCTTACTTGAAGTGACCTGGATAAAAAAAGAAAAAACATGTCATCTTCACGCAAGTACACACCAACACTTTCTTTGCTCTCTTTTTTCTTTTTTCCCCTGCTGTCTGGGAGGAAAAAAACAGAGAAATGCTTTAATGGCAGCACGTCATCACTGCCAGAAATTTCAGAGATACCTGCTGAAATGGGACAATAGATGACGGGTGACGACGTCATGCTGCTGTTGGATCTTGGGTCTGTTAAGCACAGCTAAATATAACATTAGGACAACGTTAAGGACACAGTGGCAATGACACAGTTTGATCTCTCAGAGATGAAAGATCTGATAGACTCTTCAGGACTTCATTAAATCATTAACGTTAAAGGTTTTACAGTCATTTGAGTTTTTCTCTTACTGTTAGTCATCATGTTAATGAAGGACTTCTGCTGCACAGGTCCTTCGCTTAGACAGGCTCTGCTGCCACCTAGTGGCAATGAGGACCAACATACATCATATTTCTGTGTTACCTTCTTAAAAAACCACAATGTGTGTGTGTGTGTGTGCGTGCGTGTGTGTGTGTGTAAAACTCACACACACACACACTCTCAAAGAGAGAGAGAGAGGAAGCAGGGTGACAGAGCTGTCGCTGTCTCTGGTGCTGAAATATTTTGGTTCAAGTGTTCCTGACCTGCTTCTGACGTCAGGAAGCCTCACAGCAACATCCGATTATTTTTTAATCACATCCCACTGCCCTAAAGTCATTTTTTTGAAGCCGCACAACAAGGACAAAAAAAGACCTAAGACAGGATAGCACTTTCATTATTATTGCAAAGTTTTATAACACAGAATTTTCAAAGTAAGATAAAGAAACTCTAGTAAAAAAAACCAAGAATAATTAAAAAGATATATATTTAAAAATGAACACAGTAATAATTTTAGCCCCAGACTATACCAGAATCAAAAGGATTTACCTGCAGGGAAAAATGAATATTATCAAGTATAGTAATTACCATTAATCACCAAACTGCACCTTCTGGTTGCAGGGCACCACCAAAAGCACCTTGTGATTCCTGGTTAAATTATGAATATGCAAAAGCTAAATTCAACTGAATTACAGCTGTGTGTATTTTCCTCCACACTGAAGTTTAGCCCAGCATATTTAAAGCACACGTTGGTATCACTGCTGCTGCATATCTGCAGAGAACTGCACCGTGCCAACTTGATCAAATGTGTCGTTCTCTGATAAAAAATTGAGGTTCTAGCCGGCGCGTCTTCAAAGACCCACGGGCCCTAACCCCACGGCCCTGTTACTCATCGTAAAGACAGATAGACTGGCGACGGTTTCGGGATTTTCTTTGATATCAGTTTCCCCAGAAGAAAGAGGGGGAAATTCATTTCAATGCTCTTTGTGTCCAACTGGGTCCCAGCCCAGCTCTTTATTCTGGAGAGATGGCTGACCTACATGCAGTTCTGAAAAAGACAGATTCAGGCAGGCTTGTGAAGTTTAGGCAAAACATAAATTTTCAAAATAATAATAGTGAGTTTTACTGTTTGGGGGGTGATTAAATGTAAGGTGTTCTTATGGTGCATTTACCTGCTTAGAAATAGAGGTGTGACGTCAGCGCGCAAGGTTGAGTTACACATTTTACTGCCCCACATGCTGTCACATTGTGGGTGAGTATTGTGTAGTCCGTCCCGTGGTGTAACCTTAAGCCGGAAACCTGCACCTGTAATATATATATATACAAGCATGTGCACTGTAGGCGAACCACACAGGCAAGGCTGCCCCGCAATTTATCAGGCTATCAGTGGAGCCCAACTCTTGCATTTTTAAACCACTCATTCAGACAGCCTTTCCTGAGCTGAATACAGACAGCGGGGATATGTGAGGTGGTAACGAGCAGAACAGGCTTCACTGGCTAAAGCACTGTTCATTTTTTGCCAGTATAGAATGAAATAAGTAGAAGGAAGCTGGTGACACGGGCAGTTGCCCGGGGCGGCATCGTGGTGGGGGGCGGCATCACGGGCATCGGTAAAAAAAAAAAAATTGCTTGTACTCATGCTGCCCCGACATCATGCGAGCCCATATTGGGAATGGCATAGGCACCGATCGATTTTCTATCGCCCATGGGAGTAAGGGCGCCCTCCGTTTGCGAGGTGCGCCTGCTGCTTGCGGCACAGGGAGGAGAGGGCGGGGCGACGGGGGATTCTCTGGCTGGCTGGAGCAGCAAAAATGACCAACTCTCAAAATAAAACAAAAATAAAAACAAACAACAAACACGAAAACACCAGACATCATGATACAGACTTATAATTTGCACCGATGTTTTTTCGAAATTCTATACACGAAAAGTGAGCGCGAGAGCCCTCGGTGCGCCTGCTTGCTGCTGAAGTCAAAGTAAACTTTATTGTCATCTCCGCTGCATACAGTCCAGTATATAGAGAGACGAGACGACGAGGCTCCAGTTACAGCAGTGCAAGAAAACAAACAATAAATATTTAAGAGTAAAAAAAATAAATATACACTTTAGGACTCGGGGTAAAGGGATCAATAACAATTTAAAATGTATATTTTATATTTTGTTTATTTAAAGTCTCACACACAACCCGTTTTTAAAATTTTAAAAAAGAGAAAAGAAGAGGAGTGTAGCGACTTCCACAGTCGCTAGAGGCCGGGGATGGAGCCTGCCTATTTGCCTGACGCGCTGTCAACTTTACGCAGTAATGCCAGAGGTGGAATTGCTTGCTTGTTTATTAAAGTGCTTGAAAAGTTTACAGAGCAATGTGATCGGCTCCCGATTCAAACTCTTAAAACATCACAGGCTCTAATTCAACAAGGGGAAACTCGTTGTGCTGCGGTCAACAAAAACTATGCTACCCAGCCCTCCTCTCTGTCAAAATCAAACCAGTGAATGACAGACTGACAACGCCCTCTTAAAGTCACCGCTAGCACCCACGTGACTCCCGTTACACATCACCATAGCAACCAAACAAATAAAAACCCAGTGATCCTTAAAATTCAATACATTTAATTATGGCTCCTACAAGGAGGAACGAGCAAAAGACACAGGTAAGCAGATGTGTCATTGGATAATGGCAGGTCATGTATCCTAAAACATTAAGAATCAGGATACTTTCTTAATCCCTAAGGAAATTATGTGGGTTACAGTTCCTCCAAGAAGAAATGGTAAAAACAGTAACAGTAACAGACTAAACTCCAAACAATATATACAGTAATATAATATTAATTAGCCAGTGTCAATTGTTGATTTGTCCTGTTCTCATTGTATGTCGAAGTATGATGTCTGTTTAGTAGCTGTTTGCATACTATGCATACTCTCTCCCTCTTCATGTGTGTGTGTGTGTGTGTGGGGGGGGCGCCAGAGGGGGTGTTCGCCCAGGGCGCCTAACAGGCTAGGACCGCCACTGCAAACAATGTATGCAGGTCCTAAATTGAAAACCAGCTACTGCTGTTAAGTTCCCTGAAAACCAATCACGAAAATGCTAAAACCAGAACGTTTAGCATTAATGGCTGTCCTGTTGAGGGCTGACAGCACAGTGACACCGTAAACTCCTACGTAAACAGTGGCTGTGCATTTAATTAGAAACATTTTAAATAAATTATTTGCCACAAATCTGGGTTCAGCCTTACAGCAGGACTAAGGCGCGCGTAAAGGACCGTAGAAGTTCGCAGCTTGCATTTACCTGCGTTTTATTTCAGAGTAAAACCCACCTGCTGCCGCTCCAGCCGGTGACGTCGTCCCCTCCTCCCCTCAGGATGACCAGTTGTTTTTGAGAGCGCGTGTGTGGCCGCTCGCTCGGCGCGTGGCTCCAGCAGCCGTGTGCTTTCAGGCAGAGAGCGCTCGCGCTTTCAAGCGTCAAATAACCTGAGGGTACCAACGCGAGGACATCCGGTCATTACCTTCAAAGTAACAAGCGCCGTAACTGACGCTGAAGCTTTGACACATACCCCAAATGATAACTTAACGCAGACGTTCCCAAAGTGTGGGGCCCGCCCCCTAGGGGGGGGCGCAGAGCCATTGCAGGGGGGGCGCGGCATGAAAAGGGAAAAAAACCCCAACAACGCTTGGACACTGCTAGCACGGGCGCCCACACAAACGCAAAGCAGGAGATGAAGCATAGCTGAATATGTTTCCAAACCAACTTCATTCTAAGCCAAAGACTAGAAAATATGGTGAAGCATATCTTCCCTTTGGTTTCACCTGCACAAGTGCCGAGGTAGGTCTCCCTGCAGGATTGGTTTTCCCTCCGTTGGGAGCACCGCTGGGCTGTTTAAATCACGGACAAACAGCATCCCACATTCTTGATTTGTAGTTCACAAACACTTGTTGTAATGACTAACTACTCCTGACATTTTGGAGATGTTAGCTCTTTATACAGTAAAGTTACAGTGGGATACAAATAACATCAGGCTGATCCTGCCACGATTTGTTTCCCCGGTTCAAATCACGGACAAACAGCATCCAACAGTTGTTTATGTTTTTGAACCCATTTTGCAGAGGGATTTTTTGAAAAATGTATTGATAGCAATGTTGAATATTATTACACAGGAAAAAAAACAACTACATGTAAAATAATTACACCGTGACGCCTCAGCCTTTCTAAATGGAGGGACAGTAACTGTGTATATATGTAAGCGTGTAAAACCTGCAGATAGTCAGATTAACAGTATTTCGTCTCTGTCTGCCATTCTGCAATTCATCTCATGGAAACAACGTGCACACAGCGTGACGTGAAAAAAGGCACATACCTTTGAGGTTGCGTGACGAACTCTGTATTCCTTGTCCACACGTAAACGCAAAAAAAGGAGTTTTAAAAAATCTCCGTTCTCGGTGATTCGAAACGCCGTTTATGTGTGGACGAAACAGCTGCGTTTTCAAAAATACCGTGTAGGTGTGGACGTAGCGTAAAAGACTAGTTTATTTTCTTACTACCTGTCATTTATTGCAGATTTCTTGTATTTGCTTAATTGTTTAATAAATGTTTGAGGTGTGAAATAAACCGCAATGGAACAAAATATGGGTGTGTGTGGTTGGAGGATGTGTTCGAGCGCGCGCGCGAGGCGGGGCGCGAACATTTTTCTTGTAAAACAAGGGGGGCCCAGCAAAAAAAGTTTGGGAACCACTGACTTAACGGGACAGTTTCCCAACTGGAAGCCTAAATTTATTTATTTATGTTTTTCTTAAAGCGTTAAAAAATAACAGCTTTTCTCAATTAGGAGTAGAAAAAAATTAAATACATTAATTAATTAAAGGTTCAATAAAACAACAAAACAAACAAGCAATAATTACAGTAAATAAGAATCAGACTATTGCAGGACAAATTTAACAATAACGCAACACGTAGTTTGATTACACTGAAAGGCGAGCATAAGTCATTAAATGTTTTTTTTAAATAAATAAATACATAATAAATGTTTTTACAAATTAGTGCCATTTTTTTCCTAAAATGTATAAAACTGACCCCTTGATGGCAGCAACAGGTTGTTAAATTACGGAACAATCAGAATAGAATAACAGAGTCAGACTTGAATAATAATAATAATAATAATCTTTTTTTATGATCTAAATATTTTTATTTTCTTTGCCGTCAAGTGGCTCATTAATGCGCACAACCCATTTGGAACCACAGAGAGGGCTAGGAGGCTTTCACTTTGAAAGGCAAACCGCCCTCTTTCCGGTGATACTCCTTGTGAATCTCGTTGGTTGCACACAGCTGGATGGGCTCGCGCCGGCAGCACGCGCGCCTCGCGCTTCAGTCAGCGGAATACAAACGGGCGCTTTTCGGAGGAGAGGACGCAACTGCTTTCTGAGGCACTGCTGTGTCTTTCAGATATTTTTTTTAATTGCCCGTTGACCATGGGAGCACAAACTGACGAGCGGGGTGTGGAAAGATTGTTTGGAGGAGCCGTTCAGTGACAGCTGCTGTTCCCTGACTGACAGACAGACCGGTGAAACGTGACGGACAGGTAAACCGCTGTGCGTTTCAAATCTATGGCCAGAAGAATATTGGCAGCAGAAAATATGCAGTAACGTGAAGCGGTGTGGTTTATTATTTTTTTTATATATATTTTTTTATTTTTCTTGGACTTTACCGCGTTGTGGCTGAAGTATGGGGCCGTTATAGCCGGTAAAGCGGAGACTGGAGGTTTGTGTCTGGTTTCGTCTGCGCTCCGTCCGCTCCGGTGGACACAACTGAAGAGACTGGAGACGAGGACGGAGACAAGGCTGTTTTTGTATCGGCTGAGCCATGGCAGCGGCAATCGCCAGCGGTTTGATCCGGCAGAAGCGACAAGCAAGAGAGCAACACGCCCACCGACCGACTACTCACCGGCGGCGGAAGAGCCCCGGTAAGAAGCAGGGGCTGTGCAACGGGAATCTGGTCGACATCTTCTCCAAAGTCCGGATATTTGGATTGAAGAAGAGGAGGCTACGGAGGCAAGGTGTGGAGGAGGGGGGGTTGCACATGCATGCACACATACACACGGTTGCAGGGACGCAAACCTATTGATACGCACGTGCGCGCGCGCTTCTACACACGCAAACGGGTATACACTTTTACGCACGGCCACATTTTGTGCACAATCTCCTTCACGTTCACGCCCTGGCAGGCTGGGGCACGCGTATACCCTCGCGCACACGCACGCGCAAGCACCCCGAACATGCAAAAATACACACTGCCAGACTCAACCCCAGTCTCTCTCTCTCTCTGTATCCTCCATCTCTCTTTCCCCTCTGTAGTGTGACACACACTCGCGCGCACTGTCATGCCTTGTTGTGCCCTATGGTTCAGTAGTTTCCAGGTACATCCATTATTGAAGCCGCAGATTAGTCTGTCTAGCCTCTCTCTCTCTGCCTGTCTCTATGTGGACCTCTGCCTGGCTCTCTCATTTTCAGCTCATAATTGAAAGTGCCTTATCACCAAGATCACACTTTGCCTTAACACTAGCAAAATGTCAGACAAAAAACCCCCAAAACTAAACAATGACAGCAACACATTAACCTTTCTTTCTTGTTTCCTCCCTATAGAGAAATATGGAAACAGATTTGTTTATGTGGAGGTAAAAAAAAATCAAGAAAAGGGAAAAAAGTAAGGAAAATTTTCCACCATTCAGCTCTCAAGGCCCACTCAAATCCAAATTAACATCATTGTTACATCATGGGACGGGCTCTTTGCCACAAAGGGAAGTGATTACACGTAGAAGTGAATGTAGATTAATGAGAATGTTGTGATGGTGCGCTATAGAAAGCGTTCAATAGCAGAGACGATAAGTGCTGTTGTAATCAATTGATTGTGTGAGAAACCAGCAGGTGACGGCGTGCGGGAGGGGAGGGGAGAGGGAGGCAGGAAATGAGAGGAGGAGGTGGGGGGATGATATGGAGGGGTGGAAAACGTGAGGAGTTGCGCCGATATGAATTTGTTGTCACTGGTTTGGTCTGGTGACTGATGGGAAAATTTGTGGGGGATTTGAGAGCCTGATTCCAGAGCTCGGTGAGAGTTGGAGGTGGTCTCGCTTCTCCATTGTCCCACCCGCTCCCACCCTTCTCTCGTCTCTCTCATCTTATTTTCCTGTGTTTCCTTCTCATCTCCTTTCTCACCTTGCCACCTTTCATCCTTATCTCCTTTCTTTCCTAATCGTCGTTCCTTTCAACTCTCCTGTCTTCTTTTCTTCATTTTCTATTTTTCCCACCTCGTGCTGACATTTCTCCACCTTTCACCTCCATTTCCTCAGAAATTTTTCCCTCCCTTCACTTCCTTTCTTCTCCTCCTCTTCTTCATTCCTCCACCTCCTCCCCCACACCCTAATCTTCCCCACCTGCCTTAGATCTTTTTATCTGTTGTTCAAGCTTCACCTAGTCACTTCCTGTGCATTGTGGCCTCCTCCTATCCTTTCTCCTCATTCCTCCCCTTTTTTCCTTTCCTCTCTTTATCGTCTCCTCAGCGTACTGCTCTCCTTTCCATTCAAATCTCCTTCCTTGCTTTCATCCCTCAATTTCTTCTCTCTCAGTCTCTTTCTCCTACTTTCTCCTTTTCCCTTTCTTCATTCTTCCTCACCTCCTTTAATCTCCTGCCCTTTGGTTCATCACCCCCACCCTCTCCACCTCATCCTGCATCCCTGCCTCCTTCTCCTTCCTTATAGGTATTCCTGTCTTTCCACCCGTTGTTTTCCCTTGCCTCCATCCATTTCTGCGTTCTCAGCTGTGAGAGCTGCTGGTGGAAGCTTGGCAACATCCATAGTGTCTGTGCTTCGTGTGTGTGTGTGTGTTAAAATGAGAAAGATTTGCCAACATCCCCTACTGTCTTCCAGAGGTTTTGTGAAGGAGACACATACACACCCAACTCACAATGATCCGCAGCCTCCATTACTCAATAACTCGAACACACGTTATATCTGCGTGCTTCTTACTGCTGAAAATGTGATATCTGACCAAAGCGCCTTCTCGTCCACAGTTATTCTTTGTTAGTTGTTATTATTAGTAATTAGACATCTGAGCAGAGAACTCATCACACTGGTGTGGGTGGATTTTAGTCAACAGTCTTTAAATCCTGCAGTGAAATCAGCTTCACTTGAGAGCTGCTGCCATCACTGGAGGATTTGATTGCCACACGACGGACAAGATCATCCCAGCAAATGAAAAAACAAACAAAAATAAAACAATTGTTGCCAAAAAAATAAAGAAATTGTGCTTTAAAAAAAACATTCACCTGCTGTCATGCAGGATCAATGTTTCACTCTTAACACACTCTCATTCTTGGCTTTGGGGCTAATTAGAGCAGATGCATTGCATACAAAATACATTGTTTCAATACATTTTATAAACAAATATTTCCACAAATAAAATACTGAACATGACACTTTAAAAAAAAAAATTACAGCGTCTTCAGTGCGTCACATAAAGTTAAACAGCATGATTTACTGACTGAACCTGTCCGTAGCGGGGCAGTGTGCTTTGATTTCTGTTCTGTGGTGACAGGCGGATGCTGGGCAGGTAAAGTCTTATTTTGAATCATAAATATCACAGCTGTCAGTTGGAATCATGTTTACATTAAAGCACGGGACTCACAAGAGCATGAAACAAAAGAAAAGTGCAGCTGAAGCGAGGAATGTCTTGCGTGTAGAGACGCAACACGTGTTTTCTCCATCATTTAAAAAAAGCTTTCAGTGTTTAAAATGATCATGAACTTTGACAAGTCCAGACATTGCAACAAATGGATGTTGGTTTTATTTTATCAGACAACACAAAAGAAATTACCGTCTACAGATATGATGAGCAACAAATTATGAATGGATTTCATCTTTAATCTCTCCCGAATCCAATCAGAAGCAAAGTTACTTTTCTTAAGGGAGACCATTAAATCTGTGCTTGCAATTAGTGATAACATACATGTGCGTGCACAGATCTTTAATTTCTGGTTAAATTTTGCTTCACTTAAAGAGATATAGTTGCTTTTTCTAGTTGTTTTTGTTTCAAGTCATAAAAAAACAGATTTTTCTTTTAAACCTGTAAGTGTTTTATCCAGGACATAAAAACCTGACCTGGCATTTACTCAGGCCTTGCAGTAGGAATGTTTTCTCCAGGCTGACCTCTGATCACGTGCAGACCCTCTCCCAAGAGGCAGAGCCTAACTAAAAGGCAACTGATCTGCTTCCATGTTGGCATATGAACCTGAATCTGAACTGAGTTGCTCTCAGTAAAACGGATTTCCGCGGATCAGGTGCCAAATTGCCAATATTCTGCCACATTTTAAAGCCAGTGACTGACTGTCACCCACCGCAGCGAGGGGAAGCTCTGTGGCTCACTCTGTCGCCTCTGTTTGCCCAGATGCTACGTCTGTGAAGCTGCATGTCTGCACAGGGTGTTCCCGTGCTTTGCAGTCAATGCATAATAAGAAGCAGTATAGATAATCAATGAAGGACGGTGCTCTTGTCAAGGCTAGAAAAGCCTGTGAAGAAGTACCAGCACAGCGCAGCATTGAAGCAACGATGAAGATGTGGCTCAGACTTGGCATAAAATTTGATCAGGCTGTCTCATTATGAAAAAATTCAGGTTAAGGACTTGTATTATTTATATCTCTAGATTCATATAAATGCCCCCTTTTCAGCAGTGCCTGTTCCTCTAATCACTAATCACGTTGATGCAAATGAGGATGAAATTGGTGCACTCGGTTTCTGGACGTGAATTCTTCGCTCGGGTGCTTTTGTTTGGTGAGACGGTGTGTGCGTGTGTGCAAAGAAAAAGAGAGGTCTTCAAGCGTCTCGCTTGTATGAGACACTTGTGTTGCAAACCGTATTTTACGCCGCATGTAGACTCAGACTGGGGCGAATTAACAGACAATACGACATGTCAAATCAGCGTGGCAGCCTGATTGGCTGACTGATTGAATCAGATCACATCATGGAGAAAATTTAGGTCTGTGTGTGCGTGCGTGCGCGTGCGTGTGTGTGTGTGTGCGGACTGGGGAATACCCTTTCACTGGAACAGTCTGGAATCACGAGACTGTTGCCATGGCAACCCAAGAATGGGAATTTCTCTAGCAACAGACAGGATGGAGGGGAGATACTGGGAATTGTGGGAATGTCACCTCGACGACAGTGGGGAGATGACTGTAGCGGCGGCTGCTTCGTACGGTGGGAGGAGTGGATGAGCAGGTGACTCTTAGAGAGTTATTGATTTTTTTGCGTGTTTGTCTTTTTTCATCTTTTATAGCAGCGAGTTATGCAAAGACCAACATTCACCACTTTTAAATACATGAGTGTATTGTTTTCACGCTAAACTCCTGACAGCGTGGTGTTCAGGTGAAGGCTAACACAGTTGAATTCGATCATCTTATGGAGTTAGGTAGGTTGTTATATACAGACGGGGAACAAATGAAAAACTCAACAACAAAATTATCAGAAAAGATATTTGTTTATTTAGTGTTTTGACCATGAAAGACCATGAATGATGATTTTTATATGGGGGGGAGGGGTCTTCCAGAGGACTTCTGTCACTTTTGCTTCACCATCTGTTCAGAACTTTATATTCTCTCACCTGTAAATAAGACAAAGCTAAAGAGGAGCCATGTTGCTGGTGCAGACTGTGGAACTGGAAACCGCTAGCTAGCACCTCTTTCTTGACGACATCACTTACGTCACAACACATGGCAGCTTTGACTGATGTCTCTCAGCCACAAAAAACCCCCCACAAAACATTTCATGACTCTATGATCACCCAATCTTTAACGACGACCATCGCAGCTGACGACAAGCCTGAGCCGAGCATGAGTCAGTCCTACCATTCAGCGAACCCTCACGTTCAGCACGGAGGCTGGAAGAGACCACTCCCATCAGGGTAGAAGCGTTTCATCACAGGATAGAGGGGATCTCTCAGAACAACCTTGGATTGATTTGCTGTGACCTTTCAAGCGAAGGCAGTGGTTAATCAGACTTTTTCTGCCACACCTCAGTAACCCAAAAAACACACACAGTGGGGGACACCCCACAGTCTGAGAAGCCACGTTAGCACGACTCATTTGCCACCCTTCTGTAAAAAAGGAGATTCCTGCACTCTTCTCTGTAGATGCGAGATTAAGTTTAGACGTCACACATATTGTGATTTTTGCAGCCCAACTTGGAAATAAATTGTTCTGTTAAACAAATCGCCCGTCCTTGTAAATTCCCATCGGCGGAGTCACAACGCCAGCCAGAAAACGTGTTCTTTTATTGCATGCTGCCACTAAAATCCACCTGCTGCAGTATATCCATATCAGACAGGGTTTTTTAAAGCCTACCGAGAGACAGATGTATGAAGGCAAAGCCCGACTGAAAGGTCTCATCTGTGCCTCCAGGTTTAGCTCTAATGCAAAAATAAATTTCACACTCTGTTTTATTAATGCATTTTAGTTGATGGCACACCATGGGGGGAAAAAGATGAGGATGAGAGACAATGAATTAAATTTACAGCTGTCTGAGAATACGCGTCACGCGAACAAGGATCGATTGAAATGTGACTGATTTCAGCGTCTGTGAAGCAGGCGCTGTGCTCCCTGACTTTAGATTCAAATGTTGAGAGTTATATGGGATCACAAAGCAAAACAAAATACCCAAACCGTCAGCTGGAAACATGTTTACTTAAATGCATGATTTTTCTTTTTCTTTTTTTTACAAGAGAGGCAAGAATAAAATGGATTTCCACTGAGGAGCGTTTGAAAGTATCTATTATATTATTTAGAAATCTTTAGTATAAAATGCAATCGATCATTCCCTTGTGATTTCATAGCCGTCTCTATATTCTAACTAAGATTTTATTACAGACGCCACCGCATATCGTGCTTGGTTGTGTGCTGTGAATTTTTGCAGTTCAAGTGCTGGTTACAAGCGTCATGGCTCCTCTTTCCTCCTTCTCCCCTGCTGCACAAGATGGATTCTACGCAAAGATGGAAAACACCCCTCTCCTTCTCTGTCTCCCTCTCTCACACACACATGGTCCTCATTAACTGGGTCACTGGCAGCTTTTTTCCCCTTCTCTATTCATTAGGGTATACCTCCACAGAGTCCCTCTCTGTCTCTCACATACATGTTCAAAGGGGATTCCCACCCCTTTATATAGCTGCGAAGTCACGATGTGTGATATGCAGGGAGAATGGGCGTAGTCACGAGTGTGTGTGTGTGTGTGTACGTGTGTCTGTATGTTTGTGAGATGTCATTTTAGATAATCAGCTTCAGCAACCACTGTGTGTGTTTGTGTGGACGAGCGTTGTGCAGAGGCAGAGATGATAGAGAAAATAACTGTTAGTACCTGTCGAAGAAGCGCCTAACAAAGACCCAGTCAGAGTTTCGTCCGATTTTCAGTCTCTCTCTGTCCCTCTGTGACTCTCTCGATCTCGATCTTTGTCTAGTGAATCAGTCTCTTGTCTGTCTCTCAGCTGCTTTACATGTCCGTTGTCATTTCGTGCGTTTCCACCCTCTCCTTCAGGCCCGCTGTCACTTTTGTCGTTTTGTCTTGTTTTAGTTGTTCCTTGTACGAATACAGGATGCACGGAGCCAAACCGCGAGAGGCAAATGCAACTTCTGCTTAATTGTAGCGACATGAAATAGCCGAGAGCACAGCCTTGTGTTTGCTACATTAGATGTGCTTTTTAATTATTGCAGAGGTTTCAAAATCTGCGGCGGTTATTAAGTATTTACGCACGATGTATTTGAATCTGAGCTTTAAAATAATATGGGGGGGAAAAGTGCTTGAGATAAAGAGAAATAATTAGAGCAGACAGAATAGCACGTGTGTACAAAGATGTTGGTAAATCATGACAGAGCACAGTAGACACAAAGCTATTTAAGGCTGCACTTTACCATCAAAGGTTCAGAAATAATTTATCAATGTTATTCAAGTGGAACAATGACCACGAAGGACGGATTAGTCCAAGAATCCTGTAATGGATTGGATGTGCTTGACTAGTCTCTCCACAGGAAATCCCTCAGGATGCAGGAGGCTTCATGTGGTCACATTGTCCTTCTTTTTAAACTGTACCACAAATACGTCCTCCGAGATGTGCGCAGGATGTGAGTTCAGAGGAGAAATTTTCTACATAAATCAGCGTCGAAACGCACACAAATCACCACTTGGTTTTGCCTCGTGTTGCTTAACGATATGCACGGGTCCTTACTATGTGCGGCATGCTCTGATTTGAAGATCAGCTTGTTTTTTCAACTCTTCCTCTCTCTGTCTTTTGTCTGTGTTTTGTGGCGTGTAGAACCACAGCTGAAGGGCATAGTGACCAGGTTGTTCTGCAGGCAGGGCTTCTATCTCCAGATGGGCCAGGATGGAAGTCTGGACGGGACCAAAGATGACAGCACCAACTCCTGTTAGTAGACACGTTACACACCCACACTCACGCACACATACACACACTGGAAGACATCATAAACAATCATGTGTATATAAGGAATAAAACATCTGGAGATATTCAGTCATAGTCAAAAGAAAGTGCACCCTCTTTCAAGTATAAGGTTTTATTCATAAGGACATAATGAAAAATCATCTGTTCCTCAGAAGGTCTTAAAACTATATAAATATCATATATAATTAGGGATGCAACGATACCAATTTTTTCAAACCGATACGATGCCGATACTTGGATCTGAGTACTTGCCGATACAGAGTACAAAAACCGATACTTCTACCACACACACACAAATGCAATGAATTGGAAGACAGGTTTTATTTTATTCTCTGCTGATAAAAAATAAAATCTTAATAAAAATGACCACAAAAAATTTCAAGTGAAAAATAAGCACTTCTGTTAAATTATTGCAGAGTCTCCACATTGTAATTTAAAAAAAATATCACTGAACTATTGGCACTGTCTCGAGCTTTCAGAATAATAAATAAACACTTCTGTTTGGAATAAAATAAATACAAATTAGGTTTGAGAATAAAATAAACTTTTAAATTATTGCAGAGTGTCCATATTGTAAACAAAAGTATTTGGCTTAGACGAACGAACTCCCCATCTGCCCGTGGATCATCAGTCCACTGTGCCGTTAAACCAAGGACTGACATCGCGCACACACTGCTTGTCTTTACCTCTTTAGAAAGTTTTGGCACCATTATCTCCCTGATGTGTGGGCGGTTGGGAATTTCATATCGCAGCTCGAGTATGCTGAGAAGACGATGCAATCCTATGTTTTCCACGACCGGTGTTGTGCCAAAAAGTGATTGTCTGCCAAAAAGTGATTTCCGGTATTTGCCAAAAATTGATTGCTCGTATTTAAACTGCTATAAGTAACTTGTTGGGCTATAATATATCAAACATATGTCAAATGCTTCCCTCATGGATGACATAAAGTCATCTTGAGCCACAAACAACATTCATGTAACAAGGTAGAAGCCGCAATCAGTTTTTGGCAGCGACTTTTATATAACCTTTATTTATGCAGTTTAAAAAAATCTCATTAACATTAAAAATGTATTTTGTCAGAGTAAGCTGGCCAAGAGGACAGCAGAAATGTCAGCAAATATGACAATAGTTCTGTAAAAATATTTTAAGTAGGGATAAAGGACCGGATTGGTTATAATGTAAGTACAATAACACAGAGTTGTAAAGATACTTGAAAAACTGATATTTTTTTAATTCTATATGTAACCCCTTTGTAAACCCTGTTCACCGAAGTCTATTTATGAACATACGTAAAGATATTACACATAAAAAATACACAGAAACATTGGAAATCAGTTTTTGGCAGACAATCACTTTTTGGCACAACACCGGCATTGGCTGGTCATCCAGAGAGATAAAATGAGTCAGAGCCTCTGTTATTTTAACTGCCTGTGGATTTTCTCTTGACATTTTTCATCGCTTTTCCAAAACCTGAGTTAAAGTTGGCTGTTCCGGTCCACACTGCTGACATTTTGTTTAGCCTAGCTACAGCAGCCTCCAGTTTCTCTCTTTTTTTTATCTGGAGCCGCCAGTCTCACTCGTCTAACCCTGTGCCTGTTTAGCGCGGGATGTCCCCCTAGTGGGCAATCTAAAAAACTACAACAGAAATGACAAGCCACCCTCTGATTAATGAAATAAGTTAATATCAGTTCATGGTATCGGTTAACTTTTACGAGTATGAGTACACACACATTTTACAGTATCGGCCCCGATACCCGATACCAGTATCGGTATCGGTGCATCCCTATATATAATATAATATGGCAACAAAAATAATTAAGTAAAATAATTAAGTGTGCCTTTACTGCTTCCATAGGAATTAAGAAGGTCAGTATCAGACAGGTGCTGCTAATCAAATGCACTTGGTTAACTGATCATCAGCAGGTGTGAGCACCTCTATAAAAGCAGAAGTTTGGGAAGTTTGCTGGTCTGTTGCATTCAGGTGTGTGTTTATACAATACCAAGATAGAAAGGGATCAGCAATGATCCCTTTCTATCAGTTGCTTTCTTAGAGAAACAACTGTTGCTGCCTGTCAGTCTGGGTGGGGTTATGAGGTCATTTCCAAACCATTTGAAGTTCATCATTCCACAGTGAGACCAGGTTGTTCAGTAACCTAGAAAACATTCAGCATAGCCGACAGTCTTCCCAAGAGTGGATGTCCTGGCAAATCCACCCCAAGGTCAGAGCATGCAATGCTCAGAGAAACTGCAAAAATCCCAAGAGCTACATCTCAGAGTCTACAGGCCTCAGTTAGCATGTTAAATGTTAAAGTTCATGACAGCACAATGAGAAAAATAGTGAACATGTAAGGATTGTTTGGAAGTGTTGCAGGAGAAAGCCTGTTCTCTCTAAAAAGATCATGGAAAGCATGGATTAGGTTTGCAAGATTACATCTGAACAAACCACAAGACTTCTGGAACAATGTGCTTTGGACAGACCAGACCAAAGTGGAGCTGTTTGGTCATGATGCACAGCACCACGTTTGGGGAAAACCAAATGCAGCACAAACACCTCATATAAACCGTCAAGCACAGTGGTAGCGTACTGATAATTTGGGCTTGTTTTGCAACCACAGGATTTGGGTGCCTTACAGTTATTTAGTTGACCATGAACGTCTCATGGTCAACTAAATAACTTTAAATAAATTTGATTTCTAGAATCAAATGTGAGGCCATCTGTCCTACAGCTAAAGCCCCAAATCGGATGATGCAATAGGACAATGATCACAAGCACAGCAGCAAATCTGCAACAGAAAAGAATCAAGGTTGACTTGATTATAAAGCTGTGGGATCTTAACAGAGCTGTTCATAAACAAATGCCTGCAAACCTCAAAGAACTGAAGCAATGTTGTAAAGAAGAGTGGACCAAAGGTCACAGAGGGAATGATTACGATTAAGTTGCTACTAAAGGTAGCTAGCTACTGAGTGGGTGTACTTTCCACACATTACTTCTGCATTTTGGCTTTTGTTAAATGAATAATGACAGGTATGTTTCAAATATGTTTTCAAATCATTTTAAGACTTGTTAAAGACCGTATGTTCTTTTTTATTATGTCCTGATATATAAAACCTTAAATTTAACAGAAGGTGTATTTTCTTTTTACCACGACTGTACAAACAGCCCAAATGTGTATTTCTGTTGTGGAAAACAGTGTCAAAGGTGGACAAGGCTTTTTCACAGTCTGCTCACAACAATATGTTACAAAGTTTGTTGCAGTTCTTATTCTACAGATTAGTAGCATGAGGTGTAATGCTATTTTTATGTAAGAAGTCTACACGAAACGGCTTTAACGTAATGGCCAGATTGCCAAAGAGTATTTTATTTGCTTTCTTACAACATCTGCTCATGGCAACTAAAACTACAGATGTGTTTGTTTTTCAGAATTTACATTATGTGGAAAAAGAGCTTCCTTTAAACTTTAGGTGGCGCGCAAATTATCGTGAATGCCACACATGCCTCAATGCATGAAAAAGCATCAATTTATTTATGTAAAACCTAATTAATTATCAAAAACACACATTAATTAAAAGTATCTCATGCATGTGCTGCTGCATAAACAATACAAGTAAATTGGAATTAGACTGAATACACATTCAGTGACATCCTCTCTGAGTTTTTCAGGCTTTCCAGGAACCGCAAACGTTTACATAATAAATAGTTTCTCATTCGTGATCGAACTAGCATTTTTAACACAATGATTAAACATTTTATTAAGATATGTAAGAAAAGCTCTCAGTTCATGTATGTTCACTTATCCTTCTTGGTGGCAAAACACCTTTTAACATTTAAGCATCATTTGGGTCATATAGAGGTCAGAGCCATTGCTAATAATTGGCCTCCTGGACAGACAGTTGCACACTCTTGACAGATGCATGTACGCAAGGCACGTCAACCAGTATCTACAGTAAATAAGAGAGAAATGAGAGGAGCGTTTTAAACCAAATATATTTCATAGCAGTGTAAAAACTACTGACTGTTTCTCAAGGCTGCCTGGGTATTTAGAGATGACGTGTCAATCTCTCGACCCTCATCTAATATGAAGGTTGGGGCACGTGTTTTTTTCCCCACTGTTAAAGAGGAGAGTCCATTGGGAAAGAGAGAAAAAAAGACAAGACAGGTATTCAATAAATATTTTACAGTAGTTATAAGTGGTTAAATAGAGGTTCCTCAGTTTGCAAGGGAATTAGTAACATGCTCTTCAGCTTTACAGTCACAGTGATCTGCACTCAACAGTTTTTAACTGGTGGCAATGAGTGAAGCTGCAGTCATGAAAGAAGCAATGAGACATTAACAGAGTGTTTATCATTGCTCCATTTGGGACATTTGACGTTTTCTTAGAGCTGACCAAATGTTCTGGGACAAGTGGCTGCTCTTAGAATTTATTTTATTTATTTTTTAAGGCTCACTTTATCGGACCCTTTTTGCCCAACCCAGCCCCCCGGGGGAGGAGCGGCAGATGGACAGCTTATTGATTGATGTAGCTTTGTTGTAATAGTCTGATGTACTGGGCTTAGAGAAAATCAAATGCTAATCAGCAATCACTGCGGTGTGCCAATCACTCATCCAAAGTGTCCTTTACACATTGGCCGAGCCGCCTGAGCTCTGCGGTCCGCCTGTTGCGGTAGTGTTCTACTTATTTACTATTATTATTATTTTAATTTCTTTTGCCAAATGTCCTCACATCTACAGTAATTTATTTATTTTTAACATTTCCACCACAACGAGTCTGCAGTAAGTAGATGAGACAAAGCTTGTTGCCAAGCTGCAATTTATTTATTTATTTATTTTTCATTTGTCTGGTCAGTAACATTTCCTGCTGCATTTAAAGGGACAGCTGTCCGCACCTCTGATCAGTTTCATGTCTTCATGTTAATGAAGGCTGTGCAGCACGATGGTGGTTGACTAACTGTGGGATCTATCGAGTCTGATTGCTCGCAGGTGTGCTTGGGCATATTTCCACTGTAAATGTTGGTTGAGAAATCAACAACTAAGCAACCTTGATTAATGAGGGCTCTGATATCCCAGGTGTAATCAGCCTTTGATTACAAAGAAAAGAGCACATCCGCTGTTGTGACCTTCATTTTAGGTCATGGTTGTTTTTTTTTATGCTTTTACGCGATAATGTGTGCACTCGTTTCCTTTCTAAAGGTCTCAGCTGTCGAAAAAAATACTCCAAATGTTAGTCAGCAAGTCTCTATACCTAAGGGTAAATACAGTATACGGTTGATGGATGCATATCACATCAATAGGTGTTCATTGCCTGACAGTCGTATAAAACTTTCAGCAGTTGACAGTGAACTCTGTGAATTATCCAGAGTATCTGGGACATTGTCGTAGGAAAAACACAGTTGCTGTTGGAGGCAGAAATCTCAGAGGTGGATGTTTCAAAGCTGGGCCTCAAACTCGCAACATGAAACGACGACATCTTTAAGCTTGAGCCGTGGGACGCGGCAGCTAATCAAAAGAGGAGTCACAAACGCCCGAGACAATTATACCGGCAGCGACAGAGGAAAGCATCCGCACAATAAGACAATAATGTAAAGTCTAGATCTGGATTCACAGAATGCAACAGAGAATGAAAAACCTAATAAAATGCTTTTTTTATCAGCTGGAGAGGTTCAGGTAGGTGAGAGGAAGCGAGGGAATGGACAACAGACTTCAAACTCTAATGAAACTTAGATATGTAAAATAGTATAGCTGAATAAAATCAAAGGTAGACATCATGAGTTAACAAAAATGCTGTGGATGTTAGGTTACAGCTAATCTAACACACGATTAGTTTACGTTGACCTGAGGAACCAAAGCTGTTTATTACATTGAAAATATTCTCCTCTGTGTACACAAAGAAAGAAGGATTCACCTTAAATCTCGCTTGATGCTGTTTGTGTGTCGGTGCTGTCAGCACGCAGATCACATGAGTTAAATGTGGCACCACTTTAGCCGACCTCAACGAGAGACAGAAGAATTTTAACAACCTTGAAAGGTCATAACCGCCGATGGGCGTGATTATTTTCATCTTTTCATATCCGAGGATCTAGATTAAAAAACTATATCAGAATGGAAATCGTGAGCATATTGTCGGTGATTTTTCATACCCTGCCTTTGTCTTTGCGGGTTTATTTTAAAATTGAAAGATTTGCTGCTTGTGATTGTTTAACTGAAGTGACACTCAAGGCCTGATTGGGTTATTTGCTCCGTTTTTGCATCAATTTAATTTTAATCCTGATTCTCTCGCATGCAGAATCCATTACTGTCTTACTGATGTTTGTAAAGCAGTTTTGGTAAAATTGAAGTCACTCTCATAGAGCTAAGAACATAATTAGAAAGCACAGTGATAATGGAGAGCCACAAAAATGGCATAGGTTATTTCTTCTTCTTGTAAACTGCCTAAATGAATTCCTTAGTTGACCCCTCAAAGAGTAAATAATCTCATCTACTGATACTCAGGTTTAAATTTCTGTGTATATGTTGAGTTATAATTCTAGATTATTTATCTATTATTCAGTTTAAGAAAAGAAAACAAGATAAAAGATGCTACGTGATTGCAGGAAGTGAACAAAACCACCGGTGACGCTAGCCCCGGGGCTACAAGGGTGCAACCAGCCGTCTGTTTCTTTACCGTCACTGATGGCCGTTCTATTTAAATAACACTGACCGATGGAGCTGAGAGGTGGACTGTGCCTCTGGAAAAACGAGAAGTGGCTCATATTAAAATGTCACAGAGTCCTTGGTTAAGATATCCTTATGTCCTCCACCTGATCTTTATTTTTCTGGTGTTCAGATTCAGATTGAACAAACATTTTTTACTGTCCTGCAACGCTTTTAAGAAGACTTTGGTCACAAAGTCTTTTATATGTTAAGCCGAACAATGGATGATTTTTTTGCTACACAAATAATATTTCTTATCCAGTTATATTAAATATGTTAATAGACACCTATGAGCACTGGTGTTGGGATAGAAGAAAAGAAATTCGTCTCTCTTCTGTAAAATTCAGAATTTAAAAGCCCTGCAAGCAGCCCCACGAGACCGTGGAGGCTGCTTCACCCTTCACCAGCTGACCAAACCAACTGAGCAGTTCTGGGAGCACTGCATTTCAACGAGAGACACACAACAAGTGTGCAGGAAGCGCAAACACATGAACTGAGTTTTTCTCCTTTTGTCTTCAGCTCTGTTTAACTTAATTCCTGTGGGTCTGAGAGTCGTGGCCATCCAATCAGTTAAGACCGGTCTCTACATCGCAATGAACGGAGAGGGTCACCTTTACTCCTCGGTGAGTGCACACACACACACACACACACACACACACACAGACACAACAAGAAATGCTTTGTTTCAGCTTTTTTAATGCGTGCGGCACAGCACAGGGAGCTTTAACCGATTACAACTGGTATTACGGCGCTTTCCTGTTTTTTGTGCAATGCTCAGGAGAAATTGTTTAGCTTACTTACGGATCTGAATTTATCAATGACAACTTGTATGATTTTAATTATTGAGAACTGGACATATTATTGCTTTGAAAAAAGTCAGAAGGCTTTGCTTTGTCTGCAGGGAAACTGTGAGCTGAGAGATTAGTCTGTTAACTTTAGCTCCGATTAAAGTGGTAAATTACTTTGCTTGAATCTGGTCAAAAATAGTTTGGGAAATAAGCAGAGATAAGAGTTTTTAAGGTGTTATTTCATTATTTATTCAAACTTCACATATTTATTTGACATTTGAATAATAAAATGTAAAAAAAAATGGTCACTTTCACCTTAATCGTTTAATTTGGTGGGAAAAAAATCTGTTTAAAAAGAAAACAAGTAAATATTACAGTGTTTTTTCCTCTTGGCAAGCAAATAGTAAGAAACAACAGGAAAAATTAATATTTTTCAAGGAAGGTAACACAGGGTTATTACGTTTACTGTGCATGGATTGGTTAAACTTGTGATTTCTTTTGTCATTTTTGCTTAAATGGCTCATCAGTTATCAAAATGAGGGCCTATTATTTCTGTGAATTACCTAATGGGCTCCTTGACTAATTTCCAGAATAACATTTGGATCTAGTGACACTCTTTAAAAGAGCCAGATGAATCACCGTCCGGCTAATGTGACAGATATTTTAAAACATATATCATCACCTTCCACACTGACGTTATATTGTGTGGAAGAAACATGAGGGGATTTTTTTGTACAGCCCTGCTTAGTTACCAGGTGTAGGGACTGTTTGGACTGTATCCAGGGACCTTGGTCTTGATGTGGAGTTTTTGGCTCGAAGGACACATGAGCTTATGCCGTGGTTAGGCGTCCGTTATCCATCTGTCCGTGTCAACGAGAATCACTACGCCTCCTAGAGTTTTATCGGTCGTGCACACAGTGATCAACCAATGCGTCTCGACTCAAATTGTGCTCAAGGTCAAGGTCAAGTTTGTCATTTTACAGGCACTTTTCCATTTTCACAAGATTCACTTTTCCTCCTAGAGTATTAGTCATATTTTACTTTCACACAACAACCATCTCATGGGTCCTTACCCGAACTGAGGTCAAGCTCAAGGTCATATTTGCTGTTTTAGCTTCTGTTTTAACAGCATAACTTTCTTGCACAATAGTTAGAGTTTCACCAAATTCTCACACTTGATGTACTGAACAATAGTCAGTTGAAACCATTTAGCAAAGATTCTCAGTGTCTGCATGCACATAAGTACAATTGAGCTTCATGAAAATACTAAACAAAGCTTTAAATATCACTTTGCACACGTGTTGAATCCCACATATCCTGTTAGATGGTGATGAGCATGATCTTATTGGTCATGATTGTAGAGGGAGTGGTCTTATTGGTTGCCTCCCACATTAGAAGGGATGGTTGGAGGGCCTCCCTATTACCATAACCTAACATCAGTATTGGGACCAGTGCTCTGAAATGCTTATACATTCATGTATTTTCATGCTTATTATGGCTACAATGTTAAAACACTTTCCTTTGACCTGAATTTGAGTGTTTATGAGCCCCATTGACTTAATAAAGGACTTTTGATTCTCATTAGCTTGTGCAGTACTTTTCACTTCTGTTCTGCACTTCACACATTACAAAAACCTGTGAATTGTGATAGATTGTGAGCTGTGTGAGCCACTACGTCACAGATCTTCTGTATTCTGCTCTGTGTGATGATTAAAAATTAGATGCAAAGATCACTAATCCAGCATGTGTTGGGGAACTTTACTGAAATCTGGCTTTAAAATATGAAAATAAAAAAACATACGCTGTTGTTCTATAAAGCTGGCAATGAACTGCAGCTGATTAATTCTTAAAATCAATTAAAAAATAAACTGGAAGGCTCGTCAGAGTTTTGATTGAGAGACGAATACTGAGTCAGAGCCAGCGGTTCATAATAGCACAAAAAGCTTTTTTCATGTCAGAAGATAATGTGAAAGACCCATTTTTTAGGTTTTGTGGGACAGAAGATTGGAGACAGTTTCATTAGATAGAAAGAGAGAGATGAAAAGAGAGATAAATTGCTTTGAATAGATGCCAGTGAAGCATATTAGCCTGATTACAGACGAGTATGCGTTCAGTCGGTCTTTTATTATTTGATAATCGTTAGATTCTGTGTCCTTTCCAGAAGCATCTGCTTCCTGAACATAAAAAATTCAGACAATGAAAAAAAGAAAGAAAGAAAAATCTGAAAACCTTGTCGAATAATTGAAATAAGAAAGAGACATGGAGAACAATAAGAAAGACATGACAGGGAGACGGCAGAAGAGGTGAAGAGCAAGTGGAGCGGAGCAGGATGGAGGGGACGTGAGGTAGAAGAGTGGCGGCGTGAAGATGTTTGAGCAGAATATGAATTATTTCCATGCTGACTCTTCAGAGAAAGTTCAACCTCTTCCACTGACGTCCCCTCTTCTGACATCACCCCTGCTTCCTCTCCTTCATTTCTTTTTTTGGTTGGAGATGACAGGGGCTGAGGAGGAGGGGAAAGGAGGTGACGGGAGAAGGAGAGAAGTAAGGAGAGGTGATGGAGAAAGAGAGAGAGAGGGAGGGAGGAGACGGGGGAATAGAAATGGATGGCGGCGGAGAGGAGAGGCAGAGACAAGAGAGATGAAAGGAGGGAAATGAAAGGGAGAGGTGAGAGGAAAAAGGGTGAGGCCAGTACATGACAGAAAAAAATGAAAGGAGGAGAGGGGAGAAGAAAGAATAGACTTGGATGTGAGGCAGAAGAAAAGAAAGTGGAGAGAAAGTAGGGCAAGGACAATGAGGAAAAGATCAAGAGGATGGAGGAAAAGGGCTGCAGACAGAAAATAAGAAAGGAGGGAAGGTGACACAGAAGAGGTGAAAATGAAGAGCATGTAAAAGGACGAGACAGTCAAGGAAAAATGGGAAAGGGACGAGAGTAAAAGTCGTAAAAAATGACAGAAGGAGGTGGAGAGAGGAGATGAATGCAAGAAAGACAAGAGAAAATAGAAATATATGATGTAAATGTGAGGAAACGACATTGATTAAATAAGAAAGAAATCTGGAAATGAAGGAGAAAAGGGTAAAACAGAGGAAAAGACTGAAGGGAGGGGACTGCAGACAAAATGAAATGAGGTAAAATGTTGTGGAGCTAGACGTGCAAAACACAAATGAAAAATGTATGGAGAAAAGGGGAGAGGATGGAGAGGGAGGAGGCGAAATGTTTAGGAAGAAGGGGGAAAAGGACGAGAGGAAAAAGTTGTAAAAAAAAAAAGAAGAAAGGAGCAAAAACAAGCCTGTGGACAAAAGGGGATAATCGGGAAGAGAAAGAACGGAGATCTGTGCTGCTCTGCTGGGCTTTCTCAGCCTGTCGCTGAAAGTCACAGATGCATGAGGACTTCCTGTAAATAATTGAAGAGGGGGAGTCCCCCCCTACATATACACACTCACACTCAGCATAAATCCCCTCTAAAGCTGCATAGAGGGAAAGTGAGCATGTTTGATCATTTTCCAGCTCTGTGACTGATGTGCAGACAGCTACAAGATAACAAATATATAAATTATATACAGCAGGATGGGTTTATTGTGATGTCAGCACTGCTTGATGCTTAATTGGTTGCTGCAAAGGTCCTGGCTGTTGGAGTGGCTCGCACTGGTAGTGTGAACCAACCTGTAGAAATACTCATTAAATGTTATAAGGGTGCCATCACAGTTCGTTTTATCCTGCTCTGGACATGAGCAGCGATGTTTAGCTTTATGTATTTGGTAATTGGTTGTTTCAGGTTCGCACTAACCAAAGAGCTTTATTTTGGACACAGTTTGGTTTATCTTTCATCCCTCTTGGCTACATAGGAATTGGACTCCAGTGCCTGCAACTTCAACAAGACATGGTGCACTTGTTAGCAGTCTGTTCTGTAACGACTACAAGATAGACCAGCAGTCCAAAGCATTTTGCACTTGGAAGGACTTTTACATTACAGCGTGTTTGCTAGCAGGCGTAAAAACATTATCTTGTAGCCGCAGTTGTGTGAAAATGTAAGCAACCCTTTCAAACAGTGCCTGCAGAAAAAGGTGATATATTTCAAGAACACCACAAGGAAAATCAGCTTTTTCTACCATATATTAATTAAAGGTTTTTTTTAAGACAGATATCAATACTTGGTGATTTTCTTTCCAACACACAAAACATAAACAGATTTTATCAATTTAATATCAATCTATTGTCACAACTTGTGGGTTACCCCCTTACTCTCTGACAAACCCTGCTCAGGTCAGTCGGTTGTTTTTGTTGATAACATGGTTGAAGGGTGCTTCTCCCTGCTCTTTGTTACGTTTTACATTTTAATTTATCATCTGTTATAAATGCCAACACTGATATACCAGCAATTAGCTAATATCAGCAGGGCCAATATATACATCTTTGACATAAGACTTATGTGCTTCCTAAATTCCTTTTTTTCAAGGATGCCTTCTTGTTTCTTCCATATAAAGCCTGTATTAAATACTCCACAACAATTAAATGTTTAACTATGAGCTATTCAGTAACCGTCCAGTTTTTTTTAGACATTTCTTAGGAGAATTGTTGATTCTCTTAGGCTACGTCCACACGTACCCGGGTATTTTTGAAAACGCAGATTTTTCTATGCGTTTGCACCTTTCATCCACACGTAAACGGCGTTTTCGGTTACTGAAAACGGAGATTTTAAAAACTCCGGCCAGGGTGGATATTTTTGAAAACTCTGTTTTTGCATTTATGTGTGGACGAGAAAAACGGAGAAAATGCAGCGTCAAAGGTGTGCGCCTTTATTGACGTCACACTGTGCGCCACGTTATTGTTTCGGTGAAATGAATTTCTACAACAATATTACTGTTACTTGTTCTCTCTGCAGTGTTTAAATGCTTACATATACACACACAGTTACTGTCCCTCCACACATACGACTCGGTTCTGCTTCTATGCCCCATCTTTGTTTACTATTTCCCACCAAGGCTTCTAGACTTCTGACTTGGCCAACATTTCTACACGGTTAGGAATATATCGCCACCTGTTGCTTTGGCATGTTCCTAGCAGCGTTTTCCTTCATTTCTGCCTTTACATGTGGATGGGATTATTTTTTAAAACAAAAACGGAAAATCTCCGTTTTCAAAAATACCCGTGTACGTGTGGACGTGGCCTTAAGGTCGTTATCTTGTTACAAGGACCACCTCTAGTTCAACTTCAGTTTTTAGACAGATGGCCACACATTACCTCTTTAATATGATAGAAAGTCCACAGCTGTGGTAATGGCTGGGATCTGGTCAGTCCACAATAAAGCAAAGCAAAAGTGAAGTCTAACATTTCCAACACCACGCTTGACAAGTGGTAAAAGAGTCTTCTCTTAACAAAGCTGTCTTTGGTCTCTGCCAAACATCGGTATGGTTACTGTGAACACAGCAAATAATGTGCCCAGTACACATTATTTCAAAAGTTCTTTGATGTTTGTAGGGCTGTCAAAAAAGAAAGATAGTCAGATACTAATTGATACTAAAAACTGTCGCTTTAGATCCGGGGTGTCGAACTCCAGGCCTCGAGGGCTGGATTCCTGCAGGCTTTAGATCTCACCCTGGGTCAACACACCTGAATCAAATGATTAGTTCATTACCAGGTTTCTGGAGAACTTTAAGACATGTTGAGGAGGTCATTCAGCAATTTGGATCAGCTGTGTTGGATCAAGGACACACCTAAAACCTGCAGGACACCGGCCCTCGAGGCCTGGAGTTTGACACATGTGATTTAGATACTTACCAGCAAACAGAACTGATACCAACAGAGCCGTCTTTGCTTCTTCCAGTCAACACAACCTCATACAGCATTGCTGCAAACAGACACACCTGACCTCACTAACAGCTGAACCCAAACACGAATAGCTAACTTTTTTAATGTTAGTAGGTGACATTCACAACACTAAACAAGATCGTGGCTCAAGAGTTGGGAGTTCGCCTTGTAATCGGAAGGTTGCCGGTTCGAGCCCCGGCTTGGACAGTCTCAGTCGTTGTGTCCTTGGGCAAGACACTTCACCAGTTGCCTACTGGTGGTGGTCAGAGGGCCCGGTGGCGCCAGTGTCCGACAGCCTCACCTTTGTCAGTGCGCCCCAGGGTGGCTGTGGCTACAATGTAGCTTGCCACACACCAGTGCGTGAATGGGTGGATGACTGGTTGTGTAAAGATGGATGACTGGTTGTGTAAAGAGCTTTGGGGTCCTTAGGGACTAGTAAAGCGCTATACAAATAAAGGCCATTTACTAAACAACACTTTATGAGGAATTCTAAGAGGTCAGTAAATCTCCTATTTCAATGACATTGAAGTATTAAACTGTTATCACAAACATCAGCCTGTCACACGTGTTAACATTAGCCATTTCACTATAAGCAATTATTCCACAATCATATCGGCCATCTCTTAAGGTATCATTAAAGTAACGGCAGTGGCTAATAATAAAACAGTAATGTTAATGTTGAAGCTTGGTAGCAAACTATCATTGAACTTTTATCTGTATTTTCCTATCGATAAAGACCCACACCACCCACTGCCAAAGTACAAAGACATTTTCTGTAATTTAATGAAAAGGTTATATACTAAATTCATAATTACAGAACAGTGGGAGCAATGATCTATCAGAACGTTGTCTGTAACACACATTTAATCATATAGTTTCACTGGACTGACCCACTTATCATCAAGTGGGCTGAATGTGGCTCACGTCATCCCTGCGCTCGACCTTTGCATAGTTTTTTTTCTTTTTAGAAAATGTTAGCTTTGCTTACCTAACATTTTTGCTATCTCTATTCTGATTGTAGAATTTACATAAATTGAATAGAAAATTGATTTGATTCATGTGCGCTAAGAGGCCTAACAGTTCTTAGATCTTTCCAGTGGTGACACATCAGTAGCACGCAGAACACCAGACCCCAGATGAAACAGGCTTCAGATGACGGTCATTAAGGAGGATCTAATCTCTGGCACCTAATATAAAACTCCTGATTCTGATTTTGTAAATCTGAAGGTTACGTAAATATAACCTTTTACATGTTTTCATGTGACAGAATGCCAAGAAAATAAAATATTTGCTTGTCTAAATAGATTGAAAAGGCCACAGTTTCTACAGGATGTGTTTCTTTTTGAGTATATTTAAACATTTCTAGCCTCTTATCCGATATAGTTTAAATAACATTTATTTTGTGACCCATTAAGCATCAGTGTGTGTGCGCAGTGTGATGGACTAAACTAAACAGGAGTCCAGTTCAGGTTCTTGCAGATGGAAAAATAATTCCATCGATCTCAACTTTCATATTCGGAATTAAAATTGCCAGAACGAGTCACACGACTTCACAGCCTACATTATGCATTCAAATCCCTGAATAAATGTGTCTCATTTGTCACTGAAAACAAGGAAAGGGACATTTTTGAAGAAATGTGAAGTAATGTAATCAATTTTAACACATTTTCTTCTGACGTGTCATCACTCACAGTTCTCAATTGTAAATGAAACTGAATTTTCTTCTCCAAATCTCAAAAAATATGAGAGGTAAAATGTAATAATGTGCATTTCGGGGTTGCGTGTTTTTTTTTTTTACTCTTTAAATGTCAAAAAAGACAAAATAAAAAAAGGAAACATTTCTTTTTCCCAAATTGCTTTCAGTATCCAAGCTGTGTATGTTGATTACATCATCCTCAGACATTTACATTATTCCTGGTATAGTGCGTTTTCTTTGCAGCTTCTTCCTGGGTGTATGCTGCTCTCCTCTTGGTGTGTTTTTTATCCTCTTATTGCAAATTGTTAATGATATGCTGCAAACTTAGTTATACATGGTGGCTCTTATTAATCCCAGATAACCATCATCTGGCGGCTGTGTGGTTGTGCACGTATGTGTGGTTTGTGTGTGGGTTTGGGAGTGCGTGCGCTCAGCTAACAGATGGCACAGTGTGCAATGAGCTGCTATGTGATAATTATGGAGCATGCTGGGGGAAGTGGAAAAAAAGTGCTGATGAGTTTGGGACTGTGTGTGTTTGCGTGTGAATGAGGACGAGAGTGGTAAAAGGGTGCGCAGAAGGGTGAATATTCCACGCATCGGTATGTTGTGTGCGCGCGGACGTATCAGGGGTGTTGGGTAGGTGTAGGTGTGAAGATGTCGGCTGAGAGGTGAAAGAGGAAATTGAGTTTTTGCCTTGTTTTTTCTTTTTTCTTTTTGCAAAATCATTGCACATTTCCTGCATCTCACCGCTGTTACCGCCACACTGTGTTCTTCTACCGCTGCTGTATATGGATGAGAAAAAACACAGGCAATATTACATTAGGGATGGCTTTGAACGTTATTTCCTGTTGATAATACCTGTTGTGACAAACAGCAAACAAAACAGAAACATTTTTCAAAGGTGAATATTTTCATACATTTTGCCAACAGGCCTGTAAGGAGGTTTTGTAGACATGGTAAGTTAATCACTTTATATACATTTTCCAGCCATTTTATTAGTTACACCTTGATAGGGTCAGGTTGAACCCCCTTTTTTATCTTCAAGCTGCTTTAATTCTTTGTTGCATATATTCAACAATGTCCAGGAAAATTTTGCTCGGTGTTGGCATGACATGATCACACGTTGCTGGAGATTCGTCAACTGGATCCCAAAGGTGCTCTGTTGGATTGATCTGGTGACTGTGGAGACCATTTGAGTACACCAAACTCATCATCAGAGTAGACAAAGTTTTTCTAAAGTTTTTTGGTGCAGTTTTGGTTAGCTCTTGTGAATTGTACCTTCAGTTCCTGTTCTTAGCTGACAAGACTGATACCCAGTGTGGTCTTCTGCTGCTTTACCCCATGTCAAAAGCAGTCTGGCCATTTTCCTCTGACCTCTGGCACCTCTTCTCAATTCTGACGGTCGGTTTGAACTTAAACAGAATCTCTTAACCACGCCTACAAGCCTAAATGCACTGTGTTGTTGCCATGTGATTGGCTGACTAGGTATTTGCATTAACAAACAGATGTATTTAATAAAGGGCCTCTGTATGCTAGGTTTGTGTAGGTGTTGGCATTAGGGTGTGTCTTGACAACTGTCCCTGAAAGCTCCTTTTTTCTCCCTTTTTTTCAATTTGTGTTTTGCTGACTGTCCACCATCGAAGATTAGAAATGCAAATGTAGTCCTTCATGCAGTGAAGTCTCAGTGAATCGACCTTAGAGCCCTCGTCTGCTTGTTTGGGAGTCCCCTGTGAGCTTACACACCATCTTGTTGCTACTCTTCCATCTTTGTCTTTATACACCCCTCTTATTTTTTCAGTCACCTTTCTGTCCAGGTATCACTAGATGATAGAAACATATTGGCGTACCAATATATAATGTACCTTAAAAGAAAAGGACAATGGTATTTAATGAAACTGTTTAAAAAAATAGATGATTAGGAGCATTTTTAAACAAAAACACAGAAACAAAATACTGAAACTAGCCTAATATAACATAAATAATAATAAAATACTTATATAAATTAGTAAATTAAATAAGGGACTAGTAAGGTAGAAATTATACAAAAGAGAAAGTACAATCAATAGAAAATAGAAAAAGGTCAACTAAAGTAAAAGAGCTCAGTGAATAAAAATGTAAATGTAATACATTAAGGCGGACTGATTTTGGGAGAGGCCATTTGTTTGGCTTTGAATAGCGTCAGTTTCCAAGTATAAAAGCCATTAATGCCCCAATAAAATCATTCACTTTTTACAACAGAGGCATTCTGCTATTATATACACAACCATTGTAATATGTGATACATGTTTCTCAGATCCATATCACACGATATTCAGTATACATACTAATTCTAAACATTATATACTATAGCTAATGGTCATCATACACAGCAGTTCATGACAAGTTTATTATAGTTAAAACTAAAACTCGATGTGAGAAAGCATTTTAGTTTACCAAAATAAAAATGAACTGAAACTGAAACATTTGTCATCACACCTTACCTGATGAGGCATTAACAGACACGTTTATTAGTCATGAAACATTAAAAGTTATGTTTTTATTCCAGCAGCTGTATTGATTTTCCTATATCTTACCTCTGCGATATACCCTCCACACAGTAATACTAAAAGAGACTAAAAAAATATATTGAAACAAAAAAAAAGATAATAATAAAGTATAATAACTGTTATTTGTAATAAGGAAACTGCACCATATATAAAATAAGTGCACAGCTGGAATACAGTCAGCGTGCTACTTTAAAAATTAAACTCCAAAAAACTAATCTTTCACTCTCTTTTTAGTTTATCAAAAGTTTTGTATACGTGCAATTTATAAAACTGCCATTTGAGATTCCTAAGCTGACTAATAACATATAATTATAAAGATTATAGCATTTAACAAAAGTAGCATTACATGATAAAATATAGTTATGTAGGGAAGAAAAACAAATTAAAAAAAGTAGCCCTGTAAAAAATAAAATAAAGTAAAATCAGGAACACAGTAATTGTGGTTAACTGATGGGTTTTGACATTTCAGATGTGGAGAAGGAGAGGCTCCCGATGCATAGGAGAGAAGTCTAAAAAAGGCTTTCTCTAATGGTCTCCAAGCTGAAAAGGAAAAAGGACGGATTCCTGGTGTCACAGGAGCAAAGATTTCAGACGTGTGTAGAGATAAAGAGATCAGGGAAGTAGTGAGGGGCAAGTCTGTGAAGGAAGAGCCTGTGTTTAATGTGTTTAATGCAAAAGACTTTAAATCAGCAGCTTTAGTTCCAGCTTTAGTTGCAGAGATGAATCTTGTATTATTTCACGGAGCTGTAAGTAATGATTATTTCATTATTGATCAATATTTTTTTAAAGGTTGTTTGCAAAATAATTGGATATGCTCAGAAAGGCATAGAATATTTATTATTTAAAAGCATAAAAAGATCATATCATTCTTTTGCTTGAAACTAAAACAGTGAGGGTTGTCGTCGTGTTCTGACGCTGGGGTTTGGTGATGTTGAACTTTTGGTGCTTTTTTATTTCTTGAATCTCGTGTGCTCTTGATTTCGTTGTTGTTCTAATGATGGTGAGTTTTTGTGATTTTTGTGAAATTATTTAGCTGTGTTGTCATTTGAGAATCACGTTTGAGTCTTTTGGTTTAGTGTTTGTGTGGTTTCTGGTTATTTGCTGTTTTGGTAAAGAGCTTTCTTGTGTGCCTTGTTTCAGCTTTGACCTAATATATGTCTGCTGGTCTACATTTGTGTTGACAGGCCTATATTATGACAAGTCAACCAAAGAAAATCTGAAATTGTCTCTACTCTCTATTAATCAATTGCTTTTTGACGATGACCTCTCTCAATCTCACATAAGCTTAAGTCTTCTTTTTTTTTCAGCTGTAAATGGCTTTGCAGGTAGCCTGCCTTTCCCACTGCCAAAAGTAATGACTTAATCCTTAACTCCATTGATGTGGTGCTTTCACAGACTATTGTCCGACCAATGACAGGCAGGTCAATTGAAAGCAACCAGTCGATCTGGAGAGCATAGCTGTCGACAAGAAAGTCAATCAGGTATGAAAATAGTTGGTTACTAATTGTGTGACGGATCTATCGGGTAATTATTTGTCTCAGCACACTGTTAAAAGAGTTCTTTTCCATCCGTATCTGCAATGTGGATATTTTTTCCCTTCTCTGCACAGCTCTGCAACATGTTTCAGAACAAGATGTTTTAGCAAACACCAGGGGTGTGTGTGCTTTGTATGTACGTTCATGTCTGTGTATCTGACACACGCTTGTGTACGTAGGCGTGTGCTTCCATTCAAAACGCAGTTGGTACAGCACTCAGACAGAGTGAGTCCTGTGATGTCTACATCCAGAGAGAGATGAGAAGGAAGAGGAGTGGCAGAGAGAATAAATGTTAGCCATGTGAGTCATGACACACGCACAGATTTTCTGGTAACTAGAGAATAAATTAGTTACTGTGGAGCCGTGGAGCCTCTTCAAAGACACCACTCTGTGAATCGTGACATTGAAGTACCACAGGACAGGCTTCACACTCTAATAGCAGGTTTGAACGTTTATAGAAACATACTGTCCACGGCTGATGTTTCAGAAAGGAGTGATATGCAGTACTTGTGGCAGTTTTTCAACATTTCTCCAGTGAATCTGCACCTTTTTGCAGAAACTCACATCACTAAAATGGAGGCATAGAGAAATCTAAAGAAACTCAAAACACCCCTGGGTCAAGGACAAGAAATATTTTTTATCAGCTTGGAGACAATTTTGCAGACCACGTTCAACATGTGTGAATTAGATTCTGAGAAAAGGGATAGTTCTGTGATGAGGGATCCTAAGGTTGATTAGACTTTGGTCAAATGAAGTTGACCCAAACAACCAAACAAGAAAACATCAACAGCCAAAGCCACATGTTGCATTTCAGTATAATTCAATTCAATTAAGTTTTATTTATATAGCTCCAAATGACAACAAGGTAAGGTCCCTACAAGGACCCTACAATAATAATCCCAACAATCAGATGACCCCTATGAGCAAACACTTGGCAACTGTGGGAAGGAAGAACTCCCTTTTAACAGGAAGAAACCTTTGGCTGAACCAGGCTTTGGGAGATATGTTATTTTAAAGTATTTTACTTTGTCAAAATGAACAAGGTGAAATGGTTTATTTATGCCTTAAAGACTAATGTACAAAAAAATATGAAATGACTCTTCATTAAATTACCTAAAATTTGTACACGAGCAACCCATCATGGATTGCTCAGTCTCCAAATGCAGCGATTAAAAGTCACATTTTGCTCGGTGTCTAAATGTTCAAATTTGAGCTTTATACAAGTGATGTTACTTATACAAGCACTGCCTTACAACTAAAACATACTGCTGGAAATGCTGTCTGTAGAAGATCCCACAGAGTTTGCTAAGAGGGTCTCAAGAGAGCAAGAGTGTTCAGAGGCTTTACCTGACGAGCACCTGTAGGGTATGAGAGATCAGCGCAGAGTACTCCTTATCTTTGTAAGCTCATTAAAGCACTTGTTGACCTCATAAGAATTACAAGTAAGCCTGCTTACCAGTTTGAGTTGTGTTTTCATATTTATTCAAAGATTCAACACTGCCAGAGTTGCAGCTTCAGAAATAAGGCTAAAATATTTCTCTCACCCCATAGGAGTATGTTTAAGGGCCATATTAATTTAAAGGAGTGCACAAATAGAATTATAGTCAGATATATTCATGCCTTGATGGTGTGCTTTCCTTACTGGCTTTGGTTGAAGCAGCTGTCTCGCTTTAAATCTGTGTTATTTTGTCTGAGTTATATGCAGCTTTAGTCCTGTCTGAGTTTGCACTTGGTCATCTGGTGCCAGACCAGAGGTGAACATGCAAAGTAAAGAATGAAAAGTGCCATTTACTGTGACTGCAGTTGTTAGGCTTAGTGAAACCAGATAACCAATGATTCTCATTTCCGGTTCCATATATTTTTTCTTCCAGACACCAGAGAGCTCAGTGGTAGAAAATCCTGATTTATCCTATGCTAGGCCTGGGCCTTGGTCTAGCCTAGAGATAGGCATCTCCAGGCCTCGAGTGCCGGTGTCCTGCAGGTTTTAGATGTGTCCTTGATCCAACACAGCTGATCCAAATTGCTAAATGACCTCCTCAACATGTCTTTAAGTTCTCCAGAGGCCTCGTAATGAACTAATCATTTGATTCAGGTGCGTTGACCCAGGGTGAGATCTAAAACCTGCAGGACACCGGCACTCGAGGCCTGGAGTTGCCCACCACTGGTCTAGCCTCTCAGGTATCTCAGTCATCCTGGTCATCGTAGTCTAAGGAGCTTGGAAAGAAAAGCAACTGGACTTCTTTAAGTTTCCTTGAAGACATTTCACCTCTCATCTGAGAAGCTTCTTTAGTTCTAAGAGCAATTGGTGGAGAGATTTTAAGCCCCATGAGAGTGTCCCATAAAGCTTGGGATCCCTTCCCAGATGCCTTAACACCTACTCACAACCTGGGCTATTTGACCTCAGTCAATTACATGATAGGGTGGGGCTAGGTTTCCCAATGGGTTCACCTGAAACATTGATTAGGGAAACCTTGGCTGATTGGGACCCACAACCCTTTTCACACCTTGGCTCGTGTGATTAAGTAGAGGATCAATAGGGGGCGCATGACCCTCTTGTGGACACTCCCATAGGGCTTAAATCTGGGACTCCATCAATTGCTCTTAGAACTGAAGAAGCTTCTCAGATGAGAGGTGAAACGACTTCAAGGAAACTTAAAGAAGTCCAGATGCTTTTCTTTCCAAGCTCCCTAAACCTTCTCTCCCTTTAAGGCCATCCTACCTTTTTTCTGATTGGCTATAACTTCCAAATAGAAGGTTTAAAGAGAAGGTGTGTGGGGCTTCTTGCCTCATAGCCATACCTGTGTCCCTGAGATGACCTCATTAGCGATATCTGCTGTTGCTGACATCATGCAGGGTCAAGACTAGAATCTGTCTGAAATGGAGCATTTGCAGCAGGCCCAAGCATGGGCTTTTGGATCCCATTACTGTTACAATTGACCTTATTTTCAGTAAGAGGGCCACATTCAGTGTGATGGGGCCATATTCAATATGAACATCAACCATTGTAATAATATAAATATGACAGAAGAGAAGGAAAGGAATATTTAGTCCTCCCTAACAGGAGCCTGTGCTGTGGTTGTTGCTGCGCCTCTAACACACCTGATCCAATTAAGAGCCACACATTTTCATCACAGAGTAATTGGATCAGGTGTGCGGATCTGAAGTGGTTGAGGAACACTGTGGTGTTGCTGACATGCTGAGAGCAACGCTGTGATCTGAATCAGATTTATGCTGTAATTCAGTATGCCTGGGCTGGAGGACATCCTTTCAAGTCTCTTTCCCAAGCACACTCCTCGCTCTTTTGTTTCCTTATGCCAACACTTTTCTTTCCACTCCTCCTCTTCCTCCTTCTCTGTGGGCTTCTTTTCTTTAGGATGATTTGTTTACCCACAATTCCCGTGGGTAATTAGCTCTGTGATAATAACTGGTGTTGGAAACAAACACACCCACTCACTGAGCAGTGCACACAAACAGACACACAAACACACGCGCATTGGGATGAAAAACAACTTTCTTGAGCTAAGTCGCATTAAGTCTCGTTACAAGGAGAGCAAATTCACGTTAAAGAAGGGGCAACAAATACGAGCAATGTGTCTCAGCATTTGGTAATTAATAAAACTGTACAATTTTTATGATGTTTGAACCGAATTAAATGACCGTAATGTTGGGTGTTAATCACTGCCATTAACTTACTTGGTGTCTCGATAATATAATATTATGATCATTTTGTGGTGGTTGATTCGATTTTACACCGGCAGCAATTAAATAGAGTTAGTGATTTTTTTTTTGTTATAATGAAAAACATGACACTAGGCTATTAAATTAAAAATAATAATAATAAAAACAACTTGATTAAGTAGACATTTAACGAGGACGTTTGGAAGCTTGTTTCCGCCACAGAAAAAAGTTGCCATCCATAACCTAAAATTCGGAGTAAGGTATTTAAAATTTTGAGTTAATCAGTCAAAATTTCGAGGTAGCAACTCGAAATTTTGAGTTAGCTCTTCCAATCAGGAATATCTGTGCAGGTATGTTAATTCCTTGTTATTGGAAGCATTAGATGCCAGCTGTCCAACAATTTGGCATCATTTGCTAGAAGGCATTCAAAGCTGAAGAACCTGGTGTTGATTAAGTCATGTTTGTTATACACTGGTAGCTCACTCATGCTGATGATACTACCTGATTTTGAGCATGCATGCATCTGTGCCATCTGCTTCTGGGTAACAAGGAAACAACCTGATTGGCAGAGCTCATTTGGAATTCAACTTATCAACTCAAAATTTCGAGTTGAGGATGTCATAAGAAAATGATAACCGGAATAAGGTGGGAAATTTTAACTTTTATCTGAAAAGGATCTTTGTGTGAATCATAATATCTTAGATCTTGGTACTGGCATTTACAACAACCACTAAGTGAAAATGAAAAGAGCAAAATAAGACAAGAGAGAAACACCCTTCAACCATGTTATCTGTGATGTCATTGCATAGTTTGTCCACAAGAGGGCACTCTGCAGCTTCCCTATTCACCACCTGTAATATGAATGCCAGAAACGCAACAAGAAGCTGATCTGAGCAGAGCTGGGCCGAGCGTTAATGAGTAAATACATAACAACACAAAACATACGGCAGAAAATTCTGGTTATGTTTTGTTTTTCTGAAAGAAAAAATATCGTCCGATATATCAGAATATCAGATTTTTAAATTCAGAAACATTGGAATCAGTCTTAAAAACCCTATATTTTTATATTTGGCTGTAATTTGTGTTTACATTCTCTAGTTAAATTAATTTCGATCGACGACAGAACGGTTTGGCTCGTCTCCATACTGATCCATCCCTCTTAACTTGCTTACTCAGTCTTTAGTCTTTTAGCCCACAGTCCAGGACAAGCAACTCATGAAGCCTGTGAGTCATGTAGCAGGTGCCACAGCCACAGGTCTGCACTCTTTGTCTTCTTTTAACCTGTGTTTGATTCGGCTCCCGTCAGCAGTACATGTTCCTCATTCTACCAAATCAATAGATTATAGGCTTTGGTAAAATGCAGTAATTACTTACAGTGGTGTATCGCTGCCCGTGTTTCTACTGGAAAGTTCCCAGTGGCCAGCAGTCAAGCTGTGGCAGCATTATGAGCTAGGTGCCAAGCTCTGTTATTAGTGCAGCCTTACGCTGAGCCAAGACTTTAGACTGCTTCTCTCTCTCTCTCGGTCTGATTTTGAATTCCTTATTTTTTAGGTCTTTAATGGATGAGGGACAAAGTGCTGCCTGTATCAATTTAGTCTGTTTTTGAGCAGCATGTTTAACATGTTAATGGGCTCTTCTCTCTCTGATTATGGCTGGCCTGAAAAGCGGCGTCTGTTCAGTCTAGCATGCGTGTGTGTGCGTGCTATTCAAAAAAGATAACAGTGTGCATGCATGTGTGCAGTGTGTGTGTGTGTGTGTGTGCGCTTTCTCTAAATCTCTGCAGAGCGCAGAGAAATGACAGCGTTAAAAAAAAAAAGGAGAGCGATGGGAGAAATACAAAGATAAGAAAAGGGAGCGAGAGTAAAAGAGAGAGAATCCCCTGCTGTTTTTCCAATCAGGAGGCGTCGTCCTCCTCACTTGGTGATTTATTCTCTCTCCCCTCTTCTTCATGTCCCAATTTCCAACCTCCCCTCCACCCCACCCCACCCTTCCATTCATTCTTTCTCCCTGTCTTTCTTTCTGCGGGCAGCCCGTGAACATAGCTGTTTAGAAATGACGACAGAAGCACGTTCGGGGCGGGCCGCGCTGTTAACATGACTCACCTGTAAGGCTGTGAGATTTTCACATGAAGTCTTTCTTCTACTTCACTTCTTTTCTTTTTTTGTCTTCTGAAATCATACTGGACCAAATATTGCTGCTGCAGACCATCAGACGTCAAAGATCTTTTATTTTAAAAGCAGCATTAAATGATGTATGACCTTACTGACCGACATTAATAAGTGTCTGGCACCGCTCCTTGCGCGCCCCGCCAAAGATCACCCTACTTAACAAATGAATAATTAATACAGGGTGCAGGTCAAGACTACATATATATATTATTAAGTTGGTGTTTTGCAAGAATCACAAATAGTCATCTCTGCGGAGATGCTCTTTATTTGAAAGGAAGCCATCTGATTTGCTGCGCGGGGTTTGTGTGCTGAAGGGGTGTCACTGAGATTGCCAATAAATAGAGCATTCATTCATTATAATCTGCCTTGTTTCGTCACCAGCCAATCATGTAGTCACATTTCACATCCCAGCAAGCCCTCCTGCACCTCCCTCCATTCATCCCCTAGAGCCACAAGTGTGTGTTTTGCATTGGCGGCATCTCCCGGCCGTACCTTTAAAACCATATCACTTTAAATGTCTTCCTATGTTAGCGTGAGTGGATGTTGCAGAGCACCAAATGCATCATATTGTTACTGTGTTAAATTACCAATGCAAGTGTTTCTCTCTCGCTAGTGCAGCTCTCCCCTCAGACACACACAGACATACACCCACCCACCCGCTGACCCCTCCCTCTCAGCGCTGGTTGGTTGCCACGGCTACCGTGTCGCCACTCTTCCTCATGTTGCTATGAGACTCGGACCGACAGACCTGAGCTGAATGACAATGTGTCTGTGGCTCTGGCAAGAGGCCCACAACAACCAATAAGAGACAGTCTAGACAAACACTTCCTAATCTGGGGTCTGGGGACCTCCGGGGTGATTGTTTGGGTTTGCAGGAGCCTTTGCAGCCAAACGAGCTGCAGTTTATTAACGCTTTAGTATTATTTTTATTAAATTATTACTCTAGCAACATTTTGTAAATTATTGCGTGATTGATATCTGTGCTTGATTAAGACAGGAGTGCGCTTGTTGAACGAGGAGGAATCAAAATGAATGCTTGGATTAAAATTTGACAGTAAAACAGAGGTAGTTAGAGCTATCGTAGTCAATATATATCAATATATAGTCTACGACAGTGGGCTGCTGACCATGAAAAAAGCTCCTCACATAATCAGAAGAATTTCACCAAAGCTTTTCAGCCTCCTTTAGCTCACTGTTTTGGTTTTTAGACCCCCAGTCACTCCATTTCCAGCCACACAGACACAAGTCATCTCCCTGTCTCGGTATGTATATTAATATGCAATCTTGGTTTTCTAATCATCTCTCATGCTTTGATATAATGACTGAAAATCACTCTAATTTCCCCACAAGGGCTATCGAAGTTTAATCTTATTCACAGAGTAAAAAGACATAACAGATAAAGTGAAAACCGTTTTGGGAGCTTCTTCTTTGCTTCTTCCGCATTTGAACCTCAGAACTATAGAAACTCCCAACCATTATTCAATTAACTGATCGGCTTTAAAAAACAGCAGATTAAAGAACAGCCGTCGAGTTATTCTATTAATTTATCACGAGAAAATGCAAAATGTTCTCCCATTCCTGTTAACCCTACAGTTTTAATCAAAAATGGACTGATAATGAGATTAATCATTAAGTGCAGCCCTAAGGGGAAAGCGCGCTCTCCATAAATGATTTCATGCTGGTTTGGTTTGATATTACTTTTATTTCTACCCCAAACATAGATTTGATTTGCCAAAGGCGAGTCGTTCCACCGTCATATACATGATTTTACAAACTAACAAACTACATAATACAACAAAGAAGAAAAGTACTTGTGTTGCTAATCCTCTAATAAAGCAAAAATAAGGGAATGAAGAAATAAATGCAAGAAACATATTGCTTTTATATCAGCTATGATATCAAAATCAGTTCTGTAGTATGTACAGGACATACACAGTGGTTTCAAAGTCCAGGTTAAAACAGAGAGCTATGAGATTATGGGTAAAGAAAAAAGAAATATCAAGAATATGCATTTCACAGGATATATGATCCCTTTAAAGCCTGAGCCAAGAGATAATCGCCTGAAAATTCATATTTTCTGAAAATGGAGTTTTTATTGAGCCTTCTGACAAATTCAGAAAGCTAAATAAATAAATATTAATTTGCATGTATGAGTTTTAATTAATGAGGTTCATAAATGTTATGTTATTGTGATAAACATGTTAGAATATCAAGTAAAAGATCCGAGTAGAAATTATACATCACTAAAATTGTTGTATCTGAAGTACCATTGTTACCAGTGCTTATTTGTTATGGTGCATTAATTTTGTGATGGCTAAATGTTCAAATACAGTGGGATGAAGACTTTAAAAAGGCAAATCTTTTATGTGTGGCTTTTTTCCTGCCTGGTTTAAATGGGAGTAAAAGAAACTGTTATTTGAAGGACTGATGTAATTTCAGAGTTGATAACAAATATATATATGAAGCACTTTGGTTCAACAAGCTGAGCCTCCTGATATGTCATCTGCAATTATTCTATGAGTCTCTTTAGTGCTTTTGTCATGCCTCCGTCCATTCACCCCCAATAGGTAACAGCAGATGGCCCCGCCCCTCCCTGAGCCTGGTTCTGCCGGAGGTTTGTAACTGTGAAAAAGGGAGTTTGTCCTTCCCACTGTTGCCAAGTGTTTGCTCATAGGGGTCATCTGATGGTTGGGTTTTTCTCTGTATTATTGTACCTTGCAATATAAAGCGTCTTGAGGCGATTGTTGTTGTGATTTGGTGCTATAAAAATAAAACGGAATTGAATTGAGTCTGAAAACCCCCAGAAAAGAGTAACGTTTTATCCCAGCCTGGCTTTTATTCGTACTCGGCAGCGCAAGCGCACACCGGGGAGAGACAATTTTTCTCCCCGTAAGAATAACACCTTGTCTCTATGCTGAAATATGCTCCGCTGGAGGCGCCCGCATCCATGGAAAAGAGTTTTGACACATAACAGCAGAGCTGATGTGGGTGGGGAGGTGAGATCTTTGGGGCTTTGTGTTTAGTTTGCTGTCGGTGCACATAGCCAGAGCGTCAGGGGAGAACGAGAATGACACAGGTTAGAGCAGTACATCATTCAGGCGGTGCTGTGCTTCTGCTCTTTGTCTGCGGCTGGTCAATATCGGGTTTTTCTTTCTTTGGTTGTTCCTTTTTTTTCCTACAGAATCTGTTGCAAGAAAATAACGCCAGATCAAGCATAAGCAGTGAGTCGAAAAGGGACAATTTGTGAGGAAGTGAGACTTTACAGATAATAAACTTTATTAAAGTCTCACGCAGACAGTAGCAGCCAATATACAGTGCAAAGTAGTATCTATACATAAAGCACACATAATAGAAAACCGTATTAAGCTTGAAATGAGAGAACAAGACAGTTAAACCATAGAAATGCAGGCAGTTTAACATTTATTGCAATTTTATTGGAATTTACTGCTCTAAAGTTTTCACATTTGCCCACATTCACAACAATCTACACAGAGACATCTCGGTAGACTCTCATTAAAAACTTTTTCTTTTTCCCTTTTAAACCGAAAGCAAATATAACACCACTGTAAATTAAGTTATCTGTAACAGTGATGCACACATACACTGTGTGTGCAGCTATTTCATCAGTTCGTTTATTTTATTCTGATACCATTTCAGTTCAGAATTTGGTTTAATAGTGTAGAAAACATAAATATTTCATGAGTTCAGCACTGCGAAAGAAAACGTGGCTCACAAACTGTGGTAAAGTAATGTGATCGATATTTTCTTATGTCTCTGTCTCCCTCAGGAACTGTTCACGGCGGAGTGCAAGTTTAAGGAGTCGGTGTTCGAGAACTACTATGTGATCTACAGCTCGATGCTCTACAGGCAGAAAGAGTCGGGTCGGGCCTGGTTTCTTGGCCTCAATAAAGAGGGACAGGTCATGAAGGGCAACAGGGTCAAAAAGACCAAACCAGCTGCACATTTCCTGCCTAAACCCATAGAAGGTGACAAACTGGGCTTTTTGTTTTCACCTTATATATGTATGCATAGACATATATCCTCTGTCTCTCTTCACGCTGGCCTTCTGCTTTTCCTTTGCTCCTCCCCTGCAGTTGCGATGTACCGAGAGCCTTCGTTACACGATGTAGGAGAGGCAGTTCCTAAACTGGTCGGGTGCCCGCCATCCAAAAGCACAACCACTGAACCGGTAGTCATGAATGGCGGCAAACCAGTCAACAAACCCGACAAGGAGGGGACATAACCCCGCTCCCTGTTTTCACCTCGCCTGGCTGACGGGAGGCCAGGAGAAGCCACAAACTCGCCCCCACCCCCACTGCTGCGCTCTCCAAAAAAACAAAAACTGCAACAAAAAAGGTAACAAAACGAACAACAGTGGGACCACACGTCCAGCCTCACCAGGGGGGCCCGTAGAGACCACGCTGCAGTTGACGGCGGGGGGAAAAGGGGAGAAGGAAGACAGTAAAGTCAGGCTGATGTCTGACTGATATTTCTGAACGAGGACAGTAGCATGTCCTCATCATATGGCAGAAAGCAGGACTCAAAATCGAAACAAAACAAACAGAAATCAGAAAAACATGACGTCCTCGCCGGTATTTTTCTGTGACAATCTGTAAGAATGAGGCTGTCGTCCCCCCCGCACCCTCTGTTTCCTTTTCTGTTTTTTCCTTTGCCTGGTTCGCTCGCTTGCTGGTGGCCACAGACACACATGCACGCAGCGCAGCCTCCCCACAGAAATCGACCGCGCGTTCCGGTTCGATCTTTGAGTAAATAAGGAACAGATTAAAAGCATCAGCAAACATTGGGCGAAGAGAACACCTTAAACCAAACACTGATGATTCAGAGGACGCTTAGTCATCGATCAATTAAGATTTGGCACAGGACATTCTGTACTAAGCACACGGGGACATGTGCTTGGAAATTGCCGAATGCACTAAATACAAGGTAAACGCACCGGTTCACCTGTCCCTACTTTTGATCACATAATAAAGAGAGACTTGTCATGTGTGACCACATAGCTTAAAGCATGTTTGACTTCTCAGTATTCTTTTACTATCTGTTTCTCAGTTATTATTCTAAACAAACAAAGCACTAGTGATTTTTGAGTTACACTGCTGTACAGACGTAAATCGGATTTGAGTTTCTACCTCTGTGTCTTACCCCCCCGCCCCTTTCTTTTGTTTTGGTTCCTTTACAAATGCTATGATTTCCACATCGCTGACATAAGTGCAGCTCAGGAGAGGAGGAGGAGGTCGGCTGATAAATGAAGAGTTTAGGCATCGAGTTGCTCAAATCAGCATGTAGCTGAGTATTGAAAGGAGAACGATTTACACAAATTCCTTGTTTGTAGCAGAACAGAGAGTATTGGAGGCATGCTGGTGTCTAAGCAGCATGGTAGCAGTCAGTGTTTACATAGAGTAGCAGATATTCTAGACTGGTCGGATGGCGCTTTAAGCCTGGTAGAACTTTTAGTTTTATTTGATTTTTCAATTGCCTTCCCATGTACTTGAAAACAAAAGCAGGAATTAGGAATACTGAACAGGGTAACTGATGTTAAAGCCACTGTGTGTAGACTTGAACTTGAACATCTCTCGCTTGACTACCCCAGTGTGTCGGAACCAAGGCCAGGTCTAGATCGGGAAGTGGTGCCAAAAGCCAGTAAAAAATATGGATGTAGCTTCTGGGTCTGAAAAACAAAGCAAACGCAGAAGTGCCTTAGAAACCTGTACTCTTTTTAATGGCCAGCAGGGGGCAACTCGTCTGGTTGCAAAACGACTTCTAGCTGTATAGAAATCTACGGGAAAACAGGCCTTGGCTTTCTTGGTCTGTGACCCCTGTAAACACTTACCTGATGACTTTATGTGCTTTCAGGTCACGCTGAATAAAACACCATTTTCCATTTTGTCAATTATGGTCATTTTTAGAGTTAGGATGATTACCCTGGTCAGCTCATTGGCTAACAGCTGGTGATTGCCAAGTCACTAGCCAGTGAGCAACTGATCCAGTAAACAACAGCCAGATCTGCGCCTTGTTGTCACCAGGACGCAGTGATGGTAAAAACATTCAGCTTGAGGCTTTAAAGCAAGACTTTACTGAGCACTGGGGGACGTAACAGTGGCTAAGTCCGTCTTTTATACTGGCTTTGGTATTGCCAAGGGTCTTTTGCATTAGTCGAACATTTAGATTCTTCCAAGAATTTAACAAAAAATGCACTGTGAAGTTGGTTCAATGAAAAAAATTGCTAAACACAAATTATAAACAATGATACAAGTGTACTATCAGCTAAGTATACTGCAAGGGTCCGCTTAAGTCCAAGTGACAGACTTGGAAGGGCGAATATGAGGCTCTGCGTTATAATGAACTCGTTCAGGGTTTTCACAGGTCTTCGTGTCTTTATTATCAGTTTTCATTGTGAGTTTAAAAAAATAACCTAAACTGTAGGATTATAACAGTGAGTCAGTAAACAAATTATTAATTATTAAACACATTTTAAAACCTCTCAACTCACACAAACAAATCAGCCACTTCAGTTTTAGTCATAATAGCATTAGCGGGTCCTCTTCAGTGTGCCAGCTTTAGTTTCATAACAGATTGTGTCTGGTCCAAGTACAAGGACTTCAAGGTTGCAAAAGGTCCAGTCATCATAAAATAAAAATTCTTGTTATAAAAAAAATGGCCCTGAAATTCATATTAGTCACTAGTTACCTCTGCCTCAATGTTTAAGTGCCATTGTAGCTGAGTCCAGAAGTTTAGTGGTTTTTAAACATCAAGAGCCACAAAATAACTCTGTGCTGTGTGATGAATGGGCTCGGAAAGAAGATGATGTTTGTGAAATGTCGGGCCGACAGTAATTACACGAACGAAGCTAAAATGAGGCACTTATAATTAAAAGTAAGAAAAAACCACTCAAGTAATTTAGCCTACGATATGTTTTATAAGGCTTATAGTGTAATCTTTGTAATGTAAACTCGTTATCCGAGAGCTAACAGATTCCAAATAAATGTGGTGGAATAAGGAGAAGAAGATTTTTCTCTGTAATGTTTAAAGTGGGCGTGTTAAGGTTATTTCCAGCTTTATTTTTTTTAGCTTTACATGAAATACTGTTCAAAATAATGCTTATTTGCTGCCCTTTAGCCAGTTGTTTTAGCTCCTCCTTTAAGCCAACTTCCTTCTGATTGGCTGCCCCTTGTTTACTGGTTCCAGAGCTGTGCGCCTGAGTTTTTGACTGCGTACACTAACTTCTTTATTTGAAGCTCCGACCATGTTCGTTGTGAACATACTCCACTGTAACAGCATTTGTATATAACAGATTAGAAGAGAAAGCATGATCGGTTCCCTTTAAGTCTATTAAAATATGCAGCATGTGTTTACCTGCCACCTCTGGTTGCAGATCTGTGTGTCAACGCTGGATGTGTGAAGATCCGAGCAAACTGCCTATCAGCGCTGCATAATCAGGCAGGAGAAATGTTTGCTTTTGGCTGTTTCATTTACACACAGTGGCTTTAAATCAGCCTGCGCAATGGCCTTCAGAAATCTGTGTAGTTTACTTAAAGTGTGGGAAAAAAGGTAGTTTCTTCAGAACACAATAAAAAAAACCCCACCAAACAGCATGCATCAATCCCAGCGTTGAATAAAGCGGTTGTAAAAATCGAAGCACTCGAGAACGACAGTACAAGGTAGAAAATCAAAGAGATCAAACCAAATAGATTCCCCCCGCTTCGCCCTCTCACTGTGACTGTCAACATGGCGCCAGTCTGTTCTGGGCCTGAATCCTGTTCAGGCTGCCAGCCTTTCTGTTTACTCGTCTTTCTTGTGACGGCAACACTAGATGCCAATTAACTCCTCGAGAAGTTACACTAAGTAGTTGGTGACATCGCTGAGATCCAACACTTCAAATTAGCGTTCAGTGACAATGAGGCATGCAAATGAATATCTTCTGCGAGGCTCAGGATTGCAGTGCGTCTGCTTTTAATCGATGAAAACAGACACTGTGCATCTCTCTCCCTGTTGCGTTGAGTCCCAGTTTTTTGGGGGGGAACAAGCGCTTTGCACGTTAATCACGCGACTGAACCACTGTTCAGCAGCCTGCCGACACGAACCAAGCCTAATACCTACATCAAACGAGCGCTGGCCCCGAATCTGCGGCCTCAGCAACAGGTATGTGTCGCCATAGCGGACGAAACGCAGAGCTGGTGTAAAAGTCGTCTCGCTGCATTGTGCAGAAGATCCCCTCTGTGACTGAAGAGACTGTGAAAAACACTAGACAGCTCACAGTGTTTCTAATTTTCAGATTTTTTTTTTCCTCACATACGCCACGTTTTTTCTCTCCTTCCCTGATCTCATTAGCTGTTGCCTTCATGTTCCAGTATGTGTGGCTGACCAGCGTTACATAAACTTATCCAGTCTATGTGGTGATGCAGGTGTAATTTCCCAGCCCTTAAATGCTGTTTTGAAAGAAAAACATTAGTTAAAAAAAAAAGAAGTCTTATTGAGCCAAATGAAAAAAGAGAGAGATGTTTCTTTGTCATGTCGTGTTTTAAACTGTAATCTTGATACTGAAAATCTGCAAGTACACGTGCAGGTTATGAGGTAAAAATATATATACATATATATATATATAGCTAGCTAAATGAGTGCCTCTCATTCATCTCCAGCTAAGAGAGCTGTGAGCTTGCAGGGCGGCTGTAGATTTGTGTTAAACCCTCAGCCTTCCTGGAATTCGCCAAGGTTTACTGAAGATTTCCCCAAATTCTCAGAGTGGTTTGACTCCAGCTCTGCTCTGCCTGACGTTACTTTGCATATTGTTGATAAGGAAGACGTCTTTGACTGGTGTTGTGCTCGTCTCACATCGAAGAAACGTGGATGTATCGTTTATTGACTACTCGTCGTGTCGCACTAGGGGTTAGTAAAAAAAAAAGGTTTAAAAAAAGAATAAAAATAAAAATAAACCCTGACAATCAGGTCTGTGAACTCCCTTTTTTATTTCTTAATGTGTCCAGTGTTGCCTGTGTCAAAGCAGAACCTTTTTAATGGCGCTATAGAGGACGATGTTTTTGTACTTAACAACCATTAGGAGATACAACTGGTAACAAGGCTCCAGGACAGCAGCTGCTTTTCATTGAATTATTGTCAAGCGACTAATTTGCGCTTTGCTGCTGGCAGAGGGGAAAAAGATCGACTTAGAGAGGGAACCGAACCTTCCTCTATTCAGAGAGCTTGTTAGGTTACCAGCAGGGGTCCCGTCCTGTGAAAGCAGCTATTAAAGATCTACGGGACATGCTCAAGAATTAATGATGGCTGAGGCCACCAAAAAATGGCCCGGTTTCCTGGCTACTGACCAAATATAAAGCTTCAATAGTGTTTCCAGGCTGGTAATCACAGCTCCTGGTTCAAACAACGGAGGCACAATTACTGTCAGCTTCTCAGTGAGAGATTCCTCTCCACCGGGTGGGTAGCTGTGTAGCGGGGCTACAGTCACGAAACGTCTCAGCACAGGAAGAGAGTATCTGATTTAATTAGAAGCGAGCAATCGCGACAGCCCGGGTCATTTTTAATTTCCACGTACCAGTACCGCTCGTGTTCTTGTGGCAGGTACACATGTAGCCATCTTACTTTGTCCTCTGTGAACTGTAGCTTCTGGAAAAAAACAAAACAAGACGAGACATAGCAGGGCAAAAAAGAAAAAAATGCTTTTGTGACTCGACCACTGCGGTGCAGGTGCACTTTAGAGACACAGGAACATGTAATGGCTAGCACTGTACTCCTGATGTAGCCTGTCTCCCTCAGGTTTCTTTTTTTCTGTTCTACTTTATTCCTCTTACAAAAGACTGCCTTATTACATCTGAATCTGCAACGAGACAGTAAACGCGCTCTCCTCCCAGCTGTTTCTTTCTCTGAACACTCTCATCCCACACACGCAGCAGATAGTCACTCCTCATCCTATTTTACTTTTCAATTATCCTTTGATCCCCAATCTTCTGTTCACTGTAACTATGCTAGCTTTCGCTCTCTGCTCGTCTTGTAATCATGCAGCCAGAGAACTTATCCCTCCACAACCACCCCCCCCAATTCCTGGTCCTCCTCCACCCTCCCCAGTCTTTCTCGCTCTCTCTGTTTGGACAGTTTCTCCACCTGTTGCATGGTTTTCAAAAGAGGAACGACGACGGGGGCTAATGCATGTGGTTATGTAGGAAATGTGCTCTCAAAACAAAACAAACATTTACAGCGTAGCACCGGTGAAGCATTGCCTCTGGCTCATCTCTGCCGTCGGTTAGCACTGGTCATTTATTAAGTATTATAGGATCAGTTTCCAGTGGCATCAGAGACGACTCACAAAGAAATATAGTTTTTTTTTTAAAACACTATCCATCATTGCAATTTCGCTAATATTGTTACACTAATGCAAGTCTTAGTCTTAATACTTTAAGCAGGCCATCAATATTTAATTCAATGCCTGAGAGTAAGAAACGTTACAGTTGTGACATGAAAATAAGATTGTTGAATGAGTGTCTTTGCTTTTAATAGCGATGGCAGATTAGAGATTAGGTTGTTTTAGTTAAACTGTTCCCCCTATTCCTAAAACACAGTAATCTTCTGTGACTCGAAAATAGCAAAGCCAGAATTGACTCAGAAGATTTTCTTCCTCACTCAGTGGCTGGATTGTGGTGTGTGAGTATACTCAGAAGCCAGGCTCTAAAAAAAACACCTTTCTTAGTCAGAATATATCATCTTTATGTTACCTGGCACCCAGCTGGTGCTGCTTTTTCTTAAGTCACAAAGACAACAGCTTTTCGTGCAGTTAGTTATTTTCTTTTTACTTTTTTAAATCAAATAAAACATATTTTATGAGCCAATTAGTGACTAAACTACCCAGGCTTTTCCCACTGATAGCCTTGAAACAGCAAGAGCGTGTATATACATTTATGTTTGCTTTCAAAAGGAGATTCTTACTAAGTTGAACAGCTGTAACTCACATAAAAGCAAAGTTAAGATGAAGAATAACAAAACCACAGCCGGTTGTATCTCCCCAGTGCAAGCCATGCAGGCTATGAGCCAAAAGCAAAGTGCAGCTCGTGCTAACTTTAAAGGAGATTCCTCTGTCTGTCAGTAAATGTACAGTTACCTTTACATATATAAATATATATATATATGTATAAATATATCTTATGCAAACAGAGTTTGTCTGCACTGTACAGTTTGTGTCCAATCCATTGTATACACAATGAAAACAAAGATATTGAATAAAGGATTTATAGAAAGGAAGCGTGACTGGGCTGATTCATTGATTGATTTTAAATGCTTTGATTGATTTCTCACATTTTAGTCCACTGTGTTTGCATTCATTTATAAAAGCCCCTTAATAGTGGGGAGGGATCGATACACCACCACTGCGATATTTTTTTAGAATGGCAATATTGTATGAATACGGGGGACACCAATTATCTGTATTTTTATTTAATAAATTAAAAATACTACAAACAAGAGGGCTCCACCATCCTCAGGTAACGTAAACCATCAAACGCTGGAAACACTTAGCTTGACAAAACAGTCTGCTAATTCAGCACAAGAGTATAAACAGGACGGCAATCTCTACAAATAAATAAACCAGTGGTCATTGTAATTAATATGTTCACATTCTACAACCAATTGCAACTCATTTGGACTACATGGTTGCCTGGAGCTTGAGGGTGTTGCACACTCATGACCACTTTTGATCACAAGGCGATTGCACAGGTCGCCTAAAATGAGGCAACCTTTCTGCAACCAGTTGCAGTCTGACTTGGGCTGACTGCAATCGCTCGCAAAGAGTTTTTCAAATGTCTATTTTATAAATGCAGACAGATTGCCAACATGTTGCCATCAGTCTGAATGAACCCTTGTCTATGAACACAACTCGAGGGGACTCGACTCAACTGTTTGTATTCTGGTGTGAAATGGGAAGGTTGCTGAGTGCAAATGTAATAGTTAAATGTGAATTTCTGTGTGTGGAGACAGCAACAGATATGTGGGTTTTGAGTTAATTGCTGAATTATCAGAAACAGATTGCATGTAATTGCCAACTTGACACATTCAATCACAGACTGACTGTGTTATGGCAACATTTACAGCAGGTTTTACTAACAATCTCATTTTTCAGCCAAAAAATAAGTGAAGTGAGATAACGTTCTTATTGGATAAAACAGATATTGGTGAAGTTTACCTTTGGGGACATTTTTTGTAGGCGATAGATCACAGTATATGTTACTGCAACACACAGGATATAAAATTGCAGTAATATTTTATTGTGACTGTCTGATGATTCCCACCTTCATCTAGAAGAAGGTGAAAATACAAAAGCCTGTTTTACATCATGTCTGAACTAAAATTCTCCTGCAAAACTGCCTGTTTCACTTTTTTTTTTTATTATAAACACTCTCTGGTGCTCAGCCTGATGCAAATGCTTCAGATGCATTGCTTTCAGACCAGAAAACACTGGCTCATTCAAAACACAGCGATTCGGAGGTGTGGGACCGGCCTAGACGTCAGTATGTGTGAATACTTTTGAGTCATCGTCATGAAAGTAAGATGTGGACTACGCAGACATCGCAGAACACCTGCCGCCACCTCGATTCTGTTGTTGTTCCCCGAATTTCATTAAGCTGTGATCAGTAAATGTCAGAAGAAGCGTTTTTTCTTCTTTACGCAAACCAGTCTTGGATTTATTTTTTTTTTGAGAAATTGCTACAAACCTATAATTAATTAACTGACCTCAAACAAATAAACCCAGAGCCTTGGGGGCTACTTGCTTCCTGGCTGCCAGATCAGCCTTGGAGACAGATACACACACACACAGAATTACCATCACTCAGTTTCTACAATGTAGACGTTAATGGAAGTACCACTGAAGTGCTCCACTGTCAGACAGATAGCTGGAAAGACAGATAGACACAGACAGATACTGCAGGTTGACAGATATTACACACACACACACACACACACACACACACACTGCATCAGCTGCCTTCTCTAAATAGCAGATGAACAAGCAAATACTGTAATTAAGTGGATATAATTATAATTTGCATATGTAAATGTAATGTAAATGAAGTGTTCTCTGAAGAATAACACAGTGCATAATTAGCGGGTTAGTTCTCCAGCTTTAACTATAGCATTAAAAAACTGCAACTTCAGCTCTCCTTCAAGCTGAAACTCGTTCTAATTCCACGCAAGTTTGTTTTTAGAACTATGATTAAGACTCTGGACTTAACTATATTTCTTCCATCACACCATAGTTATTTATTATTATTTTTTAGGCATTTTGTTGCACTATCTGGAATATTCTCATGTGCGCAGTGCCATTGAGGCTTTCTTTCGTGGTGAAATCAGAGGCCCCCTGCATAAATTTAGGCTTTAACTTCCGTGCTTTCATGGTACCGCACTGTGCAATTCATCACTCTGCAGATAAATTCAATTAGACTAGTTAAATATGAGCAAAGCGATAGTAAGATCAGATTTAGCTGCTCGTTTGGATTTCTTCCATCTTCATGTATCTGTAAGCGTGGACCTCAGCATGGAGCGTTTTATCTTGTGAGGACGAGATAACATATCCTGCTTTATTGATATTACCTTACCTGGAGGACGTGTCGTCTGCATTCTGGAAACATCGATCTTCCTCTTTTTTGCGTTTATCGTGGATGAAGTTGATGATGAGGCCTAGATGTATATAAACAAGGGTTTTGATCATTATACACTTCAGTTTATTTATGAAGCTCGTGCTTGTTTTTAAGCGTTAGTTCTGAAAATATTAAGTGACAACAATGTGGAAAAAAGCCAACAAAGAACCCGCCAAACACTACGATTCCATCCATCCATCCGCTTATCCTTTTCAGGATCGCGGGGGGCGCTGGAGCCTATCCCAGCTGTCATAGGGCGAGAGGCAGGGTACACCCTGGAAAGGTCGCCAGTTTGTCACAGGGCTAACACACAGGGACAGACAACCATTCAACTCACATTCACTCACACATTCACACCTAGTGGCAATTTAGATTATCCAATTAACCTATCCCCACTAACTGCATGTCTTTGGACGGTGGGAGGAAGCCGGAGCACCCGTTTAGGGAACCCACGCAGACACGGGGAGAACATGCAAACTCCACACAGAAAGTCTGATGAACTCAGGACCTTCTTGCTGTGCGGCAACAGTGCTAACCACCGTGCCACCGTGCTACGATTCCTTGGATGGCCATTTAGGTTCCCACAGCCTCCCATGCTAAAATTCCCAACTCTGAAGCAGCAACAAAGATGTTTGCAGACTGGTAGGAAAATAGAGTTTGGCCCCTGTAGCTAATTTCCCCTTTAATGAAAAATATCTATAAACTTCCTTGTGACTATTTAAAGTGGTCTTGATGTTATCATAGCAGATTATCTGATTATCTGAAAGTGGTGAAAAAAGAAAGCTATCTGGCACTTCTGTTGATCCATCTATTGTGAAATCTTCCACTGTGACTATCGGAACTGGTTCTAGGAATAGTAAGCGAAATTACACAAGAACTGCAATCAGTGGCAACAGGCCTGATGGAGCGATGAATCCAAATTGAAAGGTTTTGGTTAAAATTGTCTTCAATATGTACATAATATCACAACAGTGTCTACAGCAATCTCTAAAGCATGGTTTGTGCTGCATTTCAGCCTTTGGTGTTGGAGATCTTATCAAAGATCAAGAGATCAAAGGATCAAGCACCAGCTTATTTTGTCAGCATGACAATGATCCCAATCATGGATTGGCCTCCCCAGAGCCTGGACCTCAACATCACTGAAGCAGTGTGGGATCATGTTAAAAGGGAATAGAACAAAGGGCAGAAACATCCAAGGAAGAGCTTTGAATGTCCTTCAAGAAGCCCTAAGATTGTTTACAGATATGACAACCTCTGTTTTTGCCTTATATACTGTATTTCCACATATAGTTAGCCCTGGTTCCCATTTTTCTAGCAAAATATGAAGAAATGAGGGGCGTGTGAAGCATTTTACACAGAATTGTCTAGCCCCTTTAAATTGTATTAATACTTAGGTTAAAGGTTTGGTAACTGTGAATGATATGTATATAAAAGATGCTTAAATTTAAAAACTTTAGCACATGTTTAGACATATACAAATAAATAGCTGAATGGATAAATTATGAGTGGACCCAATAAATGTGTCTCGACCCAACCCTCATGAAATCACGCTGGCCACCAGCTAAAGTAAAACTCCATTATTCACAAAGCAAAATGGCAGAGCAGTAATCTCTTATTAAAAAGCAGCCAATTATAGCCAGAAAGCAAAATGGCATTTTGTTATCACATAACACGAAATGTTTCGATTTCCCGTCCTTTTTGATTAATTTCATTAAAACAGCATCGAGTTGGGATTTTCGGTCTCTTATCTGCCTGCCACGCACGCAAACACACCCCACACACGTGCAGGGATAGTATGCAGCAGAGTGTGTTTGAGGTGGCAATGAAAACTCACTTGAGAGCCTGTTTCTGTCTGCCTCATTATCATCAAAGACAACAGGCACTCCAGCACACACATACACAGACACACACACACACACACACACGCATACACACACACACACACACACACAGGCGTGCGTCATAGACGGTCTCCATTGCAATCATGGCCACTTGAAGCTGCAATGCCCCTCTCCGCTGCTGCTGCCTGTCACGTGAAAACCTTGCATCCCCTAAGCTGTCAACAACAGTGAAACTGACCAAAGGAGGGCAGCCCGGAGCTTTAACCCACAGTGTTTGTTTTCAGCTCCCCGGCACTGTTCTGCGGTAGGAATTTCCCGAGAACAGAGGAATGTGCGATCCATTAATTTCACTGAAATATGAAGTATGATGGAGCAACATTGTGAGGTTTTCACACAAGAGCCGCATTATATAATGACAATCTGCGGTTTCATTATATCCCCATGGCAACCAGGCTGCTGTCAGTCACTCTGAAAGGTTAAGATCAAACCCCCTACTCTTTTTATTGCCATTTGACTGATGTTGTTTTCTCTCCCTCTCTCTCTCCCTCTCCAGGCTCTCTTTAGATTATCCCAGGACACAAAAACATCCCAGTGAGGCCCAGGATGATGATCATAATATATAACACACTGCTACTCATGTGTATTATTATCCAGATTCTTCGTTATATTTGAAAACCCAGTTTTCATTGACAATCTAAGCCTCCTCTGACCGAAAGCATATAGATCAAAGTCTTCAGAGTGGCACCTGTCATACAGTTGCTGTCACTCACTCTTTGTCATCTCTTTGCCGCTCTTGCTCTTCCCAACTTCATTCCCCTTTTTTACCCATCTTTCTTCTCCTTCTCAGTCGCTGGTCCTCCCTCTCTCTCTTCTTCTTCATAATAAGAAAAGGAAAGGAAAAGTTGATTGAAGAAAGAGAAAGAGGAGAGGATGGAATAATTCATCTCTCAGGTGATAAGTGACATTTGATGGACACACACACACACACACACACACACACACACACACACACACACACACACACACACACACACACACACACACACACACACGGAGCAGGGTAGGGTAGCATCCAGCCAAGCAAGCATGCTGTCTGAATACTGATCAGCCAATCAGAGGCCATTTCTGCCGGGCACCAGAGATACTTGTTGGCAACCATGGCAACCGAGAAAGCATCATAGCTGAGAGGAAAAGAAGTGCAGCTGTGTGTGTGTGTGTGTGTGTGTGTGTGTGTGACAGTAACTAATGTTAAAATGATCACTTCCACATTGTTTGTTATGAAACTTTCAAAGTTTAAACAGAAGCGCACGTAAAAATAAATTTGAAGTTGCAAGTGTTGCATTTGGAGGAGAAATTTATTTTGAGCGAAGAAAAGGTAAATTTGAGTGAACAAAATTCATTGCTGCGTGCAAAAAATGTATTTCAGTGTTTGCTATTATCCACACACACACACACACACACACAATAGCAGCCCCTCTCGCTCAGTTTTTGCATTTGCGCTTGCTCACAATGTGTTGCTTGCGCTCTCAACATTTCTGACCGTGCCACAAAACCAGCCAATCACAGACTTGGATACAAAAAAATCTGATTGGCTGTTTTGGTCTCCAATCATCTCGAAATGACAAAATGCAGTATCCCAGAATCCATTTCGCCCAAAACTCAAACGAGGCAGTGGCGGAAATATTACTCTTTTTGGGTCACAAAATAAACTTTTAAGATATTTTCATGAGAGAATGGTGCTGTGTAAACGTCAAATATCTGCTCGATTTATCAAGACATCACATATTTGCATAAGTGCTCTAACGTTTTCAGAGATGCCTATTACCCACCAGCTGACTGGGTGGTCACTTGGGTTAAACATAATATCTAAGGCTGAACTGACAAAAAATCGGCCAACTGCACCACCAGGTATTATAGGAAAAACCATAAAGCCTTTGAACTAAAATAAACACTGTTGTGACAGTGATGTACACTTGTTGGTATATATGTATGATTTGTATCACCTTCATGTTTCCCTCTCACCACATATCCAAACTGATATCATGACCAGCAGCTTCTACAGCTGTCGCTCCAGGCATCTCCGAAAACGTTAGAGCAGTTATGCAAATATGTGATGTCTTGATAAATCGAGCAGATATTAGAAGTTTACACAGCACCATTCTCGCATGAAAATATCTTAAACGTTTATTTTGTGACCCAGAAAGAGTAATATTTCAAATCCGCCACTGCCTCGTTTGAGTTTTGGACGAAATGGATTCTGGGATATTGCATTTTGTCATTTTGAGCTGATTAGAGACCAAAACAGCCAATCAGATTTTTTTGCATCCAAGTCTGTGATTGGCTGGTTTTGTGGCACGGTCAGAAATGTTGAGAGCGCAAGCAACACATAGCAAGCGAGCACAAATGCAAAAACTGAGCGAGAGGGGCTGCTATTGTATGTGTGTGGGGATAATAGCAAACACTGAAATACATTTTTTGCACGCAGCAATGAATTTTGTTCACTCAAATTTAGCTTTTCTTCGCTCAAAATAAATTTCTCCTCAAAATGCAACACTTGCAACTGCAAATTTTTTTTACGTGCGCTCAAATTTTTTTTTACGTGCGCTCAGAATAGTGGCACAAAAATAACGCCATACAGCTCCTCCAGTCTCCTCCTCCCACTCTTTAGATGTGCACGGTTACTTGTCAGCATCAAGCATTACTGCAACCGGTGCACCAAGGGGCAACTTGTGCCTGTCTGTGCAACACCAGCCACCTCAGAATGTCAGTGTCTTACGCCCCGGGATGAGAACGCGCTGTTACAATTTTAAAAGAAGGCAGTACGTCAAAGTGTTTTCAGTTCACTCTTTCCCAGAGGCACGTGTGACAGCTAGAAGCGCTCAGTTTGCGCTCCAGAATATTTGGGTTTGCCGCCTTTAAAAACCAAGTTTGACATCCCCAATCCACTGAGACCTATTTAATTATTCAGCTGAATTTAAACCTAAAAATGATTTGAAGCACAATGAACTCATTTCTTTGGAAATGCTGCTGCAGCTTTCTCCTGAGGAAAACTTCAGACTTTATTTCCACGTGACATCACTGCTCTCTGTGATTTGGTGCACGTGATCAAACCTGTTGCTGACTTCAGTCTGGACAGGGGGTCACGCTTTGATGACTGCGAAACATCCCATTATCTGAGAGGCTCTGAAAGAGAGAAAAGAGAACAAAATTAAAGACAGAGAGAGCCTTTGTCTGGACTGCTTCGGCAATATTGTTCTCAACTGTCATGCAAATGAGGAGCAGTGGACTGAGGAAAACATTGGGGAAACGGGCAGAGTGGGAGGGAGAGAGTTATTGAAATTTATTATTCCATATGGAAGCACCATTGTTCATCATTAAAAGGTAGATGTAACCCTGGAATGGCTAACGTTTATCCTCACTTTCCCACAGCATACCTAACAATGAAACGCACAGTAAAATGAGTGCAATTAAAACATGGCACTTCCTTTATGTGTCCCCCAGTATTTTGCACATTTGGAGATTATTATAGCACAGAACCGCTTCATGCACAAACAGCCTTATTTACTCATCCAATCCCCAAGATTTAGGTTTCTCTGCACACCCCATCCATGCTGGCAGAAACACTCTCTCACACAGCAGTGAGTCACAGGGAGGTTTTCACAGTAATCACGTCCACTTCAAGCCAATGCATTACTTATCATCTCTGTTGTGCTGTGTCGTGTTTAGCTTTGACCACTGAACACTACCCACTATTTTACTGCCAAACAGACAAACCACAAGTATATTTACCTTGAGAATTTGGGGACACGAGCGGCGTCTTTCACCTGGCACTTGATCAGGATCAGCTTGGTCATGAACTGTATCCACTTTCAAAGGATGAACTGTAAGCCAGGTGGAAATTTGAAGGATTATTGAGTGGAATGTTATCCTTCCTTTAACCCTCAGTTGTAATATCCTCGGATTAACGTTTAACAAGTGTTTCCTTGAATCTTTTGGATTAGCCACAAAGCCCGAGTAGTCAGAGTCTGTCCTTACTACACGTATAAAAAGAACTGTGTTTAAATTTACCCGAAAAGAACATCCAACAATGTAGTTTTCTTTTTTCTTCAACTGATTGCTTTTTAGGTCAAAAGTGAACCAAATCTCTCACTACAAAAGCACCAGTACCCAGTTGGATTAACACTATTAATCTATAAAGGCATACATTTGCAATGACGGAATAAAGGTACTTCAGTGAAATGACCTAAAGAGTAGTGAAACTTGTAGTGAAACAAGCAGAGAATAATAAAGTCTGCAATCGCTGACTGTACTGAATAGAAGCTGTATTTTAAATGCTTATTAGTATTCATTTTTTTAAGAGGAAGACTGTTCTAGCTTTAGCTCCAAAGAGGTTCAGAGAAGATTAGAAGAAAAAGATTATTTAACCTATTCACGACTTATTAAGGTAGAATTACCTTAAATCTACATTTCTTCTAATGCCAGCAGGGGGCGACTCAGAACAAGTCCAATTGTATATGGGAAAACTGCCGTACTTGTTCATGGTCGACTCAATGATTGCATGGTGTCCAGGTTCTTTGGAATCCAAAACAAGCCCAAATAATTGCTGCTCCACCACCGTGTCTGACAGTTGTTTTGAGGTGTTTGTGCTGATATGCTGCTTAGTTTTCTCCAAACGCGTCACTGTGGATTATGGCCAAACACCTCAACTTTGATCTCATCTGTCCAAAGGACATTGTTCCAGAAGTCTTGAGTCTTTGCTCAGATGCAACTTCATAAGTCTAAGCTGTGTTCTTTTCAGAGAGAAGGGATTTTTTTTTCCAGCAACCCTTCGAAACAAGCCATACTTGTTCAGGCTTTTGTTATTTTCACTGCCATGAACTTTATCATTTAACATGCTAACTAAGGCCTGTAGAGTCTGAGATGTAGCTCTGACTGCAGGGTTTAGACCACTTTGTTGACAGATGACCTTGTGCTTTTAAGCTGTAATCGCCTACCCAACATTTTATTGCACAAGCAACAGGAAAACCCAGGGAAAATATTCCTTTAAACTCCTAAATTGTGGGAGCAAGCACCTGCTTTATGTTTGGATTTGTGCGAGTGGGGTTATTGGTAGTGATGTGTCGGTTGCGAACGAAACGGCTCTTAGATCCGGATCTTTGAAGTGAACGATGCGAGCCGGCTCCTTATTGGGAGCCGTGGGTTTTTTTCTTTCTCTCACCCTCTCTCTTGCACTTTTTTGCAGCTTCACTCCGCACGCGAGCCTTGCTGCTTAGTGCTGGGAAGAGGGGGGAGGGGTGGTAGTTACACTTGCAGTAGCACAGGAACAGAGCAGGAGGGAGAGAGAGAGAAAGCGAGCCAGGGACAACAACGTCACATTAGAAAGGTATAGTAATCATCCACAACTATTTTCAGTTGCAGATGATAAAGGATTCAGAAAGTTTATTCATGCAGACCCATATGACAGAGAATGTGCATCTTCTTTTTGTTTTCATATTTATATTTAATTGTGTTGTGGTTTGCAGTGTTTTGTGTTGTTTCACTTTACATTTGTTTAAAAGGAAAAAGCTGAAAATTTAAATAGTTAAAAGTTGAAATGTGAATAGTTGATTTTTGTATTATATGATTTATTTATTACATTTTATGTGGAGTGAAAAAAAAAAGTATATTTACGGTGGCCCCTAGAGACAACACACATACAAACTCCAAAGCACGTACAAAACACAACAGAAGTGCTCCAGGATGCTGGGCGCAGTGTTGAGTTGTTTTACCTAGTGGCTACACAAGCCAGCAAGTACCAATGACCGGATTTGGTGTGCGGTAGTAACAGGTAAATGTACATTTTTTTTAAATTATTTGAATATATATGAGTGCCTGTGTACAAATACACAAACAATACACATATGCTTTCAATTGTGTAATTTAAATGATCTAGGTAGCTCTGTTTTGGAAGTTCAGTTAATGCTAGAAATTTGTTTTGGAGTTTGTACGTGCTTTGTCTCAAGGGGCCAACGTATATATTTATATATGAACATTAGGGGTGGAGGAAAAAATCGATACTGTGTAGTATCGTAATATTTTGTTTGCTAATAATGTATCGATACAGGGACAGCAGAAATCTTGAAAATTTTGGCAGCAATAAACATGACAGTTTACTTATTTTAATTTAAGACATGTTTTATTTTAATTAAGTTTAAAACTTTTTTATTTAATGTAAAATTATATTTTCTTTTAATTTACTTTCAAATTCTTCAGTTGCTGAAGGGGCTGCATAGTTTTCATAAATTGCATAGTTCAGAATAGCTATAATTGTACCAGATGGTTGCATTTAGTTAAGTTGGACTAGACTGTAATACAAACCATTCAAGTTTGTCAACAATAAAACTGAAATGAGAGAAAGACTGAGTGTGAGACTTTGATATTAGATAAAATGAATATTGATAAAGTTTACCTTTATGTACAGAATCTGAATATCGCAAAATATTTTAAAAAATTGCAATAATATCATATCGTGCGTTAAGTATCATGATAATATCGTATCGTGGGATGTATGGTGATTCCCACCTCTAATAAACATATATAAATAAAACTACCGTTTTTTTTTGTTTGTTTGTTTGTTTACATTAATAATTCCTTTTGTGCATAGTTTTATATTGTTGTTAATAATAAATTAATTAAAGCAACAAAATAACCTAAAGAGCTGGTTGGGAGCCGAAAGAGCCGGCTCATTTTAGTGAGCCGAGCCGAAAGAGCCGGTTCTCTAAAAAGAGCTGGAAATCCCATCACTAGTTATTAGACAGACCGATGGGGGGGAGAATAGAGAAAGGGAGGAGTGGATTATTACAAGATTTTGAAGGGCACCTCGGCAGGTTTAATATTGAAGTTAGAAAGAAGCCTTCAATATCAGAATTCATAAATATTGCATTTCATTTCACTGTGATTTCCCTGGCTGGCTCTCATCAGACAAACACACACCAACATCCTATTATAATTTGAGATATTTAAATCTTCTATCATTGAGCTGCCTCATCAGCTCTTAACTCACTAATGTGACGCTCAAACAAATTCTAGTTGGAGTGCTTGGCTTTGTGGGGTCTTTAGCAAGTCTCAGTCAGGGGGCTTCCTAATTTAAAACATCTGGAATGTGTGTATATTCACAGTTATGTGTATGACCGATCCACTGCATTCATTTGCATTTCTTTCCTGGAGTTTATGAATATTCCATGCAGTAATATACAGCAATTTTGAAAAGATATATATGAGACATACAGAAAGCAGGCGTGAAAATGGAGCTGTTCCACCAGTACGAAGACCTCATTAAAAACATAGTTGACCTCTATGATAAAAATTATAGAAATATGCATATGGAAAGAGGTGCTCTCCATCTATTCATGTAAACATGGAGTGAATTTAATGTTTTTTTCTCTCTAAAAAACCAAAAACATAATTTTCAACAAGACTTGTAGTCAGCCTGGGGTGAGCAGTTAAGTGTGGTTGGAGGAGTGAGCACAGGGAAAACAAAGACAGCTCTATATATTCCCAGCAATGTTTTATTGCTATTGTTATTATTATTATTATTGATTTCTTTTTAAATTCATTTAGGAATAAAATGAATTTATCAATGGGCGGATGGTGTTTTTTCCCCATTAGTGAGCGCTAATAGAATTGCAGCAGCAGCTTATGTTAATAATCATTTACCAAACAATAACTCATGGATGCATGCCTCATGTGTTGCACTGGGAGATAAGAGATGTTGCAAATGTCATTTTGCATATGAAACGCCCTGCATCCAAGGTGCACATTAGAATAGGATGAGACGGGCGCCTCTGCCTTCTTTATGGCACGAACGACGTAACAATGTTTGCCGACATAAATCTGTTACAGTGGAACAAATGTAAAGCTGCGCCAGCTCAGACATGCTGTGGGTCACCTCCTTAATGCCCACTGACATCTCGAGGACTTCTTCAAAGTGCTGTCACACAAACAGTGGACAGCACCTCTTAATGAGTGCAGCAATTTGCAGCTTCTCGAGGATGAATTGGGGGTTTGTCTCCACTGTGGAACGATCACTGTGGGAATGGGCAAGAAGAGCAAGATGGTTCCAAGTGGAAAAAAAGAACCAACAACAGGTAAGTCAGCGTGATGGTTCATTCACAAAACAGCTGAGCTATAGCAGGTAGGAGCCATATCGAGCGCCTTTTTTTTCCTCCCCACATTTTTAGAGAGGGGCTTTTGAAGTCACAGCTCCGTGGATTGAGAGAAAGAGGGAAGGAGCACTTCCTTTGGAGATTTCTGAGAATAGGCCCACTTTATTTCTGTCTACCTCTTTACTTCTGCGTACAAGGGGAAAAATGGACTGAGGAGAGAGAGTCAGGCAGACAGAGAGATCAATGCCTGACTGCAGCACAAACAGCAAGAAAAATAAAGTGTTTTTCTTTGCTGTTAGGGAGCAGTAGGTGTGCGGGCTTGGTGACCTTGACAACCAGGAAGTGGAGCACAACATGATGCTTGTGTGTGTGTGTGTGTCACGGGCAGGGGAGGAGGTCAACATTTCCAAACGGTAAAATCAATAGTTCTTCACTTACAGACGCGCAACGTGTGTTTTCAAAATAAAAGCCGCTCGGCCCTACATTCGAGCAGCTACTTCAGGCACACAATAGGTAAGAAGCCTTTTAGGCGGATGAGTCAGATGGTTTTGTCAGCTGATGACGATGATGTGAGACACGTCGAACCTTCCAGCAATTTCACCCGTGGGTGCAGCCGCCACTCAACCATTTCAGCCCGTTCACAGCAGGTAATTGTCCAGATGTGTGCGGGGTTTGTTGTGTCAAAAAGTGGTCTTCTTCCAAACACTAATTTCCAATGTTTCCGTGTGTTTTTAATTTTTTATGTGCAATGTATTTACTTATATTGGTTAATATACTTTAGTGAACAGGATTTACGACGAGGTCATATATAAAAAATTTTAATGACCTGTTTTCCAAGTATCTTATCTTATCTTAGTATCTGTCTATTGTTGTATCTGCATTATAGCCAATCTGGTCCTCTTTGGCCACTTATAATTAACTTTACAGAACTATTGTTATATTTGTTACAATTTCAGCTAAAGTCTTGGCCAGATCACGCTTAAACTGAATAAATAAAGGATATCTAAAAGTCACTTTGCCAAAAACTAATTGTGGCATTCTTGTGACACGAATATTGTTTGTGGCTCAAGATGACTTGATATCATTCATGACGGATACATTTGACATATATTTCCCATATTACTTACTTACAGCAGTTTAAATACGGACAATAACTCAAGTTCAAGTTCAAATTTTATTCGCCACATGCAGTGGCAGGTTGCCCTGCAGTGGAATGAACCCGCCCCCGACCGTACACACACAACACAGACATCACATGGGGATACAAGTCAGAGAACGGTTGCATTACAGAAAAAACACTGAAATGTACACTACAATGGGAAAGTACAAGAAGAAAAAAAGAGACCTCTGCTCATGCTGGGCTATAGGAGGACAGCATGAGAACAGGAAACAAAAAAAAAAAACTCCTCCGCACAGAAAGCACATAAATGTCCACAGTGAAACATTATAGAGCACGTGACCAGCAACAGGGTTGGGTAGGGGATAAGGAGTAATCCCAGGCAACACAGCAGCCATCCTGCCACTGCGCCGACTCTCCAGGGCAGGCCCAACTTTGGCAAATACCGGAAATCAGTTTTTGGCACAGCTGTTATGCAATCAGGTAAAATCGTAGAAAAGGTGGGGAGGGGGAAATAAAGAACGTAACTTTGTTAAGCTGCTCTGGTTGACATTTTTTCCAACATTTTGCTCGGGCTGTTGTCAAAGCCATGAGATGATTTGGGGCTTTGGAAGAGGAGGCAATACATTAACAGGTACACTGATCACACTGTGTCTTCAAAACTGCCGGAAACACAGCATATAACAAATCACTGCCTCTCCAGCGGATAACACATGGAACCATTACGGAGACAGTCAGCAGCATTTATGGGCCTTTGTGTCGAACTGTATTACAAGAAAATCAACTTAACAGCACCTGCAATACTTTAGGATGATGGACTGCTGTTACGCATAATCATATCAGCCTAGGAATAAGACTGATGTTTAAAACTGTGAATATCTCTGGCTTAATACTTTGAATCCTTTAAAACCCTTAATGCTCTTGTTATTTATTTATTTTTATTAAATACTTTGTAATCTAAAGTGTTTTGGTCTTCAGTGAGTGTCACTCTGAGTCTGTACCTAATGCAGAAAAGGTGTACCGCCTTTTTTATTATGTAAAATAATGTAACTGCTACACTTCCATCCATTTTAATTAAATGCTAGGTTGTAGCATATCCAGGGGCATATCCAGGATTTTGGAGGGCAGCACAGATGGAGCCAACAACAACAGCTTGGTTATGTGAAAAGTGGAGCTGTACTCGAGTCTAAATATTATTTGTGTTATGTAAAAGTGGGGGGAAAGTATTTAGAATGTACATGAATAAAAGTTATAGAAGCTTAGTTATATAATAAAAATACAGTCAGTGTAGCAAAAGTAAAAATACTCATTATGTATGATGGCACAATTGAATTGGATAATAATTATTGATCCACTGATGTCTCTTCAATCATGCAGCAGTCGATGATTTTGATTACTTTTAGAGTTTAATCTATGCTAATGCAATTAATCTGCAAAATAATAAGTAACCTGACCTTTAAAATAAATGATATGGAGTAGAAAACACAATATTTGCATCCAAATATAGTAGAGTAAAAGCAGAAATCAGCAAATGTAAAAACACTTAAACATATACTTCAGCAAGGTACCTCTGTAAATTGACTCTATTACGTTCCTGCAGGTCCTGTCCAGGCTCTCATCCAGTGGTGTTGGGCACTGTATAATTAACAGTACTCTAGTCCAGTAGCAGACATACAGACACACCACTGTCCCAGTTGTCATAGGGTGAACGGTGTGGAACACCCTGGACAGGCTGGCAGTCTATCGCAGGCCCAACACGGAAAGACCAGAATTACCAATTAAACTCACAAGCATGTGTGAAACTCTACACAGGAAGGTCCCAGATGACTGGTGGATTCAATCTCAGGACTCTGTATTGGTGCAAAGGACACTTCTTCTTAAAAAAAATCTCACTGTTGTTGCATACTTTTAAAATAAAAGGATAAAAAAAAACGTATTCATACCCCATTACCTTTTTTTTTTTTTTTAAAGGTTTCTTCCTGTTAAAACAGAGCTTTTCCTTTCCACTGTTCAGGCCAATTGCCTGATCATATGAGGTTGTGTAATTGTTTGGGTTTTCTCTGCATCATTGTAGGGTCTTTGCCTTAGAATATAAAGCACGTTGAGGCAACTTTTGGTGCTATATAAAAAAACTGAACTGAATTGAAATCAATAGGATTGTTATGGGGAGCATATCAAAAGCAAGATCATTGTAGCATGTTTACCTTTCTTGAATAAGCAGTAAACACAAAGCTGAGTGTGATGGCATCAGCCACACAGGGGTAAATTAGTCCATTTTTTACTTTATTAGTTTGCTTTGCAGTTTTCTTCATTAATATAATTCATTAATCATTTGGTTAAACCTAACACTGGTATTATGAGGTGCGCACATAGTAACATTGTGTGTTTTTTCTAAAATGTTTTGTTATATTAATTATGTTTCTCTTTCTTTGAGTTACCTGGGTTTGGGCGGTGGCTGTTTCCTGTCTGGGCAAAAGGCGTGGCTGAGGACTCTGGGAACAAAATGCCTGCTCAGCAGGACCAACCATGGGCTTACCAGGAGCAGGGGTGTTTTAGGTTTAGTTAGGCTATTCTGTGCTTAGTTAATATTAGTGTGTTTTTGTTTCCCCCCCTATTGTGTTCAAATGGTTTGGCCAAATCATTATAAAAGCTACCCTCATGTGTCTTTGTAATTAGGTCAGTTTGTGAGTTAGTTGTGTCTCACTTTGTTTTGTTTAAGTTTCTGGAAATTACTTTTCGTAGAGTTATATTTAGTTGACCTCTTTTATGGGCCTGCTAAGTATGTTTTTGAATTTTGTTAATTTTGGATTTTTTGAGGGTTAAAATAAAGAAAACCCTTTTTGAAGACACTTTTTTGCCTGTGTCCTCTTTGCTTTGGCTGCTTGGTCCCTCACACTGAGGTGATGCAAGTCCTGTCTTCAGTCATAAACAACTTCAAGTTCTGGACAATTGGACCACCTTCTCAGAAAAATGAGTGTAGGCTTCGGATCTAACCAGTGTCTGTTTGACTCTGAGCTTCGACATTAATGTTTTGATTTAGTGCCTTTGTACCCCAGGAGAATAACGCACAGAGAGTTTCCCCCTCATTTTCCACTGTGTGATAATTAGCAGCTGCTGTACAAACTAGACATGTGTTGAATATTTTCTGAGTAAACTAATTATTAACCAAATGAATTCGTGTGCTTATTCCCAGGACGCCATGCCAAGAATGTATATTTGTCAAAATGACCTTTGCGCTCGTCTCGTGTGCACACAGATGTATCATCCTCATGTATAGCCCTCGGACTGAACAGTAGAGGAACAATGATGACATACCATCTTTTGTTTTCACTGCTTAAAATATGCGACAGATATGCAAAACAAGCCCACCCTTTTCCTCCCACGTCCCTCTGTCTGTCGATCTGGCTCTCCCTCTGTTTTTGCTGTCTGTCAGCGTTGGAGACGATGGCATTTCCAGTCTGCAGACAGCTTCTCCCATCAGGCCTCATGACTGACGCTGGAACTCTTGTGCGTGCGCATGAATACAAGTGCGATAATAAACGATTCTCTGCTCGTACTTTAATGTGTCCATCAATCCATTTCGCCATCTTGGCTGAATAAATATCTTTAAAGCAGCTGCGGCTTGCCCTCCACAAATGTCACACCCAGTAACTGAAATCGCACTGGCTTAATGGGCGGTGGTGTCAATCAGCTGTTTGTCCATCCAGCACTTTGTTCCACTGCATTAAATCTCAACAAGCATTTTTTCACTAGATGTGTGAAGTGTTAGGATACAGTATCAGAGTTCCACTTCAGATTTATAGCAGTGAATATTGGGTAACCTACCGAGACTAATGCCTATAGAAAGAAGTTGACTTTTCAGAGACAATCCTCATTTTCCCGCCATCACCAACACTCTGTGCACCGGCTGTCTTCATGACCTTTTTGAGAGTATCACACCTGGAGAGTTCACAAGATGATTTGCCTCACACGCTTTACTCTGGAATATTTGAACAGCGAAGTTGCATCATTCCCAAATGAGCACATGCACAGCGCTGATAAACCGCAGGTGGGAAACAGCAGTGAAAATGTCACCAGTGCTTCTTCTAGCTCCAGAGTAAAGGAAGATTTGGAAAGGAATGACACAAAGAGGGTCGTTTAAAAAAAAATCTCTATTCATCAAGTGCAATCAGACAGTCCAATCATTCGTGTCCTCCATTTCACAGGCACAGTGTAAAAGTGCAACTCAATCAAAAGTCAGTCAGTGCATTCTGGCATTCATGCAATGTCCATATATAGCCCATCTATATTTAAACAGTTTATAATTTCATTTTTTATATTTTTACCAATATGTTTGATAGTTTTGGACCATCCCAAAAGATATATAGTCTCCCACCCAGCCTCAGCTACATTGCATCTTTTTCGCACAGACTGTAGATCTTTTGAAATTTTTAATAATTAAACACTGCTCACTAATTTATAACCATCGACCCTGTCTGCACATATGGGGGGTATTATCAATCTAATTTAATTTACAATAATACAGAGAAACCCCAATAATCAGACAAACCTCCATGAGCAAGAACTTGGTGACAGTGGGAAAGAAAAACACCCTTTTAACAGGAAGAAACCTCCAGCAGGACCAGGCTCAGGGAGGGGCGGGGCCATCTGCTGTGACTGGTTAGGATGAGGGGAGGGAGACAGGACAGATACGTTGTTAGATTTATAATTAAATATGGATGCCAAACAAAAGCGTGGCAATAAAGAGGTTGATGTGAAACTTCAAATGTTTAAAAATCTGTGGCAAGAAGACAACAGGTACAGTATAACACAAGCACACCATCAACTGTTCACTGTTCCAGAGGAAATGTCTTGGCTTCCTCTTCTCCCTGCTTTCACTTTTTTAACAGAAACAGGAGGAAGACAGAAATGTGAGCTTCTTAAAAACTCCAGCTGTATTTAAAAAAAGCAGAGAAAGAAAGAAAGCTCACATCAGTGGGACAGCGAGAGGAATCTGTCACAGCTTTGCACAGCAGGGAAAATTGTTTTCAATGTTGTAGCTCATTTTTCATCAGGAGGAGTGAAATAAGAAATTATTTAAATTCTGTAAAAGTCTCTCACCAGATCTGAACCTAAGATACTTTATGTCAGGGGTGTGAAACATAAGGTCCGGGGGCCAGAATCGGCCCAGTAAACACCCTAATTTGCACCACTGGACTGCTTTGGAAAATGTGAAGGAGGACATAGATTTAGGACTTTTAACAGTGTTTTTTAATACATTTTTTTTTTAGCTTTTCCTGCTGACAAAGATCTCTCACGTGGTCAGTCACACTACAACAAAGTAATTAAGTAATACATCAAATGACAGAAAAGGGTTTTTCCACATTCTAGTACAGAAGTTGCAGCTTTTTCTGGGTTGTCAAAAAAAAAAGAAAAAGGACATTTTTCACAAATTAACAAAACCTTCTGTTTTATGATTACAGGACAGTCAATGTGTGATGAGCAACCAGAAGCTCTAAGGTCAGAGTTGCGCTGACATATTTCTTTAATTTACCACAGCATCATTATTTTTATCATGTTAAAAAACTGAAATGTACTTCTGAAATTATACTTCTTTTTCTTATATTAAGACAAAATGCATACTTAGAGCAGCTGACGTCATGGTGTAAGGCCAATAACCCCCTCCTCCAAACTTCAAAAACCAAAGAACTCATAATAGACTTCAGAAGGAAAAAGGCAGAGATCCAACCACTATTCATAAATGGGGACTGTGTAGAAAGGGTGGCAAGCTTCCGCTTCCTGGGAGTCAATATAGAGGAGAACCTTTCCTGGAGTGTGAACACCTCCGAGCTGCTGAAAAAGGCCCAACAGAGACTGTACTTCCTGAGAATTCTCAGGAGGAATAACATCACACAGAGACTGCTGGTGTCCTTCTACAGAGCCACCATTGAGAGTGTTCTAACCTACTGCGTATGCATTTGGTACACTAGCTGCACAGGGGCTCAGAGGAAAGCACTCCAAGGGATCATTAACACCGCCCAAAAGATCACTGGCTGCCCTCTCCCCACACTGGAAGTTCTACACAACATCCACTGTTTTAAAAAGGCCCAAAACATCATAAAAGACACCTCACATCCTGGCCACTCCCTGTTTGAACTGTTGCCCTCAGGCAGACGGTACAGGGCAGTCAGCGCAAGGACTAATAGACTCAAACACAGCTGTTATCCAACTGCAATAACACATCTGAATGCTACAAAAAAATGTCCATCACGCCACTCTTGTGTTAATCTATGCACAGTCTGAAGCATGTATGTGGGAATGTATGTGAATGTTTACTGTTATGTCTTATTAGTATCTTAAGTATTCTATCTATTTTATTTATTGAATTTTATTGTCTTATTTATATTTTGATATTGCTAGGGATAATGCAATGATCGGGGATTGTCAATGACAATAAAGTTTCTGATTCTGATTCTGATTCTTAAACCAACACAAAGAGCAGTGTTTACTGGTTTGGCCCACTTGAGATCTATCATCTCAACATGGACCATCTACAAGTTACACCCACAGGAGCTTTTCAGCCATGGAAGCACATGCCATGAAGCTCCCGGCACACGGTTTTTGTGCTGATGTTAATCCCAGTGGAGGTTTGGAGGTGGAGGTGTCGCTACAAAGTTGTGTCACTGTGGTTCCTAAACATTTCCACTTTGCAGAAATACCACTAAAAGCTGGTGTGGAACATCTAAGAGGGGGAAAAAAATTCACAAACTGATTTGTTCCAGTGGTAACATGCTTTTATAGCACCACACTTAAACTCACTGAGCTCTTTAGAACAACCCATTCTTTTACAAATGTTTAAAAAAGGTCGTCTAAATAGCTGAATTCAAAGATTAAGATGTGTGACCCAATAGTTTTTGTCCATAATGTTTATCGCAGATGAGGTTTATTACTTATCAGTGACACTATCAATGTCACAATGAGCCCTAAACCAGCGGCATGCTTACTCTGTATTTATTACAGGTTTAGCATGTGAGACTGTAAGGCCATATAATTCACTGTAGTAGGAGCAGCACACTGCAGCCATGAGTATAACTTGACAGCTCCCAGCCAAGACTGCATTGTCACGGCTCTCTGCAGCCTGCTGACAGGCAGCTCTGCTGTCCTGTGGACACTGAGGAGCTACAGCACCATCCACAACTGAAAATCATTTGATCCGGGGGTGATGGCAACTCAGCCGGAACTGTCGACATGTTGTCTGCTCCACGTGTTGAATAGTCTTCCCTTGTCTGAACGGTTGGCCGCCCACAGAGGTGGCCTGATTCTTTTCCAGGCTGAAAGTGAAGAGGGAGATATCATCAAAAATGAAAAGCTGAAAGTACTCATTTAGAAGCGTAAAACACCGTCCTCTCCTTCGACTTCTCCACCCAAATCTACCGACCTCTCAGTTGTTAAATCAACACAGCACATTTGGACTAAGTATCAGAGGAACCAAACAAGGTCTCGCTGCTTTTCCCAAGAGAAAGAGACGTAGCTGAGACAGCTGAGACAAGGGCTTACTCAAAGAATCCAGAAGTGCCGGCGATGGTACGGGTGCGCGAGACTTGCTTAAAATTCAAAATACAAAACTACAGAGCGAAGCTGTCAAGAAGTAGATGTGTGCAGTAGAAGGGTAATGCAAGAGAGAGAAGGAGCAGAAAATATAGTAACCCTGCTGCAACATGAAGAAATCCAGCTGAGCTGAAGTAAGCTCACCTGCCCAAGTGTTTGAAGGTGGAAAGCTGGTGAGATGAGAGGCAGAGAAGAAGCACGTAAGATGGAGCAAACACGGATTAACAAGTGCAGGTGAAGGGCTCCTTTAATACCCGAGCGTCTCTTTATGAGTTATCTCCCGAGCCTTCCTCGTTCTGGTCTGAAGTTTTGTTTCAACCTTGTTTTTTTGGTTTCTTTTGCTGGGTGTGTTCTTTGATCTGATTCTCTCCCATAGAGTTTAAGCTGTTAGCAACTGGAAGACTCAAACGAAATCATCCCCCCTTTCTAGTGTCCCTTTATGTGTTGTCTTTAATATAATGTTTGTCATTTTTTTCCCCTTTTGAGGAACTAAAGAAATGTACACCTTCTCTTGTGAGACTTCAAAGAAAAGAAGGAAGCGCTGCACATTCAGAGTAACTCTGCTGCAATCTTTTCTGGTTTCCACACACTCCCACCTGACTGTCACTGACAGCATTTACTACATCATATGTGGTTTTCAGCAATGATCAGAATGGATGCTAGTCCTATGTTTTTAACCACACATTGAATTTTACCATTTATCATTTATGGTAAAAATTGGCAAAAATGGCAGAAAATTACCAGGATATTTCTCTTTTTATTCTTTTCTTTAAAAATAAATATTTAATTTAAGCTCGAAGATGCTTTCTTTTTCTTAAATAAAATCTCCCAAAAATAGACTGCCCTCAGCACGAGTTAAAACTTTCAGTTTTGTTATAATAATAATTAAAAAAAGTATTTTTAATACCATATTTACATTGCTACGTTGTTGCTTCATTTCTAGAAACAAAGTAACAGTTTTTACATAAAACATCAATATGTCAAAAATGGTGAAATACACCTTTAAGGCTATGACTCAGATGGAAACACGTCATTCGATCAAGGTGATTCTAATATTGAGTTTTATGATTTTCTGTGCATTCCAGCAACTACAGAAGACAGAAACGTTGCCATGTTCGATACAGTCAGTGTTGATCACATGTCATTCAAAGATAATACATGTTGGCTGTGATGGGGTTTGACATTTTGCGTTTTTTCACCCATAAAAACGCGAGATGGCATGATATCTGTTTTTCATGGAGGAACGTGTCCTCCAAACGGCCAAACGTTTTCATTCGAGAACAAGATCCTTTTTCATGTTTTTCTCCTGTTATTTCTTTTTTAGAAGTGTTTCTGGAAGTCTCGAGCAGCTGAGGCAAGGTGTGAGTGGGAGTCGAAATGTCTGGGAAGGGATCTCTGTAAGTGGCTGATATCAACCACCTACAATGTCTTTAGATCCCTTCTAGGGTGTTTCTGCCCCCACTCAAAACTTACCTCAGGTGCAGGGCAACATATCACAGAGATTTTAACCCTTGTCCTCGAAGATGGGAATGACCTTTGCCTTTTTTGTGATGACCAACAAGTCACAAGAACACCACATTTCACACAAGCTGTCACAAAAGGTTGTGACACGTGACAGAACACTTGGAGAATGTTTGTTGCTTTGCACTTCAGGGCCACTGTGATATTTTTTCACCATTTAGCTGATTGGGGTTACACAACGAAACAAGAGGAGATTGTTATTAACAACATTCCTGTGTGCAGCACTTGCCACAGCAATCTGCTTTGTGCACTTCGTTTGGGCTAATTTTGGAACATAATCACACTCGGAGGAAAAAGCATTCCCAGTGCTTCCACTTCTTCTCACGCTTAATTAGATGGTCACAATTAGGGAGACTCTAACCTGGGAAACCACTTCAAAAGGTGAAAGTTTTGAGCTGGATGAGGGGACAATTACTGCATCCTCAGCTTGGAGCGCGTTTTCACACCTTGTTCTGTATCCGGGCAAAGCACTCAGACCTAACTGTGATCTGCCGGGCTAATTAGCCTCATTAAAATCCAACAAATGCAAATGTCCAATTAATTCAGCACTTCTATCTTCGAGACTATTGTAAAAGCAAACTGTGAACAAAAGGAGGTGGAGGTCTTGGACGTGCGGCCTTCAAGGAGCAGAAAGTTGTAGAGGCTGTGTTGTTTTGCTCTCTGCTGCAAACTGGGGTCCAGCTGGCGGTCATCAGAGACAATAGGGATCAAAAGAAGAGACAGGAATTCAGCCTTTTTTCTTTTTTTTTTTGTTGAAAAGATTCTTTCAAATACACCTGCTGCCAGAAATGCCATTAAAATGTCAGCTGTCTGTTCCTGGTTTGACATCGCACACATACAAGTTTTTTTTCTCTTTCCCTGCCCTCCATCTAGCCTTAAAACCCGGTGGAAGGTCAAACAGGGCTTGAGTCGGTCACAGGAAAATGAAGCTTTTCCTTTAATGACATTCACAGAGGAAATAATGAGGAGCACAGAGGGAAAAGAACGGCTGGCAGACTATTCTTCAGATCGCATTCATGCACTTGCAGCGAGCCTTGTGCATGATGGGACACGACAATATGCTTTGTTTCCGCAGGTCAAACTGAGTTTAATTCCTCTGCGGAAATGGAAGGGGCGTTACATGCTGTCCTCGTGGATCCGTTATTTAGTGAAAACTGGACCCCAGATTGAACTAACTGTCCCACTATTACCTATCAACTCTGAAGTTGTAGGTTGATGTTAAACAGAAACTGGAGCAAATATCTAAACACAACATTATAATTAGTAGAAATGTATCAGTCAGATCAAATAAGACTTTCAACTGCTTTCCAATACTATCTGTGCATGGCAGGCAATGCAAACTATCCATCCATAGAGCTGGAGCCTATCCCAGCTCCAGAGATGGGCAGTAACGCGTAACGCGTTACTATAATCTGATTACTTTTTTCAGGTAACGATAACGGTATTAGATTACCGTTACTTTCCCGTAGGAACGCTGCGTTACTGCGTTACTAAAACTTGATTTTTTTGCGCGAATGTCTCATGACAGTGACGTAAGCGAGTGCGACGTTTGTGACAACAGCTGTGTGCAGATCAACAATGGATCATATATGGAGTGCGGGAGAGAGTATGAGCGTGCAGCATTTAAAGCGTGGAAGTACTGACCTTACTTTGAGTTTGATTCCATAAAAAGTGACAAAAACATTAGTGTCCGTTGTGCGTGGGAAGAAAACTTCTTTTTACAGCGAAAAAACCCCCCTAAACAAGCACCAAGTGCGCTACAACGGGAAATTCACAGAGAAACTCGCGGATTCTTCCACTGACCGCTGCGGCACACCTGCACCAGGGTAAACCTCCGCCTGCCTCACTCCTGCTTTACAGGTGAAAATAGAGCAACAGTACCGCTAGTCTTTGATTTTATTTATTTTCTGCTGTGTTTTACTTGCATCTATTTGAAAGACTGAGTGTAAACACACAAAAAAAATATTTTATGTGCTGGAATGTGCAGAAAATAGGTTTAAATATTAAACAAATTTCTTCCAGTCAGAGAATGTTGCATATAATTACATTTTTGCTTGATGCATAAAGTTAAAAGGTTAAAACTAATAAAACAAGTTTTAAAAAGAGACTTTTTCATTTGATTACATTTTGTATGATGGATTATGTAGAAAAAGTAGAATTGGGCTGAAAGATCTATCGCATTATCACCTATTCAGGTTGTAAATCGTGTTTTTAAAAAGTAACTAAGTAATTAATTACTTTTGAAAATAAGTAATCAGTAAAGTAACGGGATTACTTTTTTGGGGAAGTAATCGGTAATTAGTTACTGATTACTTTTTTCAAGTAACTTGACCAACACTGCCCAGCTCTAACAGAGTGAAAGGTGAGGCACACACTGCTGATATTCTCCATGTGTATAATTCATTATACCAGCCATGTGCTTTACAAAGTCTCTGACATTTTTCCATGTAGACACAGCTTGACCTTGCACCATCATGTGCTCAGCTGTGATGCTACTCTCCTACACGTGCTGCAGACAGTGCTGAGAGCACTGTAAACATTAGTAATAATCCAGCTATGTTTTTTTAACACACAATACAGCATCAATTCAAGTTGTTCATCAGTTTCAGCTGCTTTGGTGTTAATGAAGCTAAAAGCAGGTGCACTAGAAGGGGAAAATGCCACAACCCCTAAAACAGCGATGGTTTTTACATCTACAAGCTACTAAAATGTTTTCTCTCCTCATCTTTTCTGACTGTTTTTTTCCAGTAGTTTTGCATTTGGCTAGTATCAGTGTCACTACTGGTAACCACCTACAGAGGTTACACAGGTAGTCCAACTCCTCCAGGATGGTGCATCAATATGTGCCATTGCCTGAAAGTTTGCTGTGTCTCCATGGAAGGGCTGTATAAGACCCTTAACCCATCAGCTGACTGGTATCTGCTTCTTTGTGCAAGGAGGAACATGACGAGCACTGCTAGAGCTACAAAATGACCTCCAGCAGGACGTTGGTGTGAATGTCTCTGACCAAACAATCAGTAGCAGACTTCATGAGGGTGGGCTGAAGGCCCTACGCTCACTGCCTGGCACTGTGGAGCCCGGCTGGGATTCGTCATAGAATACCAGAATTGGCAGGACCACCGGTGCAAAATGCACTAGCCTGCTGCATGTTTTCACTCTGTTTTTCAGTGTGTTTTGATTCAGCCCTCTGTAGGTTGATCATTTTCATTTCTATCAAACAATGTGGCATCCTTTCATTCCCAGTTTATATCGGAATAGATATTCAGCATGACTTTTTTCCCACTGAGATGTTTCAAAGCGTTCCTTTATTTTATTTTATGTTATTTTTTGAGCAGTGTATTTGTGATAAAACAATGAAGTATCAGCATGTCCAATATTTCAGTCAGGCCTAACCAGCATTGAAGAACATCATCGTCATCAACAATGAAATTCAATCAGCCGTTAAAAATGTGAAAGGAGAGATTCTACTAAACACATGACTTCAGTGCATCCGTGGAAGATCTGACCATCACGTCTGAGTGACTGTGAGCCCTGAGGCTGCTGAAAGTACAGACGTGACTGTTGGGGGCAGCTGGATCTATGTGACAGGTATTAGAGAAGGTTCACTGCACATAGACAGATGTGAGGATACACAGGTTTGAAAAACACAGCATGCAAATAAGCTCACAAATACAATTGTGGATTGGTCCTGTATTAGGTACCAACACTGAACAGTTTTTCTAAAACTGTGAAAGTGAAAATGTATTTGCTTTAAAAACACCAGTGCACAAAGAATGAACCAAAACCAGGCCGGTTTTTCAGGGAGGGCTTTCTCAATAAAAAGGTCAGCAATGAAAAGCTTTCTTTTCTGAGGGGAAAATGACATGAGGGGCCTTGGGAATACTGGGAGAAATGTCTGGAATGATCGGAAACCATTTCGATGTCATAGACCGGGGCTGACAAACACATCTGCGGGCTTCGTTATAACCAATACAGACACGTGGAGAGGAAGGAGCACAGAAAAGGAAAGAAGAAAAGAAAAAATGCAGATCTGTCGGTTCCAGCTCAGCAGTCAAGCCTCTCTGCCTCTCTGTACTCCCGCTTCCCAAATTGACAATTTCCTCAAAGTGTTATCTGCAAATATGAGAGGCTGTTTTTATAAAGGGCTGACGAGAGAGCGCTCTGGACAAGAAAACAGGTATTGACACACAAGTATACAGAGCATTCCAGCAACTGTCTGAGCAAGTGACTCGTGGAAAGAATTGGGTTTTTAGAAGAAGAAAAAAAGGAAAGCAGACAAATAGAAAGAGGCCACATGGACACTGTGTGTAACAGGATCTCGGGAAGGGGGATCTTTTTTTTTTCAATCTGTCCCACAGAAAAGGTAGGGCGTTTAATTTCTTATTAAAGAGCAGCTGAGGTAATCAGATCTTGCACACGGGCACGCTCAGAATCTGAAGCCACACAGAGCTGGAAAAGAGAAGCTGTTCCTCCCTCTAGTGGTTCAGCTTTTGCATAGTTTGTTCTAAAACATAAAGTGAGCTTATTACATGGGTGAGACAACGAAAACCACTTCATTGTCCTTTTGGACTAAATTTCATCTGCAGGTAAAAGTCTCTTAGCTGTTCACAAATTTAGAACTAAATCTAATGGGGGAGCTCAGAGTTGCTGCCTCTGAAACAAGCTGCCTGCTGAACTAAAAGCCATCTCAACTGAGTCCCCTTTCAAACACAAACCGCATTTGAATACATATATATATATATATATATATATATATATATATATATATATATATATATATATAATCACAGATGGTGACTTCTGCAAGTGTTCCTGAGCCCATGCAGGGATTTCTGTGATAATGCTGCCTGAGGGCCTGAAGATCACAGTAACTGATACTGATCTTTGGCCTTGGTCCTTGCACACAGAGGTTTCTCTAAGTCTTTGGACTCTTTGATTAGGGATGCACCGATACCGATACTGGTATCGGGGCCGATACTGTAAAATGTGTGTGTACTCATACTCGTAAAAGTTAACCGATACCATGAACCGATACTAACTTATTTCATTAATCAGAGGGTGGCTTGTCATTTCTGTTGTAGTTTTTTAGATTGGCCACTAGGGGGACATCCCGCGCTAAACAGGCACAGGGTTAGGCGAGTGAGACTGGCGGCTCCAGATAAAAAAGAGAAACTGGAGGCTGCTGTAGCTAGGCTAAACAAAATGTCAGCAGTGTGGACCGGAACAGCCAACTTTAACTCAGGTTTTGGAAAAGCGATGAAAAATGTCAAGAGAAAATCCACAGGCAGTTAAAATAACAGAGGCTCTGACTCATTTTATCGCTCTGGATGACCAGCCAATGCCGGTCGTGGAAAATCAGGGAGATAATGGTGCCAAAACTTTCTGAAGAGGTAAAGACAAGCAGTGTGTGTGCGATGTCAGTTCTTGGTTTAACGGCACAGTGGACTGATGATCCACGGGCAGATGAGGAGTTTGTTCGTCAATGCCGAATACTTAAGTTATTTTGTTTGTTTGTTTACAGTATGGACACTCTACAATAATTGAAAAGTTTATTTTATTCTCAAACCTAATTGGTATTTATTTTATTCCAAACAGAAGTGTTTATTTATTATTCTGAAAGCTCGAGACAGTGCCAATAGTTCAGTGATATTTTGTTACATTACAATGTGGAGACTCTGCAATAATTTAACAGAAGTGCTTATTTTTCACTTGAAATTTTTTTGTGGTCATTTTTATTAAGATTTTATTTTTTATCGGCAGAGAATAAAATAAAACCTGTCTTCCAATTAATTGTATTTGTGTGTGTGTGTGTGGTAGAAGTATCGGTTTTTGTACTCGGTATCGGCAAGTACTCAGATCCAAGTATCGGTATCGTATCGGTTTGAAAAAATTGGTATCCTGCATCCCTATCTTTGATATTATGCACTGTAGTTGATGAGATATTCAAAGCCTTCACTCTACACTGAGGATCATTATTCGGAATTCTTCTTTATCTAAAGCATACGAGTTTATTTACATTCTAATAAACTGAATAAAAATTGCAGTTCTTATTTTTATTATTCGAGGAGTCTGAAAAAGGTCATGCTCAGTGGAGCTTTTACTGGAGTGCACTTTTCTCGCTGCGTCTCACTGCTTATGACATCTTCTATTCATGGGCTTCTTTATCCAATATTGAAGATCCTACAAGACCTCAGTGTGCTTCCTTATCCCACAGAATAAGAATAGAAACGGGTAGAAAAATAAAGCTGAGGGTAATCGTTGCGACTTGGGGACTACACTTCTGGTTAGCAGGTTGCTTATTCTTTGTTCTCTTTGGCTTCAAGCTTAATCCAGGAGGCTTCTCGGTCTCCTGCATGAATTATCTGCAATAACAGTTCCATAACACACTTCTGGGTCATTTTAATAAACGTGTTGTTCCACTGTTTATATAGCAAGACTGTGTCGCTGTCCTTGGTACTGAACTTAAACACACTCGTGACAGAAACTCTTTGATGCCTGTGATTGGGCAAGACCGTCACCTCTCGTCCTCTGATTGGTGGAAACGTTAACTGTGCTTAGTCAGTTATGTAAGCACTTTTTTATGCACACCTGTTGTCAGTAGCTATAATAGGTAAAACTATGGTTAGCCACTTTATTAGGTATACACCTGGGAAAAATGGTAATGCATCACAACACAATCAAAAAAACCCAAAATTAATTTAAAAAAAAAAAATTCAAAGGGTTTTTAGGACTGGCCGTGTCTTATTTGATGAAACAGAGCTCTGCAGTGATTTGGCTTCAAAGAGAAAAGCTGGTCTGGTGTTAGTACAACATGGCCTTTAAAATATTATTTTCTATACTTTAGAGAAAATTCTCCCAGGTAAAATGAAGGCGAGGCCTAGAGTAAGTAAGAAGGATGCCTAATCAGGCGAAGCAGATTCTTCTGGAACGTTTACCTAGACAAGGTCGATTCTTTTTGACTCATCCCCAGGAGGTGGCAGCAAGTTCAAACAAATCCAGCCCAGACGCAAAGCTGCATAGCACCACGTCCACCAAAGTAGAAAGCCACCACACATTCATATAAAAGCAAATTTATTAAAGAAAAAGCGGGACAGTTTGTATCCCTTTTTTGTTTTGTTTTTTAACTATACATTATGTGCTATACAACATAGACAGAAACAGACAGCCCATAAACGCTGACCCAGGTTCAGCTTTAGAGTGATACTTCAACTTTTTATATGTCTATTTGAAGGAATTCATTGTCCCAAAGCATTTAAGTGGTCTTCAGACCATACGCAGCACCCATGTGTTTCACTGACAATAAAAAAAAAAACCCCACACACATCAAAAATCAAACTTGACTATCGCACACGTTTACACAGAGAGGCCAGGGCTTCTCAGAGGCTGTCACAAATACTGACAGTTTACCAAAATTGGAGTATAAATCAGCAGAAGTACATATTTTCCCTGTGAAATATTTTTCAGTCAGCAACACTGCTTCAAAACCAAACTTAATATTAAAAAAACAACAAAAAAACCCCCCCACTACTCACAGATGTTAAAGTACTTATTATTTCAACGTATAATTAAACGCTAATGAGGGATTTGGGCCGTTAGTGAGCCTTTATCTGCAAATGTCAAAACTTTCACCTCACTGCACAAATCTGACTGATAATTCACCGCTTTGGACTTAAATGTTAATTCAAAGCTTTTCCTCCTTATTAACAAAAACTCAAAGGTTATGAATGAACACCAGGAGGACTTTTTGAGATTTGAAAACTAATAACTGACACATTTCCAGCCTGAATCAATGCTACAATACTTTTTCTCATATGAGGCACACCTCACTTTAATAGACTATTAAACAGCACTCTTTATAAAGTCAGAAAAGCCTCAGAAAATAAAACAGACCAAGCTGACATTTATAAACAAATTATTATTTACACTCTCTTCTTAAAGAAACTCAGAAATCAGAGCGTTTTATATTTCCTGTGGTTTTCTCGGTGAGGAGGAGTGAGGTTGTTGTGGTTGCTGCGAGGATTGTGTTCCTTAAGATGATGCATCTCTTTCGTACGGACACAAAAACACAAAACTAAGGAGAGAAATAAAGTGAAACCCACACTTGCATATGAACTAAATCAACCCTTAACAGTCTTTCCTTCGGCTGATACTCAGGTAATCTGATATTTACAGAAGAAACCGGGTAAAATGAAACTAATGTTGATCCTTAATAAATAAAGTAATCTGTATGGACTCATTCTGCCTGCAAGTGAAACCGTCTGTGTGTGATGTGTGGTCAAGCTGACCCTTTAAAAAACAAAACAAATGAGAAACACCCTGCACTGTAAGTAGGAGAGAGTGGAACACTAGGGTTAGGCCGATAAACGGGTGTGCCAACTCTGATCACACTTCTTTAATATTCGATTCGCCTGTCAGTTTTAATGCTCCGACGCCTGCAGAAACACTCTTGTTCAGAAGCAAAGGAGCACAAAACTGACAGTGTTATGAATATCGGCCGTATCGGCTGAACCGTAGTGAGAGCTCGGAGAGCCACAGGTGTCGCTGTGTACAGATGCAGAAACAGGTACAGACATTTTTGCATAAACACTATGTACATACATTATGTGTGTTGGGACTAGATTTGGGAACCCTGCCAAGAGGAACAAAGGTTTGTTGTTGTTTTCTCATGAGTAAGGCATGCCATGGAAGGTGGCCCGCTGTGACCCGGTGTGGTGGGGAGCTCAGTCGGACAGCAGCGTTCGTTACCTCCTCCTCCAGTTTTCCCAAAGTTCATTTTAGAATTTGAAGAATTCTCACTGGAATTCGAGCGCTGGGCTTCCTTTTTTGATCCCGCTCAGCTGATTTCATTGAAGCCGTCTGCTTTGATGTCATTACTTGGCAACTGCCGCTGGTCCAGCAATCCCAGGATGCTTTTTGCGTTTCCTGGATCGCTCATCCAAGGCATGACATCATCACCTCGACATGAAGCGCCTGAAGTCTGCTGTTCAGCCCGTGTCAGTGATGTCATACCCTGCGCTCCAATGTGGGAAGCATCCAATGCTGCTGTTGCTGGATCAGATATTTGACAGTCGTCGCCCTCTGGTGGCACCAATTGAGGCGCGCAGCCTCGGCTCTCTGGCCCTGAAGAGGAAAGGAGTTGATTACACACACACACACACACAAACCCCCCCAGATGATCTAATATTTTCTCTGTAAACTATAGATATGTTAGCTGTGATATCATGAAAGAAACCATTTCCTCAGCAAATAAATAAATCACTGTTAGAAAAAAAGAAATATAAAATGACCATCAATTGCACTCAGTCTGGAGCTCCACGCATGATCTCGCCTCATGAACTGAGGGTGATCATGAGAAAGGTGGTGGATCAAGCATAAACTACATGAGAGGAGCCTGTTAGTGATCTGAAGGTAGGTGGGCCAACACTCACCAAGAACACCACTGGTAACACACCATGTGGTAATTTCAATGGAACCCTCAAGGTCCTCCCTGACCATAAAGGCACAAGCACAGGCCCGTCTTAAGTTTGCCAGTGAACATCCAAAGGATTCAGAAAAGGTTTGAGAGAAAATTCTGTGGTCAGATGACACCAAAATAGACCTCTGTTGGATGAACTCGACCGACTGTGTTTGGAGGAAGAGAAATGCTGAGTGTAACCCAAAGAACGCCAACCCCACAGTCAACCACGGAGGTGGAAATATTATGCTGTGGGGCTGTTTTTCTGCTAAGGGTAAGAAGAACCCAATGAACCTCTGTACCAACTACATTGGTAGTTGACATTCAAATCAATGTATAACTTTAATGTAATGTGAGTAATGCCTCTACATTAAAATGAAACTACCATAAAAAGTAGAGATTGTTCACATCTTTGAAAAAAGATTATTATTATTTCCAGATTATTTCCCCCACTGGCTACATACTGTGGATGCAGCCTCAGACGCATTAGGCCGATTAGGTCATATCCTGACATGTGATTCATATCCACTGAGACCTGGCTACTGTACGTCACATCAGTTATTTCCATTTAGAGTCCATCTGCACACTCAAAATGCTAAAGCCTCGAACAAATTAACCACTTCTTGGAAAATGCAGGAGTCATCAAATATTTGCAACATCACATGATGCATGATTTTCTGCATTTTTATGCGAGAACAATGCGCATAATTTTCGATTACAGTCACAGATTTAAGTAAAATTTATAAATGGGCCTACTAAGTATTAGAACGGTAATAATTACAGTTTCAAAAGACACCGACTTAATGGAATAAACTTTGATATAGGTCGTTTTGGTTTTGGAGTCTTTAAAGTCAAACCTGTAGTGCTCATTGAAGTCCAGTCTGAAGCTGAGGAAGCGCAGGCTCTCATCAGAACTGGTCATCAGCAACACCAGGAACTGCTGGACGATGCTCTGAGAGGGAGAGATGAAGGGAAGGAAAAAAGTGAAATGAATTGCAATGGCTGATTCCACTGAATACAGTTCATGACAACGAGCTGCTTTAGGTGGTGGCTCGAGCTGGTACCTGATAGAAGTGTGTTAGGATCCGGAGCTGTGAGCGCATCTTTGGTATGGTTTCCTGGAACTCTTGAATCCTCTTCTTCTCCTCTGCTTCCTGCTCGGCCGTCACTCCCCACTGACCCTGAAAGACGACGCAAGAAACAGATGACATAGCATCACTCACTATGCATCCATCTCCAGCCAAAACAACAACAACAAATATACCTCTCTTCCCTTTCATTTCTTACCTCCTCCTCTCTCTGCCGCTTCTTCTCCTCATACTGCAACCTGAGGCTGAGTTCCTCCAGCGCTGAGCGGTAGAGGGAGTCCTGGGCGCTTTGAAATTCGATGATTTGGTCAAATATGGCCCTCAGCTGGTTCAAAAGAGACTGGAGATACAATAACAGAGTTTCATTAGGGGTATGCAAAACAGGGAAACAGAGGAATGACTAACAGAACACAGAAATCTTGTGTGTTTGTGTGCTACCCTGCTGTTATTGTCCAGCAGGCATCTTGAAATAATGGTGTCCAGGAAGACATCGTGGGCAGCGATTATGTGGTCGAGGTCCTGAGCCTGACGCACTTTGTTCCACAGCTCGTCCCAGGAGCACTCCAACACCTGCGCACAAATCACAGTTTACTACTGTAACTGATACGGTTTACTGAGGTTTCACAGCCTGCGATAGTAACAGCACTGCTGCTAATGACCTGACCTCAAAGGTGATGTAGTACTGCATTTGGTGGATGAAGTGGACCATCTCGGAGGCCAGGATGTGACACTGATGCAGCACGCCGGACAACTCTGAAGGGTAAAGAGCACAAGGGCGGGACATGTTATACAACAGGAAGTAGGCATGCTATCAAAATATAAATATATTTTGCCATAATGCTACAAAAGATTACGTACAAAAAACCTGAACGAAGGATGTGAGTTAATTTTGAGTGAGTTCTCCACTAAGTATGTGTGTGCGTTTAAGTACCAGGCATGGTTTTTAGTAACTTGGCGTTACACATCTGTCCCTTCCAGATGTCAGTCAGCGTGTACTCCATCCTCTTGGCCCTCCACAGGAAATTGAACACCCGCAGGTAGTGGCCCATGCACTCCCTCGTAAACACCTGACAATATACACACAGACAAATGGTAATACTCACATCTTCAAGCTTCCACATGCAAAAAAATAAAATAAACAGAACATGTGGGAGGCTGTGTGTAGTCACCGTTGAAATCGGTCCATCAACATGGTAGTCCAGACTGAAAACATCCCAACCTGTATCACCAGGAGACACCTGGAGGCCACACAAGACGAGCCATAGTGAGAAAAAGGATCATTCGTCATTATTATTAATTATTAATTCAATTACTTCCTAACAAGCAGGTGATGATGCTACCTCTAGCAGGCGTACGTCCAGCCTCTTGAGGATCTCAGCGTTATCATACTGGGCGTTGGTGGCCCTGACTGCCGTCTCCAAGATACCAGTCAGATTGTGTTGGTATAAAGTGGTGGCGGGACGGGCCAGCTCTGGTCTGAGATTAAAACATGTAGCATATGAGAAAATTAGGACTTGCAGCTTGATCATCAGTGTTATAGATCGGGAAGGAAAACCATACTTCAATAGGTCCATAAGGTGTCTGATGAAGTCTCCCTGGCCCAGCAGCAGGTATCTCCTCATGGCCTGCAGGTGCTCCAGCAACAGGTAGTTACGGTTGAGGACATCCAGCAGGTACTTGCTGGTGTCGAAGTAGGCCGCGTCGATCTTCTCCTGGAACGCTCCCTCCAGGTCAGACAGCAGCTCTGCGGCTACGTGAGCAAGAAGGTATCAACTGGAGTTTCGCTGCTGGCTACATTTTACACATTAATGAATGGCGGTCTTTTATATAAGATGAAAAAAAATTTATGAAACATTTTAAAAAGAAAATTTTTTATATTAGAGTTCAAAACTGCTGATACATGGACCAATATTAATATGGATTAAAAAATGTAACTTATTTATCAAATTATTACAATTATTTATTCTAAGCGTTTAGATTTTTGCTGTAATTTTGGACTAACCCTCCTATTTTCCTTTGGATTCAGGGTCAACCAAGTCTTTGAACTGTTCTACTAGACAATAAGAGAGAAAGAGAACGTCCTTCAGCTCATATTCTAAAAGCCACAGATCAAACTGGTTAGATGAAGTCCTACAGACAGAATCAATAGACTACAGCTGAGTATACCCAGTTCTTCTCTCCAGTCAAAAGGAGAGAAGGACAAGGCCCAAGAGCATCGACCAGTGTCCACTAAAAAACAAACAAACGTCAATACAGTGTAATGAAATCAATACGATGAAGACAGAACACACATGTACACAAAAGGAGGCTCCAAGTTGGTTATGAGCGTATGCGTGTATTTCATGAAAACACTAAAATTAAACCAACACAGCAAACCTCTATTCACAACTTCACCATATTGGTTTTTCTTCTTAATGTCCCATTATGGGCTGTCAGAAACAAAACAAATGGAAGTATTATCTATGAATTTGCTTTCCTGAGACGCTTACCATCTTTTGGAGTGTCTGCAGATTTCGACGCTGCCGTGATTTTGCCTGGCGGCGTTCTATCGTGGCAAACCTGATGCAGGAAGTTGATGGATTTGCCGATCAGCAGAACCTAAAGGGATAAGAGAAAGAGAGGAGATCGCAGCTCCTTTTCAGTCATTTCACAGTCTCGTCTACAAAAGCATGCTCTCTGGCATCCAGTGAAGACATCTGTGATGGCACGCGTACCTTGCGTGCCTGGTCCATGGTGATGAACGAGGGGATCATCGACTTCCTGAGGGAGTACTTGTCGTGCCACAGACGATCGGTCTTCACGTTGGGATCTGATGCTACAAAGAACTATGAACACACACATAGAAAAACACACACTTAACAGTTTTATTTTGCCTGCTGGGTTTAATATCCGGTGTAACAATCAGATAGGCGCTGGTACGCATGTTGACTTTGAAGGTATATTGACATACGTTACCCCACATTCCCAGTGATATTGATATAGCCTGAGGTTGTGTTACATAATCGTTTCTTTTAATTTCTCTATAGCCAGCACAGTGGTTGCATTTGACATTTTTTCCCATTACAACTAGCCCTCACTGTCCTCCATCAGCAAACAAGCCCTTTCCCTCAGAAGTTCTACTAGATGTTGCCGACTTAGTCACCTAATATTGAGACACCTTCATCCACAAAACAAGCAACTTTTTAGACAAACTTCAGCTGCTTTTAGTTGAAGACCAGTGCAGCCATATGAGCACAGTTTTCCCTGCATCTACTCCTTTCACTGAGTAGCAGCAGCACACTTAGCTGACTGCATGGCAGCTGATATGGACATGAATGACCAGTGGATGTGAACTAACTGTACTTATCCAGACAGGAAGAGGCACTTGGCTGAACAGATTCTAATGAAACATTTGTCACTGAACAAGTAAGTCTATAGTCAGTGTCCAGACCGTTGCAGAGGTTTCCATCCTTTGTCACATTCACTTAAATCATCCATTTACTTCAGTGTCAGTACAGCAGCCTCAACTGGCCGTCTAATGAGGGCACTGAAGGCTGTGTACAAGCATACATTTTAAAAACTGATATCAACTGTCAGGCTCACTTTAAATTCATCGTTATGAATCTGTGTGTGGCTGAAATAAGACTTTCACAAGCAGTGTCACTATGAAAACCACACGGATGACGTTTAAATGCCTGATCTTTGAATTCTAAAGCCTTAAGTTGGATTAAGTGTTTTTTAAGTAATTATTAAGTTATGAAGGTTTAAAAACGCTGCAAAATTATTATTTTTTGATCTACCTGTTTGTGTGGGCACAGGGTTGATCTTAGCAAATCAAAATTGGCAAAGATGTATCCCCAGATTGACCCAACGTGCGAAAGATGTAAATTGGCAGAGGCGACCTTGATCCATATGTTTTGGTCCTGTCCCACAATACAAAAGTTCTGGACGGATGTCTGTGGGGCTTTGTCATGCATATTTGGGATAAGAGTGTCACTCAATCCACTTTTATTTTTATTTGGGGTCAATTCCGATGGTCTGGCTCTACCAGCAGGTGGTCAAAGAATTATTGTCTTCTCTACACTATTGGCAAGACGTCTAATACTTTTGAAGTGGAAGGACGCAGCCCCGCCCACAGTTTCGCATTGGGTTAAGGATGTATTATTTCATCTTAAATTAGAGAAAATTAGGTTCGTTTTGAGAGGCTCTGTAAATACATTTAATAAAGTCTGGAAACCCTTCTTGATATTTTTTGACCAACCATCTACACATCTTGTTTATTTATCTATTTTTAATTATATTTGTTTGCTTTTTTTTCTTTCTTCTTATTCTGTATACCTTGGCTGGTGTTATTTTGCACTGATTGTAAGTTTTTCCTTTTAAACTTTTGATTACTTGACAGCGAACAGTGGTGTTGTTTGTTAGGGTGGGTTTTTATTTTTATTTTTACTTTTATTTGATGCTTTGTGTTTTTGTATTTCATTGTGGAAAATAATAAATATATTAAACACTACCTGTTTGTGTGCATGCATTGGTAAGCTATGTGACGCTAATGATGTGTAGCTCCATGTCAGCTACACCAACTACACATTTACTTCATACCATGCTCGGTCAGTTAAGTTGATTCTTGATTGTTTATTGTTTAAAGATTCGTACTTGCCTGAAATGATGAAAAAAGTCCTACTACGCTCCAACTTCAAAGTAACAAGTTTTCAGTGGTAATAAAAATGATATGTATTGTTCTGAAAACACAATGTGGCTGATGCAATAAAGTTGGGCCTAATTCTAGTTTGATTATTAATAACTGCGCACTGTCAAATGTGCAGTTAAAAGGAGAAAACAGTGCGAATAAGCATTCACTGGCTCATTGCCTGAGAGTTCTGCAATGTTACAACCTACAGTGCCTTATTTATTTAAGCCTCTCAGCCATAATTACAGCTGTTGATTAGAGTGCGTTTTCACTGGCTGTGTGAGATCTCCTGGGTAATTTCACTCCTGAAAGCTCCAGTAATTTATAACTCTGTGTTCTTAAACACAGGACTTAAAACCAAAAGTCCAAGCGCTCGGTAATGGTCCGCGCTGGACACATAAATACTGTGTGTGCGAGAGCAATAGAAAGAGAGAAAGGGCGGGGAGAAATAAAGGAGACACATTCATCACTGTGGTCTCCATTACACTCCTCTCATCAGTTCTCATTTAAGGGGCCGTCCTGGCTCTCCTCTCTCTGTAATGTTCCCTCTCATTGGGGTCAAACATCAGAGCAGTCAGAGAGAACATGCGCTGTAATTCTCAGTTTCTCTGTAAAGACATTCATCTTTCTCATCGAATTTTGATGCACTGCTCTGCATTTATTTTGATTACAAGAGGTTTTTATTACTGCGCAGAAAAGATCAGAGAGGCATGTGTACCTCGTGGTAGGTGTCTTCTAACTCCCCGTCGTATATCCACCTGTAGAGGAAGTTGAGAATGGGGTGTGACACCAGGCTGAGGATGTATTGAACAAGCGCTCTCATCTGTGGGTCTCCCGTTTTCCCGTAGGCATGAACTGCTGAAGCCAGCTCGCCACCCTTACGACCTAATGGCACACAATGCGGGGACACTTAGAATGCTATATTCAGTTTAGCTTGTTCACCCACCTACATTAAAACCAACAAGCACGCGTCCACACACCCTGGCAGAAGTCGACGAGGGCGGCGAGCGTTTTGAGCCTGACTTTAGGGTCGTACATCCAGACCAGCAGCCTCCTGAGGGTCAGACTGCTTTCTGTGCACACGGTCACACCCTGGTCATCCTCCACCTGCAGCTACAGAACAGAGAAATTACCTTAGATCAAGTGTCTGCTGATTTTTCCATTACACATTCCCTCATTGTCAGCACTAATTTTGTTTACCTGCGAGTGGAGGACAGAGAGCAGCCTGTAGTACTCCTTAAGCTCCTGGTGGAGTGAGGCACAGAAGCTCTGAGTGGAGAGGAGAGGAGAGGTCACGGGGGGAGAAACACAGAAACAGAAAGGTAAGCATTAGTTGAGGACTGTGTGATAAAACTGACGCGAACAATTAATTCCCATGGCAAATGTGCACACGCACTCACATACCTGTCCAACCAATCCAAAGGCCCGGTCGAGGCTTCTGGCATCAGTGTACTTCCTGACTTTGTTGTGGAGCCAGCCAAGTTCAGCCAGTCTGCTGCTGGTGTCCCTGAGGGACTTGCACAGCACCACCTAGTGAGTCAGAGCAGACATTACAACACATATAACAACATCTGCTTGTTTATTCTTCCACCAAGAGCAGAGCGGAGGCAAAGCTATGTCCGTTTGCTAATTTATCAGCAGGACTTGGCAAAAACTCACAAGCTGTATTTCATTAAACTTGGTAGAAAAGTGGGCAAAAGTAGAACCCATTAAATTTTAGTGCAAATTCTGAGATGCAGCACTGGCTTCGGAAGACGACTGCATTATCATATTGTTCTTTTAGTTAAGCGTATGACAAAAAGGGCCAGCGTGATTTCTAATGCCATGTAGTAGCTATTATGCATGCCATGATTTGACCCTGACAGTGATCCAAATACTGGAATATTTACTCTCAGCTTATTTTTAGACTATAGTATTAGTTTAATATTAGGCCTATGGAAAGGAATCTCTAGCACAGAGTTTATAGACATAATCAAGGTATAATTAAAATCTTAATCAGCCACATTCATTAAATCGCTCACTATATTTTACGCAACACATCTATAACTAACAAGGCCATCATGCAGCAGACGACCTTGTTTCCGGGCTGAAAAGTTCGCATTAAATTTTCATCTGCTTAACAAAAACCTTTTATCACTGGAGCCTTACAGAGAGCTTAAGTGGCCAAAGCAGCCTCCAAAATATCTCCATCCTTGACTAATATATCTGTGCTCTCAGTGGCTCCGTCTCCATCAGGTGGACGGTGTCGGCAGATCGAACACAAGTCTAAGTTTAGCGTCACGGAGTGAGAATATGGGACAAGTTCCATCTATGGCCTTCCCATCGATAATGTGGCAAAAAGGGGAGGAGAGGGGGAATTAAATAAACTGACAGGACAGACAAAAAAAAAAGAAAGAAAGAGAAAGTGGGAGAAGATCGATGTGACTCGGAGCCAAAAAGCTTTATATTGATCTGTTGAATCTTGGTCCTAAAGTTCAGTCAACAAAAACAGTCTTGATTTCATATCATCTATTATGCCTAATAAAGAATGATCTTTGAGCGGCTGGAGCTCCAGGACTTGGATCTGCTGCAAGTCACTGTGGGATGGTGATGATTATTACTCTATGAAATATGTGTACCCTGCTGAGCTGATTGGTCTATTAAGAGCTTTTACAAGGCTAGACGCCGGTTTGGGTACCTTGCTGTCTATTTTGTAGCAGTTATCCTGCGCGCTCATCTTGATGAACTTGCCGTCAATTCCCTGGAAGACGTAAAGGATGTCCCGCACCAGCGCCGCCTCGTTCACCTCACCTGCGCACGCAGAATGTGGAGGATTATATTGTGTTAGAGGGGAAGTGAGAAATGAAAATGAAACTTTAAGATCTCATGGTACATGGATTTCTCAGATAAACTCAAATGTACAACAGGACAGACTGAATGAATAATGCAACACATGACACAACAATGGGAGACACGAGGGGAACAGGGCTCCAGGATACTTCCTCTGAATGCAACATGTTATGTATTTAGAATGTACGGAGGTCAAAAAGAGTTAACTTTTGTTATTAATCTCATGGAGGGTTTTATTTTTTTGGCACGGTCGTGCAGACCTGAAACCCACACTGTATACATGTCACTCACCGGCTGGGTCACCATCTCGGCGAGGACGCACTACTCTGGCAGCGGGGACCGGTGGCCCGAGGGGTGGCCGAGCGGCGGGCGGAACCATAGCGGAGCTGGGCGAGGAGCTTACAGGCAAAGTCCAGGCTAACCGTGAACCCAGAGGCTGACCGCCTCCAGCTGCAGGCTGAGGTGGCTGGCTGAAACACAACAGCACATTTACTTATGGCTGAGCCGTTCTGGATTTTTGTATATACATTTACTATGCACTGAATGTCATAATAATTAGTGATGACGACCATGTTTATGTTTACAAAAGACTGATACTCTTTTCAATGGAACAGTTATACTGTTCTGATCGAGTGGCGCCTTCTAGGGCTGAAAAACTAAACCAGCATGGGCCACTGTAGTTCCTTTAGTGGCCACTTAAGGCTTACGTTTGCCAAACTATTCCTCAAAGCCTCGTTAAACATGTTAAAACAACCAACTTAACAGCATCAAAACCCTTCTTCAGGGTTTTGATGCTGTTTTCAGTCTAACCAGTCTTGCAACCACAGCCAGCTGTAAGCAGCTGCTGTCTGCTGGACCTCACCTTAGATAAGTGGAGTGACTGAACTGAAGCTCTTAACTATGCTGTTGGTGCCTTTTAAAACATTTTAAATGCAATTAACTGACCAAAATGTTTATGCTTCAGTTTTGATGAGTGAAATTAAATTATTAGTCCATTACTAATTAGCAGGTTGTGTCTATACGCTGGTTACAGCTCCCTAACTAAGCTTCCTAGTGTTAGCTATTAAATGATACTGATTCTAAAAAACACAACGTGGCAACAGCCAGGATGCAAATATTGACAAAATAAGAGGTCATGCGAGTGAATCCAGGATTGCCTTAGAAACTAATGGATGTACTGTGTTGAAGTGGTTAGCACTGCAGAGTAAGAAGGTCTTGGGTTCAAATCCACTGACCATCTGGGCCCTCTGTGGAACCTCAAGCTGGTGTTGCCGCAACCGCAGCACGTGTGTGCAATCAGTCAGTTTTTTATGCAATCGTAATCTGCCAGACTCACAGATTATATAAAGGGAGATGTTGAAACGTTATAAACAGTATAAAGTGCGTATAAATGGTATGGAGCTCACTGTTTGCATAACGCATAAATGGGACCTCAGCCCTGCAATATACTGGTGACATGTCTAGGCTGTACTCTGCCTCTCATCCGATCACAGCCGGGACAGTGTCCCACCTTCCCCAAGATCCTGAATTGGATGTGGAAGAAAATGGATGATGTGGCTGACAATCACAGCAAAGAACAGAAATCTCACAATCAAGATTTGTGTTCAAATTTGGAATTTCTTTGGAAATTCAGCAGTTACTTTCTGATCCCTTGGAAAGTACTGGAACAGTCATTAAATAAAGCAAGCCCAGCACACATCTTTGTACTGTTACTTAATTATCACTGTGTGTTGTCCAGAGCCATGGGAAAACTTGATGTTTTCAAGAGGAAAAATTGCCTTTTAAAGACGTAAAGGTGAACCCAGACAGCCCAATGGTCATTGTTTACTAAAGGCCCACTGCATTATTAATAAGAAAAAAATGGGACTAAATGGCCATTAAACTGAGTTATAAGGGGTCAGGCTGAGAGGAAAGAGGCAAGTTCACTTTCTGCTACTGAATGATACCTCTTGTATCTGACATAGGGCTTCTCACACAAACACATCAGAAAAACAACCCTTCACTGCAGAGCTTTTCGGGGCTGCCTAAAACCTCTGGTACGAGGCTTTGACATGGAAAGCTGAAGTGTTAACAAGCTGATATGAAGATGCTCACCCTGCCAGCAGTGGCTGTGGTGTTGGTGTAGGTCCGTTCAGTGTGTAAACTCCTAGACTTGAAATCCCACTGGTCCCGACACTAGCTGACAGGCCGGTGCTCCTCTCCCCATAGCTCAGGGCCAGGCTCTGCGGACGGGTGCAATAGAATGGGGTGGAGTGGGCGTCCCTGGGGAGGGCTTGGGCAAACAGTGCCCCGTAGTTTCCAACCTAGGAAGTACAGTCAGACATTTAATGACTTTTAACTCTGATTCATGTAAAGCTACTCTAATCTAAAAGATTTTTTAAGAGTTTTTAAGTGTGTGTGTGTGTGTGTGTGTGTGTGTGTGTGTGTATGTATGTGTTCCCCACCCTGCTGGATGGTTTGCGGGGGTCTTCAGAAAGGCTAAGCAACAAGTAGAGAACCGACCAGCGATGCTTTAGAACACCCTGCAAACAAGAAAACAACATTAAAAAAAAATACCACCTTCAAATCAGTTCAATTCGATTTCATTTACATAGCGCCCAATCACAACAACTGTCACCTCGAAGCGTTTTAAGGTAAAGACCCAAAATCAATACAGAGAAAACCCCAACAATCAGACAACCCCTTATGGCCAAGCACTAGGTGAAAGTGGGAAGGAAAAACTCCCTTCTAACAGGAAGAAACCTCCAGCAGAACCAACCTCAGGGAGGGGCGACCATCTGCATCTGCCATGATTGAGTAGGGGTAAGGGGAGTGAGACAGGACAAAAAGCACCCTTTGGAAGACTCTTTCATTTAATAAACAAAACAGTATTGTTATCTGGAGGGGTGACTGTGGCGACTAGTGAGACTTATTAATAAATAAATAAATTAATATACAATTAATGACCAGTACTGTGTTACCAGCCCTTCAGAGGCTTACTCTGAACCAAATTAAACAGGTCTCTGTTATATGCAAGCAGGCTGTATCATGAGTCAAGTGGGAAATTGTTCCATTAAAGCTTTAATACCTCTGTGGGTAATAATACCTTTCAGAGAGAAATCCAAATACCAACCTGTGTCTGAAGTTTCCTGTGCAGCTCTGAGAACAGAGCTGCATCTGCTTCTCTCCGCTGCTTCAGCACTGCAAGAGCATTAAGACCGACTGTGTTAGGTGGCGTTTCTCCTCCATGAATGGCTCATTTAACAGATGAACAAAGCTGGAAATGGTTCTGTGCCAAACAGGTTTTTAAATAACAAAAGGAAACTTTCCACAAATGGGATATTGTTAAAACTGCAGACCGAGACAAAGAAAAGTAGGAAATGTATTGTGGAGGTTCAAAAAGAAAGCCAGCAGACTGCAGCGCCCTTCTGAAAGCCCAAAGTTGCTCATCAAGATAAAGCATGCCGTGTTTGTATTTATAACTGCCCTCATATTGACAACCAACCCTCCAGCTCTGGTACACCCTGTCACTGCTGGCATTTAGAGCTGCAAGACAAATGCTATTTCTTTAGCAGTCACTGGAATACATTATTTCATATGCTCAAACTCACTCAAAATTAATTTCATTTAAATGTCTGACTGTTTCACATCATTAACCAATATAAAATATCCAGTTATCACTTTTGTGGCAATGTTGCAATTAAAAAACACAAAGACTAAGCAAAAACTTCTCATAAGTCCACCTGGGATAAATAACTGCTGTACAGTAAGTGCTGTGCTATTTTGGTTTCACAGTCTGCAGCAAAGCTTGGATCAATGTTTTCCCACTAATGGTGTGACCTTGCTCCCATTTAAGTCAAATAGGATTCTGTAGTATGGTGGAATAAAGATTTTCCAGCACATGTATTAAAGCTGGCATTCTGACATAAGGGGATCAGATGTCACAATGACTAAATGAAGTAATATACAGTGGATTATAATGGATTTGCTTTCACAGAGGGAGGGAGGAAAGCATCAATCCAAATGCCACTCACGCTCTTTCTTTATCTTCTCTGACACCAGGAACTCGTCTCGTTCAATAGTAGGGGCATAGTTACTGCCAATGACTCGTACTGCGTACTGGAACTGGTGGGCAACTTCAGCTGGAAAAACAAAACAAAAAACAAATATCAAGACATGACCAACAGCTTGAAGGAATGTACAAATGACAGTGTGTTGACTGGGGGATTTTTCCCCCCTGTTACATCATTACTTTACTTATGTTTTACTTCTTTTCCAAAAGCACAAACAGGATATAACAAAATGAACTTACAGACCAGGAGAGTGCAGATTTGCCATTACTTTAATAAGGATAATGTATGATGGGACAGTGTTACTAACACTTTAGATACAGATTTTAAAAGCTAATTTTCATTGCAGTTGCTAACTGCAAAGGTTTTGGGCCTTTGATCAAAAGTGACTTAAAAAACAAAAACAAAAAAAACCCAACACTGCTTCTGCTTCTATCTACAACAGGGGCCTGCAGCTAGCCAGGCAACTGCATCCAATTTACCACACAGATTAGAAACAGAGCTAAGTGGCTAGCAATCTAAAAGATAACCGAGAAAGGCGAAGCACTTTATTTGAGCAAAAGTAACGGTGTAAGACAGCGACTCGTGGAAGCACCGAGAAGCTGTTCAGCTGGATGTGCAGCATCTGGCCAAGCCAATTGGATGACAGATACGCGAACCGAGCCCCCGCTACGTCCCGTTTTTCCTCACAGCTAAAGCGATAGCCACATAAAAAGAAATCAATATATTTTCTTAACCATTTAAATGTGACATTGTAGTGACATGTTTACTCCTGAAGGCCTTAAGAAATTAATAAAATCATATCTTCAATTCGGCAATTGTCCGAAAGACTGAGCAGCAGTTATTTAAGTAAAACTTCAACCGTTTTCTACAATATTCAGTCTGCAAAACAAACCGGGTGAGTCGGCGCCCGCTGCTTAAAACGTTTAATAAACAGAAAAATCAGAGCGGTCTAATGTGAAATATTAATGCCGAATTTGCCACTGGAAGTTAATCACTCACATACTGCTTCGTGTGAAGCATGTATGATTAATAACAGGACGCGAAACAACAAAAAATTGATTTTTTGAATGAGGTTAGGTTTGGCAGTTCCTGACTACTACAGTAGTGCAATAGCGCGAAGCTTGCTAGCAGTAACGGATGTACCTTCGCTTTTCCCCGTGATTCTGCAGCAGAGGCTTTGGAGAAGGACGTTTGGCGATTTCTGATCCAGGGTTGCCATGCTCTCCGTGGCAAATGGGTAGTGTGTTCCCCAATAAATGAATAAATGTGAATGAATAATATGAACTAACTCAAATCCCCCACTACGAGCAACGCCATTTTGACAACTTCAGGCAAGCTAGGAAGAATTTGACAACGACCAGCGCCATTTGCCTTCAAAATAAAAGCATACATTTTCTTACCTATTTCTTTTAAAAACTTGCACAACACTAACGAAGGCTCAATAAATAATGTACACATCAAAACTAGAAGCACGGTTCCGCGAAAAAAAATAACAAGACGATAATACATACGACGTCAAGAAAGACGAGGAAGACAAGATAACCAGATAAATGAATATGTAAGGGGAACTTGTAATGTAAAAAAGAACCTTTTGACTGGTAAGTAAGACCAAAGGTGCAACATGTATGCCGGATGTTTAATTATCTACCAGTCCCATTAATAAATAAATAATGAACGGCAAAAATACCAAAACAACTAAAAGCCTATTTATGACAAATCATTAATAAAGTTGTTACAGTTTAAACCAAAATCCATCACGTAGGTTTTATTTTGAAGTTTCAAACAAGAAACCGTGGTTATTATTTCTATTTTTACGGCGGACTTTCAACAGAACCCGCCGAAAAGCGTCTCCAGGAAACAGGGCGCGGACAAGTGGATGAAAATATTTCCCTCCTGAAACGTGGTGCCATGAATTATTTTGTTCTGACCCCGCTGACCTACCTGTTACAAACCGATGCGTCACGACAGCAGTAATAACTTGTAATAATGAGTCTAAAATATTATGAAAATCTCTTCTCATTTTAAACCGAGCTTGAAAAAGTGGATGAGATTTGAGATGCAAAAGGAATAGAAATTTTACCTTTCAAATTCCTTATTTGTTGTATCACAAAACTTTAGTTAATAAACAAACAAATAAATAAATAAATGAGATGAGTCTTATGCTGAAAGTTATGTGTATTTCTGACATTTTATGTAATGATTTCAGCACCATATCTATGGATAGCACCAGTCTGTTTAATTTAATTTAATTTAATTTAATTTAATTTAATTTAATTTAATTTAATTTAATTTAATTTAATTTAATTTAATTTCATTTCATTCTAAGTTAAAAAAAAATCCTAAATATCCCACAGTTAACTGAGACACCCAATCAATAATTACTCTTCACAAACACTAGAGCGCGCATGCGTTCACCCCCGGTGCCAGAGCCACCACCTGGCTCCGCGTGACGTAGATGAAAGAAAATCTCCTTTGGCCGCGGCGCGAGACAAGAAGATTATTAGTACACGCGCAGAGGGGGGAGAGAGAGAGAGAGAGGGAGCGCGAGAGAGCTGGATATTAGTTTGGCTTCTAGTCTTTTAGGAGGAGCAGCTCGCTGCCCATGTGAACTGTCTTCAAACTGTAGGAGAAGACGCACAGACAGACACTCCCCCCGTTTAAAGCCCGTTGCGGGGTCCGTAGGTGAGTTTGGAAGCGAGTCCTTTTTTTCCAATTCAGGAAGAAGAAGACGGGGGAGAAGAGAAAGTCATGGGCAGAGGAGTAGAATTAAAAAGAAGCTAGCGCCCGCAGTAAAAATAACCTTTGGAGGAGAAAAAGACAGAGAGCAGAAGAAGTGTCCGGAGAGGGAAGAGGAACAGGATGGGGATGGATTTCAGCACTCTGCGTACTCTTATCAGCCGATATGTAAGTTTGTTTTTCCTTTTTTCTTTTTCCTTTTTTTTTTTTTTTAATTAAATACCCTTATGTTCACATTAACACATGCGACTAGTTGCCTACAAACCAAAGCTATTTCCATTTTAAATCAAACTTGTGAACTTTTTTTGTTATTACCGTTGGTTTAAAATTCCGACGAAGCGGCTCTCAGAGGATTAGGTTTCAATAAAGGGAGTGGAAAGCAACCCACTGAGGAGTGGTTGGGAAACTTCCCGACACTTAAAAAATAGTGTGACTAATTAACCTTTATCAACTTATATATATATATATATATATATATATATATATATATATATATATATATATATACTTTTTCCCCACGTCCCTTTATTTCAACTTCAACAATGACATTTCGGCAGTTTTAAGTTACTTTTTTAAAGTTCATTGCTCCACAAATGACACTAGATCCCCACTACTCTGATCTTTCCCCACTTAATTCTGGAGTGAAAGCACATGTAAAATGCATCTTTCACTGATATTCTTTAAATATATATCAGCTATTTATGTTGAAGCATGTGTTAAATAATAAGCTCTTCACATATCTGTTAGTGCTGAAAAACATTGTGTATATATATATATATATATATATATATATATATATATATATATATATATATATATATATGGTATGTACAAAATTGTTGCAAGTACTCTTGCAGATACTGTTCAGACATCTTTAAACAACAAACGCGGTGTGATTTGAATGAGTGAAAGGTTGAGTCACCTCACAGTATCGGTAAGTGGTGTGTGGGCGACTACCTATCTGCTCATGGCAGAACATGCCAAAAAATGCAGACAGGCAGCTATTATCATTCATGTCATCGTAGCCACTCAGTCTCATTTATTATGCTACCTCCCAGTAAAACAAAATGGAACATGAATTATGTAATCCACTTGTTTTCTCCCTGCTAGTCAAATCGATGGGCAGCATCTATATGGGTTACATTAGGCTCGGCAGTAATGTGCTTGACAATAATCCAGACAGTGCAAGCCCTGCTCACATGAGAGCCAGTGAGGTTTATACCCCAGCTCCGTACTCAGCTGAAGCTTAGGCACTGCTTCCCAACTGTTGCAACTAGCTGATTAAATACAATTCCCTGCTGTGTGGAGGGTGAAATGGAGCCATGTAGCTAGAAGCATGAAGAGAGAAGCCGGTGACTGGTGTAGGATGTGGGATGCTGATGAGGTCTCCTGCTGTAATTGGTCTAGATAAATGCTTTAGGTAAATGGGTTAGGGCTAAATTGATTGCATTGCTGCTGTGGTGGAAAGAGGCTGCTGAATACTTAAGATCAGGGTCAGGAACATCCATCTGTTTGTCAGATGAAGGATTCTCCCTGTGACCAAGTCTGTAAAGTGAAGCTAAATGTAAATTCATGCTTTATACTATTTCTGCTATTATTTAAAGAGCCTGTGGTACGAACAGGCTGCTAAAAACATACTAATAACAAATGTTTGTAGAGTATTTAAATATGATAATTGGTTTAATTTTCAGGTGTTTATAATGACATGTAAACACAGTAATAATAGGCCTAGTATCTTAGTCGTGTTCTCATCTTCTGAGTTTTCTAATTATTTCATGTATAGACTCGTTTGTGGCTGTAATTCAGAAACCAGTCTCCTTTGAGTCTCTGGGCTTTGGGCACGTTGAGATTTGTTTCACAAATAGACGTAACAACTGTGACAGATTTTACAGTCTGATAAAGGATCCCTGTGATTTCACAGCAGCTCAACAATAAACTGAACTGAACTACGAGAGAATTTTTATCATTAAATGTTAGTGTGTGTTTCTATTAACATGCCGACACGTGCAGTAAACATTTAAAAAGCAGCCAAAGATCAGAATTGAGGTTGTGTGAATTTGTTAATTATGATGCTTCACACAGAAGCATTAAAAGGCCCGCTGTGCATATACTGAAATTTTAGTTATTCACTCTATAAATACATCAATGTTTTTGTGCAAACAGAGTGCAACTGACAGTATTGGGTTACGTACAGTGCATCTTTGTTCTAAAAAAAAAGTAAATATTGTGTCAAGGCTCATTGTTTCTTTAAATGAGGTGCTGTGAGGAATGTTTAGAGTGGACGCATGATGAAAAATATATCTGTACTGTGGATAATCTACCGCCTTGTGTTTAAAAAGCTGTGCCATCTGTCTTGTGCGATGTCAGTAGAAGCCACAGTAAATGTTATTATTGTAATTGTGCCAAAACTTTCTGTGTTATGCTACAGGCTTGCAGAGGTAAAGTACAAATGAAATAAACAGGTTTAACTGGGGTTGCTTTGTACCTGTTTGTTACCTTTTGCTCTGCAACAGCGTGTGGATCGTGGTGGTGAAAGTCAGTCTCTTCAGTCGCTGCCCCCTCAGATTAGGTAAAAGCTAAATGATGTTATATAAGCCTACAGTATAGCTCTCTTTAAAAGTGTAACATGCAGAGTTGTTCATGTAGTGGCTGCCTGTCCTGTCTAGACAAGTTTAAAATCAAATGTGATGCTGGTAGCACCAAGAGCTCTGAGATACAGTGTAGTTATTCCAAAACAGGTGGCTCATGCTGTTTTGTTTTTTTCCCGAGTTAATTTTAGTCACTGAAATTCTTAGAAGTACTGTTTTATATATTTTCTAACCTGTATTCAGTACTCCTCCTCAAGTCTTTTTTTAGGAGATATCAGGAGAAGCACTGTTTAATTGGATTATATAACAGAATTATAAAAGAGTTAGGAAAAAGCACAACGCTACGGTCAGCTTTCTGTCTCAGGAGTGGCACAAAATACAAAGTTACGTTTTCTCCAGAATTAAATACTTAGATCCAGTGACTTTGTGTCTATCAACGCAAATCACCCATAATGCTGTGTAATGGGTGTAACGTCCCAACAGCAGACACAGCTGCTGGTGCAAAGGGACAGAGACAGATATCAGCAGAGCAGCTGAACGTAAATGGTGTTAAGTTGTAATATTTGCCCTTTTTTCCCCCTTATAAATTTCTTCATAGCCCTACAGACTTGTAGAGACTGGACTTCTGTTATAAAGAGTCAATGACAAGATAACGGTTGCAACAGTAGGTTAATAACACACATTAGTAATACACTGGAGCATATGCTGAAAATGTAATGGACAGGAGTTGCACAGCATCTCTTTACTTTCACTATCTGAAAATGATACCAAGCCAGCTAAAACTAGCTAATAACTGAACTGTAATGGTGGCAGAGAGTTCTCAGTGCGGCTCTGCTCCAACTGATTCATCCCACACAGCACGTTTGTATTGGTTTGACCTCTTGTGGACACAATACAAATATTATATTTATTTAACACTGTGCAGGTGATTTTCTTTCTTTTTCTTAAGGAACAATGAAATGTTATTTTGACAGCCTATGTTTGTTTGCTTAGCAAACAGAGTTCAGTGCATCATAGCAGAACTGGACTGTTACTGTTACTGTTACAATGAAAAACAGCAGAGTTGCAAATACCAGGACACTGAAATGTAGAACTGGAGCAGAAATGAGATCTCACTAGTTTCCTGACAGTTGGCCACTAGCCACTTTATTGGTTCTTCTGAATGATAAATACCTTGCTATATTTTAAAATAATATTAGTAAGCATTCAAAGCATTAACCATCCTTTTGAAGGTATTTTCCTAAATATGGTTAGCCAAGTGATTTTTAGTGTAAAAGCATTGGGCTTGTGCAAAACCATACACTCACACATAGACCAGTGCACCAAAATCAATATACAGCATTTGTATTATTTAGGACTACAATTATCATTTGGTCAGTTATTTTTTGATTAAATGAGTAAGCTACTTTCAGCTGCCCTCTTGCCACAGGGAGTAACTCTGTGGGATTTGGCAGAGTTTTACACTGGATGTCCGTACTGACACAACCTCAAAGGAGAGATCAGTGACTCCGGCTGGAATCTAACCAGCGACCTTTTCCTTTCCAAGCAAATGATATCACCAGTTTTTATCATATCATATCATAATGTTAGAAAGTAGTTGTAAATCTTATTCAGAATAAATTTCATATTGCTACATTACACTACTACTAATACTACTTTGTAGACTGTAACTGTGAAAATCAAACAATATTGGACGAATCCAAAATGAAACAAACCGGAGATATCATGTCTGTGTATTAGGCGTGTTCAAGAAGCCACCCAGCATTCCTCTCCAGCAACCTAATGTGGTTCCCTGAAAGTCCCGCTGGTCTCGTTTTGGCTTCCTGCCTTCACATACTAGATTAAAGGGTTACTGCTGTTCACTATACCTTCACCCACTTAATCCAGTTTGCAGCTATACTAAGCTTATCACTAAACACCTTACTACTTATATTCAGCCTAGTTTTATTTTCTAATTAGCTCACCGATCAGCAGGCTGTATGTGAAGTATGCTAACTGATCCATGCATATGAGGCCATAATAAATGTTCACGTCAGTAGTGGCTGATGATCATGTTGCTGTCTCTATAGTGTCATTCATGCACATTAGTAAGAAGCAGGTAGATGGGATAGTTGTAGCCAGTTGACGCAGAGGGCATCAGATCATATGAACTCCTTGGCTCCAAATGCTTATCAATAATTCATTAGTAGACTGGCTGACAATGAAGACTGATGTTTGTGTAACTTGTTTAGGAGTCTGCTCACTGTGGGGCTCAGGGATGCCCCAGGTGGCTTGATGGGATTCCAGAGGGTCCCCATCTAACCGCTGTGTTTTAATCACTTCAGGATATAATTTTACAACCGAGGTTTGGTGGAAACTGCAAAAAATGTCCTATGCTGGCTTTTCTAACTAATGCCCTCACAAAAGAGTAGAGATGGAAGACTTCATTGTGCAAATAAAGTCTAACTTGGCTTAACCATAAGGAAGTGCCTAAAGGTTAAACTAAGGTAATCAAATCTGAAGAAAGGGTTACAGTCGTGAGTCCTACTTAATAGTACAACAGTCCATTTTTACGTGCTTGGGTTCAAACAGCAGAATTCACACTCCAGGAGTGCCACTGCTCTTCAGATTACAGCACTTGTGAATAAACGACTTGTAATTCCCTTCTACATTGCATAGGCATGCCATGGTATGCCAGAAAAAGGCAGTTTTTATGCTAAAGAAGAGCCAAGTTGTTGTGAGTTAGTACTGAGTTGTCTCAGTAGTGGCTTTTGAAGTTTACTCACGTGTAGCCTCCTCCTGCATTGGCAGGTTTCCTCTTAGTGACCCCCATGCTAACAATTAAACAGCTGCTCAGCCATAATGCCGCAATCCACAAGGTTCACCTGGGTTAACCTCTTTAGGTGAAGGATTCACAGGCTCTCACTAAGCCATCTGGCCTCAAGATTGTTTTGCTGCTTCACTAGTCGCTGCTTCTTTGTTTATCTGCATTAACTCCCAGGAATTACTAGAAAACCTAGGTGACAAGAAGTAGTTTGGAATTAAAAGTACTTTCTTAATATGTGTAGATTGCACAAATATGCCAGATTCAGAAGGCAGGGAAAATTTCCAATTTTATTTTAATTGGTTGATCATGTAAAACTATTATATGAGTCACATTATGTTTTTCAGTATTGAGCAGATAAACCTTCTGCAGCCATGTTGTATCTTTACCACAACATTCTACATGTACTTTAACAACATCTTTCTTTTCTATTGGATATGGCAACATTTTTTAAATTCCTTCATTTAAAATGAAGGAATTTCTGCTAGTGGTCCGTCATCACCTGCTGCATATATCCATTGATATGTGACAAAGTGAAACAGAACATTACTTCTTTCCTTGTGTTATTTGGATACCTATTCGAAATCCGTAGCAGTTCAGTTCTGAATTAATTCAGAGGAGTAAATCATTTTTGTTGCATTAATGTTTCTACACCAGCTTGTTAACATTTTTTCTTTATGTGCTGACACTTTTGAAAAACATTTTGGCTCCTCACGATACTGTCTAAGCAATACCTGCAGTGGAGTGCTATAGCTCCATTAAGAGCCTGTATCAGTGTCGTCGCAGTAACATTACCAGTATATTACAGCTCAATGAACAAGTAGACAGATGATAAATAGCCTCAGGTTAATGGTGCATAGAGACCTCTATCCAAAGAGAGAGACCGATAACAGATATGGAGGGCGAGAGATGTTGTTTGAACTTGGGTCATCATAATAACATTGCTCCAGGTTGCCAGTGAAAGTGCTGAGGGAGGCAGGTGTGCACCTTAATGTTCCCCCTGTCTGAGGGAATGATAGCCGGTCGACTCTCTCCTGGAACACCATTCCCCACGGCCCGCGTGTCAGAGAGGAAGAGAAGTGAAGTGAGCCGCCTCCCCTCTTTCCAAAAAGCTGATGGTGCACTATAAATATCACCCCACCCCACTTCCATTTAACCATAATGCCTTACCCCCTTTCCCCCTTCTCCATTGCTTTGTTGGTTGGAGACATTAGCAGACAGTCATAAAAGGCTATTGATCATTTGGATTTTTGGCAGGTAGTACTTATCTATAAATGTGATGTCACAGGAAGTGAAGCAAAATTTTCTCTACTTCAAAAGTTTGGATGTGTTGATGTTCTCCACTGGTCTAGGAATGAGCATCTATCTACAATGCAACGTTTAATAAAAGTCGAACTGAAACAATTAAATCTTAAAACTGTTACTTTACTTTTTTGTAACCTGTCCTTTGGGGCTGTACCAGAATATTTGATCTTTAAGCTTTAAATTGTTTGAAGGGGGCATGTACTGCAGCTCTCTGATCAAATTCTTCCATATGGCTCTACAAGTGGAGCCAGCTTAAATCACTGCATGGAACAACAATTAGAATATTTGCTGCTGGTCACTGCTAAAAATAAAAATTTTTGACGGCCTAATTCTGCTTTGAAATACACAAAGGGTATTTCTCCAGCCTTCTACCACAGGTGCATGAAAACAGTAATTGTGGTATGATCTTTGGACAGTGATTAGGTATACATTTGCTGACATCCCAGCTAGTGCAGTAATGTTGTATTGGTACAGAATTGTAAGTATAATGATCAGTAGTTGAAGTCATCCTTGTTTGTATTCATCTTATCTTTCTTTTCATGAATAATAATAGTAATTATTGCATGGTACCAGCCTCCTGCACTTTCAGGGAAAGTTAAAAGCTTTTCAAAGACGTCTGAAGAGAGCACTTGTAAAGCTGTTTACAGTTCAAAGCCTTGCAGCATTCTGTTGTGCAACAACTTATCAAAGACACCAAAGCCCCCTCCTGAAGATGCATTTGTTGCTAGGCTACAAACTACAAACTAGCCAATATTACTATCTGGGAACCAGATGATACATACAAGTGAATCTCATGTTGGTGCTCAACATCAAGCTACAGCTACTGGTTTCTTAAGTGGTTTCCATAGTTGAGCAGCTGATGCACATTGAAACAACATGAATTATAACATTTTAAATTCACTTAAGCAGGAACCCATCAGTAGATGACTGTGATCTAACTGCTCAGACTGTCAGTCTGCCAGAAAACATTCAGCCCCAAGTGATATAATAGTTAGGACACACAAAGGACTGTGCAGATGTTTTTTCAGTTTCCAGTGATGCCTTGATAATGCTTAATTATGAACTGTAATATATGTAGTGCTGCAAATGTCTTATATCTGACAGTGGAAAGGACTGGAAGAAGGATAGCACAGAATAACAATATAGATATAGCCCTGATTACAGAATTACTGTGATAAGTAAATCACTGAAACACGCCACATGCAGCATTTTAACATGAATAAATAATCAGCACATGAATATTTGAGTACAAATACCACAAGCAAAAGAGGGCACCTATAAATCTGCAACCCAACAATATTTCTCATATTGTGGATGAAGATCAGGTATTAAATCTAAATATGCTTGATTGATTTGAAAGAATCAATATGGATAAAGTGCTGTTGTTCGATCAAGGTTTGGAATTATAGTTAAGCAAAAACCGAAGACAAAACATATATTTAATAATAATATACAGGGCCTGTTGCTGGGTGTGTAATATCTCCATAGTACTGTTATTTTCAGCTGAATAATATATATTTAAGGAGGAGTAACTCTTATAGTTCACACGATGTATGTACAACTCAACTACAGCAGCATGATAAAAATAGCAGAGGGTACGCTGGCGGTGGAGTAGATGTGCTCCTGAGAGGACTGGACTTGTTCCAGGATTTATGCATCAAACCAACATGATGTTCTTCCTACAGCAAAGGCGACGGTGCATTTTTTAATATTTTAACTGCTTTATCTTCAGGAAGTCATTCACTTTGTTTCGTGGCTGGTTGTTTTGACCCGCAGCTGAAGCATCATCCTTCAGTGAACAGCCAGTAGAAAAGTGTTGAGAGCCACTTTATTCATATTATGTAATTGTGACTATGCATACAATATGAAAAACTACTACACTGGGGCTCTTATTATCTGAAACCCACAGAGAATCCATGCAGAAGAAGCAGTTTAGGAATGTATTCCACCATGCTGCTTGGCCGCTGTCAGGTGATTGATGTTATGGGAGCCACATGATGTCATTAGCTTCCCTCCACCCACTGACCTGCTATGCTGTGAATTTTCTTTCTTTTTTTTGGGGTGGGGGTTGAGAAACTGGGAATTGTTGCTAAAAAGTTTATAAAACATGTGTCATCCTCTTTAATTGACCACAAAATTGACCCCACTGCTTTCAGTAGAAGACAGAAAAGAGGATTTTAGAGGATGGTGGATGACAGACAAAATGATGATTCAGACATTAAGATGCAGTAATAGAGTCAGTGGGTGCAGTGGATGAGAAACAGGAAGATGTAATCTCATGGTTGTCAAGGAGATGAAGAACAAACTGACCATATAGTAATTTTCTCCTTTATTCGGGTGCAGCTCACTCTCATCGAGTGTGTGTGTGTGTGTGTGTGTGTGTGTGTGTGTGTGTGTGAATTTGCCTTCTTAGGTGACATGGAAGGGCAGCAGGATTCATGGGGGTGCATGAGAGTGTAGCACCACGAGTAGCACAGAGCAATGAAGCTCAACTGAACTGAACAAAAGTGAAAAGAAATGTACCACATCAACACAAAGCATAGAACAAATACACAATACCCCTAAAGAGCAGAACAGCCATCTCCAAGGATTACCGAGACATCAGATGATGATCGCAGTCCAGCAAAAGTTTGAAGAGTCTCAAGTTTTTGTGTCGCCCTGTTTTCGTTCACCGAACTGGAGCGAGCCACTCTTCTCTCAAAATGTAATTCAATGTAACAGACTATTAGATATCTGGACCTAAGAGAGCACCTCAGTGATTTAACACTGCACTGTCAGAATCACAACAGCTAGTTTAAAGATAAAATGTCTGAAGCGCTGGAGCAGAGGATGCTGTCTTTTCAGTTCCACTCATTCTTCTTACTTGTTTAACCAGGAAGACAAAGGAGTGGAAGACAGGTGGCATTATTGTGGTAATTTAAAGGATTTTACCGTACAGCAACAAAAGGCTTTATGCAACTTTTTTGCACAAATTGTGATAATACTCCATACACATGCTCCACATGTTGCTGAAGGAAATTAGTGGGTTTCCACTTAAATGCGTAAGAATACTTATCAGGACATAACTTTGAACGATGTCCACTCAAACAGAAAAATTTATATTGTTAAAAGAGAACATGATTTCTGCATGATTTTAATCTTTAAATGTAAATACAGTAAAAACAGAAGACACAGCATTCATTCAGAAAAAGTAATTTGACGATCTGTTAGGAAATACCGATACTTGTTTAACAGCTTTTCAAAAGTTTCATTAAACTTGAATGGAAACAAAAAGAGAGAGGCCTGAAGCAGGTTTTGACTCCAGTTTTTTATCAGTTGAACATCATGTGATTGATTTAAATTCCACTGAGCCTGGATCAGTTCAAACAACTGGAAAAATGGACCAGTTAGAAATAAGTTCAACAGGGACACATACACACACTTACTCCTCAGAGCACACAGCCACAGCTTAGCTACAGTTTCTGTTTGCCAGAGAATGAGTGGAGTTTGAAGGCCAATAAGACTGAAGAGGATGATTCATGCTAGACTTTATTTCCCTGAATATGCTCCACTGTGACGCAGTTTTATTAAGACAGCAGTAACCCAGGGAGCTGATGACACGCTGTATGGGAAGCTCTCCTGAACCCAGATTTTGGGAAGTTTACAAAAATGCTGAAATATTTGAACAATGTTTTTTAAGTTGGGTTGAGTCACACAGTCAGCTTATTTAGCTTATGTTGCTGGGGAAGTAATGACGTGTTTAAAGATGTTGTAAGATGAGTCACTTTGTCTTTGTATAGACAGTGAAAACAGGAAATGATTTGTTTTGGTTTTTCTCAGTGATAATTTTGTAATTTTGAGGTTTTTTTAGTCGATAATATTAGTTTGTTTTTTCTTCTTTTTATTTGGAGCAATTAAACACTTATTTCATAAAAGTGCCTTGGGCTGTGGGAGACCATAGTGGAAATTTTCACAGTTGTGTGATATTAATTAAGTTTAAAATAATGATCACTTGGAGCGCTTATAATGGGGATGTGAAGTTGCATTGGTAGACAGAGATTTCATATACTCCCTGTGTGTGTGCACATGTGTGAGGATGATTGCTGCTAAGACAAACAAAATAATAAACACCAATAGGAAGAGGTGCCCCTAGGACAAACATTAGAGAAGGCTCCCATTAACGAGAAGGAAAGAGACGAGGAGAATGAAAAGTTGAGAAATAAACATGTCGGAAGAAGAGATATAAAAGCATTTTGGTAGTTTTCTCTGATGTCCTCAGAGATTCGTAGAAGGTCTGATGTTACTGCAGGAAGTGAAACTGAGAGAGGTAAAATACGTGTACACTAATAGTGCTGTCAATTTTCTGCAATTTCTTTGCAGTTGGACGATTCACTCAGGATAATATAACACCTGTTTAAAAAAGAGAAAATGTTCATGATTCTCCCAGAAATGTGGATGTATGGAGTGCCTTTCTCCAGCTGGTTGATGCTTCATATTTAACCCTGCACCATACCGTGAGCTAGTGTGTTTATTCAGACTGGTCTGCTGAGCCGTTTTCCTGCTTACTGCACAAAGTATTCTGCATGTATTAACAACATGCCAATGACGATACCCAGTGACACAAACATTTGTCAATGTATGCACTGCCAATTATGTTTTTGAAGCTGTTGATTTCCATGCAGATATTTAAAGTGTATTATGTTAATTTATGAATTGTATTCTATGTTTTTATTTTGTCTCTACTATAATAGCTTTTGCAAAATGATTCTTTTTTTCTAAGATTTATGTTGGGCCTTGGTGCAGTCCCTCAGTTCACCATCTATCTGAAACAAGCTATTTTAACTCCGTCCTTCCTACATTTAGGTACACTTGACTCTGAGTTAGTAGCCGCTCACAAACAGAAGGTTTGATTGGAGGGTGAGTGTAGGTGAGTGTAGGTGACCATAGTCCATCCGCTCTCTGTGACATCATACTCGGAAACAGTGCTAGGAGCATTTTGAAAAGCTTGAGCTCTCACATTTTTGTTCAGTATGAGCCTTTGTCATTGTAAGAGTGTATATTCATCCATTTTCTTAACTGTTTATCCAATTCAGGGTGGGCTGGAGTCTATCCCAACTGTCCCTTGGTGAGGGGAGGAGTAAATCCTGGAAATGTTGCCACTCACAAGTTCATTACAGAACCCATGGAGACAGATGACAAACTCTCACATTCTCACATCTACCACTTATTTAAATACTTGGTGTTTGTCTTTTTAGCTGGAGTGCTCAGAGAGAACACATGCCAGCATAGTGAAGCCCAGGAGCAACAGTTTCTTACTGCTATGGCGCCCATGCTGCCTGTGTGTGTAGGGCATAATATGTCCCCTTTAAAAGTATGTTTTGACAAGATGTTTAGGCTTGATTGAGATATCCTTAAACCTCCTGCTAGCTTTAGTGCACCTCTTATTATAGCTCACCCTTTTGCTCAGCGCTATCACTGCAAAAGCTGAGCAGCGCTACCAAGTCATAAGCACCCACTTCCTTTGAGTGAAAGTGCTGCAGTTATTTAAAGCCAACTGAATGTCCACAGATCAATGCAGGCACTTAGTGTGACCTGGGTACTCAACACAAACACAGACATGTTTAACTTGAGAGGAAGGAAATGGCAGATGTTGTGGTATAAATGCTTTTTCGTTTTGGTTTTAATAGTTCTCGCTGGATATATGAATTCACTGTTGTTGGTTGGATTCAGTGATATTTTGTTTTTCTGTTCTTGAACCTGTTGTGCCAAAACAGGTTTCTGTATCCAGATTTGTTTACTGGTTTTGTTGATATTCATAGACTGCTTATCTATACAGTGATCTATACTGCATTCTTATGTGAATAATATTGTATATTAGGATATTAGGCTTTATCAACCTCCTTTTAACCATTATTTTTTACAGCATTGGGTCAAGTCATGGGAGGGTCATGTGACACCTAGTAGTGCTCTCCTCCAGTCCCTTCCTTTCACACCCACACAGCAGACAATAAAGCAAGCTTGAGCACTGTGTATGTTTGCTCCCTTGCTATCCAAAGAATGACTGTGCTTATCTACAGGAAATCCACAACAATGGCCTTCTGTCCAGCTCTTAGGAGCAGCACAGTGGTTGGTCTATTAGCTCGTCTGCCTTCTGCCTTGTATCTCTCCTGGGTTATCCTCCATCCACTTCACTGAGGGCAATAACTGCCCAACAGCAGCAGCTATATATGTTGCCCCAGAGATTTCCCAAGTCTAACTCCAGAGGAAAGAAGGAATATTTGTAATTCTGGGTCATCAGAGGGGGTGAAAACAGAGAATGGAAGACAAGCGTACATTGTGGTAAAGCAGGTATATTATCTCAGTCCCCTACCGAGATGTGCTCTGTGAAAACCAGGCTAATGAATTTCTCTGTTTAGCTGCCAGAAGCTGGCTGAGGTTACCAGTTCTTCTCCTCTTTTCCTCTGCTGCTTTATCCTCTCCTTTTCCCACAGTCCTTCAACAGTTTATCAAGGAGAGGAAATGGTGATGGAGCAGGAAAGGTCGGCTACGCGGCAGTGGTTTGTGCGGCTGTAGAAAGAGAACATCTTCTACAGAATAATTTATTTGTTAATGTAATACATGAATGTAGATTTAATTAAGTTTGTTCAAGCTCATTTATGTGGATAAAATGATTATATAACACTTTTCACAAACCAAGTTACTCAGCTGTTTAAGCATTAACACCACCAAACAAACCATCACATAGCCTCTTTCTCACACCCACACACACAGCTGGTGAGTGGTCTTCTGACCTACATAAGGAATGGAGACGGGTGGATGTCCATTTCAGCTCATTTTATCTCAGTGATGGATGATCTCATGAGAGTTTTCAGCCCTGCTGTTTACGCTCACATACCTCCCCTTAGGATTCATTTCATAACATGAAACATAACATGTATTTTATTGAGATTTTATTAAGCTGTAATTGATTTATAGTTCAATTTTAATTCTAGCTCAACCAATTATGTGTTATCTCTTAAGTCTTTTTTATAAAAACAAGCTGTGGACTAAACGTGCACAAGACACGTTTCAGTGAATATTGTCACCAGGAATCCAGTATAATTATGTTTTCCACTTAAATAGTAATAACTTCTTTTAGTTCAAGTATTTTCGTGGAGTGCTGTACTAAATCTAACTGAACCTCAGTCTTTTAAAAGTCATGCATTAAAGCCACACAGTATCCTATACTGTTGTTCATCACTGCAGTAATACAAAATGTCAGCTTTCATTACGTATCCAGACAATCAGTGAATGAATCAGACTAGATTTTGTACTGCAGAAATATGCATTGTGGCTCTTTATAAGCGTTGCTTAATAATTTTGCATTGTGTTGATAAATAGTGCATGTCTTTGACAATTGACACTGTCTGTCACTTTGAGTGATGCGTTCAGTCAGTAATAGGCAGGAAGAGTTGAGTGAAGCCCTGGATGCTCAGTTTGTTATTACTTTGTGGAGTTGCTGACTGAGACAGTTTATTGCATGAATCTTGATGCGTAACCTGTAGATCCTGATAATAAATTTTGACTAAATAAGCATGCTGAAAGCGTTGGGATGAGAAGTAGTCCTTAGAACCGGTAACAAGAGCAGTTGTTGTTAAAAAAGAGGTGTTACTAATAACACCTGGTCACAGCAGCCGTTGCAGTTAAACTATTAGTTGTAGATTATGTAGCAGATTTAGAAACTGGGGCTACAACAAAATGATTATCTTCTGATTATTTATTTGGTCCATGCAAGATCAGAAGAAGGATTTTTAGGCAAACATTACTTGACAACTTTTTTCTGGCAATTAAAAACTTTGTATGTAGCTGTGTTAACAATTATGCAGCAAATGTGACAACTATAGTTACTGCAGTTGCGTTAAAAATAGTAAGTAAGAAAAGCACTTAATATTTCCATTGTAGTGCAAAGGAGTTCATGCTGACCTGAAGAATACTGGAAACTGGAGCTCTTTGTCGCTACATCGTTCCTGTGTTTCCCTCCTTTTTGCTCCTGGTTTAACTCAGTTCTACAGATGCAAGAGTTTTTAAGGACATGCAGGTGCAGAGTTACGTTAAAAACAGTTCTCTCTCTCTCTCTCTCTCTTTCTCACACACACACAAAGGTTGAACAACTGCTGAATCGTAAATTCCACTGACTCTGATTAATACAAGTAGTGCTCTCATGTGATCAGGCCATTGTGTGTGTGCGTTTGGTTGCGTGTGTGTGCATGTAGAAGGTTACAAAACACTGACGAGAGCAGTCAGATCACTAAATCCCCCGGAGACACATAGTGGCTTGGTATTTTACCTACACACACACACACACACACACACACACACACACACACACACACACACACACACACACACACACAGTAGTGTTTTTCAGAATTAAAGTGTCCCCATTATGCAGTTTTGCAAAGCTACAAAATTAATTCTTCTCTCACACCATAAAGCACTGCTGCTACAATGTTGACCTTTACTTTGTGAGTTCCCCTTGCCACCATGGCAGGGGGAGGCCAGAGCGATGCAATGCTGATGGACAAAATGAAATTGTGGGGACTGGGTGCAGATTGTGCTATAGATCAATTAATCAATTTTGTCACTGAGATGGAGCCACTTATACATTCCCTTTAACTTTTAAGAGCTCATTCTTAGAGCCTTTTTCTGGTCTCAAACATGGGAAAGAAATTTAGTGGTGGGTTACTTGATGGCAAGATCAGCTCTATCACACACTCTTCATTAACAGAAAGTCGAAGCTGCTTTGTCATGTTTAAATGCATAAATTCCTATTATGGAAACAGTCAGCATTTTATTTCGAGTTTGTGTTAGAAAAAGGATGAAGTAGTGTAATCTTAACTACAGGCTACACTTTTCCCAGACACTCAGCTCCAAACGCATGACTGCTAACTTCTCTCTGGGGTGAACACAGCGTTCAATCACAGCGTTGATTGAAGGCATTTAAGGCTGGATGATGAGGATTTACCATTATCTCATTTGGCCTGGCCAGGGCGGCCTGGGTGAGGCTAGACAACATTGTGACAGATGGGGCGCACAGCTGGTCTTTAATCTGTAACTCAGGTAACACACATGCCAAGATGATTGCACACACATATCTGTACCCTTATCAGAACATCACAAACACATAAAGATTAAACTACAGACAGCCGGGGTGAGTGAACCTCCATATCATCTGTGTGGTGTTTTATTTTATTTGTATTTTTCTGGACGTGCAACAGTCAATCGTTTTATTACCCTCCCCACGTAATTCTGAAACACATGATAGTACATGCTCACTGCTCTTTTGCCTTTTCCTATCAAGCCCATTGAGAGAAGCCACGCAGAGATGGTGTGAAAAATCTTCTTGTGTAGAAAATGGGAAAACATTCATGGGTTCAGAGTTAGTATGAGAATCTCCCCGCTTCTGCACGTTATCAGTTATTTACCTTTCTACTCATCTGACTCAAGTGTATGAGTCATTGCTAATGCACACACACTTTGCATTTATCGGCTAGTGATTTAGACAAGAAAGCTTGGTTTGCCTTATCTCTGTAGCGCAGTGGCAGCTGAGCGATAATAAACACTCATGAGACACGTGAGGAATGTGTTTCCACATGCAAACATGATGTATAACACAGAACGTAGATCGGCTTTATGGCAGAAAGCCGTTGACTAATTTTTAGCGCTGCCTGTTGCAGTGGGAGATAAAACAATGTCGGGCTGGTCATCGGTGGAAACGATAAACTCAGCCTTTAAATCTGCAGAGGAACAATAGTTTGTGTGTTTTGTGGTGATTTCCTCTTTTGCTGCTCAGTGTCCTGTAAATGTTATCTTTACCTGCCAGGCATCATACAGCACTGAGTGCAGTGTGGAGGTTGGTTTCTGGATTGTGCAGTTAGTACAGTGAGTGAGTATGTGTTAATTTGACTACATTCAGCCTGGTCATTATATAATTGATTTTATTTATATAAACCAAAATCACAAACTGCGTTACACACCTTCTAGCCCTCTAACCTTACAACAATGATTCAGATTAGGAAAATGAGTAAGAGAAGAGAGAAGTGGCTCCACTTCCTCATTTCTTGCGCAGCTCTTAATAAGCTCCAGGCTTTCTGGAACAGATATGTAGAGTGGATGTGCTCATTTTTCTCATGTGATCAAATGAGAAACACTCAGTCATGAGTTCAGTAGTGTGGAGATGGGTGGAAGTTTAACCAACTCACACACACCAGAGTAACTGGTCAGTGCGCCCCAAGGTGGCTGTGGCTACAATGTAGCTGCCATCACCTGTGTGTGAATGTGTGGATGACTGAATGTGTAAAGCGCTTTGGGGTCCATAGGGACTAGTAAAGCGCTATACAAATACAGGCCATTTACCATTTTACTTAATCTAATGTAGTTGACACCAGATGAAGTTGTAGAGATTTAGTGGTTTTCCTACTGTAACAACCTTTGTGTCAGTCATTAAAGAGACCAAATTATGACCTTTGTTCACCTAAGGGTGCATTCATCATAGATTTAATAAAGATTCTAAGATTATTTAAAACTATCAGTTGAGTTACAGGTGACAGTGTTGATGTGCGCTCTATTGGTGTCAATCTTAAAATCACGTCTCGGCCATGTGCTGCTGTGATTATGGATTTTTATGGATCTTTCTGTATTTACCAGCTGTCATTTCCGTAGCTGGGCACATACCAAAAGAGCCCCATAATGAAACAATCCACGTAATGAAAATCCTCTCAACAGGTACTCCAATGTCTCGTTGGAGAGCAAACACATAGGTATGCCTTATCTAATCAAAATAACATCTGTTTTGTTGGTGTTGATGGAAGGAACCATATCAACTGTCTCTCCTCTCTGGGTCCTGCCTGTCGAGCATCGTCTCTCGTTCTCTTTCACACATGAATTTGTTGCTCCTCTGTGTCTTGGTTGGTGGGGTCGGGGGTGGGGTGTGTGTCTGTTGCAGGAAGCGTCTTGTGTGTGAGTGGGTGGGTCAATGTTTTCCTGTTTACAATATGGCCCTCTGTTACTTGTCACAGTGGAGCTTCAGTTTCTGGCTCTCAAATGCTGCGTTCAGTTCTCAGGGCATTTTAAAAGTGTGCGATTTATTAAAACTGAAGTATTCACACATTTAAATGAGATCTAAGTCAGGATAATGTGAATAATGTGATGCACTGGATGACCTTTTAGTCTCCTTTTTTCACTTCATGTTTATCTTTTAACATTTTAAATCTAACAGAAATACAGATACGCAGGTACAGCTGATTATAGGTATTATATGTATTCACTTTGTTTGTGATTATATTATGGTAATGTGGGTGCTCGTAGTCAGTGCCTGGAAACAATCCTGTTTTAATCAAGTAGTTTTTTTCACCCTTTTCTGCCAATATTTTGAGTATTCAGTCATATTTTCCATAGGGTGTAAGTGATTAACAGCAAATCAGAAGTTAACAGAAACAATGAAATGAATTTACTTTATTTACTTTTATATTACTTTATTTTTTTGCAATATCAAAAACCTTAAGTAACCATATCCAGAATACAGAACGAGAGCACAGAGGAATCGAACCTAGTATTATATTTGTTGCCTTTTACTAATAATAATATTAACACTACTAATAAAAACAATAGTGACAGCTGTGACGCTGTCACTTAAAAAGCTATAATACATAAAAAATAACATTCGAAGAGTTAATTTCACTTCCTAAGACTCTCAGAGACTTGTGCCGCTGATCTTTGCACCTGTGTGTACATTCAGGCGCTTAATCTAAATGTGAAATTCCTAAAATAAGCCCGGTGCCTGTTACGTTAATGTTGACACTGGTGGGCTTACCTCATCATTCTTGTATTATGCAGACACACAGACACACAATGACAGCACAAGTTAGGCTTGTCTAAATATACCTTGTGTCTGCACAGGTAACGTTATATGCCATTGTTCACGCATGGCTTCTCAGTTGTCTTTTGATGTTGCAGGGATGTGTTAGTCCTCGTATGTGAGCCTGTCGCTTTCCACTAACATTCAGGAAAGTGAATATGGGTGCTGAGTGAGACAGACACGAACAAAGCCTCTGAGTTCTCTCCATCTTTCTCTCCTGACCACAAATGTTTCCCTTCCAACTATAAATACGCCCCTGAAACCTCCCACGTCCTGAAACGTGAACCTCTGCTAATAGTGATTATCAAGGTCCAGAATAGCCCGAAGTTTCCAGTTACATTCAAAGTCGAAAAGCCCGAGCTAATATGGCAGAGCTTTATTTTATAAGCCCCGCTTTTATTTTGTAAAGATGCTATGTTATTTGATTAAATGCAGACAGCCTTTGATGTAAAAAGCTCAAATCCGGATGAAAGCTAAACATAATCGATAGGAGAGAGAATGTGAACTTAGAGGCCGACCGGATTGTGGTGAGAGACAGAGAGGAAAGAGGTGAGAAAACCAATAAAGTTGCATTACCGGCAACATGGACAGCAAGAGAGAAGGCCCACTGATTCTTGTGGAGTGCCATCTGGTTAGAATAAAGAAAAACAACAACACCGATCAATACAGATTTCTGAAATGATCATAACATCCAAACAAATTCATTGTTCTGCGTAACTTTTCGCTCAGCTTTTAAACAATAGTCATGCAGCATTACTGCACTGGTAGTAATAGTGTATAGTTAGTATAGTTGTGCAGTTGCTGATCTGTATCACAGATAAGACGGCTGACTTTATCACTAAAAAAAAGATCAATTATCCCGGGATTCATCCCTTTAATCCATTCAGTAGTTTGGATGAAACAAACTGAAGCAGCGCAGTAATTTAGTCTAATTAGCCACCTCAGACCAAACTCTTCTGGGGACTGAGGATAAGTACCCTCTGAGTAGGTTCCCTGGGAGCTATTTGCCTTCGAATCCTTATTTATTTTTAATTTTTGCTTGCATTTGCCCCACGAATAGAAACTCTGAAGTAACACAAAAGCTGTCCAGCAGCTAGTTTTCCAATATCGCCTCTTGTTTTGATCCCTTTTTTTCCATTTATCCCTGTTTTTAATCTTGTTTCAGCTTCTTCAGTGTCGCTCTTTATTAATTCTCCTTGTAGCAAGTTCAAGGGTATTGCTGGTAAATATTTTAATATTTAATAGGGTCAAAAAAGCCTAAACTTTTCAGCTTGTTCATTTCATTTAGGTTTAATTCTGATTTTTTTCAACACTAATATTAAGAGCTGCTGATGTTTAGACGACATCTGGAGCAACCATTTTACATCTACAACACTCAAACTTCCTGTTACACTAGGAATGGTACTATGAGCTAAAAACACTAAAAAAACAGCTCTTAGTACTGTGATGGTCCTCAAATCCATAGTGTTCACACAGAAGAAAGGGGGTACTGCCTCCTGTAGGTGCTACATTTGTGAACAAGATCCTAATATTAAGCTTAGGCGCTGCTACCAATTATGAGTTAATAATCGGAGCATCTCCTACTAACTGTTATTATGCAACATGTTTATATTGGGCCACATTACGCACTGATTGATTATAAAACCACAACAACATTAGCTGCCCCCTTCCTTCTGTCTGTTTTCATTAGTAACTGTATGACAGAAATGAGAAATACTTTCTGCTGCATTATAGATATTATATAGTTTACCAGCTAAAGTCTTGTATAGAAATATGGCTGTCTTCCATAAGCAGACAGCTAACAGGAAATATGTAAGAAATGTGTGAGGTGAAGCAGACGGAGCAGGCAGGTGGGAGAGAAGAGGAGGAACAGCAACACTGTGTGGGTGTCAGGATTGGCAAGCTGTCCGTGCTATCTGGTTTTCATCCCCGTCTTCGCAGAGATATCAGAGTGTGGTGATTCTCAGATATGATGGATGATGTTGGTTTGGATTTATTATAGAACGGCTTGTGAGGCACATGATGTGAACCGATCTAAATGTCAGCACAGAAATTAAACTCCGGTTTTAGCACCTTTGGTCTCAATAGGGCATCGACAATAGCTTTTAGCAAGGAAGAGAGGGAAGTAGGCAGATGGTTCAAGCTTTATATGCCAGTATTCATCAGTTTCCATTTTGCTTTTAGTCTTCCCGTTCCTCCCATTTCCATTATTCCTTTACTGTGTCACATAGATAATTGGAGGTTACGGGATATAAATGGACCTTCATCCTAAACAAGGTAATCTTAGAGCTGCGAGTTAACTTGTTTCTGTGTGTGTGTGTGTGTGTGTGTGTGTAAAAGACAGAAAGAGCAGACGTAAAAAACTGGGCCATGCAGCCTCTTGACACACAATCTCATTCACTGGCCACAGATTACTGTCACCTCTCGTTAGCCTCTGTGTGTGTGTGTGTGAGTGTGTGTGCAGGCCGATGATTTGAGGACAAATTAAACGACTCGCTGTGTTTATTTGTTGTGATTGCTGACACTGACAGTTGTAATATGTGCAGGAAATCGCTAAAATGAGAGAGACAGACTTAGGTGCCCAGGCCTGCTTTTCATTCTGGTTACTTCAGGTCAAAATGGCCAGATGGCTGCTGCCTGCCATGACATGGCTGTCTAGATATAATTCAGACTGTTTGGTTGAAGCTTTGGATGACCCTTCTCATCTTAAAAGACTACAACCACGGTTATTAAGGACATTTTTCAAACAGTAATATGAAGCCTAAAATAGTATTTGTTCATTGTTTTTGACAAATGAAATAAAGATTGATGCAATGTTTGGCAATATCGCCTCAGAGCAGGAAGGCTCTGGGTTTGAGGCTGCTGGCCATCAGGGGCATTTCTGTGTCTGCATGTGCAGGCTGGTTTCTCTCCTGTATGCCTCCTTCCTCTCATAGTCCAGAGACATGTGTGCTAGGTGAACTGGTGATTCTACATTAGAGTAGATGTGAGGGATTGTCTGTCTGTCTGTGTTAGCGCTGTGAGTGATTGGTTACTTGTTCAGGGTGCTCTCCAACCCCCCTCTGACCCTGAAAACAGATAGATTATTGCAGGTATTTCAAATGTACTTTAATGTCATGGAAGCTACCTGTGCTTCATTGACTGTTAACAAAGTGTGTTATCTTCTAATCATTTTACACACCTGGAGCTTTTTATACAATAACTACACTGTGCATAAATCTTGTGATTAGAGTACTTGTGGATAAGAAGTGAAGATTAAATCATTGAAATTTTAGAGAAAATACAAAGAGCTACGTGTGAGAGGACTGATGTTATATTGTGTAGAGCTCTGAGGTTGCTGATATTCATGTTCAGAGGTGAAATATATACTTTATTTATGCTCAAACATTGGGCAGATTCTTTGTCACAGTAGCCAAAATCATGAAAAGGAAAATAAAATCCCAATAAAAACAAATACAACATCACAAAACAATAGCTCAGAAAATGTTTAAAATTGCACAAAAGCAGCTCAATAAAATATAAAATGGAAAGAAAGGAAGAGGTCAATAAATCAAAACTGAAATATGATATAATATAAGCAGCTGTCCTTGTGGCAGCAGAGCTGAGATGTCAGACAAAATGCTCCATGCTGAGATGTTCAGGGTCACCCATTTGTTATCTAAAGCCATTAACCGGAGCCACAGTCATTTGTTGGTGGAGGAATCCAAACAGCCTGTTTTGTATGTAAATGCTTGCTTTGTAAGTGCCTATAAATTTCAAATAAATGCAGCAGAGCACAAATCACAATGTTTGTTTGAATTGCGGCACTTCCGGGCCTCTTTAAATTGTGTCAAATGAAAATGTCAATGAGCATCAAAAGAAGATGAAAATAGTTGTAGAAAGGTGCTCCACCTGCATATTTGTGTTGGCGTGGATTTGAAAAAATATTAGGTAACTGATTTCTTTCTCAGGGTTAGTGGGAAAGATTGTGTTGACATCAGAGGTAGCGGACCATGAAGTGTGTTTCTCATGCAGGTCCAGACCTGCCTTAAATATTTTAAACCAGTTTGCCTGACATTTTGAGGTTTAGCTGTTAGCGTTGGAACGACATGCTGAATGATTGAGTTTGTTAGCTTTGAGCATTCAACTTGGGGCAATCGTGGCTCAAGAGTTGGGCGTTCATCTTGTCATCGGAAGGTTGCCGGTTCGAGCCCCGGCTCCGACAGTCTCGGTCGTTGTGTCCTTGGGCAAGGCACTTCACCCGTTGCCTACTGGTGGTGGTCAGAGGGCCCGGTGGTGCCAGTGTCTAGCAGCCTCGCCTCTGTCAGTGCGCCCCAGGGGCGGCTGTGGCTACAATGTAGCTTGCCATCACCAGTGTGTGGATGATTGTGTATAGTGTAAAGCGCTTTGGGGTCCTTAGGACTAGGGGTGGGTTTTTATAATCGATAAAAATCGATTCTGGCTTGGATAACGTAAAATCGATTCATTAAAATCCTGAATCGATTTTTTAATATAAATGTATTTTGCCCGAAATGCCAGAATCTCTGGTGAAATCTCACAAAATTTCAACAACCACCAAACAGCTAAGACAGTCAATGAGAGCAGGAACACGGATTCTTTCTGCACATAGACTTAAACACACAGCGCGACCCGCGGATCAGAATCAGTTAGATGTCGCCTTTCTCACGGTCGGGGCTGAAAGCCGACAGCCCGCTGATTCTGATCTGTCAGCGGGTCCGCGCTTTGTGTTCACACCCCTAATGCGCTGATTCTAAAGCTGTTAGTTTCTCCAAACAATATTGACCGAACCAGCAGCAAAAGAAGATCCAAACTATGCTTCACATAAACATTGTCATGTATTCACTCTGACTTTTGCTGTTTTGCTTCGACCACGATGCACAGCTCTCTCTCTCTCTCTCTGCTTGTTACGCACAAGTCTACCGTTGTTTACAGCGCTGTCGGCCGACGTTTTTTTTTTTTCGTTTTATATACTTCCGAAAAGAAAACCTAATTTCCGCCGTTCAATACTGAACAAATTTAAACATTTTAAAATTATGCAAAATGCAAAACGCCATGTCTCTAATAAAACCGCTTTAACTTCAGAGGTAATGTTCATAAGTTGATTAATGGTTTTCTTTCGTTTTTGATGTACTGCAGAATATTTTTATAAAATCCCAGGCCAGGAAAATCGCCTTCATGTTTTTCTGTGTTTTATCCTCAACTACTTTGACACAAAGGCCTCTGCTGTGATGCTCACACCTTTGACAAAGTCTTGCGTGTGTCAGCTTCCTTTTTATAGATACAAAAATATGTAAATGTACTGATCTGAATTATAATATTTCTGACTGTCAAAATTTCCCAGATTCAAATCGAAGTGAATCGAATCGAATCGAATTCAATCGAATCGTGGATCGAATCGATTCGGAACCTTGTGAATCGGAATTGAATCGATTCTAGAAATCAGTGACGATACCCAGCCCTACTTAGGACCAAGTAAAGCGCTATACAAATACAGACCATTTCAAGTTTGTCTTTATCACATATAAACTGAATGGCTGAAAAATCTTTTCTAGTTTTCATTCAAACAATTGTGCAAAGGAAATCTAGACTAAGTTGAATGATTTAGATTAATATGTTTTGTGTAAAAGACATCACTTTTTTTACAAAAAAATAAATACAAATATTAGCATTAGAGGCTTTAAAATAAAATACTACAAGGAAGGAGTTTATGTATTTAGGAACTATATGATTTAACACATGTTATGGTAATTGTGATGAAAATATTTAATTTTCTACCCTGAAGACCAAAAAGAAATAAAAACAAACAAACAAACAAACAAACAAACAAGGGGTTGTCAAAATAACAAACTAGCAGCATCAGCGCAGAGAGATACAATCCTGCTGTTTCATCTGTGCGTGTGTGTGCGTGTGTGTGTGCGTGTGTAATGCATTCCAGTCTTAGTCACATGCAGGTCTGTGTATCTGTGGCAACAAAGGCTCTCATTGATTTAGAAGAAATAACTCATTGTAATTCTCTCTCAATGTTTGTGAGTCTGTTTTTGTGTGTCCCGTACGGTACGTACACACTAGTCCTCACAGACGTCTGTCAGCATACTGCATACTGTCTAAACTAAAACAATGACAATGTAAACTGATACTACATGAAACCATCATGTATGCTTCAGGATATTCAAACTTGTTCTGTGTCTTTCCTCCCATAGTGTGTCGGGGAGGAGAACTGGGTCGATAGCCGGACAATTTACATTGGACATAAGGAGCCTCCTCCAGGAACTGAAGCTTTTATACAGCAAAGATTTCCTGACAACAGAATAGTCTCTTCAAAGGTCAGTGAAACACCCACCCACACAGATGCACACATATTCAAAGCAGGACTTGCTTTATCAGGATCCGCCTGCAACATCATGAGAGTTTAGAGGTGAAGAACAGCTTTTATTCTTTCAGCTTTAAAATCAATTATGATTTGAGCGCAGCATCAGTGTCTAAACAAAAGGACACAACAGAACAGAGCTGTTAGTACTCCAGCACTATTCATGCTTTGTTTTTAAAGCGTGGGCGACTTCTACTTGGTAATGGGACATGGTAATGGGAAAGAACACTCTGTGCTGTGTTTTAATTTCAGTGATCAGTTTAGGCCCTCTCCAACTTTTTGAAAATTTAATATCTGTGGTTCGTAAAATATATATTGTATATTTGCACGGGTATGCTTGATTATACCATTTCCCCATAAACATTATTTTACATGTTGCCAAGAAAAGCTTCCTCCTGCTGCCTGATTTAAAAAGACAAACAATAAAAGGAAAAAACATTTAGTAAACTCTATATTTGTCTGTTTTATAGCATGTGTGTTCATGTGCAAAATTATGATTTACTACCTATTACACGCAAAAACTACTGCAATTATTACTTTTAGGCTGGACTACTGTAATTCATTATTATCAGGATGTCCTAAAAACTCCCTGGAAAGTGTTCAGTTAATCCAAAATGCTGCAGCAAGTGTACTGACATCGACTAGAAAAAGAGAGCATATTTCTCCTATACTGGCCTATCTTCACTGGCTTCCTGTTAAATCCAGAGTTAAATTGAAAATCCTGCTCCTCAAATACAAGATCTCCCATCTTGAATAATCTGACCCCATCTTATCTTAATGACCTTGTAGTACCATATCACCCCATTAGAGCACTTCGCTCTCGCTCTGCAGGCCTACATGTTGTTCCTAGAGTATTTAAAAGTAGAATGGGAGGCAGAGCCTTCAGTTTTCAGGCCCCTCTTCTGTGGAACCAGCTTCCAGTTTGGATTCGGGAGACAGACACTATCTCTACTTTTAAGATTAGGCTTAAAACATTCATTTTTGTTAAAGCATATAGTTAGAGCTGGATCACGTGACCAATGTTCCCTCTAAGCTGAGCACGTGAGCAATCGCGCTCTGCTGACATGGTTTAACCACACATAAAATCTGCGGTGCGCACAAAAAAAAATCCAGCCTGAATTGGAATTAAAGTAAATACATGTATTTACTTTATTTTGCTGATTTTCTGTGTGCGGAGACTGTGTCAGCAGTGCACGATTGCTCACGCGCTCAGCTTAGAGGGAACAGTGCACGTGACTCTGAATCCTCCCTTAGTTATGCTGCAATAGGCTGCTGGGGGATTCCCATGATGCATTGAGCATTTTTTCTTCAGTCACCTTTCTCTTTTTTTTTTCTTTTTTTTTTTTGCCTGTCCCGTTTGGCTCTTTTGCCATCAGAATTATTGTCTAAAGGCAAAGAAAGATGCCCAACGGATTTACTTTACCAAATTGACCATCCCAGCCTCTCCGTAATGGTCTATTTGATTCACCTTTTATTGTTTATTTTATTTATTTTTTATTTTCACTTGCTAGATACGGGACAGACTTGAATGAGGAAAAGAAAAGGGAGAAAGGAAGAGGGGGGAAAAACAGCGGAGAAGAGGGATGGGGATAAAGGGCAAAAAAACAAAAACCAACTAAATAAGCAGACAAAAACATACATATATCAATCACCTGGATCACCTGTTGAGAAAGAAAAAAGAAAAACAAGCAGAAGAAAACGAGAGCAATACAATAAACAACATCACGATGATATATGGGAATATAACAGCAAATACTAAATATTAAACATTGTTGTGCAGCACGTAATATCGACAGCGCACAGTGTGCTTTGAGGTAGGAGCCAAAAAGGGTGTAGTTTGTGTGTGTGAGCACCCGTGTGTACGCCTGTGAGCATGGACGCTCACAGGTTAAAAGGTTCCTTCATGTAATGATTTGCTAGAGGGTGTGGGGGGGGGGGCACAGCCCCGTCCTCCAGGGCATGAAGCAGGTATGGAGGAGATCAAAACTCCAGACATCCAGAGGCCCCCAGAACACAAGAGACCAAGGAAGACCAACAGAGGGGCAGCTGCGCCACTATCCCAGAAAGAGCTTCAGTCACCTTTCTCACTCACTATGTGTTAATAGACCTCTCTGCATTGAGTCACTGGTTATTATTAATCTCTGGCTCTCTTTCACGCCATGTCTTTTGTCCTGTCTTCCTCCACTTATCCCAACTGGTCACAGCAGATGACTGGCCCTCTCTGAGAAAGTTCTGCTGGAGGTTTCTTCCTGTTAAAAGGGAGTTTTTCCTTCCCACTGTCGCCAAAGCACTTGCTCATAGGGGGTTATATGATTGCTTGGGTTTTTTCTGTTGTATTATTGTACGGTCTTTACCTTTCAATATAAAGTGCTTTAAGGTGACTGTTGTTGTGATTTGGCGCTGTATAAATAAAATTGAATTGAATTGAATCTTGTCACTGTGCTGTCTTTGTTATTAGCAGCAGTACTTTTTTTTTAAATGCCAAAATCCAGTTAGTACTGGCACATTATGTTAGGAATCTGGTCTTAAGCCTCTTTGCTTTTGTTTCCATTATCATGGATAGATGTTGATAACACTGTGGCATCTTTTTAAACTCAGTATATCTTTTTAATTAAACATAAGAAAATTTCTGTTTCCAGTACACGTTTTGGAACTTCATCCCAAAGAATATGTTTGAGCAGTTCAGGAGAGTCGCCAACTTCTACTTTCTCATCATATTTCTGGTTCAGGTAAAACATTTTCTTGCTCACACTGACTGAACTTCACTACAAGGCTTCTGCAAAGCATGTGCTAAAGATAATTCATATTTTTCCTTAAGGGAGATTTTTCCTTGTGTGCTGTTTATCTAGAGACGTCTGCTTTCTCTTGAATTTGATGGCACTTGCATCAGAAGCATACATTAGAAAAACTCAGCAGAAACATCTCTTTCTATGAATCCTTACAGTCAATCAAAGAAATGTTTCACGTAGAAACATATTTTTCTTTATGCTTCATTATTGACATGTGCAGTTCAATATACAGAGAATGGTTTCTACCTTAAATTGCTCAAAGCTGGGAAACTCACACTAAAACTGTCGTGATAGACCAGAGAAAAATGTGTATATGGGATTTCAGGGTGAGATGTCACTTTTACTATACTTATTCACCACTGTGAATAAGGGAACAGCTTAAAGTAGCTCCACTCATCATATTTATGTTATGTTTATATTTGTATATATGTTTAGTGCCATAAAGCACATGTTTTATTGCCTATTTACTGCTGTCTGTCATTTCTATATATTCTTCTTCCCCCGAAACCTTTTCTCTCGCTGTATGTTCATGTGTGCGGTCACTTCAGTTGATTATTGACACTCCCACCAGTCCGGTCACCAGTGGACTGCCACTGTTCTTTGTCATCACAGTCACCGCCATTAAACAGGTGAGTTCACCTAATGTGACTGTTAACAGTAAACACTACACCAGCAGCCACAGCTGCAGGCACACATGTTCACTTTTACATCCTCCTCTCTGTCTCCTCTCTCTCTCTCTTAGGGTTATGAGGACTGGTTGAGACACAAAGCAGACAACGCTGTCAACCAGTGTTCTGTCCACGTGGTGCATCATGGCAAAGTGGTCCGCAAACAAAGCCGCAAACTCAGGGTGGGTGTGTGTGTGAAACCAGATAACTCACTCACCCCATCTAACAGAGCTTTGGTGCATTTGTTTTAGTGGCTCACACTGAGGAATTTTCCTGCTACTAAGCTCTCTGTACGTGTGTGTGTGTTTGCCTGCATTTAAAAGCAATTTAGCTTTAAAAGAACTTAGATTGATGTTTGTTATGTAACGACATGAGACTGAAATAATATGAGCTTACTGCTGGTAAGTCATTAGGTGTGTTGCATTTGACTGCATTTTCCGTTCAGTGACTGTATTTCTCTACTAAAGTGCTGCTAGGACTCCTCACTGATATGCTCACTTAGGTGGTCAAAGCCAGGAGGGTAGTGGCAAATTAGACCCCACTATACCGGTGAATTCATTTAAATATGCAAAAGGCTCCAGCTGTTGGCTTCAAGGTATCAAGGCCCTGCATGTATTAGAAGTAAACATTTGTTGTCTCGGTCTGTGTGACAGGTTGGAGATGTGGTCTTGGTGAAAGAAGATGAGACTTTTCCCTGTGATCTCATTCTCCTCTCCTCGTCTCGAGATGACGGGACCTGCTTTGTTACTACAGCCAGCCTGGATGGAGAGAGCAGTCACAAGGTGTGCTGGATAAATTTAATCCACTTAAATATGTACTAGATGCATTATGATTTGCTGTGATTTATGTTTTTCTCTGTCCATTCATCCATTCATTCATCTAACTCTTAATCCATTCCCTTATTGCTTTTCTTATTTCCCGTCATCTCCCTTCCGCCCTCTGTCACCATGCCACAACGTGTGTCTTTAATTCTTCTCCTCCTGTGTTGCCTTATTACTTACACTCCCATTATCTTTCTCTCTTTTTTCATTTACCCATCCATTTCTTCTGTTTTCCTTCCCTCTTCCAACCTAGACATATTATGCAGTTCAGGAAACCAAAGCTTACAACACAGAGAAAGAGGTGGACACGATCCATGCCACAATAGAATGTGAACAACCGCAGCCAGACCTGTACAAGTCAGTAACACACACACACGCACACACACACACGCACGCACGCGCACACACACACACACACACACACACACACACACACACACACACACTTGAACAAAGTGTTCTTGCTAAATAAATGTGCCTTATCTCACTTCTTTTCTTTCCCACACAGATTCGTGGGGCGTATCAACATCTACATGACCAATGAGCCAGTGGCAAGGTAAGATAACACAAAAATATTGCACTTTTATATTAAAGATCATTAAAGAAATCAAAATATTTCTATTGTATTCACCCATCATTCAAAAATAAAATTCAAAACCATCCAGACATGTATTAAATTTCTTTGATGACAAAGTGATGCTGCTCAATCTTTCAAAGAAGATTTTGCATTTCTGCAGAATGACGACTTAGTGCGAAGCTTACCTGTTTATCTTAATTAGATTTCATTGAGCACAGCATTAGTTTACCTCAGCTGCAATGCCAGCAGATCAGCTGATAACAATCCAAGCCCCCATCAGCTGATGGCTCACCTGATACACCTCTGCATCCATTTGGCAAATCTCTTATGGAGTACACTACTATTTTTGCTGCACTGCTGCAGGATGCTTTGAAACCCACTTTTACTCTGCAGCTGACTTTTTAAGTGTCATATCTGTTGTTCTTGAATCATGCTTTTCCTGTCTCTAGCTTTCTGTATATGTGCATGGAATGGTGGGGAATTCCCAGAACAGAGCCATGCTGGCAGATATAAAGTTATTCAGATGGAAATGGCATACCTTATTTGCCTCTTAATAGATTAAAGATTCTTTATTTGTCACATGCATAGTTATACAAGTATAACACGCAGTGAAATATAATATAATATAATAATAATATAATAATAATAATATTAGATCTTTTTGTTTGTGAAAGAAATAAATGGTTGTTTATCATGTGGACTGTCTGCAGGCCGTTAGGATCAGAGAACCTGTTGCTCCGAGGAGCCACACTCAAGAACACTGAATATATCTATGGTAATTCTACACAATTAATGATAAATGTTAGAAATTACCTCAACTTTATACTTTTTAATATTCTTTTTTAAAAAAATGTACAGTGCAACATTTTGAATGAGACTTTTCCTTTTCCCCTCTGTAGCTGTGGTCATCTACACTGGCATGGAAACCAAGATGGCTCTCAATTACCAGTCCAAGTCTCAGAAACGATCTGCAGTGGAAAAGTAATCTCTTTTCGTTTCCTCCTCTTTCATTTTTATATTATATTATGAATTGTTTCTGAAAGGAGCCTGTTAGCAACGATCAGTGCTCTCATGCAAGTTTCACACTGTGTGGCTTCACAGTCTTTGGCTGTTTCTGTGCTAACACCAGCTTAGATAATAACTGAAATTTTTCTTACCCGTCCTTAGAGCAATCTGTTCACTTCTCATGTCTTCGTTTATTCACTGAGACTTAAGCGTCTGTGTGTGTCTCTTTGGCTCGCTGCGCTGACTGGATCAATTTTCTTTCCATCTGGCGTAGACAGTGTCTTTGTATCCAGATGTATAAATGAGTGACTGTAGGTGGATTTCATTCACACTTGCTCACTGCGTGTGTCTCATTAACTTGTCGGCTCATTGACTCAGATCAGAGTAAACGTCTTGTCTCAGCTGTTCCCCTTTTCAAGTTTGAATATTCTGACGAGTATACTGAGTTGTTTTCCAAGTTACCATTTACATGGTGGACTGGGTTGCAAGTTTTTCTGGGTTCTAGTGCTTTTATTTTTTTAGTTCCTGTTTGTTAAAATCGCCAAATGGCTGACCGGCAGTCAGAAATCTCTTATGGATTGTTTCTAACTCCCTTTCAAACGACTTTCATTTGCACCTGCACACACTTGTTCACACACTGTACTCTCAACCACAGTGGGAAATGGTACCAAAATAGTAGAAATAGTACCACGGCCCCAAGCTCCGCCCCTTATTTTTTTGTGTTTGCACTCATGAGAACATGTGTTATCACCAAGAGAAAAGAGGGATGAAACAGAAGAAACACAATCATAGCAGCACATGCTACACAAAGTCTAAAGCTTAGAACCTGTATATGTGAATTATATAAACATGTGATCTGGAGCCACAAACTGCCATGCTCCATCTCTCCACTTAGTCATATTAAATTCTACTCTGGAGGTTGTGCGTAATCGTTCAGGGAAAGAATAAAGCACACAAGTCATAAAGACAGATCAATGCAGGAAAAATGTAATGAAGTTAATGGAATGTTTTAAGGGAGTACTTAAAGGAGGCACAGACTCCTCCATCCTTGGCAGATAGTTTCCATAATCCTTTTTTTTTCAATCCAAATTTTTGTCCACATTGTTCAAAGCAGATTAATGAAAAACTCATCTATGTATCACTATCATGAAGAAATATGTCACAATCTTTAACTTCTCCCTCTGCAGGTCAATGAATGCCTACTTGGTGGTCTACCTGTGCATTCTCATCAGCAAAGCTCTCATCAACACGGCACTGAAATACGTGTGGCAGTCCGACCCCAACAAAGACGAGCCCTTTTACAACCAGAAGACGGAAGTTGAGAGACAGAGACACGTTGTGAGTCTCGAATCCTGGAAAATAAAAATATTTCGATCCCCTCTTTATTGTCTCACACTCGTCTTCGTTCTCCTCCTCAGCTAATCAGGGCGTTCACAGACTTTTTGGCCTTCATGGTTCTTTTCAACTACATCATTCCCGTGTCCATGTATGTCACTGTGGAGATGCAGAAGTTCCTGGGCTCCTACTTTATTATGTGGGACGATGAAATGTTTGATGAGGAGCTGGGGGAGAGAGCTGTGGTCAACACATCAGACTTGAATGAGGAACTGGGGCAGGTAGCAAAGTGCACTGGGCAGACTAATGAGCAAAGAAACTGTATGGAAAAGTGAGTTAGAGATAAGAATAAAAAACACTTACCCTGCTTTCTTTCCAGGTGGAGTACGTGTTTACAGACAAGACAGGAACGCTAACAGAGAACAACATGGAGTTTATAGAGTGCTGTGTGGATGGACACGTTTATGTACCTCACGCTATCTGTAATGGACAGGTAAAACGTTCAGTCCCGCTAGATTGATCTGTTAAGATATTAAGCTTCAGCCATGAACTTTTCTTACTATAAGCCTCATTCATACACAGTCCTACAAGCACTTTCTTTTCTGTGCTTAAGCACTTTGAGCCTGACGTTCACATAAGGATGCACCGGGGGAAACTCAGTTCAGGATTCAGGTATTTTGTCCAAGGATACTTTGGCATGCAGACTAGAGGAGCGACGGATTGAACCACCAGCTTTCCAATTAGTAGATGTTGTGGGTGTTTCAGTGTATGCATGAAAGAACCACGGTTTGTATGGATGCAGCTTGCTAATAAGACTTGCTGGATAATGTAGTGCATTTCTAAAGATACAAATAAAGGCACTCTAAAGGAGATTCCAAGGGTGGTTCAAAACCATTTTAATGATGCCACACTACTTCCATCCTTTATATACAGTCTCTTTGGACAAGGTAAAGATGGATCAATGTTTGTGATTGATTCATTTATAGCCATTGATTTATTCACAAAGAGTTCATATTTTTATGTAATGGAGGTGTAAAAATCAAATGACAGAAAGGCAACAGTTTAGGCCTATTTTAGGGTTTTTTGTTTGTGTGGGGTTTTTTTTTTAGATCTAATAAAAATCTGTGAGAATAATGTAACATTCATGCGTTTAGTCATTTCTGTGTTTCAATGGATTATTACAGATTTCCTGACAATAAAACTCCTGGGCATTGTGCGTTTAGTGTAATCATCTGTGTTCAGTGCTTAATGGTCATACGAGGAAATCAAATTGTGCCTGCAAGTCTTGCTGCTGTTTATTGAGCCATATGTCTATCTGTGTTTGCCAAGTAACTGATCATGAGCATTAATTGACAAGTCAGCAGCTCATACAACCTTAAATGTGATGAACAGACGGTCTGTTGTAATTTTAGGAGGGATAAGTTGTTGTGTTGTAATATTATTACAATTTATTCCTTTTAACATAGGACTTCAAACATCAGAGTAAAGGGGTTAATGTCACATAAACATGGACATCGTGCTGTATATGTCAAGCCTTAGAATCAAGCTTTAATACTAAAATGCCATATGTACATATCATAGTAGCCTGTGATTGATAACCAGTGACCCCCAGAGTGATCTGTGGTCTGTATGTCTGTAGGTGATGCCTGGAGCTGCCGGTATGGACATGATCGACTCATCCCCAGGTCCTGCAGCCAGGGTAAGTGCAGACTGGCTTTGAATGTGCGTGGGTGGTTCGTGCGAATGAGGGTAATCTAGTGTCGGTCGTTCACTGCAGGAGCACGAGGAGCTGTTTTTCCGGGCGTTGTGTTTGTGCCACACGGTGCAGGTGAAAGAGGAGGATACTGTAGATGGGATCAAACATGGCATTCACCAGGGCAAGTCCACTTCCTTCTACATCTCCTCCTCTCCTGACGAGGTTGCACTGGTGGAGGGCATGAAGAGGTGCAGCACACACACACTCACGTTGCACACAATGGCAGCAGTAATCGCTGCTGCATTCAGAAGAATTTAGTTTTCCCATTTTTCTATTTCAGTTTTTTGGACATTCATTTTATTCACTCCAATAATGGTTGTTCTGTGCTGCAGGCTCGGTTTCACCTATCTGAGGCTCAAGGACGGTCAGATGGAAATCTTAAATAGAGAGGATGAAGTTGAAAAGTGAGTGTGCCGCTTTAAGCAATGTTATTATTCTCTGTGAACCTTGAAAATGAGATGACTATTGTTATTTTTATCTTTTTTTAACTTCTTTAATTGATAGTTGGCTATTATTTTTTCAGTAGTATTTGTGTGATTTTCTTCCTGTTTTTATCAGGTTTGAACTGCTCGACGTTTTGACATTTGACTCAGTCCGACGGAGGATGAGCGTTATTGTCAGGGCCAGCACTGGTAATGCGCACAAAACTATATATGTATATTCTTTATATTGATTTCTATGTGTCTGTGTTTATGTTTTTCTTTAATCCGATCCTCTTTTTTTTCTGTGCATGCGTTTGAGCAGGTGAGGTTTATCTCTTCTGTAAAGGTGCAGACTCCTCTATCTTCCCAAGGGTCATCTCAGGCAAAGTGGATCAGGTCCGAGCTCGAGTGGAGCAAAATGCAGTGGTGAGAGAGCACAAACACACACACACACACACACACACTATCATCTTTCTCATATTGTTATAGGCTCATACAATATAACAGGAAGTTGTTTTTTCCTGAAGCATTTCTGAGAATTTCAGAGTTTATCTGATCATGGGCGATCGTGGCTCAAGAGTTGGGAGTTCGCCTTGTAATCGGAAGGTTGTCGGTTCGAGCCCCGGCTTGGACACAAGGACAGTCTCGGTCCTTGTGTCCAAGACACTTCACCCGTTGCCTACTGGTGGTGGTCAGAGGGCCCGGTGGCGCCAGTGTCCGGCAGCCTCGCCTCTGTCAGTGCACCCCAGAGTGGCTGTGGCTACAATGTAGCTTGCCGTCACCAGTGTGTGAATGTGTGTGTGGATGGGTGGATGACTGGATGTGTAAAGCACTTTGGGGTCCTTAGGGACTACAGGCCATTTACCATTATCTAAGTTCTTTGCATGGTTACATTAAACATTAAACAGAACTTCTTTCTAAGTGGATCTGGTGTGGCCTTTAATTGACAAAAGCACAAGTTTGTTTGTTTTTTTTACATTTTTTATTAACATGTATTTAATAATTGTATCAGCACAGTCTTTCTATCTGTGGGACTGGCGTAGGATTTGGTCAGAAGCTGGAAAGAAGCTTTCTTTAAATACTGAACAATAAACAGTGATGGACTCTGCATACTGTTTTCTTTATACACCCACAAAATCTTTGTGGGAAAAGTAGGAAATACTAATAAGTAGACAGATAGTAAGAGAGTGCACCTAACTAAGCCGTCAACTGCAAAATCTCATAATGACTTCCAAAGTGCAAAAATAAATATCGCAGTCTGAATAAGACTATTTAAAGTTCAGTTTACCCATGAAAATACCACGATAGCTTCAATTTGCATGCAGTAAAAAGCAGACGAGTGACACAAATGTTGCTGTGGTTGCAGCTACAGATAAATCACAGGTTTCTTTGGAAACTGAAAAATATGTGGTGAGTGTTGTACTAGTGAGGCTGAATGGGTAGTTGGCATCCACCCACCATGCACTCACATTCAGAGGCTGTATTCAAGAAACAGTGTTTTATGTAGATTCGTTTTTATTGAGTCTTAAATATATACCAGCCTGACCTTGTGTGAATCTCTGTTCTCCACCAGGAGGGTTTGAGGACACTTTGTGTTGCCTATCGCTCTCTGAGCCCAGAACAGTACGAGGAGGTTTTCCAACTGCTGAACAGAGCTAAGTTAGCATTACAAGACCGAGACAAACAGCTGGCAGAGGCTTACGACCTCATCGAGAAGGACCTGATACTGCTGGGAGCAACTGCTGTGGAGGACAGGTGCAGAATTGTTTTTGGTATAAAGGACACCTACATGACAAATTATATTAACATCCTGCACTTTTTTTTCATCAAAGGTTTTCCTGTACAGCTGGTAGCTTGGCAACATAGCCACAATTTACATTGCATGCTGTTGTCATTTCAGTTATTTGTCCTTCTAAGTGCAAATTTTACGTGAAATGCCCTTTCAAAAATTACACTTATGCACCTTTTTTTCCTATAAATGTCTAAACCTCTTCAGCTCAAGTGACTCTTAACATTACAGTAATTCTGTGTCTGCTGCCATGGACAGTGCTGTCCTAGTTCTGAGTGAACCAAAGTGAGTGAGGGAAAGTGGCAGTTTAACCCTCCAATCACACACGTGCCACTAAGGCAATTATAGTGCAGGCTTAAAACTACTTGTCAGCCCAGAGCGCGTTTCACCCATCCAGCACAGAGAGGAAATAATCCACGTGCTGGAGTACTGCACAGTTGAGCTGCTGTTGAATAAAAGGCAAAGAGAAATAAAACAAACCTATTTATTTAATGCAGCTAAAAACATGCCAACTCTTGTTTCTTGGCTGCGTACCAGGCTGCAGGAAAAAGCTGCAGACACCATTGAGTCTCTGCACAAAGCTGGTATAAAGGTGTGGGTGCTGACAGGAGACAAGATGGAGACTGCAGCTGCAACGTGCTATGCCAGCAAGCTGTTTCATCGCAACACCCAAATCCTGGAGCTAACCACCAAACGCACTGAGGAGCAGAGCCTTCACGACGTCCTGTTTGAATTGAGCAGGACGGTCCTTAGGCAGCATGGGGGCATGACCCGGGACACCTTCTCTGAGTGGGTATTATGTTCACAGCATGCTTCAGATAGTGTCATCCTGCAGTTACTCGTATTTGACAGGTTTTGTGTTTTTTTCCAGGCTATCAGGTGATTGCACCGACTATGGTCTGATTATTGACGGAGCTACCCTCTCTGCTGTAATGAGGCCCGGCCAGGAGGGCTCAAACTCAGGGAATTACAAAGAGAAATTCTTGGAAATCTGCCGGAACTGCAGTGCCGTGCTCTGCTGTCGAATGGCGCCACTTCAGAAAGCACAGGTACGAAGGCCATCTGTACTCTGAGTTTACCGGTGAAACAGATGTTCTCACTCATGTCATTAAGAGTCAGATGGACGCTAAGCTGAAATCCACAACCTGCAGATTGTCAAGTTAATCAAAGCCTCGGAGGAGCACCCAATCACGCTGGCCATTGGAGACGGAGCTAATGATGTCAGCATGATCCTGGAGGCCCACGTTGGTATTGGTTAGTATTCTGTCTATTCCTATGCAACATGCCACACTCTGGTAAAGTTTGTTTCCTTCTTAATACAGCTTCAATTTGAAGAAACTAGAAATTCTTAAAAGCAGTCCCTTGTGTACAGAAGTCAGCAGTGTGTACAGCACCTACAAAATCCTTTTCCACACAAAAAATGTACTTTTGAATTTCCATAACTAAATTTATGCAGAAGTGTTAAAACTGTTAGAACCATACTATTATCACTGCAATAATACTTTGGCCTGTAAATGGTCACAACGCAGGCATTATGGGTAAGGAGGGTCGTCAGGCAGTGAGGAACAGCGACTACGCCATCCCGAAGTTCAAACACCTCAAGAAGATGCTGCTCGTCCACGGACACTATTACTACATACGCATCTCTGAACTTGTACAATATTTCTTCTACAAGGTAGTCGCCCTGAACATTTTCTGTAGAGTGTTTTGAGTTTACTTCTTTTTAAAACTTTGTATAGTTTTTTAAATTTGTTTTAAGATGATTGTAATTGCAGAGTCTGTGGCTTTAGCCTAAGTGTGCAGGAATGCTTTGTGTGAGATTTAATTTATTAATTTGTTTAGTTCATTAATTTTCATATTTTTGATATTTATACTCTATAAAATTAGCGTTCAGCAACAAAAAGACCTGTACACATTTAAATTGTTGTTCTTTCTTTTCGCAGAATGTCTGTTTCATTTTCCCCCAGTTCCTCTACCAGTTCTTTTGTGGCTTCTCACAACAGGTGTGCACTCACAAACCCTAAATACCATAAAAACAACCACAACAAAAATACTAACACGGCTCTCTTTCCCAAACCCCAGCCGCTGTATGACACGGCTTACCTGACGCTCTACAACATCAGCTTCACCTCGCTGCCCATTCTGCTCTACAGTCTCATCGAGCAGCACATAAATATGGACATCCTGAAGAAAGACCCTTGTCTCTACAGGTGGATTTCTGTTTAAGATTGTCATGTCAGAAATGTGTCGTTTAGTAGGACTGCAAATCGACCAGCTGGATCGACTCTAATATCACGTGTTCTTCAGGAACTTGTTCTCATGACATGAAAATTAGAAAAAGAAATTATCTGCATGTTTCAGTAATCCAGTCTTCTGCAGCAGATAATGAACCATCTGTTTTATACAAAGCAGACTGCGTGGTAGTTGGATTCTTCCGGAGATGTACTGTAACAAGAACAGTGTTGAATTAAAGTCGTCTAAGCAACAGAAAATATAAATATTTCAATAATTCTTTAGACACTTTATACACTTTAAAATTCTAACAGCCTCCAGGTGCAAAGTAATAGCAGATGATTTGGTGTTTTACTCGGATTAATTTATATTTACATTACAGTTTATTTTACATCCATCTTATGGCAGATAACCGCCTTCTTGGATTTGGTTTTGCATGTGTTCAGAGTTTGAAAAGCTACGTCTTTAGCTTTACTCTTAACTTGTATTCTTCCAAAAAAGAATCAACCTTTCCCACAAACAATGACGCTGTCTGTATCGATGTATATATTATACTATTAGAGACTCATTGGCTGTGAGGCAGGCAGCGTACTGTGGTATTAATCTATAAACATGTGATCTCTGTTCTGTATATCTACACAGAGATATTGCTAAGAACTCTTTGCTGCGGTGGCCCACCTTCATATACTGGACAGTCTTGGGCGTTTATGATGCCATTGTGATGTTCTTTGGTGCTTACTTCCTGTTTGACAACACCACCTTCACCAGCAATGGACAGGTAATAACCATGTGGCTTTGACAGGCTCTTTAATTGAAACAAGGAGAAAAAGGCCTGGAAAATATTTAAAGTAAAGTTCAAAGTAAAGGAAAAATAGTAACTGGCTATTTTATCTATAGGCTACTTCAGTTTTCCATAAGCTCCATCTGTTTTCTGTTTGTCATCTGACTTTTTAGTCTTCTTGTGGTGTTTGGGGTTTAGTTAGGGAACACAGTGACAGTGTTTTAGGTCTCAGCTTGTTCCTCAACCACTTTTGCTCTGTAAGTTAAAGCAAAATGGATTTACTTTTAAATATACTGGCTGTACTGTGCTTTGCTGACAGGTTTTAATGGCCTGGCTAATGCCTGACACGTAGCTTATTGTGTTGCTTGCAGAAACTGATCAAGTTGTAGCACAAACTAACATTAAACCTGTAGTGTAAATGGATCCGGTATTATAAATGTATTTTCCTGACACTGCACATTATTTTGTTTGAAAAAGTAACTATCTGGTAGTTACATGTAGTTATGAGGTAATTATGGTCAAGTAATTTCTCATAAAAATGACCTTGTACTGGATGGTTATTTATTTCACTTGAAAATGTTGTTGGCTGATAAAGTTTGAAGACTATTTTGCCTTTTAGTAAATAATATTTAATGTCAGTTGGATAATTATATATATATATATATATATATATATATATATATATATATATATATATATATAGATGTTTAAGTAAAATCTGATGACGTGTGGTTTATATCTAAGGCCTGATTTAGACTTTGGCGGGAAATCTTTTTAGAGCCCATTTAGAGCCCATAACATAACCTACACAAGTGGCATATGCTGTTGGCAGGATTCACACTCGTGCTGGTGCATTATGTGGTAATTACCATGTGGTCGTGTCCCGGTGCAGTGCTGGCCGACAGAAACAGATAAAATGCTGGGATTTTTTCCTTCCCACGGAGGTCCACGCCAGGTTACGCCATAGGCTTTAGAGGGGTTTGCGGTTACGCTGCAGGTAACAGCATAGATTTCCCGCTGAAGCATAAATCTCTAGTAAGACACGACAGCATGGCGGGGTTCCCATCATCTTCCTCTCTGTTCTCTATTTGGTTTGTTTAATTTCTCAAGCTGCATTACTCTCCCAGAAACATGTTGAACTGTTTTTGAGTTGCTTCACTTGGGTTTTCTTCTTCTTTTTTTTGCATCCAATTCTTTTCAATTTTTTTCCTTTCAGCCATAAAACTGTTTATGTTATTATGATTTTCTTCTGGTCACATGCTCTTCTTCTTCCTATCCTCTTACCTTTTTGTTGCTTTTTCTTTTTGCTTCTCTTTCCTCCTCCCAGCTAATGACAACCAACACACAGATGGTAAGCCTGTCGCTGTCTCTCTGTCGTCTCTCCTTAGTTTCACTTCCTTGTTTCACCACCGTCACACAGCCTGATACAAACTGCTGTTCATCTCATGTCCGGCCCTCAGTGCTTGCTGTAGATACATCAGCTGTAGGCTTTTCTGTAGTGACTCGCTGTTTCCCAGACCCATGCTCATGTGTCCAGCTGTCAGTGACCAAACACCTTAGTTATACATCCTCTGTGCTTTGTTTGTGGCAGAAGTTAGGACTTCTCTTAAAAGCGGGGCATAAGTGCTCCTGCTTCCATTATGTAACAGTTAGAGATCATTGCCTAAAGCATTACAACTTTTTATAGGATTACTTATAAACAAATAACAGAAGTGGTAATATCTTTATCTGACAGGAAGCAAATCTGAAGCTTTTAAAATATTAGAAAAAGAAAAGGTGAAAGAAAAACATTGAAATGCATCTGATCAATGATAAAAATCATTTTTCTGTCTCATGCGAGTGTTTCTGTAGCGCTACAGTTTATGTTGTAATGTATCTGATAGTAGCTTGTACTATACTTGTACTAACAATGTAAAAATCAGAGCTGCATTTGGAAGCTGCCTCTGAAAAGCTTTTATTTTATCATTTCATGCTCATCATTTTTATTTTTTAACTTTATTTATCACGTTTCACCCAAGGTGCCTGTTTTTAGCAGAAGTATAGTGTAGCCCAAGCAGTTAGATGACCTTCAGTGTACCCATACTTTAAATTTTATGATACTAGTTAATTTTTGGTTTTGGGCTTCATCTTATTGCCACAGGCCTGTGAAAAAAAGTAAATTATGCAACAGTCACTTCTCAGTTATGGTGTGCTAGAATCACTATGTTCTCCATGTACCTTTTAATATGACACCTCAGAATAATTACAATAAAGGGAAAATATGCCAGTTTTAGTGCTTCACAAAATGCTGAAGGAGCTCATTGTCGTAAGTTGTAGTGAAGAAGCTGCCCTGCATTGTGGTGGTCTTAAATGTGCACGATGACTTATTTAGTGTTCATGTAAAAGGGTTTCACTCACAGAAGAGACTGATAGGAATATTCAACTACAATCACATCATCCTCCTGTTTTCCATCCATCAGTCATCTGATAACCAGCTGAATGTTGCTACCTGAGCACCCTGCCATCTGTTTGATTGATTGATTCCTTACTTGAATATGTCAACTTTTACCTCATAGCCTAGTCATGTCATCCGAAAAGCATGTTAACGCAGGTGTGCTGAGAATTTAAGTACTGAATAAGCATAAGTCAAATTATTTACTTTAACAGTTGCTTAGAATCTGTTCACATCAAACATACAATAAAATAAAAAAAAACAAACAAAAAAACAAGAAGTTGAAAGTGATCAATAACAGCAGCTGCTTTTTTACCTTCTGCAGATGTTTGGAAACTGGACATTTGGGACACTCGTCTTCACTGTGCTAGTCTTCACTGTTACATTCAAGGTAACCACACAGACACATCAGAAGATCACAGAAACACGCAGGCAAGTCTGGCTCCAGTCTCACTTCCATCGTCTCTGTGTCGTAGCTGGCCCTAGATACTCATTACTGGACTTGGATCAATCATTTCGTTATCTGGGGCTCACTGATCTTCTTTGTGGTATTCTCCCTGCTGTGGGGCGGAATCATCTGGTATGATTAAAGAAATATTTTCGTATTTAAATGCTGGATGGATTCCTTAAATGTTTACTTGATGTAAAACTGTGTCAGTCAGAGTGACGTTTTATTAGATGTTTTATTGCATTTGTTTTCATGCAGTCCTTTCCTCTCTTACAGGCCATTCCTCAACTACCAGAGGATGTACTATGTGTTCATGCAGATGTTGTCCAGTGGCCCAGCCTGGCTCAGTATAATCCTTTTGATAACAGCCAGTCTGTTGCCAGATGTGGTGAAGAAGGTCATATGGAGGACACTGTGGCCCACCACTACTGAGCGCATACAGGTGGGCACAAATGCTTGCAGAAATAGAGAGTAATTGCATAAAAAACTAAAAGAGGACTAATCTTTTTTAAAGTATTATGGATATTTTGGAATAATTGCAGTAATGCAAGAAAACTGATGACCACACATCCTGTAAATATTTTGCTTCCTGCCAAAGTAGGACGTGTTACTTCATTTGTTCTTCAATAAATGTTGCTGCTTCTTTTCTACATGAATATTAATAATGAAAAATGCAGGAAAGCTCAGTTTACACAGGTCAAACAGCGCCCCCTGCCTTTTACAAGACAAAAATCAATTTTGTATATTTGCCTTCAAGCTACCTGCGTTTACTGTTTATTATTCACTGGGATGTTTCAGTTCCTGACATGTCGAACTGACAATTATGGGTCAGCAGAGGTATGCAGGGTGTGGCTACAACCCTGCTTCGGTAGTTAAGCCTCTGTGTTTGTGTGCAGCGCTTTAATTTTTCAGACGAGTGCACACAATAGTGTGTATTTTTTTTAGCGGCTAACACTCAGAGTTCTGTGTTTTATTAATGGAGAATAAGAACAGTGTCCTCTGCTGAACCAGGAGTGCCTCTAAAGGCATTAATTGTTAATGGGTTGCAGTGTGGAAATGTGCATTAGAGTTTCATAAACAGTGTATAAAATAAGGAAAATTGCAAACAAAACTTTATTTCCAGAGCAGTTTTGAAAATGAACATTAAATAATGCTGCACAGTAAGAAGAAAGAAGGAAAGATGGGATAAATAAAACCCATCCTGCTTATGTAAAAAAGAGAATAAACTCAAAGCTATGGACTGATTTCAACTCTGAGGCACCGCAAGAGCAGCATTAACAGCAGTTATTTATCTGATGCATACTGATTCATCAGGACTGAAAGATTGGACCAGAAAAACATGATTAGGTGTATAAACACTGACATGTGGCTCAGAAATAATGAATGGCAGAAGGCATTCATTAGCAGCAAAATACTGAAATATTCAGTATTCCACTGATAGTTGACAGAAGAAATTATGTCCATAAAAAAATAAGACGATATAATGATACATAATATATGAAGCACTGGGATCCAGTTGCAGTGGAGTTACTGAAAAACACAACACAAATGTTTTTGTATGAGTAGGTGCATTGTATGGATAGCACTAGATGAGTGATGTCAACCTTTCTGGGAAGGCTGCTTCACTTCCTTTTCCTACAGATACTAATTATTTCTCCCTCTACATCCCAAACTGCTTTTCCTATAACCTCCCTGATAACTGTGGTTGTGGAGAGCTAATAACCATCACCAAAGACTTTCCAGTATGATCCAGTCTCTCCTGAGAAGCCTAAGAAGAATGTTTACATGCTGCTGTCTATCTCATAAACTGATCATGTGGCATTTTGGAAGATCTGACATGTTTCTTTCCCAGCTGTAATTCTTCCCTGCCTTTGTTCACCCCTCCTGATCTCTTGCTTCCTCCTCCTTCTCCCTCGGTGGTTCTCCTCCCTGGCAGACTAAGCGTCGGTGCCTTGCCTCCGAGCCTTCCACCATCTTTATGCTGTCTCAGACCTCCAGCAGAATCAGTTTCTAACCCAGCCCTTCTGTAGGTGACCCTCAGCCTTTCCTACTGTCTCGTCTTTCTCTTCATTTTCCTTTCAGTCTGTATCCTGTTACTGTCATTTCCACTGTTTTGCATGAAGTTACAGTCTTATTTGACTGCATGCCTGTGCATCTACATCTTGATTCAGTGTTGCCTTAATCACCTTTTGTTTTAGAAACCACTCTTACTTTGATGCTTCAATTTTGAGTCCGTATGGTAGATGCGTTTGTCTTCAAATGTGTGTGTGTGTGTGTGTGTATTTGCAGCAAGGGAGAGATAATAAAAGGTATGAGAGGGCCCTGGCCTACATGAGCTCTGATTCCTTGTTGATGGAGTAGCTGTCACAGAAGCCTACAGGGCTTCAGCACGGTAAAATGCACACGTTGCTGCTGTGTGATGGTGGGTTAACTGGTGTGGTGTGCGGTTTGACTTTGGGTTGTTGTACTTGACTAACACAAGGGTTGGAGTGTGTGCTTTATTTGTATGAAGGTCCTAAAAGCTCAACCATTTTCTCCAGGTATTTCAACTGACTTTACTTCCAGCTGGGTGATTTCTCACATGGAGCTTTAGCACCATCTAGTGGTATAATGTGTTGCTGCAGAGACAGAAAAGTAATATTTGCAGAGGAAATGAACGCATGTTTAGCTTTTTGTTGACATTTGCATGTTTTTGGTGTTTATGATTTATTATTTTTTTGTTGCTCTTAACATGCTTGCTTTTAAACCTGAACAGAATGGATGGAAAATCTAACCTCACAGCTGGCAAATTAAACTAAAGGAAATGAAATACTTTATTCATTTAAAAACAACTGAAGCTTGAGGATGTAGCATTGTGCCCAGGATCAGGTGCCTGCAGTATGCAGATGTATTCATATTTGTTAGTGTTAGGTAATAAATATATAATCTTAAATGCTTATATGCTGATTATATTGGTTTATATAAGAGAGGCCTAGACTTAGTTATAATGAGCATTAATAAGTTGCTCTAACAGCACATAATGCTCATTGCTCCCATTAAGCCTTGGGGGCATTGATGGGGTGGATGGCTATCAGGTGAAGAGTCCTGGTTTACAGGCAGTTTTGTAGTTCAGGACCTCACAGAGGCATTGTTACCGGATGGAGACTTGACTCCACTAAGTCACATGCTATCTGTTCAAACTATGGCCAGCTGCGACGTGTTACCACCTTCTTCTTTTGCATTACTCCACAAGTGCCATGTTTTATTCTTTGCTTTCTCTGAACTTTCTCTTCCTCCTTGTCCCCTTTTCCTCCCTTTGTACCCTCATACAGAATGCAGATAAACTCTACAAGGGCCAGCTGTCTGAGTTCACCCCCTTGGCTTCCCTCCACGCTCCGTCTAAGGGTAGCAGCCACCGGCGAGGCTCGGAAAACCAAAGGAACCCTCGAAGGTCTGAACCCTTTACCAAGAAAGTCATGTTCACACGCTGGCAAAAAGCGCCAGACTACTGCACCTTCACCCCCCTCCTCCGGTTTGCTGATAGCTCCCGCCATTCAAGGCAGGGGTACAATTACAGCGGGGCCGGGCCTGAGACCTCAGTCTAATTTATTTCTTTTTCTCCGGGTTTTTTTAAAAAAAAATCTTATATTCTAATATCAGAAACAATGTCATCCACATGGAGTTACTCAGATAAATTGGTGGAAAGCAAACTTGGAGCTTACTTACTTACTTCGACGTTACTGAGTTGGAGTAAAATAATAAACAGTTGAGGAGACTGCAATGCTAAGTGACCTTCATAATTTCTGTCAAGTTAGCAGCCAAGTGTGGCGCAAAGCACTATTGGACGGCTCTGGAGTGGACCCCGTCGGCAGGGCCTGGTTCGCTGCCACAACATGCAAAGGGCTCAGTGTAATGATGTCACAGCAAACAAACTGACTCGAGCTTGTGTTTCACATGAAAAATATGTGCACTGGCCCTTTACGCCTGCCTGCCTTTGATGGTAGCTGAAGTGTACTTTACTCTGATTATTAGGGTGTTTTAATGGCTATTGTGATAATCATGCTGTTGTTCTATGACCGGAATGATGATAATGAGGACGACTGTAGACGTGCTCGAGCTAGCTTAAGCTTTCTGTGATCAAACATTTTCTTGTCTTCAGTCGCTGCCATCTGTCTTTATTCCCTTTGTCTGTTTTGCCTCTTTTTAGGACTAACTGGTGTTGCCTGTGTGCAAACATGTTATCCAGAAACACTGCTTAGGACTCTGGGATCAGAAACTGCATCATTGTAAGGAGGGTTGTAGTAGAAGGAAGAATAAATGTCGAAAAATTAGTCTATGGAGCCCGGAAGTAGCCGTATAGGGGAATTAAATCATTTTATATCGGGATGAGATACAATTTTTGCTTAATTTCTGATTCATTTGTGCAAACGATACAGCAAGCTGATTGTCCTAACTTTGATTAGATGGCAAACGGTGGTCAAGTCAGTTAATAATGACAGAAAAGCGTAGCTCATGGTGCTTTCTGTGTCACAATATGTCTGGTTTAAAAACATGTGGGAGCTTTGAAAGCTCTTAAACTAGCTCACCCTTAACGACAAAACACAGAAAAGCCTCTTGGCTGTCATAAACATGAAGCAATAATTTAGAGTAAAATGATCTTGAAATAGAAAAAGAAAAACAAAGGTTCATTAAATAATTTGTCATTAAGAAATATATGCTGGTGACAAGTTAACAGTTTACTTAAATAACAAAAATACATGGAAAATTTACATGTAATCTGATTACTTAAAGTCAGTATTTTGAGCATGATTATGTTTTTTAAATGTAAGTGCAAATATTGTAGGCAAATTACAATTTTCCACATTATTTTTTATCCTGTTTCCATGGTAATTTGTTACTTTGATAGTAAAATTGAAACACTTGATTATATATATGTATATATATATATATATATATATATATATATATATATGTATATATGTATATATGTATATATATATATATATATATATATATATATATATATATATATATATATATATATATATATATATATATATATATATATATATATATATATATATATATATATATATAGATATATAGATAGATATATTAGTTACATTTTGTTTTATAAAGTGAACTAAAGCAGTGTTTAAGTCGATACCAAAGCCAACATGTATGCATTGAGATCATCATCATACTGTACAGCACATAGGGTGTAAATACAGAGAATGCAAACGGCACAAATAGACCAAAACATGGGAATGAGTCATATTGAACGTACGCATTTCATTGGCTACTCCTGGGCTCCAATAGCAGAGTCAGTAGGAGTTGGTCTTTGTGAACAATTATTGTTTTATCATGTTATACAGCCAACATTTAAACTTTCAGAGTCACATTTAGGTAGCTTAGAGCTTTGGTGTGTTAGAAGTTTGCGTGCGTATCTGTGTGTGCTGATAGAAGACTGTGTGTCTGTGTGTGTATCTGTTAATCTCCATCTGTCCTATCATCTTGAACATAGATTGTAAACTTACCTTATCTTTAGATGACTAAATGTCTTGTAGTAGAACACAGAGGAACTGCTTGTGTGACCGCTACCTGGCTGTTTCTTATTGCCTTAATGTCGTCTTGTAAACTCTGCTGTATTTTTCACTGATATCATTTACCAAAGAAACAGCAGGTAACACTTTATGACCACCTTTAGATAATAGCTGGTTGCTTGTATTTACTTTGATTGAAGCACTTTAAAATTATATATATTTCTCCTTTTAATATAATTCACTCAAAGTGCTCCAAATGGTTTGATGCCTTAAATAAATATCAAATCATTGATAATGTATTAAATTATGAATCAAACAGCCGGCACAACCAATTCAAAGAAAAAAGGAATCGAGATAGAAACACTTTTTTTTTTTACATTGGCCATGAGAGGCCAATTAACTGACCAGTAACACAGCAAAGTGCCCTCTCATATTCTGTGTACAGTAGAAAATGGCAGAATAAGTATATATGGGGTTCTTTAAGTGCAAAAAAAAAAAAATTGCATGTACAAAAAATGTGAAAAAAAATCTATTTTAATAATGTGAAAGAGAAGCGAGCGTCTTAATATCCTTTCATACTCATTTTCCACCTCATCTCAATAGAATAAGATGCTTTTTAGCTCTGCAGATCAGGTTGATTGTAGCATCTAACAGTTTAGTGCTCCCGCCGTTAAAAGCCTTATAACGGTGTTAGAGAAATCTAATGAGATTCTCCAGCTTAAAAAAAAGGGCCTTTACAGTGCGCTCTTTGAATTCTGTCTCACACTTTCCTGTTTCAACTCGTACCCTCTGTCTCTGTCTCTGTCTCTCTCCTTCTAGCGCTCTCTCTCTCTCCCTCACACTCTCCCTCTCTTGAAGCGATGTTGAAGCTGTTCCTACCTCTGTGACAGTTGTCTCCATCTGCCTCATCATCATCATTTCATCTGTCCCCTTCTGCGTCTTCTCTGCCGTTCCTCCGTTCATACATCGACTCATCCATTGTGAGACAGTAGATCTGATGTTTGTAGTTCTATGAACCAAAGCCTTGTTGCTGCTAGAGATTCTTTAGCTGCTTTACATTAGGTGCCTTCTGCTAGTTTTCACAGCCTGTCTTTGCTTTGCTTTGTGGTCAATTTGATACTGTTAATAGGCGCTTCAATGGTACACGGGCACAGCAGGTGATGGATGTAACTGGAGGAATGAAATAACTACTGTAGGTGAAAAGGCGAATGTGAAATCGAGTTTTTATGCAGACTTCTACTGAACAAGCAGAACTGACACACAGTCAATGAACAAATACCACTTATGTTTAGTATCTGTTTTTTTATAGCTTGTATTCAATTTTTTTTAAATAAATGCCCATGAGGGCATTTGTCTCTGAAATGTTATTTTTTAATTGTTTTTGATTATGTACAATGTGGAAAATTCTCCCTTTTATGACCACAGACTTGAAGAGCTCCAGCTCTGCTTTTTCCAATCAGCTACAGGTGATCAATGGTAGTTTTTCTTTTGTTTTGTTTTTTCCATCTCCAATTTAAAGTAGATGGTAAAGCAAAAGGGTTTCTTGTACTGTTGGAATTGTCTAAAATGAAGGGTTGGTTTGGCCAAATTCCAAAAAGTAAAAGTATTTTGTGTTGCTGCTCTACGCACCAACAAAAGAAGAACATTCCAGATTGATCTGCTTAGTAGAGCCCGACTGATTTATCAGCTAGCCGATATTCATCGAATTATATTAGCTATTTTCCGATGTATTGGCATCAGTATTTGTAACAGCCAATAAGACAACCTTCCGTTATGTTATGAAGACAGTGCATAGTTTGTCCATCAGAGGGCACTGTGCAACATCCCTTTTGGCAACAAACAAACATAATAAACAGGTAATCTGAGCCTAAATAAGCAAACTGATAACTACACGTGACAAATATTAGGGGAATGTGTTTTTGTACCTGAAACGGAGAAAAAAATCAGCACATATATCAGAAAATTGGATTTTTAAATCACCATATATCAGTATCAGTTAAAAAAAAAAATCTGTCAGGCTCTACGACTTAGAACAATTGAAGTAAGGTAGAAAATACTGGATTTTTGTTGTTGTTGTTTTTATTATCTGAATGAAGAAAACAAAGATCCTGTCTCTCCATTTATTGTTTGCCCTGAATTCTGATTGGCCTTTGGACTAGAAAGATGTTTTTCATTGTAAACAATGTACCAAGGCTTCAGTACCTTAACTGCTAAAGAATCACACAAATAACACAACAATTGTTATTAAAATGGGAGGGGGAAAAAAACAAAAGTCTACAATATAATGCCATGTGAGAGCTGACAGACACTATGACCACAGGACTAAACTAGCTGGGAGAAGCAATAAGTATAATCAAACTCAAGCTGCTTGTAAATGTCCTCTTAGCACTAGCTAAGAGAGTCACTTATATTCAAATGTCAACCATGACAGTGAAGAATCCATTATCCTGTCTGAGATCTCAGATCAGTACACAGTGGTGACTAAGCATGGTCCTTATTCTTTAACTGATGAAAGTTCTTGGATGGATTAATTCTTTCTGTAGTGGGTTAGGGGACTACTTCAAAATGAAAAGACCCTTTCATATTTATGGTTGCGGTTCGTCATTGAAACCTGACATACTACTGAAACTTGGAGGAATCTGGAAGTCTAAATAACTTACAAAAATGAAAAGTTACTGCACTGCTATTTTGGGGGAGGGGTATCTGAGAAACCCCTCTTTTTTTGTTTTACTTTTCAGAGACAGTATTTAATGTGTCTTGTTTATATCTCAGAGTATTCCAACAAACAAACTGGATTGTGGCAAAAAAAGAAAAGTGGACACGTGTATGTCTGTATGCATAGCTTTAAACAAAAGAGATTTGTGGTGTTAGTTGTTTCTCGGAGGTACCCCTGCACTGAACCGTCGTTTCTGAGGACCGACACCTTGCTGTAGAAACTTTGAAAGCCATCAACAGACCTTCTGCACCAGTCCACACTGAATCTTTGAACTGACGGCCTTTCAACTCAAATGTTATCTTTTTTTTGAAAATGTGTTATTGTATAGCGAGCTGCACTTCACATAACCGGCAGTATCTACGAACTGAGATACAGTACTGTATATACATATATGAACAATATTTAAATGTAGTTATGTTACTGAATGTACAGTTTTTTGGGCTCTTTTTGTATACAGTTTTTAAACGGTCATATCTTGTGGATTTTTGCCAACCTTTCTGTGGCTGTAAATGGCGAACATCTGTACATTTGCTTGGAAATAAAAGCGAAAATGTGTTACAAAATTCTTCTTATGAAAAAAGCTGCACTACACGCTTCAGCCAGAAGGGTGCAGGCGAGTGCTTCTGATGTGCTTCTGATGTGCTGCTGAAGGCTGAAGGAGCTGACAAGTCAACATATGTGGAGCTGATGAAATTAATCAAAAGTTTCTTTAGTAGAGAGATCATGTGTGTGTCTGTGTGTGTGTGCGCGCAACCCACCTGTGTGCACGCCTGTGTTGTGTTGTCTCCAGCTCAAATACTGGCTGTGTTTAAAAACAACACAGGAAATGGTTAAAAAAGTCATTTTTAAAAATTTATTTATGTTTTGGATTTAATATGTTCCCCAAAGTTGCTCCAGGGCTCCTGTCTGCACCATCTGAGGACGTCAACAAGATTAGGATGGAGGTTTTTGGATCGATTGGTTTCCCTTCATCCTTTTCACTTCTCATCTGCGCTGATCTCCACGTCCTCTCCTCCACAGCTGGCAGCCTGCAAGTGTGTCTGACAGGGATAGAGAAATATCTAGGGCAAGACTGTCAGAGGTGAAATCTGGGGAAGAAGAAGAAGAAGGGGGGATTGCACAGAAAAGGAAAAGTAGATATGAAATGCTGCATCGCGTTTATATTGTATAAGGGTGTTTTTTTAAATAATGTTTTTTATCACGAGTTAAAGTGCAGTGACTCATGCAGTCACCTTTCAGATGGAAAAACCGAAAGTCTTCTGAAAAACTTCAACCATGAATACGCAGTGTGAAGACCTTTTTAAACAAATCTTTACGGTGTCTTACTTAGTAGAGACTCCAAAATTATATAGAATGGTGGGCGGTGTAATTTAAGGTGTAACAGAGTCCTTTACAACCTCCTCATCACCTGTTTCCTTCTCGCGCTGCTTGAGGTTGGATTGCTCGGAGCACTTTGGTGTGTGCTTGCGAAGGTTTCGTGACAAAGACGGGAGATGAATTCACACCCCCAAGTAATGAAACGGTGGAGACAGAAATGGGACTGGCAGAGGAAAAATCTGGATGTGGCTCCCAATCGGAGACGGCGTATCTGTCACATATATAAGGGCCACACTTATCTCCCTGAAGCTGCAAAGAGCAACTCTGGAAGCAACAGGTGACTGTTTTAAAAATACAAGCTTTCAATAGGCGCTAATCCTGTAAGTCTTCTTTTTGAAATAAGTGTTGAAGTTTGACATGTTTTTTTTTGTTGGGAAAAGCACTTTAGCCCAGAGTTAAAACTAGACTGCTAACTCAACTGAGCACAAAGAGGTGGAAATAGGCGGAAATGGCAAGCGGTCCAAGGGTAACAAAATCCACCTACTAGTGCCCCTAATGCTCATTATTCAGCAAGTTGTATCTCATTTGCTTAATCCTCACAAAAGCCTCCATGTGGAACCGCTTCCCCCATCCAAACAGGAGACTCTGGGATGTTCATGGTCCCCAGTCAGGAAACACTTCAACCTCCAGTAAAATTTGGATTCGTCTTTGTTTTCCACTTTGGTTTTTGTACGGATTAAGCAAATGAGATATAGCATGTTAATTAGTGAACTTTACAGGTGCTGGTAGGCTTTTGTTTTTTTTAACCTGTCTTGGTGTCAAGTTAAAGTAACCAACAGACTTTTTTTTTTCATTGAGATGAAAGTGAATGTGTGTGTGTGTGTTTTCTCATCCTATTTATCTGTGGATGGAGGGCTCTTTTTCTCTTCCAGCTGTGATGGCCCTCTTTTACAGTCCCAGTGCCACTACACACTGCCACATTCTCCTCTCCACCCTTAGATGGGTTAAATGTCTCGGGCTCTCCACACGGACAGTTTTAACTCAACTAGTTGCTCCCAACAGATGGCACAGAAAGGCTTCACTTCTTCTACACACACCCAGGATGTCCTAGGACTCAAACACACATGCAATGTTTTTTTTGGGGGGGAAGCACAACCTCACTGTACTGTTCTCTCTATAGAGGCCTTTTTAAATATTAAAGTAGACTTACTGTGATGATTTCAGTCTCTGTATTTAATTAGATTTGTATTATTCAGAGTTGTATTTAGGTTATACGTGACCTTACTGCAGCCTCTCTCTTCTCTCTTTTAGACCATCCTACTTTCATCTCATTGGCTGCCCCTCACAAAAAGAAGGTTTGAACAACAGGTGGGAGGGGCTCCTGTGTCCCTGACACAAAATCGAAGTCTTTCTTTCCCTCACAGTGATCACTTGCACACAAGCCGAACTCGTTGTTTGAAACTTTGGCCATGTTTAATGCGAGGAGCCGCTATTATAACAGTTACTATATAACAGAAAATAATGCAGGAAGTGATTGTGTGTCCATTTGCATGGATTTTATTGGCTGACCTGTTGCCAGCCAGCTTTTAGCTAAAATAAAACTGGCAAGTGCAGTAACGGGGAACGAGCGTGTTTTGCTGCACCCTGCAGTTCATACACTCAAGCTAGCCTTAAATTATTAGTATAGACCTTCCACCTCCACACACACACACACACACACACACACACACACACACACACACACACACACACACACACACACACACACACCCTGAGTTTGATCTCATGGTTATAATGTCAGCATGTATCTATTCACAGCATTAAATGGAGGGAGGTGATGCAGCCATCCACACGTGAAATCTACGAATTAGCTGTGAAATTGCTGTTATTTGCCACTGATTGTTTATGACTCGGTACACAGGGTTTTTTCTTTTCTTTTCTGGCCTTCTCTTTTATCCGCACAAAGGGTTTTCTTATCATTATTATGGTTTTCAAAAGGAGATGTTTTCAGGATGGATGCACACACTCATAAATGGGAGGGACACCAAGGAAGGTTTTAACATTTTACCTATATGTTGTGCTTCAGATTTAGCTCATTCTATCTCCATCTTATCGCCGTCTCTAATGTTTTCAATCACCTTCTGCCTCTGCATCTTGTCTAAACGAGGTAAATTGTGCAGAAAGCCCCCCCTCCCCCCAATCTGTCCTCTCATCTCATCACGTCTTTGTCACTCTTGTCAATGTCCTGACACACAATACAATGAAATACAATAGAATACAATCTAAGCTGTAAAGACTTCTAGTTAGCTGAAGGCTGAGGGGGCTGTAAGCTTCATTTAAGTACACGCAACCAATTTATGTATGCACACACGTTTCTCCCAAGGTTACTGCTAAATTCTGTGTCTCACATCTGAACTGCAAATGATTTCATAGCCTATATTTTATGAGAACTGCTATAACAAGGGCATGCAGTTTAAAGCAGTGATCAATGATTATCTGGAAATAAAATACACACACACACACACACACACACACACACACACAGTTGGGTTAATATATATTATGGCCCAGCAAGGACTCCAATCCGGCCCACTGAATTGTTTCATAAAATGTGAAGGAGGGGTTGATTTGTGGACTTTTAACTGTATTTTCACAAGTTTTATAGCATTTACTGCTGATAAAGACCGTCCCCATTCCCGTTCATAAGCACAAATGTTATTATGTAAAATATAAACAATTAAACGACAGAAACGTTTTTTCACTATCTGCTATAGAAATATCAGCTTTGTACAGTTTCCATTCCGACTTTATTCATCTCCAAACTACAGGGTGGGCCATTTATATGGTAAATGGTAAATGGACTGATTCTTATATAGCGCTTTTCTACTCTCCCGGAGTACTCAAAGCGCTCTATACAACATGCACCCAGTCACACCCATTCTCACAAGCACTTTATCTATACTTAGTGCTTTTTCTAACTACATTCACACACATTCATACTCCGATGGACGCATCGGAGAGCAACTTGGGGTTAGTATCTTGCCCAAGGATACTTGGCATGCAGACTGGAGGAGCCAAGGATCGAACCTCCAACCTTCCGATCAGTAGGTGACCTGCTCTACCTCCTGAGCTACAGCCACCCGCATTATATGGATACACCGTAATAACATGGAAATGGTTGGTGATATTAAAGTCCTGTTTGTGGCACATTAGTATAAATGAGGGGGCAAACTCCTCAAGATGGGTGGTGACCATAGTGGCCATTTAGAAGTCGGCCATCTTGGATACAACTTTTTTCAATAGGAAGAGGGCCATGTGACACATCAAACTTATTGGTAATGTCACAAGAAAAACAATGGTGTTCTTGGTTTCAACGTAACTTTATTCTTTCATGAGTTATTTACAAGTTTCTGACCACTTATAAAAAGTGCTCAATGTGCTGCCCATTGTGTTGGATTGTCAATGCAACCCTCTTCTCCCACTCTTCACACACTGATAGCAACACCGCAGGAGAAATGCCAGCACAGGCATCCAGTTTCCGTAGTTTCAGGTGCTGCACATCTCGTATCTTCACACCATAGACAATTGCCTTCAGATGACCCCAAAGATAAAAGTCTAAGGGGGTCAGATCGGGAGACCTTGGGGGCCATTCAACTGGCCCACGACAACCAATCCACTTTCCAGGAAACTGTTCATCTAGGAATGCTTGGACCTGGCACCCATAATGTGGTGGTGCACCATCTTGCTGGAAAAACTCAGGGAACGTGCCAGCTTCAGTGCATAAAGAGGGAAACACATCATCATGTAGCAATTTCAAATATCCAGTGGCCTTGAGGTTTCCATTGATGAAGAATGGACTCACTATCGTTGTACCCCATATACCACACCAAACCATCACTTTTGTTGTTCCAGCAGTCTTGGAAGGATCCATCCAATGTGGGTTAGTGTCAGACCAATAGCGGTGGTTTTGTTTGTTAACTTCACCATTCACATAAAAGTTTGCCTCATCACTGAACAAAATCTTCTGCGTGAACTCAGGGTCCTGTTCCAACTTTTGTTTTGCCCATTCTGCAAATTCTGTGCGCTGATCTGGGTCATCCTTGTTGAGATGCTGCAGTAGCTGAAGTTTGTAAGCGTGCCATTTGTGAGTAGCTAATATCCGCCGAAGGGATGTTCGACTGATGGCACTCTCCAGTGACATGCGGCGAGTGCTACGCTGTGGGCTCTTGCTGAATGAAGCTAGGACAGCCACTGATGTTTCTTCATTAGTGACAGTTTTCTTGCGTCCACATTTTGGCAAATCCAACAATGAACCAGTTTCACGAAACTTAGCAAGCAGTTTGCTAACTGTAGCATGGGAGATGGGTGGTCTCGTAGGGTGTCTTGCATTGAAATCTGCTGCAATGACGCGGTTACTGCGTTCACCAGATATCAGCACAATTTCGATCCGCTCCTTACATGTTAACCTCTTCAACATGTCAATGGCTGTGAACAAAGAGAAACTTGTAAATAACTCATGAAAGAATAAAGTTATGTTGAAACCAAGAACACCATTGTTTTTCTTGTGGCATTACCAATAAGTTTGATGTGTCACATGGCCCTCTTCCTATTGAAGAAAAAAGTTGTATCCAAGATGGCCGACTTCTAAATGGCCACCATGGTCACCACCCATCTTGAGGAGTTTGCCCCCTCACATATACTAATGTGCCACAAACAGGACTTTAATATCACCAACCATTCCCATGTTATTACGGTGTATCCATATAAATGGCCCACCCTGTACAACTGGGCACATTGTGGAGAACCGTCCACTAGTCCAAAGCACGGGGCTTAAGCAAACGGCCAGAATGGCTGAATTTATTTTCTGCTGTGTTTTACATGCATCTATTTGAAAGAGTGAGTGTAAACACAAAAAACTATTTTATTTTATATCCTGGAATATGCAGAAAATAGGTTTAAATGTTAAACAAATTTATTCCAGTCAGAGAATGTTGCATATAATTTAATGTTTGCTTGATGCATAAAGTTAAAAGATTAAAACTAATAAAACAAGTTTTAAAAAGAGACTTTTTCATTTGATTACATTTTATATGATGGATTATGCAGAAAAAGTAGAATTGGGCTGAAAGATCTATTGCTTTATTACCTATTCAGGTTGTAAATATTTTTTTTTAAAAAAGCAACTAAGTAACTAATTACGTTTGAAAATAAGTAATCAGTAAAGTAATGGGATTACTTTTTTGAGGAAGTAATCAGTAATCAGTAATAGCCGCTGTGGGAGTTAGAGGGCACGCCGGTGCACCCACGGCGAGGCCAGCGTCATCCATGGCCTTCAACATGTCCAAATCTAGGGGCACCAATGTGGAGGTATGGTACAGACGACACAGGAGCTGTAACTTTCCATTCCGACTTTATCCATCTCCAAACTACAACTGGGCACATTGCGCCAAAAAACAGCAGAACCCCTCCTCCCGACCTGGGTGTGAGTGGAGCCCTCTGGTGGGTCACCACAATAGCACGATATTGCTATTAAAATCTCTTTGTGCTAACATGATATAACACTAGTTACCTTAATAACAATAAAAAAAAACGTCTTGCTTCCTTTTTTTCTTCTATTTTATTTACAGTTTATTACCAATTTCCCACCAAAAGAGTGAAACAGTGCCTCTCTGGGTTGTAAAGGCTGCATATGGTAACCCAATCTTAGTGGTCAAAGTGGGTACTGCAGCCTTGACTGACGGGACGGAGGGTCAAAGTTGACATCCTTGACTTAAAAAAAAAAAAAGTAAAACAGTTGAACTATGAAAAATGATCAAAAGTAAACACCGGCATCATAGCGTGAATTGACACTTGACAATTGCCACTGGAAAAGAAACTCAGAGGTGAAATATTGAGCGTAAAGTGAAAAGAAAGTAACAGAAAGTCAACAACATCATTTAAATGAAGCTGCCGCTAACATTAAATCAGCCATGGCGCCTTTGAAAGCAAGCGGCACTAGGAAGGAGAGGATAGGAGGAGGTCTGTCAACAAACAAACTGCACATGAATACTGCATTCATGACCTGAAGGAGAGTGTTCTTGAACATCAAATGTGAGTCAAATACAGGTTCTGTTCGCCTTTTTTCTGTATCTGCGTGTCTCTTCGCTGCTGCTCCTCCTACCATAGCGGGCTTTCTTTGGTGATTCAGTTCCTTGCTGGTTTTTTATACCAGCTGCAGGTCTTTTATGCTGATTGCTGTTTGTCTGAGGCTGTAGTCTTCTTGCTGTTGTCAACACAGAGAGAAGGAGCCTGCCGAGGCTTTGAAAGTATGTGATTTCTCCAAGTTTTGTTGTTTGCTGGTTATTTTGTCACCTGTTGTGTTGACTGCGAGATTGGTCGGTGCAGAAGGAGAAGGCCTCAATTTCTTGTTTTGTTGTGCTATGTAATGTAACTAACGTGTTGTAAGGCTTGCAGGTCCTGGAGCTCAGTTTTTAAAATCCCAGTAATATAAATGCAAACCATGTATTTTAGGCAGCTACACTGATGGCTGAAAGTTGGCTTTACTTTAAAGTGAATACTAGCTTGTTCATTTTATGTTTGCAGAGCTGTATAATGCTCAAAGAATGTCTTCTACAGTGATTTGGATTATTTTATTTATATTTAGCAAGTAAAAAGTATCTATTTATAAAATTTCCACAAAGAAAAGGAATTGCTATGAGTGTACTAATAGTACAATTTATGTCATTGTAAGCCTACACAGGTTTTTAAGTTGTGTATATAATTAAATGGGCTGTAAAAATAAAATAGCAGTTTTTTGCCACTTAAAGGAAATGCAAAAATCAGTTTACGAGCCATTTGAAGCCAATAGCAAAAAACAAACATCCCATTTTAACGCCTATAGTTTCAGACTCTGCTGTCCCCAGCCTGGCCTCCGTAGTTTAAATGGGCTGCAAGCACCAGTAAACAAAAAAGAGGTGATAGCCTGTTTCATGTTGGCGGAGGCTAAATATGGGACACCGTCTGCATCACTCTGCTGACTGTCTCCTTTTACAAGTGCTGAAACAAACTAATCTGATTATTGTGCATCACCCTCTTCAATGCTGAATGGAGTCCAAGCACTCGAGGCAAAAACCTGACATTTCTCTGCTAACTCGCTGCGATTCCCTTTCCCAGCAATAGCTTAATCGCTGCTCTGAACGTGAATTATGTTTTGAGGTTTTGAAAACACCCATTCCTCTCCTTTTCTTCCCTCAATCCTCCTTTATTTCTTATAGTCGCTCCTCTATTTCAGCACCACACATTCCTCTCCAGCCTTCTTGGCGCTCTCCTTTCCTCCCTCCCTTGCTTCATGTTGTCTACCAATCAGGTTGATTGATTTTATGCCTCGTCTTATCAAGCGGAGCAGCCGTTGTCAATAAATATCGCCTGTCGTCTGTCTGTGCTCAGACCTGTGCACGGCAGGGAGACCTGAGAAATTCAGTTTAGCTGCTTTTTTGAAGTTCATGCCGAGTCCACATGGTGCGCTTTTCATGAAACTGTCTTTAATCATGACCTTTGTAGTCCAGTCAATCACATCTGAGCAGTGATTATGTGTCTCTGTCAATCAGATCAATCAAATCTCCAAACAAATGTTTGACAGGAGACGACAAGAACCACCCCATTGTTGTCATCCAATGAAAACCGTGTTTGCCAAATCAGATGTACCTACATAAGCTCCACACTACTTCTAAAGCTAAAGAATAATTTGGAGCAGCCAAAAAGTTACTTACGGTGGACATAAGTTTGGCTTGAAGAACATTTTAAAGTGTCACAAACTGGTAGAAGGAACTCAAGAGCAGAGCGGTTTGACGTCTCCAAAAACAGTTTATTTACAGCACCAGTGCACGATATATACAGTGAAGGGAAAATCCAAACTCCAGGGAATCACGGGGAAGCTCTCTCACACTCGCTCACGTCTTCTTGCCCAAACTCACACACGCTCACACGGCAGGGAGGTCACAGGTCCGGGGAGGAAAGTCTGTAGCAGAGGAAAGGGAAGTCACTCACAAATCATGAATCACAAGAATACTAAAGCACAGGTTCACAGGAGCTGGGCGAATCACTAACGTCTGTAGTACAATCATCCAACGATGAGAGGATCTGTGTTCCAGCCTCAAATAGTGCTCCAGGTGATGACAGCTGATTGTTGTCAGGTGTGTGGGCCAAGGGCGGGAGCCCACAGTGAGCTCCACCCAGGCAGAGAGGGAGAGAAAACCAAACACCACATGTAGCCTTGTGGGGCCGGCCGGGCAGGCACGGAGACCATGACATAAAGTGTTTGAGTACCCGGAGTGAACAGGGGGTTAGGTTAGCCCAAAGGTGTGAATGTGAGTGATTAACTCCATTACCGTTTGTGTTAGAATCCAAATTCAGACTTTTTTGGAAAGAAGAGAAGACTGGCTTGATGGGGATATTTGGTGTATCACAGTAGCACAAAGCATTCACAATGTACTGCTGTCTGAACACAGACGGATCACAGACAGAAATATCAGCTCCCCCTAGCTTTTTCCACGTGCACTTCACATTACTGTAACTCTGCAAACATAAGACTGCTATATGTGTAATTCTTGTGCAATTCTTCTTCTGACGAAGCTGTATTTTTGTATTTTCCTACTCAGTTGTATATAGTATTTGTATTTGTATTTTATTCTATTGTATTTTATTGCATTCCAGTGTTTTCTAATTTCTGCTACATAACTTTGCACTTTTGCTGTAACAAAACAAATTTCCCACCTGTGGGATTAATAAAGGTCATCTTATCTTATCTTATCTTATCTTATCTTATCTTATCTTATCTTATCTAGAGAGAATATTCAAATGGTTCCTGAAAGATTTTTTTTTGTGATTTTACAGCCAAAATGACTAAATAATTCCAGGCAACTTGTATGGTACTTTGGTGATAAAGGGTTAAGGCCGGGATTGTATTGCTGTGGTCTGCTTGATGTCCCACAGGAGGAAGCACATGCAGTTTGTGCCCATGTGCCACCACAACGTAGTGCTTTACACATTCTCTTAATAGGGGAAAGTGAAAGTAGCTTTTAATATTCAGTATAATGTACACATGCATGCAGTCAGTTCAATTAATAGGTATATAGCGTTTCATTAATCAACTGATAACTCTCTTCACTTGCTGCTTTGTGACTTTGTGTTATTTTGGTTATAATGTTAATCCATTAAAGTTGAAGCTATATTATCGTACTAGTGATTTGATGCTGTATGATCAATTTTTTTTAATGTTTGTGTTTAAAATTTGGGCTCTTCTTAAACATACACATAAGGAAATGTATTGGGCCTCTTGAATACTTTGGCGTTGGTGGTATAACTCAAAATGAAGTCATATTAACTCATCAGCTTGCTTGGTGAGCAGTTCTGCACAACACATCAGTCCTCCAGTGTCCTGTGTGACCTACAACACCAGTGGGGCTTTGCTATCCAGTACAAGCACTCACTAACTATTGCAGTATAAACAATTAGACTTAAATGTAGTTCTACTGTGTAAAGTGTGCATTCCTTATTTGATGCTGACCATTATCTCGCCTCTGCTGTTTGACTACATTTCTTGTAAAAGAGCAAATATGAATAAATGATCGAGCGCTGATTCTAATCTGGAAGTGGGAATGATTGACATCATATTCAGAAACCCTATGTAGGCCTTTAGCAGCCTGTGTCAGTGGTTTTTGAGCATTAACTCCAGTTTTATGTGCAGGTAATGCTGTTAAAGCTATTTATAAACCTAAACATAGCCAAATGATGACATGTTAACCAGCCAAATAAATCCTGGTGCAATTCAGCACCCGCACATCCTTAGAAAACCAGATATGACCAGTTTTTTTTTCTTCCTCTGTTTCTGCTTAACTGTCATTTAAATGGGTTCAGACATTTTATCATTTGAAAAGGTGCCAAACCTGCCAGTGTCTTCTCCTCAATTTCACACAGCCACAGAAAGAGAATGGGGGAGGGATCATTCAGGTTTTGTGGATTTCCTTTCAGGTGGTAGCTTTTCAAAACATTTCACAAAGAAAGACAGTAACATCCCGAGAGAAACTGCCAAGGTGTGGAAAAATAAACAAAGAACTCCTTTGTTTATGAAATGCATGAAATGGATAACAATCCAGTAGTAACACAGGCAGGATCATCCTGCTAATAATAGATTTAAGTTGCTTATAACTGTGCTTAACTGAAATTTTGTGTCAGTTATACATTTACATTAATTATATAAACAGTGTCATGAAAGAAAATGTGCCCACGTCCTGGTTTCTTGTTTTTGTTGCTTATTTGTCACATTTGTTATCAAAAAATGTTAATATTAGACAACAATAATTAAATAAAAATGGCAGTTGTTCAATAATAATTTCATTTATTAATAGAAAAAGTTTGGCCACACCTAATAAGTGATTGTGCCACCCAAACTTTTCCCCCTAGGAACAACTAAGCTTGGATAGCTTTTTAATGACTCATCATTTAAAAACAGCATTTTGTATTTATTCTGGCTATCTTTGACTAATATTAACATTTGTTTGATTCTCTGAAACATGTAAGTGGTGACAAATATGGGAAAAAAACAAAAAATAGAAAATATAATCTTTTCACTGCACTCTTTGACTTTTATGATGTCGTTTGTTTTGTTTTGTTTTTTTAACCCCTCAGCTGTAAAAGGCTGATTGGGTATTGTTGTTACCCTGCTGGGTGGGCAACCTGGACACCCAAGTTTGTGAATGCGATGACTTGAGAACGAGGCGACATAGGATTTTCAAACTGATGCCGTGGGTGTATCTACTAAAAATCTTGGACAAGATTGAAGTTTTCTGAAAATCTTTTGAATGCAATAACTTGAGAACGATAATACTTAAAAGATTAACACATTATAGTTTATGAAGTCTTTAAACTTGAATGACATTTACGACCGCAGTCATATATTTTCATGTGTGGTTGATATATTTGTAATCCGAAATATGCTTCCTAACATGAATCTGCTCTTCAGCTTCTACAGATTTTCATACGCAGCCCAATGGTGTGACAAGTATAATGTGTGTGTGTGCTTTGATTTTCCACTTCTAATCACAGCATTTTAATCATTTCCAATAAGCCATAGACCAGGGGTGGGCAATTCCAGGCCTCGAGGGCCGGTGTCCTGCAGGTTTTAGATCTCACCCTGGGTCAACACACCTGAATCAAATGATTAGTTCATTAACAGGCTTCTGGAGAACTTCAAGACATGTTGAGGAGGTCAGTTAGCCATTTAAATCAGCTGTCTTGGATCAAGGACACATCTAAAACCTGCAGGACACCGTCCCTCGAGGCCTGGAGTTCGACACCTGTGCCATAGACAAACCTGAAAGCCTTCATTACACTTTCTGCATCCACAGGTCGGCTTGGATACATTTGTGACGTAAATATTTTCATTTGACGATGAGGATGAGGGTCCGTGTAAACGTCCGTATTTTGTACATAAAAATGAATGAAAATTATTACTGAGAACATTAGAACATTTTAAAATATCTTTCAGCGATGAAGAGAAGATTTAAGACGACTGGAACTGTTTTAAAAAAGTACTCCTGTATGAAATGTACAGGAAGAGGCTTTCAGGTCTTCTCTGGGAATTTGGGATAGGCCTGTGCACAGGTGTGTGTGTGTGTGTGTATGTGCGGCAGATGGAGGCAGATCCCCTTTCCCCCCAAGGGTTATATCATTACACGGATAATTAGGCCAAGCCAACCAGGGAGGGGAAGCATCAAGACTGCAATTCCAGGATATTCACAAGGATCTCTGGCTGAATCATACAGGTTGTGAAATATGTTTTTCTGTTCTTTTTTTTGTGAGGTTGTGAAATGTTAAACACACACACACACACACACACACACACACACACACACACACACACACACACACACACACACACACACACACACACACACACACACACACCTGTTTTAATAAAGTTTTCTGTTTTTAGATTAACTTTGACTTGTTCATTTTTAAGCTTCACTAAAGCAGAAAGCTGAGGTAGAATCTTTTTATAACATTGCATTATGTCAACTACAACTCAAATAACCTTTATACAGTGTGTATTAAAGTCATGGTGACTGACAGGCTCAGGACTGGCCAGGCTTTCGGACTCTAAATAGTCTCCTGACATTCAAATTAATTTCTGTTTTTTTATTTTTCCAACAGCCAAGATCAGATTTGACATTACCTCATGTGCAACACACATTGTAAACAATTTAAGTAAGAAAAAGTTGTCCAGTTACAGGAAAAAATTGTTCCACTTGGATCTCTAGTTAAATGGCAAACAGTGTTGGAGTCAAGGTTGGACATTCCAAAGAGACATTTAGCTAAGAAATGCTTAACAGCTCAGAGGAAAATAAAAACTTGATAATTAAAGGGTTACAATGCTGACCTCTGATTATGAAGATGAAATCCTGCTTCACTGCCAGATATTTTTCCTCTCTAAAGAAATTGCAGGAAGTTTAGCTCTTGCAGTAATAATGCTGTATTGAAGGAGTTAAGCCATGAAGGGTGGACCTTGGCACTCATTCAGTGATTAAGACTCATGAGGTCAAATTAAAAAGAATTCAAAACATAAGCCTATGCAGAAATGAAACTATAGCATGGTCACAAAAAGGGATTTCTGCCTTTTTATATGAACCTTTCCTGGGCTGCAAGACCACCGTGTTTCTTTCCCACATTTAGAACAATCTAGAGATTGAGAGTGCAAGTTGTGTGTGGCCTTCACACCTGGACTTCAAAGCACAAGTTCCACACATAAGACAAACTTTTCCTACTTATCTTACTCAGAAAGTCACGAACATTATGTGGAAGGAACTTCAAGCCGAGGTATAGGCTGTGCTGGTTTTCACTGCAAAAACTTCTCTTGGTTGTTTTTGTCTGTGTGTGTAATTGTCTTTATTTGGCTGCACTGTTGTGTGTTTGTTTTTTATGTATGTAGTCGAATTGTTTTACTGTTTTGTATTGAAATAAAGCTTTTATTTCAATGATCAATAAAACGGGGCTTATGAATTCTTTTTAAGGGACTTCAAAGGAGGAGACGCTTCAGTGGAGAACACTTTAATTTCTTTATATTCACCATTATGGAGAAATAAATGAAAATAACCATGCTAGAGATGGAGAAAACTCAAAGGAGCAAGGACACCGAGAATAGAAGATCTTGATATCATTGTTTGTCTCGTCTGTCCATTGCGCTGGCTGTCTTGGTTAATATTTCTCTGTTACAGCGGCTAACCTTGCAGGCAATCAATTGGTTTGGACCGAGGATTCATATTTCTCATCACCCCTCCATTTAACTGGATTCACTTGAAGACAAAGACCTCCCCGACTGAATTCAAACTCCTACACTCACAGCTAAACTCGGTCACACACACACACCTTCTAATATGTTTACCTCTCTTCACAGTTCTCACTCGCTTCTGAATTGATCCCATCTGAGCAGCCTTGGAAAACAGCATTGAGCTCTGCTAGCATTCATCTCCTCTTTCGTCTTCATCTCACTCTTTCTCTCTACTTTGCCTCTCTACCTCTCTGTTTTTTTTCTTTCCCTCCAACCTTGGATGCTTCTGAGAGCTGCTATTCTCAAGGGGGAGCTGTTGAATAGAACTTGCCTGGGAAGCTGTGGCACTTTGTGAAGTTTTTTAACCTTCCGGGAGTTTTCAAGGATTGTGGAGCTGAATGCAGTGCAGACACAGGTTGGGCTGATGCTCGGAGCCATTTGGTGTCATCCACTTCTTTAATGCGGAACTTCTTTCCTGACCACAGCATTAAATCAAATGTTCAACAGTAAAGCACGACAAGTTTGTCAACCAACAGCCCAAGCCCACTTGTACCCCTCTGTTAGGGCTTATATTGTCGCACTTTAAAAATGGACCTTTACTGCTCTGCATGCAGTATTGGAGTGACATGTGTCTACTAGATGTGGGAATTACCAGACACTAGGGATGCACCGATACCGATACCGGTATCGGGTATCGGCCTCGATACCACATTTTCTAAAGTACTCGTACTCGTTAAAAGTCCCCCGATACCGAGGACCGATACCACGGTCTGAGACCTGTCTATGTTTGAGCGGCATGTAAGGGGTTAATCACAGGCCCCCGAGTGCCCGCCCCCAGGCCCCGAGTGCCCGCCCCCAGGCACCGGCTGCAGCTCAGAGTGGGGAGAAGGCGAGGCGAGACATATCAGCCGTGTGGAACTATTTCAAAGTGAACGAAGATGCGAAAACAAAGGCGGACTGCAAATTGTGCTCAGCGAAATTGTCCAGAGGAGGCTCAAAAGGTAGCGCATTTAACACAAGTAATTTAATCAAGCACCAAAATCCCAACACGACAACGAGTACAAAGAGTTTACCCACGCTTATTTACCCACGCTTATTAGCACAGAGGAGCATAGCTGATGCTATAGCAGTGGGATAGAAAATAGTTGGGCATTTTAAACATTCCGCCTTAGCCTACTCCCGCGTCGAGGACATTCAGGGACAGCTCAACCAGCCAATAAAGAGACTGCAGCAGGACGTACAGACGCGCTGGAACAGCACGTATTACATGCTCCAGTCCCTCATTGAGCAAAAGCGAGTGGTGGGCGTGTCCGAGCACGAACTCCCTGACTATCTCACCGCTCACCAATGGGCTCTTATGGAGACGACTGTTGCCGTCCTCGCCCTCTTTGAGGAACTAACTGAAAAAGTGAGCAGCTACGAGGCACTAGCCTCTGATGTCATCCCAGCTGTGACTGTGCTTGTGAGACTTCTAAACAGAGAAACAGACGAACAAATTTAAAATTAAATTTTGTTTTTTTATAATTATTTATTCTGTAATATGTTGCATACAACATGCTTTTCATTTTAAAGAAATGTTCTTAATTCCAAGCTAGTCCCTTGTTTGTTTGTTTTTTGTTAAATTATAGGACTAAAGCTGTTACCTGCAAATTTAAATCATGTTTTTATGAAGTACTCGGTATCGGTATCGGCGAGTACTGAAATGCAAGTACTCGTACTCGTACTCGTTTCCAAAAAAGTGGTATCGGTGCATCCCTACCAGACACCCCACAATACAATATTATTGTAATTTATGTCCCCAAAGTTAAACTTGTTAATATCTATTTCTGATAATTTAGCAATACAACCAGCTGGCAGCCAGCTGAGTCGAGTTCCCTCGAGTTATGCTCATTGACAAAGACAAAGGAAATCTGTCTGCATTTATAAATTAGACAACAGTTATTTGCAAACCTTGACCAATCTCTCCGAGGGAGTTGCAGTCGCACATTGGACAAAGTGTGTGATGCCAGTATCTTCAGTTGAAAGAGTATTTGATGCCTCAGGTTGAGAACACGTTGTTCATACACATAACAAGCTGCCATTTATACTCAGCTTCTGGCTGTTCACCTAATGTGAAGTCTGCGCAAACTGACAGAATTACTTTGACCTCTATGATGTGTATTAATACCCCAGAGAACAGATTTACTCACAAAAATACTTCTTTGTCTGCAGTACTTTTCTTTTTTTTAACAACTCACTTGCCATCTGCGTTACTTACACGGAAAGTCCATGTGAAAAATACTCTTTTCCTCCACCTTCACTCTCTCTCCTCCTCCCTCTCTCCCCCAGCTGATATCTGATAGGAGTTCAAAGTTGCCTGTTTGATTCAGCACTGTCAGGATCTGATGGATGGCCCAGTATGGGGACAATAAAGGAGAATAATTACTGTTAAACACGGGAAATTAATACCCACCCACACACACACACATACACACACCCACACACACACACACACATGCAGGTTTAGAGGTTAAGAGCCATCCTTAAACCTGTCTTGATCTTACTCATGGCATCATTCTTATTTTCTATGAAAATTCTTATTAAAAACACTCCACCTCTCACCCTATTGACAGCTGGGATTGTCTCCAGGCCCCCCAACAACCCTGATAATTATAAACGGAAGAGATGGATGGATCTAAAAAAGTTCAGTTAGAATTATAGCTTGAATATAAACCTGAATATAAATTATTATATCCTCCTGTTCCAACATTTAACTCGTTATATATTTTCACAACTAACTTTAATAATTACATAAAAGCTGTTTCTCTCATTGTATAGTAAAACACTTATAACTTTCAGATCGTGGGTGTAATTTAATTATAAGGGAGGGGAACTGGGTGTTACAATTGCTTTGTAAAGACACAGTGTGAAAGACCTGTTTAAGACAGACTGTATTCATAGCAGAAGTGGTGTTTGGAAAATATACTTACTTAACGTTTGAACACATAACATTAGATTAATAATCAGAGTTTTTTCTTTATTCTCAGCTTTGTGTTGGATAATGTGAGCTACTTAAAATATAAAGATGTCCAAATCTGTACACCTGACTGTCTGTGACAAACTAAATCTCCCAAGTGTGTTAGGACTAAACACTTCAATTAATCTCTAGTTAATTATATTTCATCAGGCAATAATTTTTGCAGTGACCAAAGTCCAGAAGCAGAAGTCTTGACCTTGTCCCCATAAATGTCCAATAACAAACATGTATGCATGTGTCTGTAGTTTTGCCCCACCAGATACAGTCCGAATCAAAATCTATTTAAATTTAAAAAAATCATATTTTGCATGGTTGGATCTTAACAAGGTTCCAAGTAGAGCTTCAACATCCAACAAGAAGAAATGGGAGTGAGACAAAACATTTTTTTGAGGATGCAGTTTACTGAAAAGAATGCTTAAACTTAAACAGTTTTTAAGTTTAGGACCACATGCCTTTAAAAGGCCAAATCTGTGGGAAGATTTACTGTCATTTTCTGTCAGGTATTCACACTGTCATGATGTTCTGGTGGCAAAAGGGTTAGGGAACTTTCCGTTTTTAAATGTGGTCGAGTTGTTGAACTGCATAAGCAGGGTCTCTCGCAGCGCGCCATTGCGCATCACATCTCATTGTGATGCAGGGTAATTTAACCACATACCAGTGGGGCATATGTATATATCTCAGCCTATATATATATATAATTTACGGAGCCCCGCAGGGGACATGGAAGAAAAAGAAATTAAGACGGACTTGGGATCTTGCAAAAGTTTTGAGAGATCTCGCAAAACAAACTCAGGATCTTGCAAAACAAACTCAGGATCTTGCAAAACAAACTCGGGATCTCGCAAAACTTTTGCGAGATCTTGCAAAACAAACTCGGGATCTCGCAAAACTTTTGCGAGATCTCGCAAAACAAACTCGGGATCTCGCAAAACTTTTGCGAGATCTCGCAAAACAAACTCGGGATCTCGCAAAACAAACTCGGGATCTCGCAAAACTTTTGCGAGATCTCGCAAAAGTTTTAGCTGCATTCTTCCCGTTAGCTCGAGACCTACTACAGCCGGGAGGAACACCGCTTTCCCGGCACATCGTGCCTTGACCTCCCGGTCGGCTTCGAGCCAGCGTCCGAAGAATGCGGCTAAAACGTTTGCGAAGTCTCGCAAAAGTTTTGCAAGATCTCGAGTTTGTTTTGCAAGATCCCGAGTTAGTTTTGCGAGATCTCGGAAAACTTTTGCGAGATCTCACAAAAGTCCGTCTTAATTTTTTTTTCTCCCATGTCCCCTGCGGGGCTCCGTAGTAATTTGGACTCTGTGTATATTCGAAAGTTAAAAAAATAAAATAAAATGTGCATCCAGTCGACTTTTTTAAGTCATTAAAGATGAGCCCTGGTAAAAGAACAGTTCAAATAAATCATTGAAAGCCCCAAATTACCATGACATATCCCATGATGGTTGTAAACTTCTCACTCAAGCTGTATATATGTGGATTTAAATGATTGGTTATTTTTGTATTTTCCCTACTTTACTCCTGTCCTGTATAAAAAAATTTTCTTCCCCAGATTCAGGGTCTGAATTTAGTGACAGTGTATGGTGTACAGGGTAGACAGTCTATTGCATGGCCAATTTACCAGTTAACCAAACCCTAACTTTGGAAGTTGGTAAAGTTGTGCTAGAAACTTTGTTTGTACACCAGAAACACCAAAATGGTGCTTGTTGTCCCTTTAAGTAATCATACAATAGTTGTTTTCCAGGTTGCCCCAAGCTTAATCGTTGTGTAGAAATGTCATAGTTTTATTATCTGTGATGAAAACAGTTTGTTTGTAGCTTTTACAAAGTTCATAATTAAATCATTATGCTAAACCACTGGTTAATGTTATTGCCCAGTCTAACAAAATACATGCATGCGTGCTTTTATATGTTGATTTCTCTCAGCGGGAGCTGAAGGATGAGCAGTGTCCATGTGTTCCCATGGTTTCTGTCTTGAGACAACAAGGCTGACACCACACACTTTATCAGCCCATCGATTTCTAGTCAACATGAGCTGCTTGAAGTCAGAGCTTAGTAGTGTTGTTGCTTGATTCCGCACATACACACACGCAGATCCCAGAGAGACCGAACTTGATCCCTGGCTCTACTGGCTTGTCAATCGTTTGTGGGATTGGCTTACAGATAATTGACAGTTGTTGGAGCTGATCCCAGTGCCAGGTAAAGAATGCTGGAAGAGCACGACAGGTGAGAGCTTGAGTGGGTGTGTAGTGTGAGTGTAAGTGAGGTCTTGGTACACTGCAGGGCTGTGTTATCTGATAAGAATCAATCGTAGAGGTTAAGAGTGTTTCCATGAATGAGTAAGAAGCACTCTTTAATCTATAGCATCGTCTTTTTGTTTGAAGAGCATTTGCACTGTTTGCCAAGAGCTTAAAGGAAGCATTTATACATTTCGGGAGTCATGCTGTTCCATGTTGTCATTAAGAATTAGACAGGAAAGGACTATCCTCCCCTAGGTTATCTGTGTAAACTGGATTTATAAAATATGTGTTGAGTTTAAGAGACCTATCAGCTGTTTTATGTATATGTGGTGTATTCAGCACTTTGAAAACTTGACTAAATGTCAACAAAATCTGAGTAAAAATCAGTTTTGCTTTGGCAAGCAAAGCAAAAGAATTACTTAAAGGTTCCTGGGCAAACATCAGATATATTTCTACCATTTCCACCTCTACTCTTTTGTGGATTTTCTCTCCTTTTAAGTGGACGAATACATACAGTATACTTTGTTTGAGTATTTCAGAACAAATGAGAGATGCAGTCCTTTTGTTGAAGGGAATGTTCATGAGAACAACTTCATATTTGTACTTGCAATACACTGGTGGCAACTCTGAATTAGGTATTTAGGATCATTTAGTTTGACATCCAGGACCCAAAGATTTATTTATTTAATTTTTTATTCTATTTATTTTGTGCATCTTAAATAAAATGGATGGTAATATCACATCTCACACATCGGCTGCTGTTTTTTCTAGAGATGGACCGATCCGATATTACGTATCGGTCCGATACTGACCTAAATTACTGGATCGGATATCGGAGAGAAGTAAAAAATGTAATCCGATCCGAAGTATCACAAAATCACCTCACAAAAAGCGCTACTTGGCGTAACCCAGCTCAGCGCATTGGAGCAGTATGTGTCACGTGACAGAGCGGCTGTTGTCTGCGAGACATGTCGGTGGTCTGGTGGAGCATTTGGAGCCTCGCTACATGCTTCCAAACCGCGGTATTTCATCTTGGCAAAAACTATCCCACAGAAGTAAAGCAAGTGTGTAAGTGCATTTCTGAATGTTTGCATAGTATTTCCACGTTAAGCTTAACAACTGATATATGGAGTCACAGCTGGACTGGCCCTTGGAGTTCTATATTGAGGCGAAAAGGAAGCGATTTGTCCCGTACTTCAGCTAGAATGAAAAAAAGGCACAAAAAAAGGCTGGAGTTATTCTGTCTTTGACGGACAGCTGCCTCTTCTTCTCTCATTTTCTCCCCCTCCCTCCCCTGTTGCTACTTCAATCCTGAAACTGATCAATGATCAGCTGATCGGCTTTTCTGTCGCAAGTCCCGTCTTACTTGTTTATTTATCGCCCACTTTGCGCCAGAAAGAGGAGACCAGCGGATAAACAACAGCTGCACATTTAAGCTTGATAAGCTGTTGTTAGACTTGATTTAATATTAATTTCTAGTATCAGCTGATGTTTGCTGGAGCCACAGCTGTAAAAGCTGCTGGTCATGATGTCGGTTTGGATATGTGGTGAGAGGGAAACATGAAGATGAAACCAGGAGATGTCCTTACTGAATCATCAGAGCTGAACAGGTGATGGAGAAACAGGTTTACCTTTTAGGTGACATGAATGAGTTGAAGTTATGAACTGTTTCTGAGAGACAAATAACACCAGGATCCTTTTCTAAGTAGCTGACAGCTGGTAACTGTGCAGGGGCGGCTCTAGCAAAGTTTTGCCAGGGGGCCAGGTAGGGCATTAACAGGGAAAAGGGGGCACAAAGAAATACTTCTCTTTGTTACTTCATTTAAAATGACTAACTTTTCATAAATAATTATCTGAATCTTACAACCAAAGTGGTCATCTGATTAAATGTATAGAAATCCATTATTGTATATAGTAACTATTAAGTCTAATATACCCTAGTAAGCTATAGTACTTTTTCCTTTGGGAAGGTACCATCTGTGCGGTCTGCAATTCTGTTGAAGAAAGGTTCTGAATCTATATAAATATTGTAGAAAAACAATTGATTTCTGTGCATTTGCTTTAGACGTGCATTAAATTAAATTTGATTATGTCGATTAAGCATTGTGAGGTGGAGGGTGGGGGGTGGTTCCCTAATATTTTTGCTGGGAGTTGGCAACCCTATTAGTTAGGTTGTTTAATATTTCCGCTAAGTACTCTTTAAGATACCAGAATAGGGAGGATGGTGCAGCTTTAAGTTTATTAGATTGATCAGTTTTGCTGAACTATAAAATATTTTGGGTGCAGTGTATTTTTTGCATGCAAGTATAACAGAATAGCTTTAGTATTTTGTTTTTTTAAAACTTGAGTATGAACTTATTCAAAATGCAGCAACATATTCATAAAAAACAGTTTTATTGATTAAAGAATACACTATATCGGATTCATATCGGTATTGGCAGATATCCAAATTTATGAGATCGGTATCGGACATAAAAAAGCGGTATCGTGCCATCTCTAGTTTTTTCCCTCCACTCATGTTCAGGTTGTGTTGTAGAATAAAGGCACTCACGCCAAATATTGGAATTTAAGCTCGTTTTTGCCTTATATACAGTATGTTAATGTATGTTTGCAAGTTTCAGTAAGTTGTGGCACCTATTTCTAATTTTTATGTGAAAATATAAAGAAACAAGAAGCACTCCAAGAGCTCAAACCTCAGCTCACACTCTGGTCAGTATTTAATTTGAAGGGAATAGTATTGGATTTTCTATATATTCTGTTTGTTTTCTTCTTCTTTGTCCCATGAAACACTTTGTAGCAGGCAGGGTTAGGACCAAGAACGCAAATGAGACAGGACTGGGTCTGGGAATACAAGACTAGACTCTAGGGAGGACACAAGAAAGAACAGAGAGAGAGTGAGAGAGAGAAACAGATAATAAATACACAGAAGGTAATGTGGGAAAAGGAAACGGGTGGAAGCACAGTTGGGACTAATCACTGACGATGAGACAAAGGAAGAAGGACTAAATACAATGCACAAGAGACAAGAGACTATCCATCCATTCCCTTCTGCTTATCCTTGTCAGGAGTGACCTGTCACAGGACGCGCAAGACTGGGACAGGCTGGACTTGAAAGAGAACTAACATCATCATCTAAAAAGGAACCAAGGACTAGAAACAAAGATCACAAACTCAGAGGCACTAGGAAATAATATCACACTCAAAGAACTGGACATGAATAACCCAAGCTGCTTATATAATATTAAACTACAATATATTTCTAACAGGGTAGCTTCTTTTTCATTATTATACTTTAGAGATATAACACATTATGGGGTCAACTTGACAGAAAAGCATACGTGAAAGTGAGGTCAGAGGTCAAATATGACATGATATTTAAAATTCCCATATATCATTCCCTAAATGTTGTCAGTATAAACAATGGCAATAAGAAAAATAGGTTTAAGTATATCTATGGCATTATTATCACATTATTATCACTTTGACCTTCAGATCAAGCCATTGACCTTGACGTAGAGGTCAAATGTGACATATTTCTATATGTTCACAACACACACCACAAGATTTTTATTTTTTATTTTTGTCAATAAAGGATTGATGTGACATTGAAAGTGGAAGCCAGATTTTAATGACTCATTAACATGGCCTCCCTCTTACACCCCTACAAAGTTTTATCAGAATCCTCAAGCTGTTGTGTTTAGAGACAGACCGGCAGGCATGCACTCACGCAAACGCTACCAAAAACATATTTCCGTGGCAGAAGTAAGACAGTACTGTTCATTGCAACGGTGAAATTAAATGATGTTCTTTCAGTCTGTTTGCAGCCGATTCATATCAAAGCTGCTTCTAACCTTGTTGCTAAAACTAAAGCAATGCGTGTTGTCTTGAGCAGTTTCTTGGAAATCTACGTCCAAAATTCGAAAAGTAGCTTGACAGCACCGTGCTAAACATGTTAGGAACCACTCACGCTACTTTTGGAAGCCTTTTTGTTATTGATTGCTAGAAACTGTGCTTTCTAGCAATCCCTTACCAATTTCTCTCCTTCCTCCTACCCCATTGCTCAGCTATCTTCAAAGCAGCAGCATACATTAGTGTCGGTGTGTGAATGTTCCCTACTGCATCGGGTCCTAACAGTGTGTCTGTGCATGTTCGTCTCTGCGTGTATGTGTGTGCAACAAGTCTACAAGCACGCATGAATTTGTTTGTTTGTCTGTTATAATAGTGTTTTAATACTCACAAAGAAATATAATAACTGTGCTTACGGGAAGAACAAAACATCCAATAACATCCTGGACGGTCTTTACGTCTACCTGTATGGAACATCCACCATCACTTCTACAACTGTAATGACTTGTCATTATAAACTGGTCAGTATATTTCAAAGTTTATCAGATCCAGCCAGGACTTGGTGGTTGGAGGAAAAGGTGGCAGGTATTCACTGCAGTTCAGTCAAACCTGAAAACACCAAAACATGATTAAAGTAAGCCAGGCTTTATACCATTCCTATCATGTCTAACACATTGGCGCTTTGCCCGCCAGATGGCTCCTGGCCATGTCTCTTCATAGTGTGGAATACGTGTGTGTATCTCTATGTAATGGAAATTTGACAGTATATGTCAGAGCAGTGGCTCTCAAAGACCGACCTTTGATTGTGGTTAGTCATGCTTCTTTGCAGAACCCTCACAGAGTCTTTTGCTATCCTATTTTCAACTAGCCAGGTGCCAGTTCATGTACAAAATCATGAAGAGTGCAGAGCAAAGCATCCATCGGTGCCTGGCAGCTGCTACCTTGAATGGTCTCTGCTGTGAAACCAGAGGTGATGTGAGGGAGAGGAGTGAAAGCGTTAGGGGAGGGCTGTAAAGCAGTAGTACATCAAGGTTAAGTTGTGGGCGAAGCAATTCCTAAACTTCACATTACAAAGGGAGTCTTGTATGGTTTTTCAAAAGAATTCTCACTAATGCATAAATGCATTTAATGCAACTGTATGTAGAAGCAGATGTAATGTTTTAGCTCCGATTAAGCCGAGCTGTGGCAAATTTCATGCAGTGGTTTCAACTGACCCGGTGTCGGAGCTGGTGCTGGTGGGAAACCAGTTCTACTGGGGTGTCTTTTGATCGCCAAAGGTCAACATGTTAGCCAAGCATGATCTCTTGTTAAACAGAGACAGTTAAAGATACTTTTAATGGGAATAAAATCCTGATGGTCATAATCTTCATGGTGTCTCTGCAAGTGAGAGCGTCTTTCATGCTGATGGAATCAGTAGTTCTTGAGCTTTCAGATCAGTAGTTTTGTGGTCGTGAGCAGGCTGTTGTCTGCTGCTTGGTGCCAGGAATCTTTGTTTTTTGTGTGTGGAAGTGTGACAGTCCACATTGTTGGAAAAGACGGTGCATTATGACTGTTCTGGATTTTATCCACAGTGTAGTTGTTTTTGATATATTAGTAGCTCAAGGAAATACATGTGGACTTATTCTGATCCTGAATTGAATAATCCTATCCTCGTATTCCACTTGAACCAGAGTAGGTGTACTTAAATAGTTTAGAGGTCAAGAGAGATTCACAGGAAAGTTATGTATCATGCCTGGCCAAAAAAGAGATGGATTCTGAGAAGAAGCTATTAAAGCTGTTTTAGTTAGGCTGTTCCTATCAAGTGAAAATGGATTAATCTAAATATTGCAAAAGAATTGCCAGTGAAAACAAATTTAAATAAATGAGACTCTAATGAGTGTTTTTAGTATCACAGTTTGAGTAAACTGGGAGACATAACCAGCTCTTGAAGGTCTGATCCTGTTTTTGTGCCATTCTTGTCTGTAGACAGTCATAGTTTAACTCACAAATGACTCCAGTGAAAGCACGAGCTGCTAACGATGTGGACATATTTCTCTATATGTACCTCCTGAACAGCTTCTAAATGAACGAAGCGTTATATTCAAGCATGACATATAGCAGCCTTTATACAGGGAGGTCATTGAATACAGAAAATGTTGTTAAAATTTTGACTGTTGATTTTACGTCAGACAAGGTCATTTCCAGGTCCAAGATGTCTCAAAATCCTTAACATTTCTTCGAATATAGTGGCGCTGGAGCAGATGATTTCAGAAAGTTGGACAAAGGTTCTTTGTTACTGTACGGTGCTATGGTAGAAGACTGTGATGGTACAAGCCTTATGAAACGTTTTCTGTCACTGTATAGAACCTGTGCTGTCTGTCTTTCCCCCCTGAACATTACCCTCATCTATTCATCTTCCTCTAATCTTCCCTCTTTCCCTCTCATTGTTCGTCTCCCTCCGTCTCACCCCCCCATCTCTCTTTTCTTCTTTCTCCTCCTTCAGTGACAGTAAACAGCCCCCCTGCTGCGTGTCTCCTATTACAGCCTCCATCCTGATTCCCCGCTTTCTTCCGTCCCTCCTCTTTTTTTCTGTCCCCTTTTCTCTCTAACCATCAGGCGCTCAGCCTAAAAGCTAAAGGCCCATTCTAGACTCTGGATAAAAAGATACAAGAGGTCCAGAACAATCAAAGAGCCTAAAGAGGAAAGTGACGACAACAGCAGTGATGATGATGAGGGTGAAAATAAAGGTGCTCGTGACAATGGCAGACACAATAACGGCAGATAGAAACCTATGATGACGATCTTTAACATGACAAATACGGGAATAATGTAAAGATTAGAGGTGATGATGACAGATTTAAGTAGTCTAGTTAAACTAAGGATAAGTATAGTCTTAGACTGAACGATGGGAGGAGTGTAACGTGACCACAAGAAAAAATAAATTTGACCGCAATGTTTTACCTTGGGGATTATTCCTGAACCTTCAGTTAATGTTGAGTAAGCTATAGTAAAGAGCTGACCGTATGGATTCCCATGAATTACCCCTACAAGGACTAGCCAGTTTAAAAAATGCATTCACAAACCATCTGTGGAGAAAAGTGGAAACCAGCTTTGGATGTGTCTGTCTTTGTGGCATCAATTTAAGCAGCTACCCTGCTTCTCCGTGCAATTCAATTTGGTTGCCTCCTCATCTGGCTGTAACGTTTAGATTAGGTGGCAGTAACTGTCTGCAAAGCCAGCCCTGCATCATTCTTCATGACGTCTAAATTGCTCTTCTGTAAACCAGCTCGCCTAAAGTTATGTCACCATCATCAAAGTCTAGAAAAATTATTTATGCACTGCCTGTTAATTTTGCACTGACTCAGGCTCTATATTGGAAAATAAACTTAAATTCTCTGGCACAAAATAGCAGTTTACCTGAACCGAACCAACAATAGTGTCATGCGGTTGAATCTTCACATGCTTTTTCTGCTGCTGCTTGAACTTGAACCGTAACACTACAGGATGAAGATGGTATTAAAACAATACCCCCCAAAAAGTGCAGTTAAAACATTGTCTGACAGGCATCTTTGGAGCAAATTCACTTGCCTTATTTTGCCAACACATTACAAATTTGGCGCTTAGAGTGACACTTCTGGGCACTGAAGCTGCATGCTTGTTTTTCTATTTATTTTAAAAATGAGTGACAAATAAAAGAAACATTTTTGAAAGGTATTGTCGCGTCATCACCTTCTATGATGTATTAAATTGCTTGGAAAATTATACTGTGGACAACTCTGCTTGTATCTATGGCTGTGGAAAGCCTGTCTATTTGTACTCTGAATGAAACGGGTTTAACTTCAAATATATTTCTCAACGAGGCCTTTAACTCTCAACAAGAGACTTGATTTTAGTTTTAACAAATAATTATTTCAGATTTGAGGACTGCTACTTTTTTACAAATGAAGGACACTGGCATAGGTACAGCAACTGCTCCAGTACAGCGACTGGGAGGAGGAGGTAATTTCTGAATAATGAAAATGTGAATACATTCAGAACAAAGAGAAAGTTGTGGAAAAGATTTTTGGATGAAATCCTAATGTTTTGGAATGGCACAATAGAAGAACTTGGAATGTTTCAAGTATATAAGCATATAAACATAAATATAACTTCAAGTTTGTTTCTGAATGTGATTTACAGTGAAATGTGATTAAAACACCACTTTTGATCCAGCCATCTCTAAATTTCAAGATTGATGCATCTATACTGCGATTTATATGAAAGCCATGAATTGCAATACTCTTCTTCACTATAACAGTAACGATTCATAAAAAAAAAACATAGCTAAGGGAAGAAATCACCTAAGAAATTTCCTATTAAGCAGTTCATAGACTACAATACGGTGGTTAGCACTGCTGCCTCACAGCAAGAAGGTCCCGAGTTCAATTCCACCATCAGGCCCGGTGGAGTTTGCATGTTCTCCCCGTGTTTGCGGGGGTTCTCCCTGGGTACTCCAGCTTCCTCCCACAGTCCAAATACATACTCTTAGTGGGGATATGTTAATTGGAAACTCTAAATTGCCCATAGATGTGAATGTGAACACGAATGGATGTCTCTGTCTACGTGTTAGCCCTGTGACAGACTGGTGAGCTGTCCAGGGTGTACCCCGCCTCTCTCCCTAAGACAGCTGGGATAGGCTCCAAGCCCCCCTGCGACTATGAAAAGGATAAACGGAAGCGAATGGATGGACAGACTACAATATGACATCATTTGTCTACATGCTCAACAGTGCCTGTAGTCAAGCTCTTATTGGACAAACAGTGTATTTCAGATAATAATAGCCATTCATACTAAAAGCATGGCGTATGCCATAGATAAACACTATGATGAATGTAAACATGGCTCTCCTGCCACCCTGCATTTCATTGGTCTTGAATATATAACTCTTCCAACCAATTCAATTCAATTCAATTTTATTTATATAGCGCCAAATCACAACAAAAGTCGCCTCAAGGCGCTTCATAGATACAGAGAAAAACCCAACAATCATATGACCCCCTATGAGCAAGCACTTTGGCGACAGTGGGAAGGAAAAACTCCCTTTTAACAGGAAGAAACCTCCGGCAGAACCAGGCTCAGGGAGGGGCGGGGCCATCTGCTGCAACCGGTTGGGGTGAGAGAAGGAAGACAGGATAAAAGACATGCTGTGGAAGAGAGACAGAGATTAATAACAGATATGATTCAATGCAGAGAGGTCTGTTAATACATAGTGAGTGAGAAAGTGAGAAACTGGAAAGGAAAAACTCAATGCATCATGGGAATCCCCGGCAGCCTACGTCTATTGCAGCATAACTAAGGGAGGATTCTGGGTCAACTGGTCCAGCCCTAACTATATGCTTTAGCAAAAAGGAAAGTTTTAAGCCTAATCTTAAAAGTAGAGATAGTGTCTGTCCAGAGGGGACCATTTGTCTAACCTGTTTTCTCAGAGAGGGATATATTGGATTTCAGTGCTCAACATAATGACACCTGCTGGTCTGAAAGATGATTCTACTTTCTTGAGGAAAATGCCAATCGGGCATAAAATTGTGACTACCTGCCTAATTTTGTGTTGTTCCCCCTTTTGCTGCCAAACAGCCCTGACTGTCGAGGTATGGACTCAGATGTGGTATCTGGCACCAAGATGTTAGCAACAGATCCTTAAGTCTGTAGGCTGTGAGGTGGGGCCTCCGTGGATCGAACTTGTTTGTCCAGCACATCCCACAGATGCTCGATTGGATTAAGATGTGGAGACCCGTTGTTGTGCTCCTCAAACCACTTCCTGACTGGGGGTCTGGGGAGGGAGATGGGAAAAAAGACATACTTTGGAAGAGGGGCAGAAATTCATGTGATTATAAACACATGTGCTGTGTCCCAATTCAGGGTCTGCACACTTGAAGTACGCATTTTAAGTGCGATTACGTCACCGCCACGCGACGACGGCTGTCCCAATTCGAAGTGTACTGCGCCTTCGATTTCCCCAAATATCAAGCGTGGTCCGCTGCACGCTTCGTGGTCCCATATATCCCACAATTCATAGCGCGCGGTGGGTGTGGATAATTTTGCCGCAAAATACGGCAGAAGGGAGCGGCCAAGAGTGAACTGTCAAAAGTAAGTACTGAATATCACGTCACTTATTCATGTGTGAATGTTTAATAATGAAGAACATTAAAACATTGCTGTTGGCCACATGTCGGCAAAGTTATGTGACACTAGTGATGTTTCTACTCTCAGCATTAACTTGGTTTTAAAGCCTCTACTTCTAAATATATATATAGTCGACCTTAATCTTACAGAGAATCTGATGATTTTATGGATAATTAAAGTCAGTCATATATCCACAAACACAACAAGCTGAAAGTCAGTGATATATATATATATATATATATATATATATATATATATATATATATATATATATATATATATATATATATATATATATATATATGTATATCTCATAATAATCTGACAATACCCTAATATTGGCCATATTATATTTACATTACCGTAGTGAGATGACTTTAGTCTCATGAACAACATTAACTAATTATTATTTACTAGCTAATCTTAAATGACTGTTCAGTACAGAAATGAAGCCCTTGAATCGTGTTTTACAGTCCTGTGGTCTCAGCCTCAGATACTTAACTAATCAAAGTGATGTCATGACAAAAATGAATGACCAACAAAACAATTTTCTCCTTCATTTCTGTCAAACAAAGCTGTATGTAACGTGTCTCGCGGTTAGTATCATGGTTGCTAGGCAACCTGAACAGCGCGACGAAGCATATACCGTCCCATTTCACACGCCTCTCACTTCCGCACTTCTCGTACTTATAGTACGCACCGTACGTAGTACGCGTAGTGCGCGTACTTCAAGCGTGCAGACCCTGAAATGGGACACAGCGATGGAGAGTGAAAGGAGGTGAGGGAAGAAGAAAGGCTCAGTGCATCATGGGAAGCCCCCAACTTCCAAACCAGCATTTACAATAGGATTCATTAGTAAACATGGTTTTTGTAACTTGTGAAGGCAACCTTAATGCTGAACAGAAGGTTTTTAGAGCAGAACAAACACATCCAAGTAATGTACTTGTCATTGAAGTGCCTTCTTGATTTAAGCTAGATGACATCAAACCATATAATGCATGCATTTACAACAAAGGAGGCCCTGAACTGGTGAGCACCTGGAATCTCATGTAAAGCAAGGATAGGAAAATAGTTTCCCTTCAAATTTATAGCTTAATCTCCTCAGTTCCGAAATGCTAAGAGTAAATTTTTTTTCAGAAAGTGGGATATCCATAATTTCTGTCCCAATGTTTTTAATATGTTGCAAATGTAAAACGAACATATCTTAAAAAAAAAAAAATCACAACTTCTTTTAATTTTTTTTTTTTTTTTTTACATCTTTTGAACATTTTCTTAACTATTTTTTTGAAAATAGGATTGTAATTGCTCTGTAATTCAAGCTGATAACAGCAGCTGTCCTCTACGTCCATAAGGAAGGGTAGTTTGATATATATATAAAAAAAATCCCCACTGAAACGGAAGGAAATGGTAATAAGTGTAATAAATAATAATAATAATAAATAAGGGTGCTGAATAATAATATAAAAAAAACACCTACTCTTTACGCTACATAAACGCTGACCAGTATGATGTTGATTAACAATTCATTTTGACGCATAATTATTTCAAAATAAAACAATAAAACGCTCTCTGTGGGTGACAGTTTTTCATGTTTATAATAAATTTGTTTGAGCCAAGTCATTAGCTCTAACAGTGTAGATTTGGTTTTCAGCTTTTCAATATTACCTACTTTAAATTTACCCCATGCTACGCGTGTGCATGTGCGCGTGTACATCAAAATGTATCCAGTAGAAATGTAAAATGTGTGGCGTAGCTCCTCAGCAGGAAAAAACGTCAGGAAAAATGACTCTTAATTCTCCTCATCTCACACTTTGTGGGGCTGGAGGACGTCCTGCGGGGCTTATGTGTGCGCATGCACTCACACACACACGGCCAGGTCAAAGCCCCGAAGCTTCTGTGGCAACTTGGAGGGCCAGAATAATGACTTCCATAATGTCTCCCTACAGCGAAGCAGAGTGAGAGAGAGTTGCTGAGGAAGAAAGTGAGAGAGAGGAGAGAGAGCACTTTCCTTTCCGTGGCTGTAGGAGTCCTATTGTCGCTCGCCCTGCGGGAGCTTTTAGTCCTCGGCTCCAACTTATCGGCTGTCCAGCCATGTGGGGTTGGTGGCTAAGAGGGCGTGGGAGTGGGGGGGCGATTGCTACAGTAAAATGCCCTGGCCGTGCAGGGCTCAGAGGCTTATTTTTTTTCTTTTTTGGTTGGTTTGAGTGTTGTGTGAGCAGAGAGGTCAGAACTACAGTCGATCAGCCTCCCTCCCTTTCTTTTCATCACCACCCGATTGATCTATTTTTCAGTTCTCTTGCTGCTGTGACTTTACTGCAGTTCAATATGTGATTTTTAATATCATAGACACCTGCCAATTGAGCATTGGGAAAGAGCACTGGTGGACACGAACGCTGCTAGAAATGAAATTATGTGAATTATGTGTTTTTTATACCTTGGCAATAACACGAGAGAGGAGACTTCCAGCACAAGGCCTATGCACAGCTGAGACACATCTTTATATGAGTAATTATATTACTGTGTCATTATGCAATACTGCTCTCACTGTCTTGATATTTATATCTCTTAACTAGGTACAGTTTTGTGTTAAATCATAGTTTTAGGTTAATGTAAGAAAAAGAGGGTTAAAATAATACCTGCTGTTATTGGCATAAAAAGATAAAGATCCAGATTGTGCTCATCTCGCTTTTTAACCTAACCATATGTACAGAGGCTTAATAATTGATTCTGGGTACTGCATAGTGACTTTACTAAACTTTAACAGGCATAAATGGAGTGCAGAATTAGAACTAGAGAACAAGACCTCCCAAAGCTACGTTTTTTGTGTCGGTTTTTCTTTGTGGGCAGAGGTGAACTGAAGGGTGTATTATGGAGGTGACATGAATGGATTAGTGAGCTATGTTGAGCTTAAAGTCAGAGTTTTCTGTCATGAAAGTGTCTCTCTTTTTACCAGCTGAAAGTGCTGCGTTTTCACAGAGTCTTTGATTTACAGTATGTTTTAAGTATAATAGATCAGGGGTGTCAAACTCAATTGCACAGGGGGCCAAACCTCAAGGTACACTTTAGGTCGTGGGCCAAACAAGACAAACATGTATTGAACACACTAAAACAATGTTTTTTAAACATAAATATGAATAAAAAGAGACAGGAATATAAATCCAGAATAAATAAACTTAAAAAAGTTAGAAATATGAACATGCTGCCAAAGACCCCAGCATGTAGACGGAGCTGGGAATTGGTTCAGGAATGGAACTAATACACTCTGCGGGCCATTCAGTGTCGTACTTTGCCTTGAGTGTCCCATTAGAATGCAGCTCCATCTGAATCTGCACAGGTGCAGTTTCCACGTCGACTGTAAATGGGTTGTGAAGCAGCTCGAAATTCTCATTTTGTGCTTCAAAGTCACCAACTCAGTGCGCTCAGTTTATCAGCAAAGTGCGCGTTTGGGAACACTGTTGCACTGACTTGGTTCAACATTACTTGGCAACAGGGAAAGTGAGGCAGGTTGCACTGGTGCATTTGTGACAGCTTCACTTGAAATGCCTTCACCGCATCGTCCATGAACTGACAGGTTTCCTTGCTGAGCTCAAAAACTCGATTGAGAACTTTTCCCCAACTCAGCCAACGGACCTCTGTATGATGAGGAATGTCGGCAAACTCTGAATCTATTTCCCACATAAAAGACTGAAATTGACAGTGATTTAAACCTTTAGTTTGGATAAAATTTACGGTTTGCGTTACGGTGATCATTACATGCTCAATTTTAAGGACTTTACCACACACCTTTCCTGGTGTATGATGCAGTGATATGCTGTTAACTCACCGGTACAGTTCTCCTGCATCTTTACTCGCATCCTGCCGACTAGTCCACTTTTTTGACCGCACAACGGCGCTCCATCTGTTGTAAGTCCAACAAGTTTGTCCCAGAGCAGTTTCATGTCGTTTACACTTTGACATACATTACTGCTCAGGCTCACATTTGCCAAAATCTGTATTTTGTCTGGACACAAGACGTCGCACACCTTCATCATGCAGCTCTTCAGAGTGGTACTGGGCTGATTTGGCTCCTCTGCTACAATAAAACTTGTTTTCACAACAGCTTCACTTTGTGATTTTGATCTGGTGAAAAACGTCTGCTGAAATGTTCGATTTTTCTTTAGCTCTTCTACTTTTTGTAGTTTCTGCTCTACATTTAGGTTTTTCAGCTTATCCTGATGTTTGTCTGGTAATGCGGTCTTAAATAAAATTCCTTAATCACAGCCACATTAGTTCCACTAATAAGCAGTGTTGGGGAGTAACGGAATACATGTACTGCCGTTACGTATTTAAAATACAAAATATGAGTAACTGTATTCCGTTACAGTTACCGTTTAAAAAGGTGGTATTTAGAATACAGTTACTTTGTTGAAATAAATGGATTACACGGCGGTACTTCCCTGTTTCATATTGTGGCGGGTCAGGCCTGTTTGGGTTTTGTTTGACAGCTACGTTCTGTTGTTACAGGCGGCAGCGTTACGGTTGCCATGGTTACAGGGTGACGCTCTCTCTCTCTGCGTGTTTCCTGGGTGAGAGAGCGCCTGTTGTTGTTGTGCTAAGCTAATAGGCAGAATGCTACAGGCATAGCTCTAAAGAATGTAGCATCATAGGCAGTGTAGTCCGTGCTGCAGGGAGAATGGACTGCCATACACGTTACGTGTCTGTGAGCGCGAAAAAAGGGAGGGAGAAAAAGGAAAAGTACGAGCTGTCATCGAGCAAAAACGGGAGCTGGAAGCATGTAAATATAATAATAACCACTGCAGCCAAGAAGAGAGCCTGACGAGCCCAGTTGTAAGTAAGCTATTAAGACTCGACTGTACACCGTGTTCGTGTTTTCCTCCAAAAACAATAAGTTCCGTTGGAGCAGCCTTTCAACGCCTCTCTCTGTCTCTCGCTAGCAAAGTGACCCAGACAACAAAGTAAAGCTAGTTTTCAGCTACGAGCCGACACGGAACCCGACGTATTAGTCAGAGGTCCCTTTACTACGGTTCGGAGCCGCGGACCTTCAGTAACAGTAATAAATCACAGCAATAGTACATTCATGTAGTTGTAAACAGCATGATAATATATTAAGTAATCCAAAGTATTCAGAATACGTTACTCTCATTGAGTAACGTAACGGAATACGTTACAGAATACATTTTGGGGCATGTATTCTGTATTCTGTAATGGAATACATTTTAAAAGTAACCTTCCCAACACTACTAATAAGACACACGGGTTTGCAATGTTTGTAAACATATATTCAGCCTCCCACCGGTGCTGAAAGGCTGTTTTCAGAATCAACTTTTCTCTCCACCATTGTGAGCGGCTAGCTTGGCAATAACAGAAGTTTGACTTGATTGACGCAGGAATGTTCCCAGCTAGCCTAGCGTTGGGCAAGGAGGCTGCAGCGCTGCATTATGGGATCTGTAGTTTGTGTGTTACTAGGGCCTCATATCGCATAACAATAATAATAAATCTATATAAAATGATCTCACGGGCCAGATATAAATGTCGGCCGGTCCAGATGTGGCCCACGGGCCTTGAGTTTGACACATGTGTTATAGATAAACTGTCAATAGATGATAAAGTAATAAGAACATATCAGCATTGCTCCTTTTAGGCTACGTCCACACATACCCGGGTATTTTTGAAAACACAGATTTTTCTATGCGTTTGCACCTTTCGTCCACACGTAAACGGCGTTTTTGGTCACTTAAAACGGAGATTTTTAAAAACTCCGTTTTTGCATTTACGTGTGGACGAGAAAAACGGAGAAAACGCAGAAAACGCAGCGTCAAAGGTGTGCACATTTATTTGACGTCACACTGTGCGCCATGTTATTGTTTGGTGAAATGAATTTCTACAATACTGTTACTGTTAATTGTACTCTCTGCAGTGTTTAAATGCTTACATATACACGCACAGTTACTTCCCTCCACACATACGACTCGGTTCTGCTTCTATGCCCCAGCTTTGTTTACTTTTTCCCACCGAGGCTTCTAGACTTCTGATTGGCCAACATTTCTACACGGATAAGAATATAGCGCCACCTGCTGCTTTGGCATGTTCCTAACAGCGTTTTCCTTCATTTCTGCGTTTACATGTGGACGGGATTATTTTTTAAAACGAAAACGGAAAATCTCCGTTTTCAAAAATACCCGTGTACGTGTGGACGTAGCCTTAGTTTATTGTTCTTAACCACATTATTGGTTTGATAACAATTTCATATAAAGAAAGACTTTAAAACCTTTCCTGAAATTAAATGCACAGAACCAGAGCTTTTACAACAATTGATCTTATTTGACAGACTTTTCTGTTGTCCTGCTATTTCTGAAAATTTAGTAGGAAATGTGTTCTTCTTCTTCTTTTTATTATTATTAATCATTTTGGTGGTTTTTCTCTGACTAGAACTTCTTTTTATGGGAAAAAAAATCCTCTATTTAAAAAAAAGTGTCAAAATTTGCAAAACCTGGAGTTTATATAAACCCAAAATAAACACACTATTCCCCTAGTATTCATGTTCATAATGAAAGTATATGACAACTTAGTAATATTTCGCTTACTGATACCTATTACAGTGCCTCAACAACAAACAAGCTCCTCTTTTCAGTACCAGCAGTTACCCTTTAAGGTAGTTTACAGAGAAGGGCTGTAAGTAAACACTGTTCTCATTGGTTGGGTGTAAGCATTCAGCTGTGCAAGCATGAGAAGCTTTCATGCAGTGTGTGTGTGTGTGCGCATCTGATTAGATGATTATTTCTCGACAAGATAAGCGGGTGAAATGGAGACTCCTGTTGACCGCTATTCAGGTAATCAAAACACACACACACACACACACACACACACACACACACACACACACACACACACACACACACACACACACACACACACACACACACACACATAATTCATGCCACGTCATGCCAGATTGCATTACCTGTCCCTTTTCATAGACACATAATGAGATCATGGAAACCTTAAACGGATGGTTGGGACAAGAAAGAAAGATGGAAATTAAAAAATATATTAAAAGAAAAAGAAGAGAGGTCAAATCACAGAGCATAGATGAAAAGTTTAAGATATCTAAAGTTTCTAGATTTTAAAAAAAAATGAATAAAATGCTCTTAAATTGTTGAATTATCCTAATGAGAAATTTTGAAATATCTAACACTTCATTAATGTTAAAAATTCAATAACTTTGTCGTTAAACTGTTTGCAGTTCTGTTTATTTAATTGGATGGAGAGAAAGTGATAAGTAAATATGAATAGAGTGAGATGGAGATAAACAGAGAGGGAAATCTGGCTGCCTGTCGGCTCAGTTCACTGTGTCAATTTGTCCAAACAGAGGAAACTCAGGTTGCATTGCAGGGCCAGGTAACACGAGCTCTGACAGACCACACCTATGCAACATTGATCCCGCTGCTTTACAAGCAAACGCTTGCAAAAACAGTAAATGTACAGTGTGGCCGGTTTTCATGCCAGTCTAAAGATGATAGATTTTAAAGAAATCACTAAACTCTATAACTGGCATTGACTTTAAAGAAAAGAAGAAGAGAAAGTCAGATGTTTGAAAATATTAAACTTTATTAGACAGCTGGAAAAAAGACTTTGGACTTCCAAAAACAGGAAAACATCAACATTATTATTATTATTTTACTGCTATTAACCCCCCCCCCCCCCCCCCCCCCATGCACTTGTCATAATTGGTTGGTCCATTAGTTGGCTTGCCACAGTGCTGCTAAGTGCGACAACAACAAAGTTTGAAAAAAGACTTTGAATAGCAGGATATGTAGCTCCTGATGTAGAAGTACAGTGGGGTTAAATGTGGGTACAAATTGGGCAGCCTGTTCTACCTCAGCCTTTTACCTAAGAAACTTTACGGCACTGGAGAGATGCTGTATTTCTCTGTCTGTGTGGAAATTTGATGTTTTCATATCACAGATGGTGATCAGAGGGACTGAAATGTGAGTCTTACAGGTAAAACATGAGACCTGACATGTACATTAGGCTATTATAGGAGTTTAGTGGGTGGCAGCTGTTCTGCTTAATGTGCAGGACTTACTGTAGAGCGAGTGGTTCAGGGACCTTTTTCTTCTTATTCTCTGTAGGGATGCACTGACTCAACTTTTTTCCAGCTCACAGTTGTTATTTATTAGTAAAATAATAAATGACAAACAGCCCTAAAATGAATAAAATACATAATCTCAGCTATTTTTAAACATGTGCAAACATACATGGAAATACAGAAGATAAAGGCAAAACAATTCTGACAAGCTTGAAAGTCAACATCTGCCAAGACCACCTTTGTTCTTCAGCACAGTCGATCGTGGCTCAAGAGTTGGGAGTTCGCCTTGTAATCGGAAGGTTGCTGGTTCGAGCCCCGGCTTGGACAGTCTCGGTCGTTGTGTCCTTGGGCAAGACACTTCACCTGTTGCCTACTGGTGGTGGTCAGAGGGCCCGGTGGTGCCAGTGTCCGGCAGCCTCGCCTCTGTCAGTGCGCCCCAGGGTGGCTGTGGCTACAATGTAGCTTGCCATCACCAGTGTGTGAATGTGTGTGTGAATGGGTGGATGACTGGATATGTAAAGCGCTTCGGGGTCCTTAGGGACTAGTAAAGCGCTATATAAATATAGGCCATTTACCATTTACCACAGTCTGAAGTCTCTTAGGCAGCTTTCCTGTCATGTCTTTAAGCAGTCTTAAAGGAATAGTTTTCCAGGCTTCTTGAAGGACATTCAAAGCTCTTCTTTGGATGTTTTGTTCTGTTCTCTGTCAACATGATCCCACAATGCTTTTAATAATGTTGAAGTCCGGGCTGTGGGGAGGCCAATCCATGACTGATAATGTTTCATTGTCTGTTTTTTCTATCCAGGTTTGCTTTTGATCATCGTCATGCGGAAGATGCTTTTCCAGATGATATTGCATAAAACCTGATGTTACTTTTCTGAATTTTAACCAAAAATGTCAAATTTTAATTCCTCACTGCACAACACCTGCTGTCATTTTGTACAATTTGGGATGACTTGCCTTTTACCCCTTTCCCCTTCTTTATGAATGGAGTGTGCAGGATACACCGATATCTGCTCCTGTGTGCAAGGAGGAACAGGATGAGCATTGCCAGAGCTACAACATGACTACCAGCAGGACACTGGTGTGAATGTCTCTGACCAAACAATCAGAAACACTTTATGAGAGTGGTCTGAGAGCCCGGTGTCTTCTAGTGGGCCCTGTGCTCACTGCCTGCCATTGGCATTTGGCATCGAATACCAGAATTGACATGTCACATTCTGGCACCCTGTGGGTTTCACAGATGAGAGCAGGTTCACCCTAAGCACATGTGACATAAAGAATATTTTGCTGCCTGTAACATCAGTGAGCATGACTAGTTTGGTGGTGATGATCTGGGGAGGCATATCCATAGAGTGATGGACAGCACCATGGCTGCCATCAGGATGAAATCTTTGGACAGTTGTCACATGCTACGCTGGTGCAGTGGGTCCTGGGTTCCTTCTGGTATACAGCAATGCCTGGACACATGTTGTGGTACGCGGACAGTTCATGGAGGGTGAAAAAATTGATACCACTGACTGGCCACCACACTCACCTGACCTAAATCCAACATAACACTTCTGGGACATTACGTTTTCATCCATCTGATGCCACCAGGTTGCACCTCAGCCTGTCCAGGATCTCAGTGATGCCCAGCTCCAGATCTGAGAGCAGATCCTCCGGGACACCATCCATCATCTCATTAGGAACACCATTCTTTGAATTCAGCCCTCTGTAGGTTGATCATTTTCATTTCATGAATATTTCAGCATGATATTTTTTCCCATTGAGATCTGAGTATTCCTTTCATTTTTTTTTACATTGTATTCCTTGCTGTCCTTAGATTGCAGCATCACATCAGAAAACACTTTACAGTAACAAACATTTTGTCGTGTCATTTTGAGGTGTTTTTTTCGTTGTTGTTTTATTAAAATTGGTACAGGCAGTAACAGCTATCGCAGCAAAAAACGTGATTGAGCGGAGATCTTGGAAGTGCAGTGCATAAGCACCTCACCAAAAATAACCCACGATCTTGAAGATTAGCGGTTTCATCTGCCTGCGTGTCTTTAATCTCGGTGTCGTGTTAAACCGGGATGCCAAACCTGGCAGACGGCTCCTCTGATGGATTTCAGACATCACAGCAGTGGAGACAAGGTGGCTTCCTGGACACATTTCTGCAGCTGCCTGCACGCTTCATTATGCGGCTTATTCTCCTCATATTGCCCTCGGTTAACACGCTGATGCAACAGTCAGCAAGCTCACTCTTTCACTCCTCTTCCCTCCTCTCTCTACTCTGTCCTTTCTTCTTCCTCAGTGACCTCCTTCCATGTTGCCTCCTTTCTTTTATCTCTCCTTCCTCCTTTTAACACTCTCACCATTTGTTATTTCTTTTCCTTACTCCAAATTTTTATTATTTTTTCACCATTAAAAATCATGGCGTTTCTACAACTATTCAGTAGCTCTATATTTTTTCATCTTTCCATCTTTTTGCTCTCGTCTGCTTTCCTTTCTTGTCTGTTATCCATGTGTAACTTCATTTTCTTATCACATTGCCCCTCCCTCTTTATTTCCTGTCTTTAATGTCTTCCCTTCTTTAAAAAAAGTTTTTCTAGTCTTTTAAATTTGTTTATTTTATCACAGTCTTTCCTTCCTTCTCTTCTCCGTATTCTTCCTTTAATTCTTTCCCTCATTTCTGACTCTCTCTCTCTTTTCCTTCATACTTTTTTTTCCTGTTGGAATGTGTGATGAGCCTCCAGCTAATCCCATCCCTAAAGCACCTTAGCAACGCTCGCTAAGGGAATTTGAAGGGAGCTACACAAAAAAAAAAAAAAAAAAAATCACATATATACACACAGACATGCACAAAGCCCAGTGAGCAGCCCCCTATTGGCAGCAAGTGGATCCGGGGATGCACTAATACATCTTCAAATGTGCTTTTTAAAGCGTTTGGAAAAGCTCTGTCGTTAGGCGATAACTCCCCACCGGTTAAAGGATGGATGCTCCCGTTGTGTTTCAGCACTGCTTTTCCCTCCCTCTGTTTTTTCTCATCCTTCCACATCCCTCACCATCACCCCCCCTCCCCCAATTCTTCTTCTCATCTCCACCGACCAAGTTGTCTACTTTAAAGACAAAAAAAAAAAACAAGGAAAAGTTTGTGTCTAAACAAGAGCCACGTTGTCTAAAGTTTCTTCATGAGGATGTTTGACACGACTGTAGAGTCGGCGGGCCCTTTGATGTCTTGCTTTTGTTCTTCCTATTAGTTTATTCTTGCCTTTTAAATATTCAAAAGATGCACCAGCTGTCATAAGGTGTAGGTTAAATGATTACGTGAAACTGGTTGCCCGTAATGACAAACCCACAAAAAACCAACTCCGCTCAGCTCTGTGGAGCAGCAGTTGGTTCATTCATCTGCAAACAGCAGACGCGGAGTCACAGTAAACATTTCTAAGCATTTAGAAGCTAAAGTGCCAAATGAATGAATAATAGATTAGCCTGAAATATGACTTTAACTCCATCAGCTTTCACTGTTGTGCACAACTTGTTCTACCGGCCCTGTGTTGCTTCGAAATATTTATTCCATGAAAACGGTGTGATATAATGAGGTTATGCAAGAAGCGCCTTCCCTTAATGTACAAGGTGTTCTTTGGTGTCGGCGCCCTGACACACCAGATGTGGCAATAACAGAATCAGTCACAAGTTTAACAGCTTCCCAATTTTTTGCGTGTTGGTTAGATTTAAGAGTTTGGTCTGGGGTAAAGTGCACAACATGAAGAATGCTGCAGTGTTCACATACTTTGTGTGTATCCACAAAGTTTAGATCAAGGTGGAATAATCCCTCATCAGCACTGCAGTATTTTCTTGCCGTTTTTTTTATTTTGCTCATCCACATCTTAATAAACATGATTTATTTTTACTGATCAGACATGATATAAATAGGGAGTAGGTTAAGATATTTTTAAAATCAACATAGAACTTTTCTCCATTTTTATCACGTTTTTTTTTCGAGTCTGCCAATTTACATCATGTCAGCTCTATAAATACCCTGAAGGTGCTGTTTTCCAAGATGGACTTGGACAGTAGATGTACAGGTATAATTTCTGTTTACTGTACTGTGCAAAACTCTTGAGCTGTTGAACTCTTAGGCAGCTTTCTTGTGATTTCTTTAGGAATAGTCTTCAGGAATAGTTCTCCAGGTTTGTTGAAGGACCTTCAAAGCTCTGCTTTGGATGTTTCTGCCTTTTGTTCTGTTCTTTCTCAACACGATCCCACACTGCTTCAATAATGTTGAGGTCCAGGCTCTGGGGAGGCCAATCCATGACTGATAGTGCTCCACTGTGTATTTTTCTATCCAGATTTTACTGCACTGGCAGTGTGTTTGGGATCGTTGTCATGCTGAATGAAAAGGAAACTGTTGTCAGTCAGCTGTTTCCCACATTTTATTGCATGAAGGATTCCTTTACTTTTGACAAGCTCCCCGACACCACTGGCTGAAATACTGACCCATACTGTAAGAGAGCCTCCACATTTTACAGAGGCCTGCAGACACTCTCTCCTGACATCCTCTGCACATATCGATAATTGATTTGATTTAATTTGATTTGAATCAGAAACTTCACATTTGGATGAATCTTTGGACTGAAAATCCACTAATTTTCAGTCCAGTACTTGTGTAACTTGGCATTCCTCAGCCTTTTCTGCCTGTTTCTCCTTTCTGATCTGGAGGGCCAACAAAGTTCCTTGTGATACAAAATAAAGTGGCTTCTTTGCTTTCAGTTTTCTGTTGTTTGTACACACATCACTGGTTCATTCTTTGCCTTAGGTGCCTTTTTTATACCTAACATAGGTCAGTGTTAAATGGCTTAACAAACAAAAACATTCCTCTGAAAATGGTCACAAGGACTGGACTTGCAATCCTCACACCTCTCTGCATTGAAGCATACTTGTTATTAATCTCTGGCTCTCTTCCACAGCTTGTCTTTTGCCCTGCCTTCCTTCTCTCACCCCCAGCTGGTCGCGGCAGATGGCCGCCCCTCCCTGAGCCTGGTTCTGCCAGAGGTTTCTTCCTGTTAAAAGTGTGTTTTTCCTTCCCACTGTCGCCAAAGTGCTTGCTCATCGGGGGTCATATGATTGTTGGGTTTTCTCTGTATATTATTTGTATTCATACTGTGCATACTTCCCAGACTTACCTGAGTTCATAGGTCAGTTCAAGTGTACACGTCATAAAGAAACATCATGTATAGTAGAAACTGAGGAATCAGCTTTTCTTGTTTAGCACAGGGCTGGACAGAGGTAGGCACTGCGCTATAAATATGGTTTTACCTTCTAAATTCAGTGTATTTTCATGTACATTCAAACCTCAAGCAAAGAAGCCAGGTTAAAGTGAAAATATGCTATGTTCAAATTTGGTCTAATCACAGTAAACAGATTAAGCTATATAGGTGATACGATTAGTGTGTGTGTGTGTGTGTATGTGTGTGTGTGTGTGTGTGTGTTTGCACACGCTCGGATTCTGAGGCTATAATGAGAATCTGTAAATACCCTCAAACTGAATCCCTCTCCATGTTTAATCTGAGTCCATAACTACTGGCTGCCAACACAGATCATCCCCATGCACTCACACAAACACACATATAAACACACACCTACACACACACACACACACACACACACATGCACGTTCACAATCGCAGCAAAGACAACAATATCAATATTCAATATGCAACATCCACAAATGACACAAACAGGAAAACCATGTATAGATGACACCACATATTCTGACAGATTATTCTCACACACACACACACACACACACACACACACACACACACACACACACACACACACACTAGAAGGCCTACATAAGTGGATCAGGGAGGTGGGTGTGTGTAGGAAACTTCAGCCAGGCTATCGCTAACAAGCATGCTCCCCTCTCTTTCCCTGTCTCTCTCTCGCTCTTTATACAGCAAATCCCTCCACTCCACGCCAGAGATTAGCATATTGTTTTACCCAAATGCGCACACACACACACACACACACACACAACACACACAACACACACACAGACGCACTCTCTGCTACTGATTATGAACATGTAGCGTTGCATTGCCCCAGATGCATGGACACTGGAGGGAAATGTTCACTCACAATATCACGAATTAAAAGTTAGAATTAAAAAAGTCGTTCCTCTACCGTAACAGAAGGGGACAGTAACATTTTTTCCCCTCTTTGGAGACTTTTTAGTAAGCGGCATCACACACTGCTGGGTAGATAAACAGTAGGGTGTTTTTTACTTAATCATTCTGAGCAGAAACACTCTCTAACGGCACTAAGAACTGCAAAGTAAACAGCTTTAATAAAACAGCTAATATTAAAAACAAACAATGCATTATATCCTTTAATTTGGCAATAATGATCATTTTACAGTTTGGGTCTTATTTTGATTGTGTTAGTAAGCATCCCTGTCAGCTATAATAAGGTTGTAATTACAAAGTTGAAGTTGCAGATACGTGAGAAACATGTGAAATATTACTGTGTAGATTTTATTCACCCGTGAGTTTGACCTTCAGAGTAATTGGTTTTGATGACCCAGGCTCCACTGTTTCTTTAGACTTCTTTCATCCCTGTTATGTTAACATAACTGTTGGTCTGAACTATGAGCTGAGCTGTAATAAACTGGGAACATTGTTTAAAGTGACCGTGAATCAGATGTTAGCATTAGTTGAGATTGGAAATGCGACAAACTGCAAACTAATGGTAAAGTGCGTCTTCTAATCATTAGCCAGGTTGGCTACTTAATATATAGGTTCACAGGCTGGTGTCTTCCAAAATATTTCACAGAACAAGCCTTCATTCTGTCTGATGGCCACCAGATGGTGATAGCTGTGGTTGTAAAAGTACTTCCTGTCCTATGGAAGTCTACAGGAAAACAGCTTTGTGACTGGATAAACACTTTCCTGCTGAGTTTACAGACTCAGTCACTCGCTTTAGATCATATTGAATTAAATAAGTTTATTTTGTGAATGTTTGTGATACCACATTGGAAAATGGAGCACTGTCTGTGGAATAAAATCACACGCTCATTGGCTAACAAGCCGTTCTTTTTTTTCCATCAACCTTTTTTTGAAAGATGGGGATGGTGGAAACTTGTGTTGAGGCTTCAAAAACCAATAGATGACATCCTGGTAGCTAACGTGTTGTGTACTGTTTATCCCACACTAGTGCCATTTCAACTGTATAAGAAAAACACAGTTGGCTATGAAAGTGCTGTATTTGAGATGGATGAGTCATAATTGAGTTGCAAAAGCCAAAATGCAAATAATGCTATCGCTTTTTCAGACCAAAGAAGGAAATCCTTCCAGTTGAACAAAGCACCTAAAAGACCTGAGCTGTTCAAAGACAGTCAATGAGTCATAATTCGATATTCAACAACATCCAAAGTGTTATCCTTCTGAAATGCACGTGGCCATTTTATTTGGGAGACCTTTGTTCCTCTGGTTAAATGCTTCCAGTGGGTAATCTTCTAACAATCTGTGTCCCATCACTAAAATAGAACGTTAACATTTTAAATAAATGGTCTGCTGTCAGCAGTGATATAAAAACACTTTTTCATAAGGAATTTTATAAGGAATTACGTTTACGTTTGAGTGCATGGGACAATTTCTGCTGGTTCTGATGACTAGATTTTTGAGATTGTGACATCCCTAATGTCACTACTGATTTAGTCCACTAAAAAGTCAAAGTCTTTAGGGTGTTTCAGCTGTACACATGCTGAAAAAAAGATCAAATCATTCAGCAGAGTGGCAGCATTTAACAGAACTGAAGAACTAATGCAGTTTGGATGCAGTGAGTCCCTCTCTTTAGTGCACACACACACAGACACACACACACACTGCTCTGACAGACAGCCTAAGTAGTGCGACTAATGGCTCTCTGCCCTGTGTCTTACCTTGGCTACTGTGGGTCACCATGTTATAATGAGTGCATGAACTGCCTGTAGAGGCTGCACAATCACTTACACACATATGTACGCACACTCCTTCTATTCACAGTCCAGTTTGGGGAGGTGACTTATTTAGGCCTTTTTAGGGGAAAAAAGAGGATTGTGCTCTGGTGTGTTAGTCTATAAATCACACGTTTTATATTACTTTAAAGTGTTCACAACACTGATGAAATATGTGCATTTTGTTAATTTCAGGTAGATAATGGTTCCCTTTTTCCCCAATAAGGATGTGTTTAGCCATCCTCTGTACTGTTGTAGTTCCTGTAACTGCATCACCGTGCATTGTAACACTTAGGGTTTCTAGCACAACTCCACTTACTTGGAAGGATACGACACAAAGAACAATCAAACACAATTAATGGAGAAATAACAAGCAGTGAAACAGCAAAAATCGGATAAGGTTTAGCTTTATCTTTACTTTGATTATACATAAGATTATGTGACATTATGATTGATTTGTACATAACTGGGCATGAATAACTTATTATATTATATTATGCTACAGCATATTTCTAATTAGGTAGCTCACTCTCTTTCTCTTGATCATACTTTCTTTAACGATATAACACAAGATGTTTCCAGACAGAATGACATGCACACAGTCAAATGCTCCCCAAATCATAACCCCTCAGTGGACGAAACTAGAGCTGAATACACGACACATTCAGACATATGGTGACACTTGCCAAGTAATGTAAGATAATCATTACTAGCACGCAGTACTCTTGATTCAGAACCACGCCCATCTTCAAAGTAACCTTCATTTTGATCCTTTACCTGTAAAGTTTTGCAGCTTCTTGCGTGGATACACCTGTTGGTATTCTGTAAACCACTGTGTTTAATGAGAGATGTACGTGACAGCATGTCTTGTCTATAAAGGTATACCAAAATAGTTTGTATTATGTTTGTAGACATGAGACTCGGTTATTTTACTCAATAAAAGGAAAGCTGGTAGTTAGGATGAAGCAAAAATTAGAGCTAAGCCTTGTCCACAGCCGAGGACACAAACATGGGTGGAACACAGTCAGCACTGAAGGCTCCTGCTTAGACACTTCTAAGAGTAAATACTTTTTTTCATTTTTAAAGGTCTGAATCTTAAATACAAAAAAAAAAAAAATCCAGCCTGAATATGTTAAAAATGCAGAGTAATAAGATATAAACACATACACATGCACACAGAGTTCTCCCCATGTCATACTACACCAGATAATTATGGAACCGCTGCTGATGAATGGCGCTAATTCACTAGTGTGTTTGGCACCCGGTTTGGTGGAAGTGAGGCGAGATTTGAACCAGATCTCACCTGCAATCTGCAAATGACAGAGCTCCCCTCTGCAGAGGTGAAAGGAAGAGAGAGTGTTTCATTGGCTTCTGGGCTGGCAGGAGACCTTTTAACTCCAGTGATTACCTGAGCCTGAGCTACAGCTGTAATCATGTTAGCGTTTTCCTGCTCTCTTCCATTCCTTCCTCTTCTCTCACCTGCGTTTTTCTTTCCGCGCTAAAGTGCTTTAACCCTCCAGGAAAAGCACCTTGGTGTTTGAGGTAATTGGCTTGAAGAGACCTCACTTTTGCTCCTGCATTTATAATTGGTTAAAGGTAGATAGCCTGAAGCTTTTCTTTGCCTTCTTTCGACCAGTGTTTTGTTTTTCTCAAAGAACGCTCGTTGCTTCATTTAAGGCCTTTAAACAGCCACTTGCAAACATTTTGCGTTGTTGTTCAGTGGCTCAAAATTGTGACATTTCCCTCGGAAGAAGACCACAACAGGTTTAAAACTGTGTGCAAGTAAATTGCCGGTGTTTTGAAACATAGACTAGGCCATCGCGGGACAGTAACAATCTTTATTTTGTTAGCAAACATGAGTTTGGTTTAGCAAACTTTAAAAGGACCAATAAAAAGAAATGTAGTAGTTGTGGTAAGCAATCTGACGACTGGCTCATTTCAGCACCGGACAGCTCCCAGTTGAATGCATTTTACTGTATGTTCAATAAGGGCATCTAATAATGATCGATGGTGTAATAAACAGTCTATTTCACTCCATCATTGTCCGATAGGTGAGAATTAGGAAGTGGAGACTACCAAAATATATCTACAATGACGGGATTTTTATAGTATATTGTCACCAATACCAGTGTCTTTGAATAATCATCTATTTAGTTACATACTCGAGCAGTTCTGGAGCAATTTCCCCACCAAAGTAATGAAAATATGAGAGAAAAGCATCCAGATTAAAATGCCCTCAGAAAGACATCTCTGCTGTAGAGAAAAGCATCTGAACAGACAGACATTTATGGGATGTGTGTGTGTTTGTTTGACTCAAAAACCTGTGATCATGTGAATTATAAGTGTGTGTGTGTGTATATGTGTGTTACAGTGAAAAATATAGGTACAATATTTATCTCTGAGTGCATCACAGAGTAGAAGTATAAGAGAGCAGAGGATATAGCAGAGTAGAAAATTATATTTAGCTACAGCAAGAGCATATGGTTTTGGGTGGAAAACTCAAGACTTCATTAGTCATCTAATTACTCCATTATGAAGCAAGGTAAGACCCGCAGCGGAGAATTTTGCCATCATTAAGTACTTCATGGTTTCTGTTTTAAGAACAGCGTTTCAGGAAGCTGTGATTTAACCTTTTGGCTATGAGTGAAAGCTGGAAGAACTATTAAAACAAACAAAAAAAGACAAGAAGTATAAAAAGACAGGCAGTAAAGCCTTCCTAGTAAACCCGTAACATGCTGGAAAATGGCGCAGGCGGGTAAAACTTACAGGGGGAAAATCTACATTTAACACACACAGCCAGTGAGAAAGGGGAAAAAAACAAACACAGGATAATATGAAGTAAAATACCCTGAATTAAACCGCAGACTGTCTCCTTGCAGTTCCCAGTGGCCCTGTTACTTTATACTGAAGCGTCCAGGCGACGAGTGATGATTATAGGTCCCCAGGGAGATCTAGGGGGTACTCCCTAATTGATTGTCATGAAAGGCTCTAATTGAATTGAGAAGCGGTGGGGAACGAGACACCACACAGTCTGTCTGATGCCTGGTGACTTGTTTAAAATGCCTCCAGGCAGCTGCTCCACTATAAAGAGTGCAGGGAGATTTATAATGGAATTCTTTTTATTTTTCACATTAACTTTAACTGAGGTCATCTTCATATTAGCCAAAATGCTACTTTTACACTATAGATGCCAGGACTTGTGCTTTAAAATCTATTATTTGTGTCACTTGCTTTGCCCTCGGGTGTTTTTTCTTTTGTTTTTTTTTAATGTAAAAACCTTACCTTCCTGTTTTGTCTCATATATATATATATTTAAATTAAAGTTTGCCTGTGAGACACTGGCTTTATATTGACCTTTACCTCGGACCATGTTTGCTTGGAATAAACAGAGAAGGGATGTAAAGAAAACAGCTCAATTCAATCATATCATGGAAATGGTCTGTGGGTGAATCTGCAAACATTCAGACGCAACTAGATCAGGTTAATAAAAAGCTGATCAGTGTGTGTGTGAGAAGCCAGTTTTAATGCACATTTAAAAGCTTTAAACATCTTACATATATTCCAAATAACAGAAAAAAGGTAAGGGTGAGCAGTGGGAGAAATATTTAAATATCTAACTTTCCCAACCAGCTTTACATGGACATGCACTCTAAATTAGACAGCATGCAAGAATCTGGTGTTTTTTATGTGGAATTTAAGCTAATATGTTCAGTATCTGCTTTTCACATTACTAAATTCACCACAGTCCAGTTCGTGCTCCATCCTTGGGTACAGTTAGATCCTCACATTGTGAATCAGTCTCAGAAAAACCGAAACAAGAGCAATTATGCAGAGCAGAGCATCAAATAATTTTTAAAAACAAATGTGAACATAGGCAGAAAAACTGTTCATACTCATTGGGACTTTTGATTCTCGCCTCCAGGCTGACTGAAGCCTTTTTCTGTCCAGTTTCGATCTTAGATGTTACTGATCTTTTTATATCTCTTCCAAAGGAGTTAACTTTTTGGGGGATCTAATTTATCTTAAAAGTCTTTTTTCCAATTGAGAAAAAAGATAACGCTGTGTTCATCCGTATTTTTTCCCCTCTTTTTTGAAAGATTTTGGAACGTCGACAGAAGCTGATAAAGAGAGCAAATGAGGCAGACTTTTTAGACGGCAGCAGAGACTGATGGAGAGAGTCAGACAGAGAGCAGCGAGGCTCCCTCAGCACCAATAGGTCTGCTTTTGGAAAAGAGGAGGGGGAGGAAAGGGGGGGGGCGGGGGGTTGCTCGGATTAAGAGGCTGAAAAATGGTTAAAACGTGTCAACGTGTAATTGCACGATAAGGCCCCCTCGCGAGGAATCTGTTGGCCCCGTTGCTATTTTCTATGGCGTCCTCGGCTAATCTCCTCGCGCCACATTCAGTCTTGTGCAATCGGTCCCCCGTAATCTCCCATGACAGAACCGGGTCCAACGACAGAGGTGAGGGTTTTTATAGGAGGAGAGGGAGGGAAATATGCGGAGGCGTGATAAACTGACGCTGATTATCCACGTTCAGGACACCAGGAGCACATGGAATGGATTGGGGAAGGGGAGGAGAAGCGGGTGCACGGGGTTATGGAGTGGTACGTGCCAAAGCAGTGGTGTCCAAACATGTGCCAAGCTGAACATGAGGAGAGGAGGAAGACCTGCAGACACATGACTGTGGATGTGCGGATGCACAGGTCCAGCCCTCAGCCTCTCCTGATGATAGAAGCTGCTGCGTATAGCACAGTGTGGACCAGACCGAGCTGCACTTCTGACTGATGCATGCGCTGATTGATGTCTTTTTGCGTGGCGTATCTAGACAAGTGTCACTCGGGTATATTTTCATCTTACCTGGGTTTCGCGTCACATCAGGACCCGAGGATAAGCCTGATCATTTGAGTCCCACTTCTCTGATAATAGTAATTACTGACTCCCTTTCTCTTACACTTTGCGGAGGAAACGCTCCCATCATACCTCGAGATTTAGCGAATCAATCAGAATAGCTGCGGCAGAATCCTCCACTTTCCCCTCTGCCATTTCCCTATCATCATATTAAGACATTTGCGATCAAAAAGTCCAATCAGAGCGGTATTCAGAGGCAATCATCTCACCTTTTATCACAATGAACAAATAATAATATCCTGCAGAAACAAGTTTTTGATGAGCGATAATTAAATAGTCAAATATCTCTTCACTTTTTTTTTTGTTTAAATCATCTTTATTTTTTAATCCCCATTCTTCCACAGGAAGCCACGCTTTAGAAATGCGTAGAGGAGCTGAGAAGCAAGTGAAGTTAACTTCCTGCTCAAACTTGGCGTTTTTGCAAAGACTGCACGACGCTCTTTTTTAGTAGCGCTTCATTTCATGCAGCACGAAGCCTGATTTGCAAGTCTTTTACAGCCTCAACATCTGGCCGATAATGTTGTAAACTCCATGAACAAGAACACGAACAAATGCGGAATGGGGTTTATAAATGTAACAGGAAGTATTCTAAAGTAACGAAGAAAAGGTACATCTGTACCTGACGTCAGTTGGGCTGTGTCAAAACTCATAGAAATCTCTCTAATGTACATCATTGCATTTATAAATGATTTTGTTCTCATGGATTCTAGTTTGCTGTTTTGTATTTTAGCTTCTATATTTACAGTATGTATTTAAAAAGAACTTACCTTACAGTTAGGTACTTTGAGCTGTCTGCGTTAGAACACATGATCTTTAACCTCTGATCCTGAGCTCAGTCAGAATCTGGAGTCTTTCATTTAGCTGTGGACGCTTGCAAAGTGTGACCTGTGTGATGTCCGAAGAGCATTTTTTATTCTGCTGTCTGTTTTTAACACGGTCTTAGTTTTAAACTTTTCCCAGCCTGCTTGGATCAGAGTCCATGTTGAAACATCCACTGACCTGTTAAAGCTTTCATTTTGTTTTTTCTTGTTTTAACCTTTTGTTGAAAAGAATCCAAGTAGTGTCTTGTGAGCTCCTAAATGACCCCCTCTTTGATTGATGGGCTGTTTTCCCGCGTTAAAAATAAATCCTGATGATAAAAGTCTGTCATAGCGTATCGAAATGTTAGCAGCTTTTTTAATATCAGAGAGCAAAGACAGAGCCAAACAAACCTGGCATTTTATGTGGGGAAAGAAAGAAATTATATAAGACCAACTGTGTGCATATTAAATACCTGCTGGAATCATCTTTACTAGATGTGACTCGCATCCACGCTGCCCTCCCGCTTTTGAGTTCAGACCCGAGCGGGAATTAGTCTGATAAAACCACGGGTGTTGTTTGCCGGGCTTTTTGTTGGGGGTGACCCCCGGGTTGCCCCGGCTTACACCAGGACTAATCCCCCATTCTCCTCCAACACAAAAACCTCCTCTCCTCTCCTCGCCTTCTCCCTTCCTACCTCCTCCTGCCCTCATTCATTGCTCGCTCCCTAACCCGGGGGCCTCAACAGATTCAGCCATCAAATTTGAAAAAGGAAATAATGTAACAACCGTGACAATTGCACATACAGATGGAGGCATTTGATGCTGGAGGTCATGGGATGGGGTAAGATTTGAGGGCCGGCAGTAGAGTAAAAGCACCCAGGTGAAAGCGAGCATTGAAGTGGGCCTGAGTGAGGGCACTGGGTGAATTGGTAGTGCACTGACTATCGGATACTTGCGTTATTGGATTTTCTTCAGATTGCTGAGGTCATGACCCTGCAGTAAATAAGACTGAAGGGGAAAAACAAAAACAAACAATTAAAATTATTATTATAATAATATTTTTTCTTGGCCTATAAGTGCAATCATTAAAGAAGCCAGGTGCACATTATAAAGTAAGTTTTAAATGATCAAGTAAGATCGGGTTGGTCAAACTGATGATGGAGACAAAAATGTCCTCTCATCCTAAAGAAGGGCATATTTTAGCTGGACATGACTTCCACAAACGCACACACTGAGGCTATTTTATGAGTAATGTTTTCAAATACATATCCTACGTGTGTTTTTAGAATTTGGATGTAAGAGATACTGAAAAATAAACAACAACAACATGAAACAATTTCTCAAAATGGAAATAAAATAAAGCTTTGTATCTATCTATGGATGCGAATCACATGGGGGACAGTATTAAACATGGATATTAAAGAATAAAGGCACAGTTTATATTATATTTAAGAAAAAAAAAATCTTGAGTATTAGGACAGTGTTTGGCTAAAAATGTAGTCAATTTTTATCTATATTTTAACCACCGACTCTTACAGATAAATTATCAGATTACAAAATATAGGATCCTATGTTGTCAGCACCTGAGTGTTTTTATTTTAAATGCTTTTTAAAAAAAAAATCTAGTGCAGAAAACCCCAAATATAAACAAACAAACAACAAAGACGATTAAAAAAAAAACTGCATTTACACCAATGAATCTGTTCTCAGATGTCTGTTATCATCTTAATAATGATGATGAAAAGAGTAATGATGTAATCATGTAATGTAAAGAGTGATGTTAAGATTTTAATGGCGGGTAAATACCGTTTTTTCAACTGTATCAATAAAACATAAATAAATAAAAAAAAGGCTCGATCAGAATGGAGAGCAAAACCTGATCATGTTTTTATCAGAGGAGAAATTATCTATTAAAAACGCCGAGACTAATTCAGGGCATGGTATTGTCAAAGTCACCTCTGTGCTTAGGAAACAGGCGTGCGTGCAACGTATTAATTATTATTTATTTCTTGTTTTGTGCATTTTTTGACCAGATTTGTTTTTTCCCGTCTATTTGCAGCGACTTTAACGTTAATCCAGCCATACAAGGACGAGCATGTGTCGTTATATCCTAACAATACAGCCGATGTAGATAACCAGGAATTCTCAGAGCAGTTTAAATATGCAGACATTAAACACACCACGAGCTTTCCCCATGACAGAAGAAATTCTTTAAAATTTATTAAACTCGGCGCATATTCGTTTCCTCTTTAACCCCGCCCCCTCCCTCAAAAGAAAAAAAAATTGCGGCATTTTTGTAAATTATGTACAATTGCATAAAAGCGTTTTCAGTAGGCCTATTTATTCACAATTTACAAGATTTTACAACAACAAAAACAAAATTCAAATTACACCGACTGACTCACATGTTTACAAGCATTAAAACTGGAAATCATTTTTAAAAACTGCAGCCTAGAAACTTTTTTTTTCTCCTTAGTCTTCTTCTCCAACACATCTTCCATTCCCGCCCTCCGCTCATTTTTCGGACAGCTTTTATGGATCCCTTAAACACACCGCTGGTGCCTTTAATTCCACAGAAAAGTCGGGAAAAAAAAAATAACCTTCAAATCGCACCAGCACTTCACGGATTATAATTTAAATCGTGTGAAAAAAATAGAAAACAAAAAAACACTTGGCATGCTCTGTTCCAGAGAGCGATAGTGAACCGTGTGCGCTTTCCTTTAAACTCGGACAGACAGAAGAATCCATCACTGAAAGAAAAAAAAATATAATAACGATAAAAAAAAAAAAAAGTTTGTTCAAAGTGATTGCATTTTTATGGCTATAACCGCCTATAATTTACAATTCATCAGCAGCTCGCGCCCACATCTAGAGTGTAAATATTTGGTTGTGGTTTGTGGTGCTTGCAGGACATGTGGGGGGTTTAAATGTGGGTCAGAGGAACCGTCCCGTTTACCGGAGTGGAGCCGCTGCTCTGGTAGTGCTGCGGGTGGAGCACGTGCAGTCTGCTCTGAACGGAGGAGTCCCCCGCCACCTCACCGGTCGGCAGATACATGCTGATCATGTCCCGCAGGTCCCCCGTGGGGCACGGCGGCGGTGCGCGCGCGGTGGACACCGGCGGGCTCACGCTCGGCTCAGATTTCACGAGAGACCCCAAAGTGCCGCCGATGGCCCCGGACACCGGAGACACGCCGGAGCTTTGGTGCTGGTGGGTGTAGCCGGTGATGCCACCGTAGCCCGGCGGAGACGCGCTCATGTAGCTCTGAGAGTTTGAGATGGGGCTGTAAGATAAGGCGCTCATGTCGTACCTGTGCACGGGCTGCGGGTTGTGCGGGTGGTGGTGCGGGTGATGGTGCGGGTGGTGCGGGTGAGCCCCGGTGCCCGGGTGTTGCGTGTACGCCAGCTGCGCCTCCTGCATCATGGCGTGAGCCGCCGCCGCTGCCGCCGCCACCTGGCCCGAGTACGCGCCGTTGGCCCAGCCGTTCACGTGCGTGGCGTAGCCTGCGTTTGCCCCCGCGTGCCCCCCTCCGGGGCTCTCCAGCCGCTGCCCGCCGCCCATCCCCACAGCCGCTGAGGAGCCGAGGAGCCCGCCGGCCAGCGAGTATTTGTCCTTCTTCAGCAGCGTCTTGGTCTTTCTCCGCGGCCGGTACTTGTAGTCCGGGTGTTCCTTCATGTGCATGGCCCGGAGCCGCTTCGCCTCGTCGATGAACGGCCTCTTCTCCGCCTCCGTCATCACTTTCCACTCGGCGCCGAGCCGCTTGCTGATCTCCGAGTTGTGCATCTTGGGGTTCTCCTGTGCCATTTTCCTCCGCTGACCCCGGGACCACACCATGAAGGCGTTCATGGGTCTCTTGATCCTCTCCTGTGGGACTTTGCCTCCGGCCCCCCCGCCTCCGCCTCCCGCGTGTCCCCCCGGGTTGGACGGGTTGGTCTGGGGCACCACGGGGGAATGTAAGTCCGTTTCCATCATGATGCTGTACATTCACCTCGTCTTTGTGGGACACCAGTCAAACACGAAGAAACATTCAGGCTGGCCCGCGCGCAGCTAAACCTCCGAGGGAGAGATGGATGAAGAGTGAAAGAAGCAGAGAGAGGGGATGAAATCCGCTCAGAGGTAAACCTGCTCCCGCACTTCCTCCGTTTTCACCTCTTTTTTTCCTCCTCTTTTTTCTCCCCCCTCTGTCATCCACGAGCGCAGACAAGAATGGAAACCGCTTGTTTGAGCTTACTTTGGTTGAAGCTGTAGTGGGGAAAAGTTACCGGTGCGTGCCCGGGCCGCGCGCTTTGACAGCAGCTAAATGAGCGCGAGACGGCCAATGGAGAGGCTCGAGCGCAGACGTGATTTGCATGCGGGGGGGGGGGGGGACTCGAGGTTCTGGTGACGTCGGAGCGCGAGACCTAAAAATTACTCCCTCTGTCATCTGTTTTTTTTATGTGTGTGTGTGTGTGTGTGTGTGAAAGAGAGAGAGAAAACACACAACATACAAACAGTTTAATTCCGGTAATTTTTGCGCACGTGCTCTTGCTTCAAACAGGCTGATTTAATCAGTGTTTACGATAAAAACAAGACGCCATCAGGGCAAATTAACGCCACAAGCAAGTACGAATATAATACTAATATTAATAATTAATAACAACTGATTCACAGGCATCATATAAGCGTGTTAGCCCGCTGCTTACGGCCAGTGAAAACTACAAAGCAGAGCGCCTTCAGCTACGTGTTTAGCTTTCCCGTTTAGCCGCAGCGCTATGAGATTTAATCCTTTGCTAAGTATTATACATTTAACCTAAATGGTCCCTAAAAAGCTCACCCCCACCATTTTTTTTTGCCTCTCATTCAGAGCCACAGGTGCTTTTCTGTTGTGCCCGTTGCTAGGTAACAGGTGAGTGACGCCCGGAGCACGTGCCATACAAAGCAGCATCTTTTGTTTGTTTCACCGGCGCTCCCGTGGCGAGCACGCACGAGAGGAAAAAGAGGAGGAGGAGGGAGGGCAGAAAACAAAAACTACAGTAATCCTATAATAAACGTTGGAAATGTTAGAGGCTCTTAATGAAAGCATTTTAATAAACTAATGAGGTCTAATAATAATAATACTAATAATAATGACGACGCTGTCACTGTAAAGCAGCGGCAGGCCTGCTGCATTAGGCCCCAGATATTCTTCCAGGCTCCTGCTTTTGCAGAGATCATTATTATACATTTATTATATATATATATATATATATATATATATATATATATATATATATATATATATTTTTTTTTTCCCTCTGGATAACTGTTCATAAATTCCTACAAATGCATAAGTCACGTTTTATTAGGGCTTCCACAAATAACCATAATCTGCACATTACTGCGTCTATTAATTGTTTGGTCAGAAAAATGTAATAAAAAAAAGCCCATCACAGTTTTCCTGAGCTGACTACCCACAGTCCAAAACTGAAAGATATTCAGATTAAATGTAAGCATCTGCAACCCAGTAGAGAAATAATTCAAATAATTAATCAACAGGAGCAAAAAGGAGTGTAATTTATTTGCATTTGGATCCGTTTTTGGGCCCATGTGGTAGCTCCGAAGCCCTAAAATAGAAAAAAGAAAGAACACATAACAGACAGATAACATTAACATTTCAATTTGTTGTTAGCTATTCCGGTCTCCTCCTGCTTCCCTGGCTTCCCATCATGTGCAGGATCTTTTCATCCCTCTGGGATTATGCTCCCAAGTGGCATCTGTCAGGTGCTGCCCGCCTCTCAGCGAGCTGCTAAACTATATTGGCATGTTGGCACGGCTGGATTTTCCTCTCTCGCTCCCTTGTACCAGTTGGGTATAGTGCTGTTAAGTGGCTTGTGTGATCTGTTTAGCGCTCACTGTGAAATCTCTCTCTGCTTTTTCTCTTTCTTTTTTTTTCATGCTTCCAGCACACACACACACACACACACACACACACACACACACACACACACACACACACACACACACACACACGCACGCACGCACGGATGAGCACATTTAAATCCAGCAGAGGAATTCTTTGAGAAATCACATCAAAAGAATTGACAGAAATATTTCCCATTGAACAAATAATAATATCCTGTCAGTGAATGCACTTTGTGCTATTTTCTGATCTATTCATTTATTGATTTTGCGGCAGTGAGGGAAAGGGACTTTGTCACATACTGAGGGCTCACCTGACAGCTGATAGAGATTAAAACTCTTTGAGAGATTCTTTGTTGGGGACATTTGGATGGTTTCATTTACACGAGAGCCAAGAAAAAGGCCTCAAAGACACTGCTCCCACCCTGTCTGTTACTCCATCATCAGTTAATTGGTCCCGTATGCTGTCTTACTGCAGGTGAATTACCTGCTCCAGGTAAAAGCAGCCCCTTGGATATCCCCGAAGGAAATCTGGTCTGCTTCTGATTGTCAATGAGCACCAAGTTTAGTTGCAAACATTATTGCTGCTGTTTTGTTTTTTTTTTCATCTGTGACATAATTAAAGCTTGTTTGCATGCACATCAAAAGTGCAATTAGAGAATGATTAAGGCTATTTTTTTTAACAAGTTGCACATGCTCAGAGGAATATTTGAGGGCCTTGTGGAGTGTGTCGCTGTTATATAGATCCACTTTTCTTCACTGTAGTGAAAATTTGATCTACTGGAGTCACTCTGTATTATTTGGAAAACTATTTCTATGTGACCTTGAACCCTATGAAGTTAGAAAAGCCAGTGCAGGTGCCTTCACAATACTAATCAAACTTTATCTTTATTTTTCCCTCCATGACTGAGCCTGATTTCCAAACCTAATCAGGTATTCTCTTTATATTAATCTTCATTATCAGGTTATTCTGAAAAACAATTTGTGTTATATATTCAAAAAGCACAGAACTGGAAGTGGAAACAAATGAACAGTTCATCCATCTTTTTTCTTAAGCTATGTCAGTTTTTTGTCTTTGGTAATTTTTTTTTACTTTATTATTATTATTAAAAAAAATAAGAGTAGCTTGCTGGAGTTTGTGTTCCCTGCTGTGCCATGGAAACAGGGGTAAATGGTGACTAAGTAAATAGCTGCTGTGTTTTGCACGCATGTTACTGTTATTAAGGAGCCAGTGGACAAAAATAATGTGATGAAATAAAGAACTGACTCATATCAGGTTATCCAAGTGAAGCTTTATAGTATTTACAGAAGGTTAACAACATGTTAAGATTCCAGGTGGTGTAGATTTAACTGAGGGTGTGTATTGACATATGTAGTGCCCTAATAACTCCTGTCAATGCAACAACTTGTGTATTATAAGCGAGGCTTTGTGCTGGCTGCGTTAAAGCTCGCCAGCTCCTCAACCGCATCAAAACTACAGTATATGTTTATTGTGGCGCTCAATAGGAAGAGAATGTTAACAAGTTAAAGATGTGGGAGTGACAGAGAAAGCATAGATAATGTAGCTTGAATCATGCAGTTCAATTTTTAATAAGGCAGCGTGTGACATCCACAATCATACATTATCTCCAGAAACCCAGAAGGATACAAGTAGTTTGTTCAGTGTCTCAGTGGATGAGTTAGCAGTTAGTGAAACAGTTTAAAGGAACCTGAGCAACATTTATGTGGTTTTTAGCCATCAAAAGAAGGAAACTCCTGAGTTTGTGTGTTCAGTAATCCTGTTGTCTTGAGGTGGCAGATGATGTTGATGATGATGAGATGCAGTTCTTCATTTTCAAGCTTCACTTCAGATCAGTGAAAGTCTGCAACAGACAGAGCAGTTTAGCAAACTTGATAATAGGGGGGTGGGGAACAAAGCGCTTTAAAAGAGGAAGCACAAAAACAACAGCTTCATTCAGACAGTTTCCCTCATTTTATACTATTATTACTGCTCGTGATATGAGCGCTGCTGTCCTGACAAGCTCAGCTAATCTAAATAAATAAATAGCCTTTCCTCAAAATCACATCCACAACCATCTACAGCTTGGTTGGGTTTATTTTTTTCCCCCTATTTTTGTCAATAAAAAAAAAAAAAGATGAGTGATTTTCCTGGAACATTTATCTCTTCAGTGGTTTAAAATTAGACTCGATGCTTTCCTGTCATCAAAATCCTTCACATTTCTAACAAATTGAATGCTTAAACATACTAAACACTAAAATAGCAAAAGTCCTCTGTGGCGAAATGACATAATTAAAATAGTTTGTACTGGTTCAATTACCTGAAAGTTGGTGCACATGAATATTTTTTATTTTTGTACTTAAAATTAAAAATCGCATATGCATGTATCCAGCAGCTGCTGGATTTTAAGCAGACAGCAGCACTGAGTGAGCCTGGACAGGCTGGAAATATCCAGACTGCTCTGATGGATATTGTTTGTGTCAGGGCAGCCAGCGGGCCGATAGCACAGTGCGGGAAGCTCTGCTGTACATCGACTCTGGATTTTTGGAAAGTGAGACTTTCAGATGTGGGATTAAAACAATTATTCAGTTTTTCAAGTTTATAAAAGTCAAAAAGGAATAATGAAAAACAGGATGACTTCTTGTGTTATCAGACACATTTTTTTTCTTTCAATAAGCACATTCACTGCTGTATTTTGTTATTTTTTTTTCCTGTTTCATGGTCTATATATTAAAAATCTATGTGTATGCACTTTCAGACAGAGGTAATTCATGTAAAAGATGTTTTTTGTGCTGTCAGAAACCCTCATTTCGTCAGATGATGATCACTCTGTAGTCAATACAATATGTTCACAACTACAAAGGAAGTTCAACATAGTCAGATTTGCTTTGTGTTAGCTATCTTAACAAAGCTTAAACCCCCAGTCAATCAACACAGCTTTCTTTGTTGACCCAGCTTTCTGCTTCAGCCTATGTTTAAAAAAAATTGACATAACTACTGTGACGCCATCCACTAGTTTCTGAAGTCCTCTTTTGAAGGCTCAAGATCAGTTTCCACTGCCGGCATGCCAAACACAGCATAACCAAGATTTACAAAATAGGACGTTTTTTTTAAATCAGCAGAAGCTGAACGAGCGACTGAGATCATGAAATCGTGAGGAAAATGTTTAGCAGAGATATTGTCATTAGAACGGGTGATAGAGATTTTACAAGATTATTAAAATATAACAGCAAAATGCAACACTGGTGCACTGGTGATGATAATCACAACCACGCACCAGTCGCAATCACAAAGAAGATCGTCTCAAGTTCTCTTTATTTTGCTGCTCCCAGTGTTTTTTATGTGCTGCTCTCAGCTGCACATTAAAGCTCTGAAAGTTGATTTAGCCCAGTAAAATCAGATTTTATGCTCCATGTCGGTTGCTAACCTATCATTCTCACTTCATAGTACAACAGACTGGAACCTTCACTAGGTAGACTTTACCTTTCGATGCTCCTCAGCAATGTTTTTAGAACTTTAAGTTACTAATTGTATCAAAGACGCTTTCCATTATCCTCATCTTTTTATAAAACATACAATAATATTGAAAAAAGGGAAATGTATATAATAAGTTATCCTAATCTGTTTAGCTCTACTTAATAGAGAGATAGACACACACATACACACACACACACACACATACACACACACACACACACACACACACACACACACACGGACACACACACACGGACACGCACATTCTAACAGAATCAAAGGCATTTCTTCTGTGCAGCAGCCGACCCGGTGGGTTTGTTTAAGACTCACTGTCACAGCAAACTGTCAGCTCTACTGGAGCTCAGCAGCTCTGACTAAACAGACAGTACACAAACACACACATGCATGCTTGCATACAGTATGAATACACAGCTGGAAGGTATGACATATGTTAAGTGTTTAGAAAAATTGCTAAGAAAAACCTCCTGGCATAGTCGAATTAAGCTTTTCTTTAAAGAAAATGCTAGCGCCGCTTCAGATATGTTATCTAATCATGGGCTGGCTCGTCATATAGAAGGAGCTACAGTATCACATCAGATGTTGCTTTGTTTTGTGAAAGCTTCATTTTTTCTACATTTATTAAGAGGCAATATTTACATATATATTTTGAATACTTTTGGAGCATTTTTTCTGCTCACGTGAAAAAACACACACACGGGGGGGAGGGGGTGTTATTTTAGCTGAAAAGGTACTCGTAGTAACAATGCGTACAGGTGCAGAGACACCTGCTGCAGTCGGGGGCTGTGTTCTGTATGGTTGGACTATTGTAAATTATGGTGAACATTCAACAGTTGCTTTTATTTAGAAAATTCCTTATCATCCTGATAAGTTATTACAGAATGCTTTTATTTTGAAAACCTTAATACCAATCAAGAATTTAAATGACAACATATAGTGGGATTTTTGATTGGATCGGTTGTTAGTGTTTTGTGTACTGGTTCTTAGCAAAATACAAACGATTTAGATCATCTGTAAAGACTCATACATGCAAGCTGAAAGATTGGAAGATGGAACATTCTGACTTGTCTACAAGAATTTTCCAACTACTCGCTGAGCAGCAGTGAAACTTGAAATATATGAGCCAAAAGGAAACAGACCATTTGTCTTACTGCTGAAACATGCACATTAAAAATTAAAAAACTTTTACTTTGAAAGCGAGTGGTTTCACTTTCCTCTGTGCCTCACCTTTTTTTTTTTTGATGAGATGTATACTCTGCTGCACCATATACCTATCTGCACCACTGTTACACCAGCAATGGCCAGCATCAACCACTTTACTACAAACTGGGAAGTACAAATTTTTCCCTATAGCGACCGGGGGTTGCTGAATGCTCTCTAAGCCTGTGTGACTGGGAGCTAAAATCTATAGACTCTCTTAGCCCCTGCCCACTGAGGCTAACTTTTACATCACATGAAGGTGTCATTTTGTAATACCAATGACAGAGCGACGACATGCATTTCCCTTTCCTTGTGTGGACAATAACGAGTTACGCCCAGGCATGTCTGACAGCGAAGTTCACGTGTTGGCCTCTGACGATTTAGAAAAAGGATCTGCTGTAATGACCTCCAACAAAGCACGATGCTTTCCAGTATATGTAAGAACACTGTTCCTGTCAAAAGGTAGAAACAACAGACTTGAGGTGAGTATAACCAGGATATGAAAAGTATATCATAAAGTATAATTTTTTTTAAAATTTTCTACATTTTTAAGCTGCTTGATGTAACTTATATAATTGCACTGAGCAAAACTTCACTAACTCATTACTGAACTTTAATACTTAGTAGGCTAACACACAAATAAATCAAGACTTTTCTTTCTTTGTAGACTGATGGGGTACTGGAGCATTTGTGCAAAGTGTGTGGCACTGATAGCGATCTCAAATATTAAAATGTGATAGGCGTCTTTCCCAGACTGTTCCAGCACATTTTTCTGATTGCAGATTGGTCTTGGCCAGTATACTTGTGATCCCCCACGTCCCCACCACCACCACCAAAACACTGTGCCATGTTCTAGTGAGATGGGCTGAATTTATGCACAGACAGATACAATGCAGTCTGTGATTTTGTCTTTTGGGTGTTGCCCTTTGGTGGTTACCAAAGCCCTCTGGACAGCACAAATGTACGAGTTACGACTGACACTCAAATGCAGTTTTTAACCAAATAAACGAGGAAAAAAATGTTTGCAAATTTGCAAATATTAGCACGAGTAAAAGAATTGAACATGGCTGCATTATATGTCATGTGAGTTATTTAAAACTGATGTATTCATTGTTATTGTTACAGGTTTCCGAACACTGGAGAATCACAGACTTTGTTCGAATACTACAGCCGCTTCACTGAAATGTTCTGAGCTGTGAAATTGTAAGAAAGTCTACAAATTCCTGAACTAAGTACAGTTTAATGATGATTACTGAGAGACAATGTGAGCACTTTAACTTCTCTTCGCTCCACTAGCAATTGGCGGCATCATCAAGCTTTGACTTCAAGGTTTTGAAATTCACTTTCTTTAATAACTTGCATGAATAAATTAACCAGTTGCAACCATCCAGTTCCAGCCATCTCCACAGAGACTAACATCATCTTTCTTCCATCCATTTCCCCCCACCCCATTTTCAAGTGTCAGAGTAAAGTGGCCTGGTGTACCGAACACTGTTAAGCATTTGCACTCATCATTTAATCATCACACCTCGTCCTTTGATTGATGCCTAATGAATGCCTGGGGTCTCGGTTTACAAGACGATTGCTAACAGAGCCTTGCTAATGGGTTTTGCCTGTCTGGCAGACAGCTAAGGGTGCAGGCAGAGAAGTCCGCATTTACACTGGAGCTTTAAGACCATTTACTCTAACATTTCTAATACAGATATTGGACACTTAAAGTCACATATCCTGAGCTTTTCTTTCCGGTCAGGTCCGTTTGCATAAAATAAAGCAGTTTTCAGCTCAGTGTAAACAAGACCTCAGGTCATCTCTTTTCAAATACTTGAACAATTAGCAGCCGCATCACTTTTTGCTAATGGGATCTAGCAGCAATGACCAGAAACTTGCTTTGAGCTTTATATCTCAAAAACAGCATGGAGATGCTTAGAGTGGAGATGCTCAGGCTGTGCCATTTCCCTACTCTTACTCTTACTCTGGTCCACCTCTTGAGGACCCATCTGAACTTTTCAAAGAAAATGCTTAGAAAGACTTACTGAGCTGTGATCTGTGTAATTACTACAAATGATTAAGAGTCTTTGGTGGGAGTATGGGGGTGGAGGAAAAGCATGCAAACTTAAAAATAAAGTCCATTAAAGCCAACTGGTTTTACTGCCGTACCAAATGTAAGAGCGCATGAATTCTGACTGACTTCATGTTTCAGCTTCAGATGAGCTTCTACATCGTAGCTGAGACCAAATGCTCTGTGAGGTGAGCTGGATTTTTGCTCTAAACCAGGGAAATTACGCATTACGTGCATCCTTGATGCCTTACAAGCATTCTGAATGCATTTCCTTTCTTTAGAAAGGATTTGAAAAGACTGTTTCATATAACCTGCATTGTTTATGCTCTACAGTATTTACTTCTGTCGTTGGCACATTGTCTGGTTGCTTTTTTCCCTTTTCTCTCGTATTAACCGTACAAGATGTAGTCAAAGGTTGAAACTTTAGGCAGAAATTGATATTTTGCCTTCCATCTCAATGATTTGTCCAGCGTACAATGCAACCAGGCAAACAGGGACCTACTTAAGAAAAAGGTTGATCAAAAAAGACGTAGTCCATTGTGCAATGAGCAATCAAAAACTGTTTCACAGGTGCAAAAGTCTTTTTTGCAGTAAGCAGGTGAGTATTTGCTTTTCAGACTCATGTTTAACTCTTTGTTTTTTTTAGTCTTGTCTGTCGGTGATAGGGTGTTAGGATCGGGAATGTTGTGTTCCCAAACACAAGCAGGCAAGGAATGGGAAATTCATTAGCAGAAATGGTCAAACTCTAATGAGTAATTTCTGAAACGTGATGTGTAAAAACAGATCATTAAAAAAAACATGATGCTGTTAATGTAGCAGCGATGATCAACATCCTGCTTTGACCTTTGGCACTTTCAGCTGAGCTATTCATCGAGCCTTTATTTCCTCCATCGCTCTTCCATCTGCTGCAGGCGGGTCAAGCAGTGTTGATGCCGCGGCTACATTTTTATTTGTGCCCCCCTCCCTCATAACATCCCCCACATACCCACAACCCTCCACAGACACACACACACACACACACGCCAGAATACACATTTAATTTAATTAGAGCATGCGTGGCCTCCCTCTCTGCCAGTATTGTCGAGGCGCTCGGGAGCAGCCAACACTATCACTGATTGCTTCTAGATAGGCAGAAATATGATTAGACCACGTGTTTGAGTTTGCCTGTTTGTGCAGGAACTGGGAAGGAATCTGATGAGAGCAGAGGTAAGCTGAAGGGTTGAGAAAGATGAGGAGATGATTGGATGAAGAGGGAGATTTCTTCCATTTTTTTTTCAACAAAGTATTTTTTAATTTAATGGAGGTCTAAGGTGTTTGTTGTATGCTGCATAGAAATGTAGATTCTTCTTCATAAGGTGCTTTGCAATCAGTGTTTACTAAAAAGAAACTAAAACTGTGTGTTGAGAAGCAGTACAGGATTCTTGCAAGAAACAGCATCATAGAGATGGCTTCAAAACAATCATCACATGTTTGCTCAGGCAAGCAAGAAGGTCAGACTCAGCCACACTCCTGGTAAATCAGCTCTTTATGAAGTGAACTAGCAAATCCCACATGGAGTTCTGCATTTAAGTAGCGCTATATGTGTTGACACTGATGCCTGCTCACATTTCTACATATGTGTGCATGGAAGGGCACAGAGGTCCCAGAAAAGACTGCAATAGCCACAAGATATACATAGCTGCAGATGGAAACTGGCCACTCCTGTAGCTCTTACATGATCAGAGGGAAGTTGGAGGAAATGGTAAATGAAGAGTGGAAGGATCAGGAGGAGGAAGAGCACAGAGGGGGAGGAAGGAGATGCTTAACCTCTTATTATTAGTTTGATTTTCAAATGGACAGGAGGTAAACATGAAAGCTTTGATTCTTTGTATAATAAGATTAGTGTTATTAAAGGGAGAAGGGCAGATAGAAAGGAGCGAGGGAAGAATAAAGAAGTGACCTTTGAAGAACAAGGTAAGGAGAGAGGGAGGAACCCTGCTGAGGAGTGGTGAAAAGAGAGAAAAGGGAAGTGTGTGTGTGTGTGTGTGTGTGTGTGTGTAAGAGAGAGAGAGAGACGGGGGGAGGGAGGGAGGGAGGGCTGGGATGGAGTGACCCGGCGAAAACAGATTAGTCGGCCATGAAGAGGATTACCAGCAATGATAGTCCCTCAGAGAGCAGTCAGTCTCAGCCAATGCAAACACACACACACACACACACACACACACACACACACACACACACACACACACACAATGAACACATCAAAGTGATCAGCATCAGTTCAACCTGTCTGGTTAATGCAAACACACACATATCTGTCAGAATACACAAAGCACATCCACTGCACACACAGTGTGAAATCACGATGCATGCTGGAACCTCACTTTCACTCCACTGTTCAAATCCAGCAGCTTGAACTCTTTTTTACGACAGCGTTTTTACATAAAAACCAACTGTTTGCTGCTTTAAACGACTCAACGGGCTCAGCTCAGGTCTCCTGGGAGCTACCGGTCAGGTTGTTCTCTCCTATATGCAGATCAAAATTTGTTTTTGCTAAACTTTTAGAGCTTGCAATCATAATCCAAGGTAAGAGCTTTAAAGTGGGGATGTAAAAGGAAGAGAAGCAAAGTAAGTACCTACAGTAGATGATGGTTGGCACACCATAGTTTGGCCCCACAGAACTACAGTCAATGCAAATGTCAAATTTGGATTATCTACTTTTCAAATAATAACCAAACGTAAAGTAAGACACGTTAACTGAGACTACACACCATTAATCATAGAATATGGATCTCAGTACTGTCAGTGCATTCGCCTCTTTCATTTCCCTGGGACAACGTGACGTCACAGGTGTGAGTGCAAGAACTGCAGTGCAGTACTTCCTCCAGAGGAGGTGGATGCATCAGCAATTCTGAGATTCATATCCTCCTATGAGATCTGATTTTTCCCCCCTACTGTAAATCATGAATGAATGAAAGAAATCAACTAGTTCTGCATGACATTCAAGATTTACTTTTTGTTTGTTTGTTAACAAAACTGCTGAAGTTAAATGAGTCCAGCTCACTGTTGGTATAACACATATGCAATAATATCACAAGCACAGCGCTACTTTCATACACACCCCTGCCCCTACTTTCTCTGTCATCAGCAGAGAAAACAGCTGACTGGTAACAGATACCTCTCTGTCTGTGTGTGTGTGTGTGTGTGTGTGTGTGTGTGTGTGTGTGTGTGTGTGGGGGGGGGGGTTAGTGTCAGTGGCAAAGAGCAGCTAATCCCACACAACCCCACTGTGGCCGAGTTTACCTGACACATCTCAAAATGATTCTGTCAGCTGAAATCACAGTTGTTCTAACTTTATGTTAACTTACCAGTTTATGAGGTTGTGGAGTACGGTGTGTGTAAAAACATTAATTTACTCACTTGACAAATGTTTGGCTAACAATCACGGAGATCGGATTTAATTAATAAATTTTTTTAACTTAAACATTTAAACAACCAGTCTTGGGTGCATTTGGGGAAACATGATTTAATATTTTATTAAGAAAAAACAAGATTAATTATGAAATCTACTTTTTTTTTTTTATGTCTATTACAACACAAATTCACATCTGATGAAATTAAAGCCCACTTCTTTATCTACCTTTAAAAAAACATGCAATACAGTGAAAAAGTAAAAGTCATAAAGTTCAAATTACAATTAAAAATAGTGACATTTACAAATTAGCTGTCTGATTTATTAGTCTAAGTTTGTTTGACAAAGTAAGTTTGACATATTCAGATTTTTTTGGTAGGAGGTAAAGGTAGTAGGAATTTGAGAGTATGTAAAAACCGTGTATAATGAAAAAAGTATAGGCAAATATAGAAATTCAGCATACAGATGATAATGATCCTTTTCCCCAAACGCACAATTATAACTTAATTTTATTAACAAAGAAAATAATAATGAAAAGCAACACCAAAAACTCAATGAACCTGTGAAGCTGGGAGCGTATGGTCGGGTAGCAATCTTCAGTTGATTTGCTTTCTGAAAGCAAAAATAACTTATGAGGTCAGTCTGAGGGTCATCTTTGCCAATTTTAATAATGGCTGGAAAGAAATTATGGGATGGGAAAAATGTCTTCAAATTAGACGCTTAGACACGACCTGATCCAAAAAATCCAGCAGTGGCTTGTTTGTGGAAAATCGGGCTCCTCTAAGCTTATTGATAAAGACACTATAAGGAAGTGTGAAGGTCATTATTTTCAAATAAAATTGTCCCCTACCCTCAGTACAAAGTAACACAAAAAGTAACTGTTATCTAAGAAAACAAATTGTAACATGAAGTAGATCATTTTCATTTGAAATTAAGTTTTTGGAGTATAAAGAAGTTGAAAATCATAATTATGTTTTTTTTTCTTTTACTTGTATATGAGGGGATCCACAAAGACCAGAGGCAGCCTGATATAAGTTATTACACGACCTGAAGAATCTTAATAATTCATTTTTTTTACCAGTCATTTCTATTAGTGTCCAGTAATGGACTGGTCAACTTTAAATTCAACATCACAAAATTCAGAAAAGGCCAAACCTACACACAAATCAATATCCAAATAAAATGATGAAGGGCAGGAGCCTGAAGCAGTCTTTCTTGCTGACATTTCTCTCTATCCTGCTGAGGGAAAGTTTTGATATTGGACCCCCCTCAGAGGAGGATGGGGGTCCTCTCTCCCCCCCTACACATCCTAAATGAGGGCTTTTTCGTAGCTGTTGGTAGGGGGTGTCCGCTCTGGGAAGAATGAGGACTTCCTGTGGAGGGCCTTTAAGTGTGGGGTTGAGGAGCCGCTACCTCACTCTCTCTCGCTCCCTTGCACTTGTTCTCAATGTCTCTTGCTCATCCTAAATGGGTTCAAGCTTCAAGCCAGGGCCAGCTGCTTTCAAAGACCCCAAAGAGCAGTTATCCCGCACCTGCCCTTTCCTCCCTTCTCTTGATAACCTTTTCTTCATATTTTGTTCCTCCCCTATTCCTTTTCACTCCTGTCCTTCACTTAAGCGTTCTCTCCTCTTCCTCCTATTTATGTCTCTCTGTCTATCCTGTTTGCTTCTCTTGGTGTTTCCACCTGGAGTTACACTATCTGCTTTCTGTCTGCTTTGTATGATTCTAGTTTGAGCATGCTAGAGGAGTGATTTTGAGTGAGATTTTTCCTAGGCCAGTGTTTCTACGTTGGGCTTAAATCACCCCTTAAATGAAATCTGAGCTGTTGTCATATATTAACAAGCCACACGTTTCACAACAATCTGTAAGTACGTGCTCACATTTAAGAATCTGCTCCCAGGAATCCAATCCAAGACAACAGTTGCGCTCTGCAAAACACCGATGTCATATTTAAGGCACTAGAGCTTTTGCACACCACGTAAGCTGTTCCTTTCTCTGATTCTGCATTGTGGTCACCTTCGGTGGTAATATAACCATTTTGTTAAAGCTGAAAATCTGTGAAGGCCTACTTTTCTTCCTCATCAGAAAATCAGCACTGAGAATTGAATGTATAAGGATAAGACACCAGCATTAATCTTCCCATGATCATAAGAATCTTGACTAAAACTAAAAGACACCACATGGCTCTTGGCGAATGCACATAAATTTCCCCAGTTCACTTCTTTCCATTGCCAGCTAACAAACCCGGCCATCAACAGCAGTCATAGTAGCTCTTTGCAGGGACCCTCTGCTACAACTTGGTGCAATTATTATATTTTTTCACCAATGATGTTGAGGCTTTTTGTAGTTTTTGTGAAAGCAGTGCTTATATGAGAACAGTTGTTGCCTAATTATACAAATTCCCTGCTTTCAAAGCAAGAAAATATACCTTCAGCAACTTATTAGCAAAAGAACTTCAACCATGCAACACACACACTGTCAGGCCTCAAAGGACCCTCCCTCCTTTAGAAGAAGCAACATACCTTCCCTCATCTTACCAGCATCCATGCATCCATGACAATAAAGCAGCAGGTAGACAAGCTGAGAACTTTCCCCCCAAATATCCATTTTGTCCTTGCAGTAATCAACGAGTCCATCAAGAGGCAAGAGACGCTTTGATTTGTACACTTTTTAAAAGCAATGTTTTCTGGATAGATGGAAGGTGAGCACGAAAGAATGGATGCCAGGTGCTGTCTCCATTTTTCCTCATAAGTTCTTGTTTTTCCTAGTTAGATAAATTTCCCACTACTTTTCCAATAGTCTGTGTATTGGCTAGCAGTGACAGATTGTCCCCTAGCACATCTTCGTTAGGTAGCTCCCACAGAGGTTTATATATCCATTAATGGCACAAACTTGGTTACGTGTTGGAGAACTGAACTCTGTCCCTGTTTTCAGTACCCATGACTTTTTCTTCTACTTCACTCCTTTTCCCAGTGCTTTCCTCCTGGGTTATTCTGAGCTCTTCCTAAAACCTCTTCTGGTGCTGCCTTGAATCAACTCCTCGGGCCTTCCCCGCTTGGTGTTCCTCCCATCTCTGATTCTTTCCAGTGCCACCACCGATGGCCGGCGTGGCTCTCTGCTCCCCTCCAACCAATACCGGGTTTTATTTAATTTGTCCATATAATAGACGTGAATGAACCCTGGGGTTTAGGGCTACACAGGCAGAGAAAGCGACAGAGGAGGGAGGGGCAGGGCGCGCAGCAATGTGTGTTAAAAGAGAAACAATAAGTGCCATTATTTTTGATTGGCTTCCCCTATTTGAAAATTACTTCCAAAGTGTGATGTCCTATTGTGGGAGCAGAATAACGCTGAACAATGTGGCAGGGGGCGGGAGCGAGAGGATAGTCTTATATACCCAGACTAATATTCAAGGGGGCTTTGGCTGATGCCGGCTGGCCCGCACTGGCTAACCCTGCAGCGCAGCACTGGGACCGGGGTTAGGCTCATAATGGGATGCATTGGGAGGCCTTTAGTTCCCATTGTGGCGGCTATGTCAACAGAGAGGCCACTGGGAGCTGCCTGGCATGTGGAACGGAAAAAAAGGCCCTTTATCCCCTTCTTTCTATGCTTCGTGTGTGTGAGAGAGGGAGACGTTATCACAGCAGTTCAGTGCACCAGCACAATCCATGTCATTTTTTACCCCAGTAAAAGTCTGTTATAGACTGTAAAACGTGAACAAAATGTACCTATATTAAATATCTGTGCATGAGTCATTGCACTTACTATGCTACAGACTGTTTGGATGAAATTAACATATTTACTTATTGGTCTGTGGATTAAAGTCCCCCTTTTTAGGCAGCTAAAATGTTATGTCGTCAGGCCTAGAAGCAACCTAGAGGAAAATGTCACAGATAGTTGAACTCATCTGAGATTTTTAGTAGATGTTGTCATGGTGGGGTGCACCGGTGTGAAGATGAGGTAGACCCAAAAGCAGACATGGTGGAGACAGAACTAAATTTCCAAAAATAAAGCGAGCCTTTATTGTGGCTGATGGCATGAGAAAAACACCAGAGACACACTGAAACTGGGAAAACTAAGGAGACTAAGAACACTGTGTAAACTAAAAGACTATGACACTCTGTGAAAGAACTATGAAAATCTATACACACAGAGTTACTAGGAATGCTATGAAACACATTGAAACAATGAGGGAAAACTATGAAATCTGTGGTGAGCATAACAGACGATCTGACAAAGACTGAAATGAAACACACAGACTAAATACTAGGGGTGCAACAATACACAAAATTCACGGTTCGGATCAGTTCGATACTTTGGTGTCACGGTTCGATATTTTTTTGATACAAAAAAAATGTTCATGCCTGTTTAATTTGTCATTTATTAAAATTATAAATATATATTTTAACTCAAAAGTAATAAAAAAAATAAATATATCTGATCGAAAAATAAATCTCTGAATTTCTGAATCACTCATCTTTGGAAAAGAGAGTTTATTACAGAGAAATGTCTCTCTCCATAATAAAAGCTATACTATACGCTTCTTCTGGGCTATATTCTCAGCAGCATATTAAACATATCAGGTCCCCATAAGGAGAATCATGTGCTAACGGCTGTCTAAATGACTCGGGTAAAGTTTGTAGCATGCGTGCTTGTTGTTTTTGTCTGCTTCCACTTGTCTTTGCACTAGGATGATGTTGGCGTAAATGTGCAGTCATATTCATTGTGTTAACGCTGACAGCACTAGTGGGAATCTCGTTGAAATGACGTTAACGCCACAACACGGCAAATCTCCGTCAACGAGCTACCACGGATCGCCCCGTGCGTGGGGCTGGACGGCCAACACGTTAACGAGCTAACTGCGCTAACACACTAGTTCCCACCAATGTAATTGAGCATTGCGTGGCACATCCGACATACTGTTTTACTTTAGTCCATGACGCGCTTACCTTCAGGGTCATACTTCACATGAAAACCAAAATAGTTCCAAACGCCAGATCTGAATGAGGGTGGAGGAGGTTCAATTTGCCATGTTGCAAGGAGAGCTTAACTTCTGTCTCGCTAGCTTGCCCTGCGCTCAGTGAATCTGCGTTCGACTACTCCGCCTAGGCTGCACTGTCGAGCACAGATCCACTGAGTGCTCAACACAGACAGCATCGTCAGAAGGAAAGTTGATAAAATAAATTAAAAATTTTGTATTGTTCGATACATATGCGTACCGAACCGAAAGCACTGTATTGAACGGTTCAATATAGATACGAGTATCGTTGCACCCCTACTAAATACCCACAGGGATGATTAGGGGAAGTGGAAACACATGAGGGAGAACAGCTGACACACATAAACCTAATGACAGGACCGGGGACGTGAAACTGAACACAATGAACAAAGAACTCTTTCAAAATAAAACAGGAAACATGGAGAAGTAGACATGACAAACTTGACAATGAGAACCATACAGACCAGAAATATGACAGATAAGACACATACAACAACGAGGGGAACTTGGACACAGGGTGATAACACAAGGGGAACCTGATAAACCATGAACTAAAACTGTAAACTAGGCATGACCGAACTTAACTAGAAAACTGAAAAGAAACTGGAATACAGATGAAAAAACAAAATAACATGGAACAGAAACACTGGGTGGCCTGACCCAGGACCATGACAGATGTACCCATGGTGCCAATTTGAAAATCCCATGTTGCCTTGTTCTCAAGTTATCATCTTTACAAAGTTAGAAAAATCAAGAAGTCCCCCTTCTTTCTGAAAATTGTTTTTTTTTAAATAACTCGACCATTTAATTTTTACTGTTAGATATGCATTGTTTTTGTACAGTCCTGTATTTTGCTACCCAAAATGTTCATGCTATCCAAAATCACAGTGAGTTAGAGATTCACCAAGCTAGCTAGTCTATGCTAGCATTGTTGGATAACTCTCTAGCTTCTATCTGTTATTACATTCATAAAATATACCAGAAATAATATGCCACCATACAAAATGCCAGAAAAAATAAAGTCTTGGCACAAAAAACACTGAGTCAGTTTAGCTGAACACAAATGGGACACAACATGATTAAGTTACAAAAAAAGATAAATAGTTGTAATAGATTGGTAAATGGTTAAACATCTGATACAAATTTCACAAAATTTATAGAAGCTGTCAATTTACAGATACTGTACACTATATAGTCAAAAGTATTCGCTCATCTACCTTCACACTCATATAATCCATTCTGAATCTGCAGGTTTTAATATCTCGCCAGCCTACAGTTTACAGCTATAACACCTTCAACTATTGTGGAAATGTTTTCCACAAGGTTTAGGAGTGTTTTTACGGGAATTTTTGAACATTCTTCCAGAAGTGCATTTGTGAGGTCAGACACTAATGAACGAGAAGGCCTGGCTCACAGTCTCCGCTCTAATTCATCCCCAAGGTATTCTGTCGGGTTGAGGCGAGGACTCTGTGCAGACCAGTCAACTTCTCCCAGACCAAACTCACTCATCCATGTCTTTCTGGACCTCGCTTTGTGCACTGGTGCACAGTGATGTTGGGTCAGGAAGGGACCATCCTCAAACTGTTCCCACAAAGTTGGGAGGATGCAATTGTTCAAATTGTCTTGGTTTGAAGCATTAAGAGTTCTTTCACTGGAACTAACCCATATGGAAAAGATATATATAAATCTTATAAAGTTTGTCTTGTGTGAAACTTGTATGAAAAGCATACAAGAGTGAAAACAGATATAAGATCCCTTGAAAAATTATATAAATGAAACTTGTATGTTTTGGATACTTACTAAAACAATATATGAAAGTAATGAGAAAGTGTCCACTTTCATGAGTAAATCATATAAGCTTTATATGATTCACTATATGAAGTAGGCCACATCTTATGCAAGTCTTTTACAAGTTTTTACTATTTCTTTTCCATATGGGAAGGGCCTGGGCCCAAGTACCAAAAAACAACCCACACCTTAATCCTCCACCAAACTTTACTTTAAGTACCATTAAGTACCGTTCTCCTGGCAACCACCAAACCTAACCTTGTCCACCCGATTGCCAGAAGGAGAAGTGTGTTTCATCACTCCAGAGAACACATCTCCACTGCTTTAGAGTCCAATGGCTGCATGCTTTACACCACTGCATCCAGGTTAGATGCAGCTAATCTGACAGCTACATGGCGTTTGGAGATTTGCAGTGATTAACTCTTCAGACAGTTGTCGACCTCTGTTTCCACTTTCTTATGATACCACTAACAGTATATCTAGTTGCTAGAAAATCTTATGACTGGACTTGTTGCACACGTGGCATTCTTTCACAGTACTACGCTGGAATTCACTGAGCTCCTGAGAGCGAGCCATTCTTTCACAAATGTTTGTAGAAGCAGTCTGCGTGCCTAGGTACTTGATTTTTTTTTTATACCTGTGGCCATGGAAGTGATTGAAACACCTGAACTCAATTATCAAGAAGGGTGAGTGAATACTTTTGGCAGTATAGCATAACTGCTGTAAAGACAGAAAAGTCGCCAGCCTCATTAAAGGGACACATTTCACTGCCGGGCCAGCTGGAAGGTGTGGCTGTGCTGAGCACGGTTTTCTCTCTCATACCTGAGAGGTTTCTTGGAAAAGGATTTGCTGCTAAATATTACATTTTATAACAGCAGTTTATGCTTCACAAACTCTTTTTCTGACATAGTTTTGAAAAATATTTGTAGACCATTTAGTTAAAATAACAAATATTGTCCAGTTTCTGTTGGTTGTGTCATTGCTTGGCTGTTTTTGTGCGCAGCTGGGTTTCTTTGTCTTTGGCCATATGCAGGATGACAAATCTGTGCTTTTTAAAAAAAAAAAAAAATGACAGTTCAAATTAGGCAAAATTTTCAAAATCAAAATCAAACACCAGAAGTTCGTCAATAACTATGAGTGAACAGCTATCTGATCAGTTAGTGAAATTTCTATGTTACAAAGAGTACTTTTCCTCAAAAATATCTCACAGTTTTCCTGACAAACAATAAAAAACAGAAATGTGAACAAGCTAAGCAGCCAGTCTACATGCACACACACACACACACACACACACACACACCCACACACACACACACACACACACACACACAGATGCACACAAAAGGTAGCTGCTGGCTTGTCGCTATCACTGAATTCATTCATCCAACTCCACCTGGGAAAGAGACGGACACGTGTGTTTACTCTAGATTCTATTCCCCCCGGGCAAACACACACACAACAGTATTATTCTTGTCTCCTGGCTGAGAAGAGGCAACCTTGAGGAAGCTGAATAAATAGTGGCATCCCAACACACGTGTATGCAAATACACCCATACACACACCTAAACAAACAGCGATGGCAGAATCACACGCTAGGCAGCTCTCATTACCAGCAGGCACAATAAGCTGATGTCCAGAAACACAGAAGGACTACACTGTCAGCCCAGCGAGACTGGAAGGACAAACCAGCAAGCCAGACACACACGCTATGCTAATGTCTCCAACTGCATGTCCAGTAAAGCTTTTTGGATTTTGCAAAAAAAAAAACAGAGATAAAATTCCTATGTGTAAATGTTTAAACATCATACAGGCTCACATAAATGTCTAATTTTAACCAGAGCAGAAAAGATGAGATTGGGAAAAATGGGAGGCTGATGGACAGCTCTGGATTCTGTTTGTTTGTCACAACCCGAGCAGCATCAGCAGTTTCCTATTGGTTCCTTTTGTTCGACTGACATAGATAAAGCACGAGAGAGCGTGTGTAAGTGGTCAGCACAGAAGGCAGTAGAAAGAAAAACACTGGCAGAGTGACATCATGTGTCAGGGGAAAAAAAGCCAAATTTATAAATAACTCTTTATTTTGCATTTATATAGAGTTTAACCAGTCTTTTTATACACAACTTTCCAGTTTATGTGGTAGAGCTTCATGCTTTTTCTTTCTGAATTGAAGTTAAATGGAGCTGTCTTTCCATGTGTTCATGCTAGGCTTTAATTCAGCACATCCCAGCTGATCTCTAAAAACATCCAAATCTGGGATTTTGTCGTGGTGTCTTAAAACTTAAGTCAATGTCCGATGGTGTCCCCGTCTCATGTGTTATGTTCAGATAAAATTAATCTGTAATAGTAGTATTGCAGTTTTTGGTGTCGGTGTGATACCATGTAAATACAGGGCCAGTGTTGCCAATACCAAGACAGATACTTTTACTTTATAAAGGCAGTGTCACGGTTCTGGGTCAGTTTGACCCAGTATTTTGAGTTGTCATGTTTTGGTGTGTTTTTGCATTTTGGATTCTTTTCTTATGATGATTATGAATCTATGTTTCAGTTATTCTTGTTTAGGTAGATGTTCGTAGGCTTTGTGTTCTCATGTTTTTACAGGTTTAGTTCAAGTTCCATGTGTCATTTTCTGTCTGTCTCTCAGTGTCGAGTCTGCGTCTTTGCGTGATGGTTTCTTGTTCCTGTTTTATTGTGAAGGTCTGCGTCTCATGTGAGTGTGTTCAGTTTTACCTCTTGTCTCGTCTCGTGATTACTCCCAGCTGTGTCCCCCACCTGTGTGTAATCTCCCTGTGTTTCTCTGTGTGCATTTAAGTCGCGTCTTCTGTCTTTGTAGTTGCTGGTCCGTCTGTGTATCCACCATGTTTCATCCGTGTGTTCCCTGCCGTCACCATCATGTGCCATCGTCTTCCTTCCTTTATGTTCAGGTTCGTGTTCTTGTTCATGCTCTGTAGTTTAGTTGTCCCAGTATAGTTTAGTTCTCCGTTTTGCCGTTTCCCTCTCTATGTTTTTGTGTTCAATAAATCACCTTCACACCTTCACGACTGCCTGCGCTTGGATCCTCCTTTTCCTTTTCCACACGGCTCTTCTCACTCGCCGTGACAGGCAGCTTATGTAGGGGAGAGCAATGTGTCATGATTTATGAGATGATCACCATTAATTAATAATAATAATTAATAATCACACATTTTAATGACCACTAAATCAATAAACTTTTTTTCTGTGGGCTACTTATTGAACGTGCCAGAAAGAAACAGTGTATTGATCCTATGGTACTAGCATCGAACCAATAACAATATCAGAGTTGGTATGGATATTATTGATATTTGGATCGTTCCGCCCCCTCTATGTAACAGTAAAGATGGTAGCCTTGGAAATATTTAAAAAAGAAACTGAACAGGTTTAGTTCCTATGTAACTAATACAGTATATGTGCCAAACAGATGTATGTTTATAGTTTCCTTCTCTGACACAGCTTCCTCACAGCGATCAGTAAAGGCCCTCATATTTTATGTACACCTGTACACACTTTACCATGTGCACACATACATGCACGCGCACAGCTAATGACGAGCCCTCCGGCTGACCCGCTGACCCTCATCACAGTAACAAAGAGGCAGATAGCAGCAGCAGGACAATAGGATGAAGAGGTTGCTTAGGGTGACGAGATAAAAGCAGTGACACTAAGGTGATGGAGAGATCAAGAGCGTGACAGGAGGACAACACCAGGAGTAAGGGTTAGAGGAAGTGAATGCACAGAACTCATCTTGGATCTACCCGGCTGGAAAGTGAGATAATTATTTTAGAAATGAAATGAAAATATCTCTGAAGAGAAAAATCACTGTAAAAATCCCTCCACATCCGGTCCTCCATGTGTGCATCAGGCAGGTATTTAGGTGGGTGTATGCTGGGTGAAGACTCCAGAGCATCACTGCTCAGTCAGTCAAACTGGACAGATGATCAGGATAAGAGTAAGAAACAGGCACGTCCATCATTCTGGTTTTCTCCAGCATGAAGACCACACCTTATCATCTCATCACTGTGCTGTCAGCAGCATACTCCCGATCTACACACACACAACCTGTCAATTTGCACTGATAACACGTCCATTATTCTTGGTTCAGTTTGACTGACAACATAAGCGTATTTTTAGGGACACAAAATCACACAATCCTAGCACTGCTTTAGCACCCCTACATGTGTGTTTATTACACATCTGAATTTCACTGTGCACCAACCCCCTCAGCATCGTAGTAGCTGCACCATAAATGTAAAAATCCTTGGCGGCTTCTTTCTTAAGACATAGCATTTACCAGACTTTCCTATTGTATTAATTTAGAAATCCCATGTCGCCTTGTTCTTGAGTAATCATGTAATCAGGTTTAAGGCTGAGGACTAAAAATTCTGTTGGGTGTTTGAAAAAGAATCATCTGATCATCTGATCTGAAAAATAGCGGACAAAGAAGTTTGCAGTAAATTTTAAATACATAGTTGAGTATAAAGGTTCTTAAAGTGTTAATAAGTACTCAGTGTGTCCCCTTCTGCAAGCGCGCCACATGTCCACACGACAGTCAAACTCGTCCCATACTCCAGGTTTGCGAATTTGAGATGAACCGAACCTGACCTGATGAACCTGACCTGTATCTCCTCCCCATGTCTCGTCTCTCACTCTCATACCATCTCTCCCAGGGTCATCAGTCTCTGCTGAGCCTGGAAATCACAGAATCTGACGAAGCCATAGCTTGCATCCTAGTCCACCATTCCCGCCCACAAGTCACTACTCCATCAATTACTGTTAAATTAATGGATTTATTATAGTAATATTTTTTTTTAAATAAAATGCAATTATAGAAATAAATTATATACGTTTATTTTCATCATATTTAATGGTGTAATAATTGTTTACGGAAAAAATAAAGCAGGGTCATTTTGTAACTTTATGAAATGCTGGTGAGTTATTGTCTGTCCGTTTTCACATTTTATGCAACAGAATATTCCTGGGACTATAAATAAGTCAACTGAGAAGGAGTTTAATGCCTTCTGTATCATTTGTATTGTCCTGTACTTTTTTTTTAAGTACGTGAGGAAGTTTTAGGTATTGTTGGACAGTCTCTTTCACACAGTAATCCAAACCTTATACTTTCCCCTGAAAGATGTACTCATTTAACAAGAGCCCACAGTCTCACCTTGGAAAATGACTCGGTGAGTTTTAAATAGTTTAGCACCGTTGTTTGGTTATCATATATCAGGCAGGAGGAGCTAAAACTGCATGCTCCTGATCTGTAGTCAGCTTCAACTATTTCCTCTTTACCTCAAATTGGCTGAGGCAGGTCCACCTTGAGCCAGGTTCTGCTGGAGGTTTCTTTTTGTTACGAGATTTTGTTCCTTTCTGTTATCACTACATACTTGATCAAAGGGAATCGTTTGTTTTCGATCCATAACACTGCAAAGTACCTTCAGATTATTGTTGTTGTGAATTGGCATGCCATGAATTAAATGTATTCAATGGATCTCTGGGTATTAGCCACTGCATTGACCTCATCCAAACTACATACACATTGTTAAACTGAAGGGTTCAATTGGATTGTTCACTGAGGGAAACCAATATTTCTACTGAGCTTGTATTAAACATTATAGATTTCCTCCTGTGGAGAATCTATAACTCAAGTGTTTATCTCACTGAAAGCTCAGACACACACACACACACACACACACACACACACACACACACACACACACACACACACACACATTGTCAGCCCTGGAAAGACTGAAAGAAGAAAAACTTTTTATAGAATAGCAATCTGATCAAAAAATAATAGGTGGGCGAAAATTGTTTAACCTCCTAAGACCTGAACTCTTTCATGGCATGCATTTTTAATTTCTCTTTGATATTTGGGCATATTGGGACCCGATGAATGTAAAAACAAAGAATCACTAGATTTTTTATTTTTATTTTTTGCAGTATAATGTCCTCTTAAGTGGATATCAGGCCCTTGTAGAGCAAAATTTAGTATTTTGGTCAAGACAACCCAAAATGTGATGTCCACATATGTGGACGCCAGGTCCTAGGAGTTTAAATGCAATTTTATCTTGAATCTCATCACTTTGATTTTAACAGTAAAGTTAAAATGAAAATGTTTAAAATGGACCCTTTGCTGTATGTTTTAAGTTTCAGTTTGATCTGATGAACTAACAGTATGATGCTCGTTGCACATCATACTGAATTGGAAGAATGGGCTGCAAAAACAGCTTGATTAAAGCCAGCAGAATCACCTGATCTGTGTCTGCATTCTTCATATAAAAGGATGTAGAGAAACAGAGTTGTCTGTCGAGGTTCAAATTTCAATGCTTATACAATTCTTACCTTTGGGAAGTACTTCAGCACCATGAAGGAGCCCTTTTTTGCTTTTAGCTTCAGCGTTGACCGTCACAAGATGTTTGTCCTAGAAAAAGAGGATAGATGCAAGAAGATGGTTATTCATGCACAAACTGCAAAGCCACTTACTGGAGTACCTTAAGTATTTGGGCTTAAACACAGCCTCTTTTCAGATGAAAAGAGGAAATAGAAAGGACCAAAGCCTGGAGACAATGAATCAGTGAAGGAAAAAATGAGGTGGAATGAAAGCAGCCACACGATGCCTCTCAAACACTCTGGATGAAATTTTTCAACCTGGCATGATTTTGTTTTTTGAACTTCTTGCAAAGTTTGATCAGCTACCACGTTTACCACATTTTGACATCAGATAAAAATATGACACTGTTGAAGAGGCAGCACTGCTGTCATCTCTCAGCCTTGAGCAAAGTTATTTGCTTTAGTTGGGAATTGTCAGATCAGGGACAAGAATGACAAAACAGTGAATAAACAGTGATTCCTGCAAAGACAAAGTATTAAATCGTTCACACAAAGCTTCAGGTCAAAAATGTCTCTTCTGCAGAGGTGAGTTTGTGCTTGTGTTGTTCTGATGGTCAGGTACAGATGCAATTTTAAGATCTCTGCATTTTACTTACATAACACATTTGTAAATGTTGCAGATATGAACAATAGATTTTAATATGTACTCTATAGACTGCTACACAACAGGTTTGATCTTAGTTTGAATTATTTTACAGACATTTTTCAAGAAACTCAAACACCGTCTCTAAATAATTAACAGACATTCAGCTGAAAATATCACAAATGTTAACATTTTGTAGTTAATATTACATTGCGGCATGTCAGAGTGCTTCATGGCTTAACTCGTTGGCTCTTGTTATGTCCCCATGTTGGTCCCAAGAGTAAACAAAGTAACACAAAGAGAGTGTTTGAGTCAGCTTGAAATGGTTTAATGATGAGATGTTAAAAAGGAAGCATAAATTTACTTCAGGGAGAGCCAAGGCCAACTTAACTAGCAAAACAAAAGAGCATTAACTTTAAACAGAACTCCATCAACTATATCAGTGGTCCCCAACCCCCGGGCCTCGGACCGGTACCGGTCCGTGAGTCGTTTGGTACCGGGCCGCGAGAGTTGAGGCTCAGGTGTGAAATGTATAGTTTTCAGGGTTTTATCGGTTTTCAGAGTTATTTTGTTATGGTTTTGATCGTTTACTCGGTTTTCCTGGGTCTTTTCACATGTGTTATGAATAAATCTTCTTTTTTTCGGTACCGGTACTAGTTTTATTTTATTGTATTTATCCGCGACACCTTAAAGGCCGGTCCGTGAAAATATTGTCGGGCATAAACCGGTCCGTGGCGCAAAAAAGGTTGGGGACCGCTGAACTATATAACTTAAGTCAAAAGAAACTTTACAGCACCTCAAGGTGGTGACAGCTCTCCTTTTACGAGCTTCTCCTACCAATGTAACAAAGAACCAATTAATAAAGTGGAATAAGCACAAACAAGCTAATGAGAAGCATAAAAATCTGAACCTAACAAGCATAAAGCAAAGATTAACAGTGCATTAACCACACCTACATAAGTCCTGGCTGCAGGACTCAAACCCGGCCAATGACATGAAAGGCAGAACCTGGAAAACCTAGACCTGAAAGCAGCATGGTAAACATGACCCTTTATATACACATTACATTGGTTTTAAGTGAATGTACAAGCCCTGAACGTACTTTGTAGGTGAATTGTGAATGTGGGCCGACCGTGGTTCAGAGGGTTGGGAAGCTCATCTTGTAACTGGAAGGTTACTGGTTTGATCCCCTGCTCTGTCTGTCTTGGTCGTTGTGTCCTTGGGCAAGACACTTCACCCTGCCGCCTACTGGTGTTGGCCAGAAGGGCCGATGGCGCGATATCTCAGCCTCACTTCTGTCAGTCTGCCTCAGGGCAGCTGTGGCTACAACTGTAGCTGCCTCCACCAGTGTGTGAATGTGAGAGTGAATAAATAGTGGAATTGTAAAACGCTTTGAGGGTCTCGAAAAACGCCATATAAATGCAATCCATTATTATTAATTAAGCTGTACTACTGTTTATTTAATGAACTGTGGGACAAGCCTAGCTCTAAATATCAACCTCCAAGTTCTTCCTCATAGGGAGTCCTCTACTTGTTTAGGTTTTCTCTGTATTATTGGTGGTTCTTTACCTTACAATATAAAGCGCTTTTAGATTGTGTTTCCTTTAATCAGAGAAAGTCCATTTCTAATGAAATGAACCTGTTCATGTTTCTGCTGGATGGCAGTTTAACAGACATGTCCACCGTCTCAATCACCTCATCACCACAATGCCTCTCTCTGCCTCTCTTAGTTTTCTCTCTCTCATACTGGCACCCTCTCCTCTTATATCACGAATTTTCTCTGCCACTCTTTTCTACTACTAATACACTCTAACACAAACACGTCCTCAACAAAAGGCTCATTCATAACCTTGCCATTTTCTACTTCTCCCCCTCTACTGTCTCACTCCCTCGTCTCTACCTCCATCCTCTCAAGGTCTCGGAGAATAATGGCAGATAGCAGATTAGCATTCGCCTCTTTGCGATGTGGTTTGACTCACAAACACACACGTGGGTACATGCAGACTACTGCAAGGCTGCTTGCCAACAAAGAGATAATAAATGTGAAACAATTATCACTGTGGAGCTGTTAAACTAATCTGTGACCACACGGATACACACGGGCAGTTATTAATCTGTATATAAGCCTATGAAAGACTGTCACATCACATTCTGTGAAGTTTAGTTTTCTGAATGCGTGACCCCGAGTAAAATGTAACGAAGTCTGGCACCATGTCAAAGATTAAAATAAGCACTATTGTCCATTTCACTGCCCCATCACGGTTGTATGGAGTGACACATCAGCGTCCAATGTAGTGGTTTATGTGCAAGTACACCATTAACACTGACACAAATACAAGAAAACAGCCTTTGAATAGCTGCCCACTGCAGTGACCGATATGTGTGAAAGGGTTAAAAGGAGCCAGTTTAGATGGCTTTTACATCTGACTAGGATGCCTCCCTCCTGCATGCGTTCTAGATGTTTAAGAGGGCAGTCCCAGGACAGACTATCTCTACTTTTAAGATTAGGCTTAAAACTTTCCTTTTTGCTAAAGCATATAGTTAGGGCTGGACCAGGTGACCCTGAATCCTCCCTTAGTTATGCTGCAATAGACGTAGGCTGCCGGGGGTTTTCCATGATGCATTGAGTTTTTCCTTTCCAGTCACCTTTCTCACTCACTATGTGTTAACAGACCTCTCTGTATTGAATCGTATCTGTTATTAATCTCTGTCTCTCTTCCACAGCATGTCTTTTATCCTGTCTTCCTTCTCTCACCCCAACCGGTCGCAGCAGATGGCCGCCCCTCCCTGAGCCTGGTTCTGCCGGAGGTTTCTTCCTGTTAAAAGGGAGTTTTTCCTTCCCACTGTCGCCAAAGTGCTTGCTCATAGGGAGTCATATGATTGTTGGGTTTTTCTCTGTATCTATGAAGCGCCTTGAGGCGACTTTTGTTGTGATTTGGCGCTATATAAATAAAATTGAATTGAATTGAATTGAATGCTGGAGAGATTGCGCTCGGCTTGCTTAGGAGCACTATGGTGTCCTACGTGAAGAGGTACAGGAGTGGGCTGGAGAGAGGGGTTTCTGGGCGTGTCAGCTTTGACTGCAGCCCCGTGAAGCAGACAGGAAATGGCTGGGGGGTCATCAGATGTCTCAGTGTAGAGTTTCAGTGCCTCACAATGACCAAAATGTCATTCAGAATATTTCCCACCCCGAAAAGAATAAACAGAGTTATTTTCAAATGTTTCGCCGTTGCTTATTTGACCTGTCTCCTCTTCTCCTCTCTCCAAAATTCCTTTTAATATGGGTAATATGCATGCGTGTGTTTATACATCTTGATGGTTAAAGTTAGTGTAAGCAGCTAGGGAAAGCATTATGTCAATTAGATGTCCTCGCTAAGATATGAAAATGAGTGTCTGTGTGTGTGTGAGCAAGAGAAAAAACTGACGGTATTATTCAGTCAACAACCTCTCTAACACACACACACACGCGCGCACACACACACACACACTCTGTGAAAGCGACAAAGACGCTGGGGGAAACGGTTGATGGTTATCAGCCCCTGTAGGAAATTAAAGGGATGGTCCAGTGTTAATATTTAGATATGCAGATTGGTGACAGAGGCCTCTCTCGCTGTCTGTCAAGCATGTGCACACCACCAACCCACCCTCCCATTCATACAGACGCACACACAAACACGTGCACAACTACCTATAGGTACAGGTAAATTGAGTGGTGTGTATCAGTGTGGAACTGCAAATGGGATGAGCAGCTTGATTAATCTGTGTGACATGAATACCAAATCAGAGGCTAAAAAGTGTGCGTCCATGTCTGAGTGAGTGCAAATTGAGGCTGTGATGATGATGGATGTGTGTATGCATGATGCAAATATAATAACAACATCAAACTTTGTTTATATAGAACTTTTCCCAACAATAATGTGCTTCACAGAAAGACTTCTTTTTTTTAAAATCCAAGAAATAGTTAAAAACGCAGCAAATACAGACTATGAAATATTCATGAAAGCTTCATGATAAGCATTTTAAGAAGAGATATAAAAAGATAACAAGGAAGTTACCATTCTGGTCTGAATGGGGGCTCTAATACCACAAGTCTGCTGGCGTTTGTTTGCTAGCCAAGACCTCAGAGTAGCCAGCAGCACCCCACTCACCAATCCAAGTAAGCACCCAGGCCCATTAGGGATTAATAAGTCATAGAAATACTTAAGAACAAGGCCATTATATGCTTAAAATGAATTAGTATGATTTTAAGATCACTTTTAAATCTTAAAAAGGCACGACTGGACACTTTTTAATGTAAGCATCAAATCAGAGCGTGGAGTTAAAAATAACTCTGAGGTGTTTAGCAGTTTGACAGATTTGATCAATGAACCAAGTTTACTGTAGGCCAGGGTACTGGAATTTTACGAATTACTGATACTGTAGTTTTTTCATGACTCTTTTTTGTAAAGTTATGTGACAGCTAGCATTTAGGCAGGTGAACATGGTATCAAGGCTTCTGGAGTTGTTTGAGGGAGAGGGACATAACTGTGTGTCATCTGCATAGCTGTGGTGAGTGATATTATCTCTATTAATGATCTGGTTGAGGGGAAGAAATATACTGAAAATAAAAGTGGACTAAGGACGGAGCCTTGAGGAACACCATAAGTAAAATGCAAACATGAATAATGACAACACAAAAGGTTCTTTATAAATGTTAAAAAGAACATAAAAGATGCAGGAACAGGAATGAGAACAGGAATGAACCAGATGCCTTAATCCCAACCCAGATTTCTTTATTTTGTGGAAAAATATGAAATGCCTGCATACTCTCACCCAATGAGGCTAGACATTGTTGTGCACCAGGAGGAATCCAGGACCCACTGCACCAGTGTAGGATCTGACAGTTGCTCCAAGGATTTCATCCTGACACCCAATGGCAGTCAGGGTGCTGTTGCCTAGCTTGTAGAGGTCTATGCATTACTCTATGGATATGCCTCCCCAGCCCATCACTGACACATGCTTACCAATGTTACAGGCAGCGTAACCTTCTCCACAGCTTCTTCTGATTCTTTCATGTCTAACATGTGCTCAGGGTGAGATTTGAGGAACTGGTGATATAGAAAGCTACTACTGGCAAAATTACATTTTGTTTTGCAAGTAAGCAGTTTTTGGTGGAGAGGAACTAAAATGTGAATTAATCACACAATGTTAGATCTAGTGTTCCCCGTCAGTCCTAGCAGCTGATTAGTGGCAGTCCAGTAATGATCACTAGGATTAGATCATATTAGATTAGGAGATAAAGATCTTTTACTGATATTTGTACCCACTAGGTCTCCATAGAACTCAGCACCTTCTTTGTCTGAGCATTGATGCTGTTACAGGAACCAGGGAAAATGAAAATGTCACTTCCAGGCAAGAATTTGCAAACATGTTCACAAATAGAAAATGAAAATGACCCCCTTTGGTGCACTGCTTATCTTTACTGTGTGAGTTTCTATATGTTTCCTTAAAAAAGCCTCTACATAGCTGCATACAATGACTGTAAAGAAACATGAGCGACACATTTAGACAGAGAGACACAAAGTGAGTGAGAGAACATGAGTGAAGTGATTCAGAGGAGTGGTGATAAGGCGAACTGAAAAGAAAGTGAGTTCAGGCCACAATGTTGTTATTACAGATTGATATACTCTTCAGGTCCCCTTTATTCAAACAGCTCACCTCTCAAAATCAGATGCTCAAAGCTCTTTTGATGACTACTTTGAGCTGAATGTGTGTTATTACAGGTATTACATGAAATTGCCCGTGTTAGGTGAAGGGGATTATGGTGCTTTTGGGTCAATACTTCCTCTGAGCTGTTTGGCTGCTGGAGCTGAGGAGCGATTAGGCTTTTGTCTGTCAATCCGACTTCATAGCGGCGATTATCACACAGACACACACCACATACATGTAACCACCACCTATCAGCACACATACTCGTGCAGTGATTACGGCCTTAGGTATATCAGGCCCATTCAGTATGCTGAGAGGTGTCAGATCTAGTGGAACTGGAGCTGTAACACATGCACGCTCAGTTTGTTGGCTGCAGGAAGGGTGACAGGTGAAAGATGAAAGTGGAGTGCTGAGCTGAAATGACGACTTGACAAGCTAAAACGTCAAGGGAAAAAAAAAAATCCAGTTTACAGGTTATTACTACAGGTACTTCTTTCATATTTTCTAGGCTTCTCTGAATGTACTTTCCCAAAAAAGGTGATAGATTTTAATTCCATAAGAAGTCCTAATTTCACTTTACTGCATGTAGAACTATAATTTAATTACTGCAGAAGTTTCAGTGATGCATTTTACACTTTTGGTTAGAATAAATAATAATTAGTTATATCTATGCTACTCCATTATGGTAAAAGATATTCAATCTGAAAGAGCCCCGGTACATAGAAACAGAAACATATACATAAACATATGCTATGTTCTCCATTTTCCTGATTTTCAAATTTCATGTAGAGTAGAAATAAATATATGTTCCTAGTTAAATTTAAAAGAAAAACGCTAGTTTATGAAATGACGTCACATATGCTGGGGAATTTCAGTGTCGGGCACTGACCAGCAGCTTGCACATCAGCTCAAATGGACCAAACTACACAGGCAAACAGCCCAGAGATCCCCTTAACTGAACCCTGCAGCTTAAAGAGAGAAACCACAGTGTGCACCACAGAATATTCTCTTCACTTTTGTCACTTCTACTAATGTTGTTGTTAGGATACGCACAGTAAACACATGGCCCACATTTTGCAGGATGCCAATATTTAACACTAGAACAGTAATCTTTTTCATGGCAATATTAATCCACGCAAAAGAGAGTTACTGTGTTAAAAAAATCAGAAAGTTACCTTGCATATTTATAACAGCAGGTAAAACAACCAGCTTTGCATCTGTCAAATATCTGTATGGGAAATGCTGGGAATTTACTGGTGACAGATCTATTTGGAGGACTGAAACAATGTTCAATCAATCAAAACGTGTCAGCAGAAGCAGAGATATCCTGACTTTTAGATCCTGCGGTGAGCTGAGCTACTGAAGAACTGGATCCTTTTGTTAAAGCCTTGCTGCCAGGTAAACGGCCTTTTTCATGAAAAGGTTAAAGTCTCAAGTTCAAGCAGAGATTATTTTCTGCGACTTAACAAAGCACCTCTGAAGCCTTTTCTTTACACAGGCTCTGTGTTACTGCCAAGACTGCCATACTGATCCTGATCTGTATTATTTGTATTTATTTATTATTTATCTGACAACAGAATCTGGGATTATATTACTTAAAATTAAGAAATTGGCATTTTGGATTAAATATACCAATTAAAATGTAGCCTGTGATGGAACACAGCAGTTTTTCTTTTGGGATTAATAAATGACTAACTATCTGTGGACACAAACTAATTATTATTAATTAACAGTATCAATGAAGTAATTTGGGGTCTATTAACTTTATCTGCTGTGGTTCCATTTTTTTTCACAATAATTTTTCACAAAACCGATCTGGATAAATGCGATAATGAAGTGATGCTGTTTTTTTTCTTTTAAAGCTTTTCATTTTTGAGTCTATTAACGTACTTTTGTAAGTGTCTCTTGTATTCATACAGCACAAGCTAGAGCAGAGTGATGTTATTAGGGGGCCTAGTCAGCCTCACAGTAGGAGCTGAGCTGACTGGGTATGGTGATTTCCACTTTACTTTTGTGTGGGTTAATGAAAAAAAACTGAAAAACCCTGAGCCTAATGGGATTTGGTGATAAGAAATTACCAGCGCCAGGTCCTTCTCCTTTGTCTCTTGCTGGGAGTTCAGTGGCTCAGCCAATAAGAGAGCTCAGGGCCACGGTTACCGTAGAGACGAGAGAACACAGGCCACGGCGTCGCCATGGTAAACAGGGGAGCTGTTTGTCAAAGTTCTTTTGATACACACACTCAGAGACACACAGAGTACTGTACGTACACGAGTGAAGCCTGTATCCAACGCTCCTTTTTTCCAAACTGCTGCAATTCAGAAGTTTAATTTAGGGACAAATTCAAATGGATACAAATGCAGAAACTGTATATAGTTACAGGCAGGTATTCATCTCAATGCTTTAGGGGCTAAAACTGCATTCCTGTAATAACAATGAACTCTCACTGTTAGATTACAGTAATTTACTAGAATATCGCTTTTTCAGCCTGTTACTGTTATTTTACAGTTTCTTACTGTGAAAAGAAAAGTACTGTACAATGCCATAGAGAATATGAGGCTTCCAGTGTGATACTGTCAGCTGTTTGACTGCCTTTCCTACTGCAATCTCCATGAGCAGTATCACTGCTTAACATAACTACACTTTGCATTCATATTCTTCTCTTTTGTGAACTATCAGCAGCATTGTGACAATTCCCCTAATCACGCCAAGGTTACTGATATGCTGCTGTATTTGACATTTTAACACATGCTAGCCAGACTTTCAAAAATTTGAGCTGTGCAAATCCTGGAAACCACATCAAACATGTAAAACATAGGTGTCAAACTCTGGCCTGCAAAGCCATACCAAATTACTATCAGAGCTGGCCTACTGGTATTATACAGCTAATATATATATTGTTTAATATTAAGCTTTGCTTGTTCCATATTCAGTTTTTCAGCAAGACTTGTTTGAGTCCATAAGAAAAGATTCATTCTTATATCTAGAGGAAGATTTTTTTTCAATAAATATTAATGTTAGCCCGCAACTTTGTTCCAGTTTTGAATTTTGGCCCACTGTGTATTTGAGTTTGACACCCCTGATGTAAAAGATTAAAAGTATAAAGACAAAATGGTGGCGTACACTTCTAAATTTGAACTTTTACATTTATATTAGTCTTTGCATTTAACAAAAGAAAAATACAGTATTATACCATAAAAATGTACAATATGGTACCTTAAAGCTGTAAGTGTTTGCTATAAGGGTTTTTTTTTGTTTAAAATCAATTTTGGGCACTATTAGGGCTCTGTACTGTATAAAGTTGCAAAACAAATAATCCACATCTACATACTACTACACTACTACTAATAGAGATTTCGGTTAATTAGAGTTGCAGCTTTAGGGTAGGAAACATTTTCTACATATTCACTATATTCATATAACAACTGGATTTTATATTCAGTTTAGGAAAACTAACTGTAACAGACTACTCTATCAAACTATATTCATATCATTTTGGGGGCATACACACAAAAAAAATTAAAACGTGTTCTCCTATTTGGGTGTTCTGTTGACAAAACAGGCCATTTTTAGAAATCTTTTACAATTACACAAAATGGGAAAATTAGGCTAGATGTTGATATTTTGGCACCTTTTAATTTAGATTACAATCAAAGAAGGATGCATGATGAACAGTCAGTTGAATCATCCTCAATTCTTTACATACCGTACAGGCAGCATTCATATTTTAAACTCAGAAAACCGACAGAGTGCTGTGTTTTCAATCATTCAGTCTTTTTTCGTCACTGTGAGACATTAGGCTCTGATTTCTGTGGTGTTTGTGGCCTGTGTTTTTCTTTTTAACTCGGGAGGCCGCAGAGCTGAGCTGAATAACACAATGACAACAATAGAAGAGAGCATAAACCGAGCAAATGGGCGAGCGAGCAAGGGAACGAGATAGTAAGAGAGAGAAAAAGAGAGAAAAACGCTCTTTGGCTCGCCTGCTCCTGCAGTGCGTCAGCTCTATGGCGAAGTGGAAAACAAGCAAATTACAGAGCACAGACGCAAAGACAGTGGCCTTGTCATTTCAACCTGCCAGTAAGGATTTCCTAAATTACCAGTAGTGCACTGGGAGGGCTGCCCTATAGCTTGTCTGCCACTCCAGCAAAGAAAGAGACGGCAATCTTTCTGTGAAGGTTAGAGCACTGCAAGACATGAAGCCAGTGAAGTAGTGAGCACTGTCAGGTGCCCTGAGCTCATCAGTAATCATGCAGTGTGGAAGTAACTAAATAAATACATTTACTCAAGTACTCTAATGCAGTTTTGAACTGCAGTATAACTCCTCAGTTAAATTTTATTCTTGTGAAACGTTATTCTTGTGAATGTAGTGCACTATGAGTTTAAAACACTGAACACATCTCATCATAATGGACATTAATTACCTGCTAGCACGATATGCCCTTAATTGCTTGCTACCAAACTACTTTGAGAGCAATTAGCTAATAGCTAGTTGCTAGCTAACTAAGTAGCTTTTAATCAGGCATTAAGGTTACATGTTACTTGCCCATATTTCTAGTATTTGTAAATTATCGGCTTCACTGTAGAGTAATTTAGTAATAAATGTGTCATTAGACGGTTGCAGCTGTTGTTCTTGTTGTAAAATGTATCTACGCTGAACCAACATGAATAACTGGTAGGTTTTCTCTGCAAATACAAGTAATAGGAAAAGTTCAATTTAAAAATGTAAATAAGAGCCAAACAACCAGGAATTTAAGTGTTCCAGATTAACGTTCTAGCACTTATATATAATGTCCTAAATGCATTTTGAGTCCGATATTTGAGCTGTACATGATGGTTTGCTAAATAAATTTTATTAAACATCTTGCAAACAAAACTGAAGTACATTAAGTTTGTATTATTCTAAGGTTGTATGAAAATATTAGACAGTTTAATGCAGGCTGTTTAGTACTGTGAAGAAGAAGACAGTGATGCACTGTGTTGGACTGGTAGGGTAGCAGACATCAATCGATATTTGTAGTAATTATGTTGATTTACTCACAGAATTCTACTTTTTATATTAGCTTTGTTCTGTGTGTGGGTTGGAAATCAGGCATATAGCTCATGAAACATCTGTTTATATTTCAGTTGGATAAATCCACAAAGAGCGGTGAATGTGAAACAGCAGCACAGGTCACCTGATCACAGTCACTACATAAAGAATAATATGCTGAAGCTCACAACACAGTTTGTTCTGACTTATTTCAGAGTAATTCTTTTTCCCATGCTGCGCCGCTACACCCAATCTTAGGGTTCCCCCACCTACCAAAACCCCACTTTAACTCCTGCAAACAACATAATAACATAAACAGTTTTTAGCATGACTACTTACTGACTGTTAGACCAGCTCTGGTGGAAAGATAATAACCAGAATAATCTACTAAAAAATTCTATTAGCGTTCCACTGTTTTGAAAAGAGGAAAGGGAAACTCAAAAACAGATTGTGTCCAACTCTAAAAATCTCAAAAGGAAGCTATTGGATTAGTGAATAATGATTCTAATTTCCTGCATCATTATGCTATGGCCCATTGCTTATATAGTAAACAACTGAGGAGAGTGAAATGGACAAAAGCTTGAATTTATGTCACAATGAAAAAAAACATTTAAAAGTGAATATTGTTACTGTTGCAGCAGCAGAGAGTGAATGCTAGTAATTTCGCATTGTAGGAAAAATGACAAGACATGAATGGGCCTTGTAAAAAATGTAACACACATACACACCACAGAGGCAGCCCTACAGTAATGACATTTAAATGGCTCATTTGAAGATAAAAGGCCTGCTGACATCAAATGGATCCTTGTTATCATAATAGCAAACAACTAACAAGAAATGAAGCAGCATAAAAAGACATGCCTCATATTTGTCTCCATGAATACAATAACTAAGCAAACAAATATTGTTAACAAACAGTGATCTAAACTGTCTATTCACATGAACACATTATGCGAGTGTTTGCCAATTTATCCTTCACCAATAGCTGAAGGAAATTAGTGCGCATTACAACCAACTCTCCAAAGGTTTTCAATTAATTTCTATAAACACGCAGTACAAAACATAGTGCTGGCATTATAAAGACTGGATTTTTGTCAGCAAACAAAATCCAGATTAGAAAAGGAGATTCATTAGGCATGGCATGTTGTTTCAAGAATGAGACCCAAATTAACCAAAACATCATGAATGGCTCTTTACAGCTGTTTAATTAACACTTATAGACCCTCTACGGGAGCTAACATTTGCAAATATTTTTTCGACCAATACACTGAGTCAATAGATTCTCCCTTAGAGCCGGACTTTAAACACCCAAAAGCTAAAAGTAAAGTGTGGCATAAAGACCAAGGCTTGTTTTATACTAGTGCATAATTTAATACATCTAAAATGAGAAAAAGCACCATTAGAGCTAAAAGTGTTTTGTTTTTTAACAGATGCTGACTTTGTGGGCTTTAATGATAAAGATTTCTCCATATATGTAGTACCTTTGGGTGGAGCTGTAAGCATACTTGGCATTTTTAGATTGCTTCATGAAAGTTCTGTTCCTCAAAGGTCAAATACACTGCAACTACAAACAAGTAGAAGTGCTGCAAAAATACACAAAACACAAAAGAAGTTGATTAAAACACAACAGAAGTGTTTTTAGGGACATAATAATGCGACCAGACAGCTGTGAAAGTGACTGAAACCTAAAGATGTGCACTGAGGCATTTGTCAGTGTTCTGAGGGAGAAAAAGATGTGAGGTAATGTGTTTTTCTATCACATAAGCAGTGTTGGGTGAGTTACTTTAAATTAGTAAATTAGTTACATTACTAGTTACTTCTATCAAGAGTAACTCAGTTACTTCAAGTTACTCGTTACTTTCAAAGTAACTAGTTACTAGGGAAAGTAACTTTGGTTTTACTCAGAATTCTCTTGTTAATGTGTTGCTTCCGTAACTGGATACCCAGCAAGATTGCCAGTCTTCTAGCTTGCTTACTTGCCACAAGTGCACTGTGCCACCTACCAATAGAAAGGAAAAAATAATGTGCATATTTCCACGAGAGAAATCCCACGCCGGGACCGTAGCTGATCATTGATCAGTTTCATGATTGAAGTAGAAACAGGAGAGGGAGGAGAGAGAATGAGAGAAGAAGAGGCAACTGTGCAGTGTAACGACAGAATAACTCCAGCTGTGTGTCTTTTTCATTATAGGTAAAGTACAGGACAAGCTGCATTCCTTTTCACCTCAATACCAAACGCGTAATATTTTCTCTGAATATCAGACGATTGAGTTTTTAGGGGACGGTTGGCAACTCTAATAATTAACCTTATTAACAAAATAAAGTTCAACATCAACATCATAGCACCACCCAGCTGTGTAGAAACTCCGTCATGCTAGCTAGTACCCAGTACGAAAAAGTCAGCATAATGAAAATAAACTACACCTTAACTTGGTTTATATCTGACCCAAATTGACTGCAGGTCATAACGTCTTACCTGACGTTCAGTCACCTGACACTCGGACCAGCGGCTGCCTTGGGTCTCTGCTCCTCCCCCCTCCCCTTTCCCTCATCCACCTGCTGCCTCCACCACTTGCTAATGTTACTGAATCTGTGGAAGCTCCGCGATAGCCACCACAAGAAGTAATGAATAACGACCCTATCTAAATCCCAGTAATGATTAAGTTAGCGTTACCGTGCTCGTTACCACAATAAAAACGTAGTTACTGTAACGCGTTACTTAATAACGCATTAGTCCCTACACTGCACATAAGTCATATAATGCTGTAGATACATGTTTGCTGTTAGCTGTTTACTGTTAGCTTGTCACTTCCACAGCTGTTCCTTCAGATTATTGTCTCCTCAAAAAGATTTTTCTCTACTTTTGTTTTGTTTTGTGTACTTTTGCAGCATTTTTCTATTTGCTGACATTCTCTTAGGTTCCAGTGCATTTGACCTATCAGGGGCACCTGAAAGGTCATAACCATATAATATCCTAGTAATATCATGGTAACAACAGTGGTTGGCACATGACATGCACCGATGTCAGACGCCAGACCAACAACTGAAGAAGTCAAACATGCAGTCCATGCGCTAGAGAATGGGATATCACCTGGGCCGGACCAATTCATTGCAGAGGCAATCAAAGCTGGAGGAAACATCCTCCTTTCTCAACTTCATGGACTAATTCAATAGATCTGGAGAACAGACGAGAGACTATTCTCTCATCCCACTTCACAAAAAAGGCAACACCCGCGAGTGCAAGAACTATCGTGGAATTAGCCTTCTTTCCATTGCTGGTATGGTCTTCATGAAACTCATTCAGTCGCACCTAAAAAAGCATCCTAAGCAGTCAAGCGGAGAAGACCAAGCCGGCTTTCGACCTGGGCACGGATGCTGCAATCAGATCTTCATTCCTTGCCTGCTGATTGAGCAAAGAGTTCGATGTGGACAGTGGACAGTGATTGCCTTCATCGACTTCAAGTCTGCTTTTGATTGCATCGATTGGACTACCCCGTGGAGAACGTTAGAAGCAGAACATGTCCCCAAGAAGATCATTACCCTCCTCAAGTTGGCCTACCACGGCTCGCCCATGTTTGTGTGCATATGAAATGTCTTTTCTGGAGAATTTAAAATCAGGACTGGTGTCAGGCAAGGTAATGTAGTACCTCTGCTCTTCAACGTCATGATCGATGCAATTTTGTGCAGGACCTTCAATGGTCACCGTCTGTTTCACTGAAGACCAATCTGCAACCAAATTGATGTTCGCAGATGACAACGCCATCTTTGCCGAAAATGACGCAGAGGCTACAGACATCTTACACGACGTTGCCCAATTTGCTCAACCATATGGCATGGCGTTTGGACAATAGTCAGACCCTGCTCCCATCATCAGTGATGATCCTCAGTCATTGTTTTGTAATCTGTTGGGTTTGACACTGAAGTTGATGTTTGCTGTCTGTGTAAAGTTGAGGCAGATGGGGAAGTTGCAGATTTGCTGTTGATCAGAAAGAAAAGGTACATAATGGGGCATAAAAGATAATGTACTATATCAAAGCAAAGCATGGGCTGAGTTGCAGATTTTTCTTTTATTGTACCTTGTAAATCTTTTCTACGTACCCAATTATGGTAGGTGCAGATTTCTAGTCTTTTGAAGGTGGCTTTTGAGATTTTCAGGAGCCGTAATAAATACTACTGCATAATTAGTGTTGGAAATTTCCATTTCATGCAGTTGTTTGGCTGTCTCTGTCCCACAGTTGTTTTGTACTGATGTTGATGATAATCTGGATTATGAGGTTCAACAATGCAGCTACAATCTTTATTATAATTTAGTGTCTTTATAAATGCTTTTTTTCCCCTTTTCATTTTCATTTAAATTGATCGAGAAGGTCTGTTGCAAGTCAAAAGTAAAAAAGCACAGCACAACCTGTGCTTGAACCTTAATTTTCAGCCAAAAGCAATCTGCCCACAAGCAAATATTAAATTTTAACTCTTTTTTTTTCTTCAGGGAGAAATAACATCATGTTTTAAACACAGCAGCGACATCAGTGCCACCGGTAAGTAACAGAAGGACTGTGGTGTTCTGACCTTGGATGCTTGCTTTAAAAAGCTTCATTTGGATAAATCAGCCACATTTTCAAAATCTCAATTTCTTGTGGACAAAAATTCCCAAGAATAAAGAAGAGCAAGTATGGGAGATGGGGCCCGGTGTTGTTTTATAATTTGTTTGATTTTGACCAATCAGCTGCTTTATTTTGATTTTTCTTACTGTTAAAAAGTTTCCTCACACACAGAACGGAGACCTATACGCATTCAATTGCTTCTCAGCTTCCCTTTCATCTTTTTCATCAGTGTCATCATCCTCTCTTTTTCTCTTTCCCATCATTCATCGTTTTTTCAGCTCCTTCCTCCCCCTTTCCTCCCGTCTCGGAGGGTCTAGCTGTAATAGGCAGGTAATTTCCCCCCCTATTACAAGATAGTACATTAGTATCTCCCTGCACTATTTACACAAGTTAGCGGTCCAACCAAGCCATTTACAGAGGATCATTATAGCATGTGGTGTCCCGATACGCTTGGGAATTCCAAGATGAAATGATGGCTTGAATGCATTATCCCATGAGTGTGTATGTGAGCGAGGAAGCGAGGGAGAGATCAAGGCAGGATCACACAATAGATCCTTTTAAAAGCCCAGCCCAAGATATATGATACTATTAAGATTTTTGAGTACCAATTACACCACCACTACCTTAAGTGGTATTCCAGCCATTCAATTTTGATACATTATGAAGATGGTTTCATATATTATACCAGAATCTTCTTTAAGATGTTCGGCAGCTGACGGTAAGACCTCAAAGTGCTGCCGGCAATTTGACAAAATTATCAATCCTCCTGCATTTGGCTGCTGCCCCTTTTTCTGGGAGCGATATCCTTAAATGAGTGCACTCCCCCTTCCCACCTGACACTATCTTAACACCATTTACTGGTAACAGTGTAAGATCTAGCTGCCTAATGATATGGGACGACATCAGGCCAGCATGGCGTCTCAAGGATGTGAAGTAGTAGTCTGGTAGTCGGGGTATTGAGCTAAAACTGTTAGCTGTCCATATGCCTGTTGCTCACATGATACCTTGTACGCACTGAGTTCGAATGTCAGAAATATAAAGCATTTGTGACTGCAGGGAAATCATTCAGATCAGAGCAACATTGTTCACACATCATACAGTGCTGTCACCACCGAGCTGCTGTCACTGTTCAGCAGTGAAAAGTGCATTCATGCATGCTGGTACGAGATGGAAAAGGCTCGTGGCTGCGTTTGGACAACTCAGTTTCACGTACATTCTGCTTTAGCGTCAGCCACCACATCAACATTATATCACCATATTTTAAGGAAAGTCGTGATAATCACATTTGTGACAAAAACAAAAACAAAACCATATTCTGTCGCTGATTGCATCTCGCAGGCATTTATTAGTGCAACTCAAATGAAGGGAGTTTTCCCTGTCACTGATGACACCACAGCAGTCAAAGTGTGAATCAGTTGCCACAAGATGCCAGCAGCAGCATTACAGTGCAAAGTAAAGACACAGCATAATACACAGTGACACAGCAGAAGTCAAACATAAGCCAAGAAGCCACATGGGCTGTGTTTCCCCTGCAATTTTAGACTGCTCCACACTTTAACAATAACTAAACTAACCCAACCTTTTCGCTTTTTATCAGCCAACACAATATAATAAAATAATAAAATTAGGATGCCTACCTGGGATGTTGTAACTTGTGTCAAGCTTTTTAAATCAGTCAATCAATCCAAATATCAACCAGACCGATAACAACACTGGTGGTATTTGATAATTTAATTGATAATTTGTTTCTATTCTCAAGTTTAGTATATAGCCAACTGAATTGTGTTGCATTAATTCTTTTTTTAAATGGAAAAAATATACCTCAAACATGCACTATGAAAAATGTATGAACCTTTCTTGTTGACTGTCATGCTTATTTATAGCCAGCAGCACATTTAAACAGCAGAGTTGGCCAAGTGTTTTAGAGACAGGCACATTTACATATCAGGTCCAGTCCCAATTCACTGGGCATTTACTGTACATGCTTTTTCCAGAACTATTTCTAATGCTAGGATGCATGTGGCCCTTGTGCGGATTATTCAGTCCATAGTGTAGGGCTGATTGTTGCACAAGAGCACAAATTCTTAGAGACAGAGCAGCTGTAAGACAAAATCTGTGGCATTTAAACCATATAACTGTATGTCTGTGGTGGCGTGTTAGACTTAAAAGAAGGTGGCTATGATGGCAAATGCTCTCCTGTAATAATGTCTTCTCTGAGGGGTTTCCTGTCTTAAAAGGGTGGGATAGACCCAACACACACACCCACGCGCACACACTGTCTCACACACTGAATGGTCTCCCACGGCAGTATCAGTAGGACATTGTCAGGCCAAACAAAAGGCCTTATCTTTCTTTCCCCTTTCAGTCTGGGTGATTGGCCAAGAGAAATGAGTAGAAAAGGCCATGTCCTCACCCGAGGAACCACAAATGTCAGCCACCTTCCTATCTCCATCCAGCCAGTGTGTGTATGAGTGTGTGTGTGTGGGTGGGTGTGCACGCGTGTGCAAGTGTATGATGGAAGATCTACAGCAATCATATGTCTGCCAAGGCTGCAGAGGCTAGGGAAATCTTCCTGTCAGTATCAATGTCATGAAATATGGACACAAACACACACGTGTGCATGCAACATGTGTCAGTGCATTCAAGTACATCACAGCTTCAGATATGCTGGTCTCTGTTAAAGCCCCCAAAGGCTATTTTCTTTGGGTATAGTGAAATTTACAGAGCCCTTTGTACTCCTTTGTGATGTGTGGTAAAAAAAAAGAAAAAAGAAGTCAGCCTATGAGTTATATTAATGAGAACAACAGCACTCACAGTTGTGTGTATAATACTTTTAATACTGCATTGCATTAGAGGTTACAGACTGTATATTTAAGATGGACATCATCTGGCATTTTGAAGCCTCGTCATTGTTTTTTTTTTATAATATAGGTTGAAGGGCTCTGTTATCATCTAAGACTCAAGAGTTAGCAGGCTCCAGTCAGACACTCTGTGGGTGCAATGCACAGACACATGCCCCTGCTTGAAAAAGGAGCACGGATTTCCTGGGTGGGCTGTAACTTGCAGCAAGAAAGAATATTAGTGCCTCAGCAGCACAAACACAATCAACACGTCCACATCAGTGATCCAGCTGGCAGAGGTGAGGCCTAGCTGTCAGCTGCATTGTTCTGTGCTGGCACCTGCCAGTCACACCTGAGCTTTGAGCTTTAACACTATGCAAAAAGGTACGTTTCAGAAAGATGATACCTTTTTAATGCATACAGGAAACATTTTAGCTATAGAGGCCAAAAATACTTTTTTCCACACTGGCTTCAGTTTTCTGTACAAGAGGCTGGTATTTGGTGGGAACTATAGCGAGTGTTGAGAGGTAGCGCTTTTATTTTTAAATGTAACAACGTGATCTGGAAAGAGGTTGTGTATCTAGCTGTAGTATTTTAAATACTAAGAAGCAGCACAAACTTCCACTGAATGTGGACAGTACATGACAGATCTGAACTTTCTATGCCTTAAATCATACCTAAGAAATGTCGAGAATTTAGTTATCATGATTCCTGTCATTCACAAACTGGTCATAACTAATTAATGATTAATAACTGTGCGGTTCTGGGTTATTAATCTTGGCTGATCTTTTTTCTGACAGATTTTGGCTGTTGAAGTTGGTTTTTTTTTCATAATAACATGAGAAATCCACAACACCAGAGCTAAAAATTCTTACTAAAATTTGTGAACCTGTTTTCCAGCAGGTCTCACGTTCTGCCATTTATTTCTCACAATGTCCCCGAGAAATTTTGGAAATACTACCCGCCAGAATCAATGAAAAGCAGTCTTTTGAACAACTGTTTTTAAGTTGTTTATAGACTAACAAACACATGACTTACACAGGTGGCATGTGGACAAAAAACCTATTGTTCTGAAAAATATCCAAAATGAAACTGCTTCACAATTTGTCCCCCGTGTCCATTCCACATTTCCTAACAAAAGGCGAGAGGCCTCCCTTTGCGGAGCACACTTCAAAAATTACATGGCCAAATAAAAACATGTTTTTTTTAATGTAAAACTGGCTCTCGGGCATTAAGAATATCACTGACATATTGGAGCAGATTATAAAAAACAACAGCTTTTCAGGGGTTTTTTAACCTTTCTAAATGTAGCTTGATGTAGTGGGACCATTAATCTGCGTGGGTGTGTTTGATTGGTCTTTTTTTTAAATACTTATTTTTAGCTAACCTACAGACTACCTGAGGAAACCAAACAAGAAAAAGCAGCCACAATCCTCAAATTCAGCGCTTCAACACACCCATGTCCATCGAAACTTTCTTTTCTTTCTCTCGTTTTAAAGTGACGGCTTTAAAATCCCATTCTTGCTGTCCATCATGTGACGTGCTCTCTTCATGAGCTTTCCATCACTAATTGAAGGATCATTTTAGCCACAGGATATGGCTGAAGACACTAATCAAGACCTTGTTAAGGGTCGTTAAGGGACAATTGCCCATAATTCCTCTAATCCACTGGTTATTTAATTAAACACCTATTAGAGACCAACAACTATACAGCTGGCATGTTCAAACCAGACAGCCAATTCTAGATTGGCTCTGCTGTGCCATTAATTAGTATTTGAAGTCATTTTTAATTATAAATCTGTCTGAATTATGAATCCTGCTGGGGCTTAGGCCAGTAGGACACTTTGATCAGCAAAATCACCGTGGAGCTTTCAAGCAGGGCTACCTTTGATGTTGTGCATCACCTACCCACTGTGATCAAGTTCAAACTATTTTAAAGTTTAAACTAGTTCCCTTCGATGGTCCCGCTGCCTCAGTCCCTGCTCGACATCTCAGATGATAGATGAGTTCTACTTTTCTGCAGCTTTACTCTGAGACTGACCTTCATAGGTTTGAGTCTCAACAGTTGCTCTGTGGACTATCTGTGGACTATCATAAAACCTGGCACAGATATTAACATAACCCCAGCTTTAATAATCGCTTTACTATTTCTTAACATGTTAAATTAAAGTTAGAATGGGAAACATCACACACGATGCATTCCTTTTGACAGGAAGAAACCTCAGGCAGAACCAGGGTCAGGGTGGAGCAGCCATCAGGCACAACCAATGAGGGGTCAGGGGAGGGCGACAGGACACCGGATATGATCTTATGACTTTCTCTAGTGAATCGAATCATTTTGTGAGCTACACAAAATCGAGCCAGTCCTTAAACAGCTGTGTAACCCTGCACAATAGATTTAATCAGGGTCGTATGCATATGATTGTGTTTCTTGAATTTATTTATTTTTTGTCTGGAGGGGAAGTACACAGTAAGGCCTCAGTGAGCTGGTGAACCTAAATGGGAACCATTATGCTCATTTCTAGCTCCTAATTTTTATCTTAATCATGCTAAGCTAGCTTTCTATGATTCAGTTTCATCTCATGCACTGTTTTAGTGTAGCCAGACAGCCAACTTTCTTCTGATAGGCTTCCCCTCATAAACAAAAGGTTTGAATGGCAGATTGGTGGGGTTTTTGTGTATGCTTCCCTATATCAGGGATACCTGCACTTACTGACATCATAAAGTCTTAAGTCTGTGCTTTTGACAGACAGACTTTTTGTACATCTTTATTTGGGTGTTTTTTTTTTAAGGCTCCATGAAAACGTAGTTAATGTGAGCATATATCTTGCATAAATCAGTATTTAGTGTAACACAGCACTGCAAAGAAAGTACAGCAGAAGAAAAAGCTGAAAATACTTTGCATGTGTGTTCTTGATGATCTTGACGGTCTAATCTTTTGGGGTTGGTCACCTCAAGTTAGACAAAGCGCTTAGATATAGACAAAAGTGCTTGTATGAATGTGAGTGAATGAGGCTTGAAGTTAAAAAAAAGTCCACAGTTATACTAGAAAAGTGCTATACAAGCACCAGACCATCCAATCCTACTGAGGGTCATATTAATTATGGGATTAAATAATAACATCGGGCCTTCATAGGCTGCATTCAACCTCTGCTTTTTAAGTGTGACTAATAAAATGTGATGACATAGAGATAAAAATCTAACAGTGATGCACTGGATGTATTTTCAGTATGCCTCCTGGCCGAGAACCAGAGGATATCAGTACACCTGGGTCAGCGGCTGAAAGGAGGAGCAGTAAACAATGAGCAGACAACAGCAGGGAGAGACTGAGAGAGGCAAACAAGTCGTTTGAGTGTGTTACTAATGTGTCCCTGCAGCAGGTGGGAAATCTATTATTGCCGTTTTGGAGACGCCTCTCAGCATAAACAATTAGAGGCTGAGGGGAGAAGAGGAAGAAAAAAAAGAGCGGGAGTGAGTGAGGGGAAGATGGGGATGGATAAAGAGAGGCTACAGAATCAATTAGTCTTGTTAGGAGTAAGTTCATCTCTCTCTCTCTCCCTCACACACACACACACACACACACACACACACACACACACACACACACACACACACACACACACACCTGCCCTCAGCTGTAGTCTTCCCATGCAGAGCGGGCCACCCGCAGACCATACGCCATCACAAAAGAGCGAAGTGGCATGGAGGTTTGCCCCCCCTCCACCCACCCCTCCATTCTCTTTACTCCATCTACCTCTCTCGCCCACTCGCTCACTCTCGCTCTGGCTGCTTCTTGAAAGTATGGGCTTTATCAGCCCCCCTGTAGAGATCATTCATCCACATAGTAACACACACACACAGAGACACACAGACACACACTACGGGCTTCTAATTAGTGCTCAGACCGCCTGCCCAATTATTACCAGCCGTGCTCTAATTAGGACTTATTTAAAGTGTGCGTCAATTAGTCTTTAACATCATTGTGTGCTTGAGGGAGCTGGACCGGTTAACACTTCCTGAACCAGAGGCAGAGCAGAGAGGCTCAGACGCATCAACAGTTGGGGTCTGGCTTCATTTAACACAATAAACTTGATTTAACTACACGACAGACTCAGACAACACACTCGGACCTTGTTGACATTGAAATATTTCCTTATTTGATAGAACACCTCCCCACTAACTCAGTTTATTAGCTTTTTTAGAAAACTTAGTGGAGTCACATTATCCTCAAAGTTAAGTTTGTCTCAGCTGCGTTAAACTTCATTTTTTAATTTTTTCCTCTGATCACTTGTCATCCATGTTGGTTTAAAGGCATGGTGAAGCAGCCTCACCTCACAGTCTGCTATAGTAGCTGTCCTGGAGCTTTTGATCACGCCCCATTACGTAGAACAGGGACTTTAAAACGGTGAGACTCGCCTCCACAGAGAGGCGGGGAGAGATGGTTAATGTGGAGACGCAGGGGGTTGAACACGAGGGGTGGAGAAATGATATTCCTCAGAATTACGAGTGTGACTTGGGCTTTGTGAACGAGCGCATTACTGCTGATTCATCTTTGTGAATACACGAGCAACACGCTGCTTAGAAAATAAAATGTTCCTATTAGTGTAAATCCTTCAGTCAGCAAATAGGGGTGTGTGAAAAACCTAGATGTTATTGAGGTTAATTTCAGGGCTGGGACAGAGACAGCTTGCATCACCCCCCACCCCCCACCCCCCCACCCAACAGCTTTACTGGGTCATTGTAATACCCTGTTTGTATAGTAACAGAACAGTAACAGAAGCAGAACTTCAATTCACTCCAAAACACAATGAAGCCTTTCAAGGCTCCTTCGCATTGTATATGTACGCACAGAAGGCCCACGGCAGAAAAAACACTTGTTTTTTTCCATTGGGAGAAACATAACTGTGAATATACTGTACAGATGAGGAAAACCCCTCGACCCTTCACACTAGTGGCAGCAAAATTGGCAAAAAAGGATGAGAAGAACAGTAAGAAAAACCCAAACAAATAAAACACTTTGCATCATATACCTCATTAAAGGCAATGAAGTATAAAACGTTTCTGATTTCAGAAGCAATATGGTGAGTGTTTATAAAGTGTATATAAAAGATGGATGTAGCGTTCAAGTCTGAAAAGTGAAGCCGAAATGAAAGTGGCTTAAACCTGGATTCTTTCTAATGCCCCGCCGGAGGGGTTGGGTGGTGGTGAGCACAAAACCCATATGATTAAAAAACAATCAGATTGTATAGAACCTCACGTTCCCAATAACTTTACGGTCTCATTGACTAGCTACTAGCATTTTTCATTACAACATCCTTTTCTTTTAGCTGCTCCCTTTAGGGGTCATCACAGCGGATCATCTTCTGTATCGCCACCCTATTTCTAGCATCCTCTTCAGACATGTCCTCCTTCACTACATCCACAAATATTTGTTCTTTTTCTCCTGCCTGGCAGCTCCATCTGCAACATCTTTTGTCTAGTATATCCACTATCCCTCCTCTGCACATGTCCCTCACAAGCCATCTCAGCCTCTCTTGCTTCTCTGACTTAGTCTCCAAACTGCTCAACCTGAGCTGTCCCTGTGATCATGAAAACCTTCTCGTTCACTCTTCTTCATCACCCCTGACATTCATCTCCACCCTGCCTGCACTCTTTTCTTCACCTTTAACTACAACTTTCTTTGCTTCTTTCTTGCAAGTTGGAGATAAAGCCAGGTTTGATTTAGGGCGGGCTACCTTGTGATTGGCAAGTCACTAATGAGCAGAGTGGAGTGTCCAGATGACTGGATGACATCATAGAGGCTGTGTATAAAGTCAGCGTGCCCCTGAAGGGGCACATGAAGGGGACACTTGAACGCCAGTAATCTTTTCTCAGCCCTTGGGCAGCGCTGCATTAAAATAGACCTGATTCAGTAGTGAGGACAAAATTACTTGATGGGCTCAAACACCGATGAAACTACTGTTGATGAACATGGTCCATACAAAGGAAAGAAAAGAGATAAAGGATCCTGAAATGTCATTGCCCCATCTACTTCCAGAATATCCAGAGTTTAACCCACTGGGACAAAAGCAGTATAGCAACACATTTGGCTAGAACTGTCGGTTACATATTCCAGAACTTAATTTATGTAAATCTGCTCCCTGCATTGTTCAGAGGAATCAGAAGCCAAATATTGCTTTGGATGTCACCAGCTGTCACAAACTCACCAGGGAGAAGACTACTAGTCTGTGATTGAGACTGCTGTTGTTCTACCGGTACGACTGATAAAACAGATACAAAAATTACACCGACGGCTGGGCTAAGGTTGCTATAATCCATGACATGTAGGGTCGTAGGAAGTGCATCAGATATTTGCAAACTCTTTTCCCTCCTGCTTCCCTCCCTCCCTCCTCAGAGCGGTAATCTGTCTGTCAGTGTGTTGCCAGTGGTTCTCTGTGGGCGGCTGTCTGTTTGAGGCTGTTTTAATTAATTTTCAATCAGAGCAAAGTAAATTCATTAAGCACTCACAGCTCTGTTTGAAGACACACAAACATGCGCACATACGCACACATTTCACAAGCATGTCCTGCTCGCAGAAGTGAGCATTAACATGAACCTATGAATGTGATATGCACTAATCATACTGTCTTTTTTTTTAATGTGTGTACGCTGTCAAATAGCTACACGGCAATTAGAGTGAAGATTATTTGAGTTTAACAGGATGAATAAAAAAGACAAACAGCAATAAAACAATATCGCGTCCGACCGGACAAACACAGCTCTGAAACGTGACTGCACTGACATTACACTGAACACAAGCTAAAAGAAAATAGTATTTTGATATAGAAATTCAATATTATATCAAAGCACTTACACTGCAGGTGGAAAGAAAGGAAATAAATCTATTTGAAATGTTATTATGTAGATGATGACATGACCAGTCTGGTTGTTATATTCTATTCACGGCAAGCTCCACACAACAGTTGTTATACCCAAACAGTCTTCAATATTACCTCATCTAACAATGAGCCTCAGTGTTGTGTGGTATGCAGAATTTGGATGGACAAAGTCTGTTTGTACCAAAGAATCAAAAATTGGTAGAAATTGGTCCAATGTATTGCCCCCGAGTTCATCAGTTAAAACTATATATTTATTTGTTTTGAAAATGCTGCATTTCATACTTTCATATGTCAAATTTTTACATTCTTAGAGATTTATCTAGAAGGTCCAAACAAAATGAAGAAAATAACCACAGAGTACCATTCATCTTTGAGTAAATAACTTATTATGTTAAAAAAAACTCTATAAAACTCACTATATAAACTATTAATTGAATGAATTTGCAGAAAATGTACCATATTGTTGTTTTATTTTATTATATTAAATAATTATTTTATATAATGAGAAAAAAGGTAAGTAGCTAAGAAACTGCTGATCTATGAGTTTCCCGCACAACCATCATTAGGGTTTACAAAAAATGGCCGTTCTTGAGGTCAGAGGAGAATGGTCAAATGGCTTTGAGCTGATAGGAAGACAACAATAACTCAATAAACACCATATGAAGAAGAGCACGTCACATCGGACCTTAAAGTAGATGTGCTACAGGAAACTAAGGCTACAAGGACCTGGTAGAAACTGGTTGGACAATGGAAGACTGGAGAAACGTTTCCTGGTCTGATGAGTCTTGATTTCTGCAGTTTTCTGAGATTTGGTAGGGTCAGAATACGAAGCAGACAACATGAACGCATGGATCCATCCTGCCTTTTGTCAACCACTCAGGGAGGTGGTGGTGTAATCATATACAGGATGCTTTCTTGGCACACTTGAGGCCCATTAGTACCAGTTAAACACTGTTTAAAATGCCACAGCCTACCTGAGTATTGTTGACAACCTTGTCCATCCCTTTATGATGACGGTGTACCCCAAAGCTCAAATCATCTCACACTGGCTTCTTGAATATGACAATGAGGTCACTGCACTCAGATGGCCTCTACAGTCACAAAACCTTAATCAAGTAGAGCCCTTTTGGGATGTTGAGATTGGATGTTTAGCCAAAAATCTGAAGCAACTGTATCATGCTATCATGTCAATATGGACCAACATTTCTGAGGAATGTTTCCAGCACCTTGTTGAATCTCTCCCATAAGGAATTAAGGCAGTTCTGAAGGCAACTGCCTTACACTACTTCCTCAATAGTGTTTTTGAGAAGTTTCTACTATTTCTCTGATTGGTGTGTTTAATTTTTTACCCTGATGATGATGCTCTGTAACTGGTCATAAACAGTTAGTACAATGTTTGTGTAAATCCCCTTGAACTGAAGCTGAAGGTCTGCACTTGAATAAGTGTTTCATTTCATATCAGCTGCGGTGGTGTGCAGAGGCAAATTTACCCAAACTCTGTCATCATCCTATTACTTTTGGATCCAGATCTGTACATCTTTAGTATTCTAACATTATGATTCCCCAGATTACTCAACCTAACATGCTTCATTCATTTTTCATATTTTATCATGTAAAGATTGAGAACAAACCTTTAATGGAGCCATTAACACAGTAGACATGAAATGAAACTCAAGATTTCCCATTATTTTACAGTGTACAAATCATCCAGTGTAAAACTGTTGGAGCAAACAAAAAGGCTTAATTACATCATGTAGCACAGCGGTCCCCAACCTTTTTTGCGCCACTGACAATATGCCCGACAATATTTTCACGGACCGGCCTTTAAAGTGTTGCGGATAAATACAACAAAATAAAACTAGTACCGGTACCGAAAAAAAGAAAATTTATTCATAACACACAAAAAAAGACCAAGGAAAACCAAGTTAATGATAAAAACAATAACAAAATAACGCTGAAAACCGATAAAAACCCTGAAAACCATACATTTCACACCTGAGCCTCAACTCTCGCGGCCCGGTACACAGCAAATCCAGCATGTCCAAATTAACACTGTCAGATTTGATTTCAACACTATTAAAGTGTCTATATGGGTCCACACCAGAGAGTGTTAATTTAACTCTTTTTGGAGAGTTGGTATGTTAACTCTGATTTAGTGTTAAACACCAAATCTGTCTGGAGTTGATAATTTAACACTTGGTGTTAAGAGTTTATATATTAACTCTCAAAGAGTATTTTAGTTTAACTACGTAAGAGTTATCTTCTAATTAATTCTAAAAAGTGGAAATTTTACTGTTCTGAACTTCTAGAAATTTCTTTTGGAAATAAACATTTATTAAAAAGATGCAATGGTTTTTGAAAAACATTTATTCTGAACTGTGCACCACAATTTCAAAACATTTTCTAAAGATGTAACAGTGTACATGTTCTCACTTTCATTAGAATTTTGTTTATTTAAAGGTCTGACATAGGTGAGCTGGTAAATGCAAATAACAGCATTCTCATCACTTATTTCTTCAATACAATATGCATGTCCTTCATTCATCACTTTGTGGAACTTCAACGCACTTCTGCTCTCCCCCATATTCCATCTTCACAAGCATATCCTATGTGGAGATTGAATAAAAATTAGTTGACACTAATTAATGGCACAAATAATCCTGTAATCAATTGCAGCACAGTAAAAAAAAGCAATCATTTTTGAGCCATTACTTGTGTAAAGTATTTTCCCAAAAGACAAGGACACAGGCAACACTTAATACTGAACTACATATAAAACCTCAACCTTTTTCATTTTTACCTAAACCGTGTGAACAAAACTCTGGAGGGATCTAAATGCTAACGTAGAACCAGTCAGGACGTCTGCTACTGCTGTTTGCTCGTTTTTTTTATGGGAGATCGTTTTCAGGCTTCAAGTAGCACCATTATACCAACATTTCACATTCTAGACATTGTTTTAGGTGTATTGAAGATGACCAAAAATTTGACTGAAAATTCACATGTAAGCTTTTGTTCAAGGCTGTAGTATTTAGCTAGCTAAAACAGAATATTATGCTATCACCGAGCAATATGGCTAATGCCTTTCACACAGCTTTGTTAGCTCAACTCCAAAGAGCCACAGAAGTAAAAGCTAATAATAATAATTGAAACAATCTTTGAAAAAAATGACTTACCAAGCATGGCAAACAACTCAAACATGTAGAGCAAAATGTTCTGAAACGGCTTCACTTCAGCTTCGATTGGAGCCTATGGTGCTGGGGGCGGAGTCTGTGAATTTACTCTATTAGTGTCATAGCCCCTGTAGGAGTTCGGAGTTAAGAGGTCAAGAGTTAATGTTTCCATTGTAACACCTCCAGATTTGACATAGAAACACTCATTTTTAACACTCGATTTTAACTACTATCATTTTACACCTCAGAGTTACATTAAAAGAATGTGACTCTACTTAGAGTAAAATTAACTCTACTTTTGCAAGAATACTACTAACACCAAAACATTTAACATTTTGAATTTGCTGTGTTCCAAACGACTCAGGGACCGGTACCGGTCCGAGGCCCGGGGATTGGGCACCGCTGATCTAGCATATAACAGATCCAGTAACAGGGCCACATTTACATTTCAGAACTTCCAAACAGCTTGAACTGAACTTCCAGCGTTTGATGGAGATAAATGTGGAGACATGAAGGAATGTGCACAGACAGACGGATGCAGAGTGTAGGTGGAAGGAGGCTGACGAAGGCTCGTTTGGTTTAAAAGGAGGATTTATCAGGCCTAATCTCTCAGCAAACCAAGCAGATCAATCTCCTCTTAACACATAGATACACACACTGGTGTGTATATTTAGCTCAGTGGTGCTCTCTCACTCTCGCTCGCTCTCTTTCTCTCCTCTTAACTGGGTTCTTGCTGGTAAAAGTGGCAGAGAGACAGAAAGAGAGAGAGAGAGAGAGGAAAAATGTTGTTGACCAAAAATGAGGAAGAAAGAACGACAGAGAGAGAAAAATAAAGAATGGTTTTGGAGAGAGAAAGAGAGCAAGAGAGGGAGAGACTTCTTAGAGGGCTAAAAGGATTAGCCCTCTCGTTTCTCCTGGATCACAATGTTTCCTGGGATATGTTTGATCAGCAGTTGTGTGTGTGCGTGTGTGTGTGAGGGAGAGAGAGACAGAGAGAGATGTTTGCTCCGATATCAGCGCTGCCTCATCCTGATCCCATTACACGGCAATAAACAACAGCTACCAACATGCGGATTACCGAGTGTGAGAGAGCATGTGGAGATGTGTACGCAACACTTCTGGTTTTTGGCTGGACTCTTGTTTTTCTTCTTTTTTCAAAAATAATAATCCTTAGAGAACGACGGTCTGTGTGTGTCTCTCACAGCCTATGCTTTGAGTAAATATTTGTGTCAGGGCCGGCATAAAATCATAAACTGTACCGTAAATCTGTGTTTGTATTTGCTTCTTGAAACTTATTCAGCAAATTTGAGAAGTCATTTTCCCCCTCATTAGGCTCTTGATCGGCATCTGTGGCTGTGGGTACGTTCAGATGCAGAATTCAAACTAAAGCAAAAAGGTGCACCACTCCTTTCGCTAGATTTATAAAGCCATGTGCCTGCACAGTTCACCATAATAAATCTCAAACATCATGAAGCATGCCTTGAGCTCTGTGTTATGTGAAAATCTTGTGATGCATTGTCTACGTCCTGTAAAAGAAGCATGTTTGCACGTTATCTTAACCCTTGTATGGTGTTCGGGTCTGTGAGACCCATGCCATTTAGAGGCTGCTGCCCCTTTAGGCAGTATATACCATCAAAACCTGCAAAATATGGTATAAAGATATTTACACTTGTTTAGAACTGATTTTTTTTATAATATTTTATTTAAAAAAATGAGAAGCACATTAATTCATAAATGTGATTGAACAAAGGTAAAAGGAAAAAATTAACCATGTTTGCTGTTCTCATGGCTCGTAATTGGGATGAAGTAAACATCTGTTGAGTAATTTAACATAAAATTGTTTGATAGTGTTAATTGGAAAGCCAAAACTCTAGCGGGTCCACCAGACCCATGAACACTGGCTGAGTAACAAAAATACGAACACCACACAAGGGTTAAATATGCACAGCAAATATTCTCCAAGATTCATTTTAATGTTTCAAACTAGGCCCCAAAGCACGGAGAGGATGTCACATCATCACCTGTCACAAAACCGAAGAGGAAGAATGAAAAAAAGCACGACGCTGGTGGAAACAAGATGCAATCTTATCTAGATTTACGTCAAAACATCCGCCCCGGCCTCCTCTTCAATAAGGCCGAACATCACGGTGCTACCTCGGCCTTTGCTTCAGTGTGACAACAGTCACTCTTTAAAGTCACAGCACTTGAAAAAAACAAAACAAAAACCAAACCAAACAAATGATTGGGCATTGGAGTATGGGTGGGAACAATAAGCTCTTCCAACATGATGACATTTGATTGTCAACTAATACCTGGATGACTCATCATCCTGTGATCCGTTTTTGAGAATCTTGACTTTCTGCTGCTGTCCTTTGTGCACATTTGCGCTAAATGACAAACACAATCCAAACAAAAGTACAAAAGCCACTTAGCAGAAGGGACGTGAAACTGTAGGATCAGGCTGAAGATTGAATTTACAGCAAAATCTTTGTTGTTTCACGTGTGTTAACCATTGTATAAAAAAAGAGAGATTAACAATTATCGCTGATGTTAAACAGTGGAACGAGTTTTCAGCTCACACTCTGATTTAAAGAAATAATAATAGAAAAAAAGGTGAAAGCATGATATTACATGTTTAAAGATAAAGCCAATTGAGCGCTGTTTTAAACTAATTTGTTTAAAGCTTTATAAACTTCATTAAAAAAAGGGGGAAAAAAGTCCTTAAACCAACCGGTTTATCCTCACGCTCCCTTCTTTTGCTCCTTCCTTTGCTCTTTTATTTCTATTCCTCCAAACTATCCCTCCTTCTCTCCCTCCCCCTCCCTCCACCCCTATCCCTCCCATCACCTTTCTTTCTTACAGAAAATCTAAAAGGCTGACATGCAAATGGGGCTTATTAAATCCTATTAGGCCGTCTGTCACAAGCCAGCAGCGAGAGGGAGAGAGAGTGAAAGGGGGAGGGAGGGATAGAGAGAAGGAGCGAGAGACATTGCAATTAGAGGACGGGAGAAAGAGTGCTAAAAATTGTGTGTGTGTGTGTGTGTGTGGGGGGGGGGGGGGGGCTGTGTTGGGGGTAAGAAAGTGAAGAAAGGATGGTTTTTACAAGTAGCTACAAGCTGTTTCCATTCAGATATTTACTGTACATATAAATACATATATCTGAATACAGGCGAGTAAGATTTTCAGGATCATAGTTGCTCAACGTTTTTCATGTTTTGTGTGTCATTTCTCCTGAAAACCTGTTTCCTGCCATGCAATCTATGACTTATATAATTCAAAGACATGTTTACTCCAAAATGACATCATAACTAATGATGCTATATACAAGCCCGTAGCTCAAACAGACCTATACAAAAATAAATAAAATAAAACGTGATCTAAAATAGGCAGCTTTTCCCTTTTGAATGTGTCTCAGTTATTGTGCGCATTCTCACAGCTCTCAGTGGTAAAACGGAGAGGAGCAGGTACTGTTCATCCTTTGTGTCTGTATCACTGGAATCACTTTTGAAAAAAAGAGCTCAAACCTTTTTCCGGTTTAAATCAAGCCTCTCAGCTCCCGTTTTACACATGAAAGCAGTTCTCCCGAAACGGAGACTTGCTTTCTTACTTCTAGACACGAAGGTGACGATAACAAAACACACTTTTCTGCAGCGAGATAATTTTTCTCAATTAACACAATGAAACTGAGTATAAAATGTAGAAAGAGGAAAACGTAAAAAAAACCAGGAAGGACTATTTTTCATAGTTTTTCATTTTTATTTTTTTAGGGGGGATATGCAGAAGTGTATATATCAGCCATTCTGACAAAATAATGAGTTTTATAAAATAAGAAAAGCACTAATGTGTTTTAATAGTATAGAGATGTGTTTTCCTGATACTTGAGAGGATGTAGTGCTGCGCAATGCTGCAAATTTTGGTATCAATCCTGCACCAAGTAAATACAGGGCCATTTCTGTCAACACAAATAACATTACCAATACTTTAAACTCATAAACCCAACTTTCCAAAATAATTAGCTAACACAACAAAACACACCTATCATTTTTTTTGAGACCTGGAATGTAATTGCGCCCGTCTCTAAAGCTCTTTGGATCAGCGTCTGTTTAAATGTGCTACAGGCCTTAAATAAATGAAAGGCAACAGCCAACACAAAAAGTTTCAGACATTTTTCGTAGTTCAGCATCGATCCATTGTTATCAATACTGTCAATATTTGGATCAATCCGCTCACCTCTAGTAGAGAGAGTCATGCTTTCAGCTAGTGTGTTTGCTGCTGTATGTTTGTTTGAATGACAGCAACTTTAGTTAAAAGCATTTTTTTTTTATCATTTCCTTTGGAAAACTGAGATGTGCAACTTTCTAAATAATTAATTTGAGCTTCAAGTTAAAACCTTCAAAATTAATTTGAGATTCACTATAAGGAATGCAATGTGGCTTCACCATATAGACATAATATGCCATCTATTAAATTAATGCTGGCTCAGTATGCATGTTATTGATTGCACAATGTGAAATAAGTTTCAACAGTCAGCTACAGTAATGTATTTTCAAAGTATAATGAGACGTGAGTGGAAGCCAATGGCTGCCAGAAGAGGAGCGTCAAAAGTAAGATTCAGGCATGGCAGACTTTTACCTATAAGATGCCGTTTTTGGGTCACTAGGACCCCTGCTGTAAAACTGCTCATAAAATCTTAACCTTATGATTCAAAGTCAAGTTGTTTTTACACTCATTCTGCAGCAAAGTGCTGTCTCAATTTGAGTCAGCTTTTAAAATGTTTTCAGACACACGGTAGTGTCTCAGTAGTTCTTTGGATATGGTTCAATAGTCCAAAAACGACCTCCTACTGTACCTCTTTTTCCTAATCATTTTTCCTTGTGGAAGATGTTCTGAAGTCAAGGAGGGTGTAAAAGAAAATTTCTAAAGAGTTGGGAAAAGAAGATCTGTGGTGTCCAACTGCACTAATACTAAACTTCTTGATGTTCCTAACGCTGTTTCATGAAGGTCATAGAAACTAAAACATTTAAAAAGAGAAAAAAAGACGACTTCATTACAAAGACTGGAATAAAAAAACAATTAAAGAATAAAATGAAACAAGTCGATTTTCTTGTTTTCTCATACTCATATAACTTGATTTAGAGAGCTTGTATGAGTTGACATTCGTGAACTGCAACACTTTCTTACAACAGTGTAAAGTAAACAGTTTAGCTTTGGCTTTACCAGCCTGTTGCTGAAAATTCAAAACATATCAGCAGGTTATCTAAATGGAAAACACACTTAGGACCGTTTTCAAGATCTGTACCACTTTGCCACCTCTGATCGTTTTCATGAAGAGTTGAGTGCCGTGTTGTTGGGTTTATATGTGGGAATTATCTCCTTTCCTTTCATACAGGTTGCTTCAGTGCATCCTGCTTCTGGGTCACTTCACTCAGTTAGCAAAACAGACTATTCAGTCGAACCTTCTGCCTTGGTAGTTTACCTTTCCTTAAACCCCTGCATATGTTTTAACCTTGTCTTGAACAGTCTGCTGGACTAGTGATATTATAACAAGCAGCAATCAGCTTAAGGATCTCTCACAATCCACACTTCAAGAGCAACTCTTACTTACATTGTAGTGTACGAGTTCAAGACGCAGATTGTCTTGACAGCGAAAATTTTTTGTCCAGATTTCTGAGATCGATTAGACATCTACACAAGTCACCAAACGAAAAGAAGGGTAATCAAGAAAATGAGATTTAAAAAGACAAAACCCTTTAATGCAGCGGTCCCCAACCGCCGGGCCACGGACCGGTATCGTTTGGTACCGGGCCGCGATGAGGCTCAGGTGTGAAATGTATGGTTTTCAGGGTTTTTATTGGTCTTTATCGATATTTGTTATCGTTTTTATCGTTTACTCGGTTTTCCCTGGGTCTTTTCACGTGTGTTATGAATAAATCGTCTTTTTTCTCGGTACCGGTACTAGTTTTATTTTGTTGTATTTATCCGCGACACCTTAAAGGCCGGTCCATGAAAATATTGTCGGGCATAAACCGGTCTGTGGCGCAAAAAAGGTTGGGGACAGCTGCTTTAATGTATTTAACAGCTATAAAGATGTCTGGAGCCAAGACCATCATAAACACAGCATAATGTGATGATCTTGAATTAGAAATTACTACTTTTGAATCTGTATACGTCTACTCCTAGATCAAATATGTGTCAGATATAAGGCCTGGGGGCCAAAATAGGCCCACAAGGACTCCAATCTGGCCAAAATGTGATTTTATTTATTTATTTAGCTTTTAAGCTTTTGATCATCATGACAACCTCCCCCATCACCAGTATATGAACATTAAAATGACAGAAAGTTCCAGGGTTTTTTTTACAATCTACTATAGAAATCTCAGATTTTTACAGTGGGCCCACAGTAAGAAGACAATGTTCTGTCAATTAACAAAACCTCTGTTTTATAATTACAGGACATTTTGGGCAACAAACAAGCAAAACTTTTCCTGTAATTTTACACATTTATTTGTTACAGTTTAAGTCCAAAGAGTCGTGCTGATAGATGTCTTACATTTACTACAGCAGCATTTCTTTATCATGTCTAAAAAGGATAAGACCTACTGTTGAAATTGCATTTCTTTTACTTATCTTAAGATATCTCAGGAATTTAATGTGTATAGACTTCTATACATTGACAGAAAAGGGGAGTTTGTCTGGTTCGTATGGCCCACAATGCAAAATTATTTTAACATCCCTGTCCTAGATGAACAGGGTGTCCAGATTTATAACAACTTTTACCTATTAGTTCAGCAGATAGGGTCAGTCTTTGATAAGCTCAGATTCTCAGCCCAAATCATTGTGTTATTATTAGCTTAAACTACTCAATCCAGAAAGAAAATGTATTTCTCATAAGTCCTCACTGTGTGCTCTACATTTCTTAAATAATTGGTTTATGTGGTATACTCATCTTTGAGGTACAGTAACTAGCTATGATGATGGTGAGAGTTAGACTACAATTAATATCATACTTGAGTTATTATAACAATGACCAGGACTAATTTTCACATAGTTTTCTTGTGATTGGGAATCTTGTTTATTAAAACAGCAGAATTCAACCTAAAAGGTTAAAGTGCATCATACAAAAAGTGTACAGCGTGCATACAGGTACTTTAACTCAGCTGTCTATTCTCAGTGCGTGACATTTCCATCCATTCTCCCCCCACATTGCTACTTTTCATGAACATCCTCCAACTTTCACTTTCTTCTTAATCACGGCCCTCATTGTGTTTGTCTCTGCTCTGTTGGTGCCCATTTCATGTACGTGAGCAAAACACTTCATGTAATTTGCTGCGGGCAACATATTACAGGTTATTACTGTTCCCTTCCTCTCATCCCTCACTTCTCTCCTCCTCTCCTTTGCTGTGTCTTTGATTTTCTTTTTCAATGATGAGACAGAGAGGAAGAGGCTGCCTTTCTCCTGCCTGTCAATTATCCCTCGTCCGTTTCTCCGTCCAGCTTAATTGGCGTTTGGGAGACGCTAGCGTTGTCCCAGCGGGCTCAGCCAGGACAATGGAGGCCCATATAGCTGACCGGCCCTCGGCTCAGCCCAAATTGAATTGGAAATCTTCCATCTTCTCTTTAGCATAACAAAGAGGGTGCAGGGTTTTTAGACAAAGGGCCCGTTTTAATGGAGAAAATCAATCTCTAGGAGGAAGCAGCGGCATTGTCTCCCATCAGCTGTACAGGTGTGTCTCGCTCACAGCGGCCTTAATCAGAGGTGGCAGGGGAGAGATCTGGAAGCTACATCTCTGTCACTGCGTGGAAGACTGGCAGTCAGAGGCAAGGAGAGGAGGGAGGGAGGAAGAACAACATGTGTCTAAATAAAAAAATCATATGGTGGTGGCACACAGCAAAAGTTAAAGGCTCATCCCATAGAGGGCGAATTTAAAAAAAGAGAGAAATTTTGGGTTTAGATTGTGATTGTGTGTTTTTCAGATGACCAATCAAAAATGCTCAAAAAGATTAGGAAAAAAAACACATTTTAAAACGCACACAATTTCAAACCATCCCTGTGTAACAATTCATTGCATGAAAGTAATATTTTGGATTGCTTCAATAAATGTCACATGAAGCTTCCAAGAGGCTCAAGTAGTTGGCATTGATAGTTTCTGATATCGGTTTAGATACTGTGTGATACTGAACCATTGATTAGAAAAAAGAAAACCTTTTTTTTAGTGAAGTCAGTTTAGCAGAAATCATCCATCAAGGTAAAACACTGGTATTACACATGCCTACAAGGGTCACACTGAGTCTGTCCCATGACATCACACCACTGTCAGAGAATTTAACCTTGACCCTTACTACACTTTCATACTAAACAGAATGAGTCAGTTTATTAGGGATCAACAGATCAATCCAAATATCGATAGTTTCAATAACAACTATGGTATTGGATCGATACTAGTAGAGTGATTTAGTGATCATTAAAATGTGTTCAGATTTTTCAGATTGATGATGATTCATCTCATGGCGCTCTGCTCTCCCCTACATAAGCTGCTTTTATAAGTTAAAAGTATTGGCGTCGTACTTTAGCCCCCAAACACTTATTTGTTTTGTTAAGTGACATCAGTCTTTGAAACATCTGAGACTTATCTTGGTACCTTCATTAGAAAGCATACTGTCTATATCTACTACATCACTGCAGCCATCACTCGTGTGATGTCACGAGCACTGCAGTTTGTATGAAAGAGGATTAGGGCCACTGAATTTTTGGGTGCTAGCTTTTTTGACAGCTGCACTTTTTTTAAATTGTTTTTGGTGAAAGTGTGTGTAACCAGTAGAGAGAGAGAGAAAAAAGCATATCAGTCAGTGTTAAAACAGTGAAGATGACACTTAAATTTTTTTGGCTTGATTAAACGCGAAAGACTTAAGAGATTACACTTGGCCTGTTCTCGAACAGCTTGAGGTTTGCGTTTGACTTGGTCCTAAATCCTTTGGTCGTGTTATTCCTACACACTAATAATTAGTTCAAACCACATGCGCTCTGAAAGTCTTGCTCATTTATGTTATGCTTGCTTTAGCAGTATTTTAAGGCTCCGTGAAACCTGGATGAATCTTAATGCAACATTCAAAGAGGTAGAGTCTATTCAAAAGCGGTATATAAAAATCCACAGAGCTCAGCTGCTGGCTCGTCTTCTCTCAAAGGAGCCAAAATGGAAGATTTGGAGCCTCGTGGTTTTAGTGGCTGAGATTGTTGTCTCACTACAATGTTGAGAAGATATAAGTGAGCGCGGTGGACCGCCTCGAGCGGGGAGGATGCCGTGACAGATTACTTTCTTCCCTGCTGCGTTTGTCTTTCACATTGTCTTTCTTTGCACAGACCACAATAGAACTCGAGAAGGAGTCAGTCATTAGACAGTAGAGCGATCTGAAGGTTAGTTTAACCAGAAACACCCATTCCCCATTGGTGTATATGGTTTTCTTGGTGAATTAATTCATTTTGAAAATCTAAATCCGTAATTCACAACATGAACATCTTCACAAGTCTGATTATTTTCATCCAAAGGTGTCATATTCAAAAATATTCAGTTTACTGTAAAAATCACATTTCGCTAACTTGAATTATTAGCCATCATTCAGAGAAAAAGAAGTTTTTCCTGCTCTGATGGGTCAATACTAGTCATCAGATATGATGGATTGCCTGTACATGAGGTGCTGGAGCTCATTACATGACTATAATATATGTATCAAACATTGGGCTGCCCTCTTAAAAAGCTTCAGAGGTAAAAAGTCTGTGCCTGACGACTCAGCAGCAGCTACACAATGCTCACAACTCACACACATCACACAGATTTGCATTACATTATTCAGTAATAGCAGACCTTCTGGATATTCGTGTTTTATACAGTAATACTCATGACTCATGCACTGATTGATTACTTAAACAGTATTACAGTGACACATTCACGCGCCCCATTTAAATACGTTAGGCAGCAACATCAAATTTAAGATTTAAGCGTCTGATTCTGTGAGACCAAACTGAGGCCTGTATGAAAGTTTTTTTGTTTTTGTTTTTTTTACGTGTCGGCTTAGACAATGAAGTCATGCCTTTTGCGTTAAAGTGCAATATGAAATGAATAACTTCATTGTTTGACTTTTTTTCCCCTGAATAATCTGCTTCAGCTAACTTAGGTTGTTCTCTCGGTTTCCTGTTTCCTGTCAGGGTCTCTCAGCCACTCCGTCGGTGCTGTTAAGGAGTAGTCTCTCAGGTCTGGGTGTTTTGATAAGGTGAGTGTTTGTGTTTATCTGCGCACTCCCAGCTCTGTGCATTACCATGAGAATGGTTTAAGCTCTCTGCTAATCCTCTGTGTCTCTGTTGTAATAAATGTCTTCATTCATACGCTGCAGTGGAGAGGGGACCGGAGTACACAGCTATGGCAAACATGTCACCTTGTTCTGACCCAAAACTGTGGCATCCAGCTTGGAACCACCCACAAAAAAAGAAAGAGGAAAAGATTTGGTGTAAAACATGTAACATGGGTCTTGTAACAAAAGGCAAAAGTTTATTTTTTGTCACGTTTTGGGGTTAAGACTTTTCCCAGAATATCAATCATACAGTATTACTGAAAATAACATTATGGTCATTAGGTCCATACAGACTGGACAACTAGCCTTGGATTACCCACCATGACATCACCCATTGCACTCAAACCTCAACATTAGCCCTCATCATGTTATTTGTTTGGTAACACTTTAACTACATAGAAAAAAATGTCCTTAGGTGCAAGCTGTATTATAAGAAGAATTTAAATGTATTTGATATGAAATTACACTGTAATTATATTTACTTAAGGTTTTAACAGAAAACTAGTAAATTTAAGTAGTGTGTAAGTAATATAGTAATTATATAGTGCAAAATTATTCAGTAAAGGAGATTATTGTTTAAGTAGTAAAAAAAAAAAAAAAGAAGTTTTTCTTTTTTCTTTTAAGTACCGCATAAGTAACTTTAAGTACTCTGCAATTTCATGGTAATTTTGTAGAAAAACAAACATCCTACATTGTAAGTACACTTTACTTTTTCTTGTGTAACTTCCTGGTAAAATTACTTATGCACTACTTAACTGTACTTACAATGTAATAATTTCTGCAGTAAAATACATGAAGATATAATTACTTGCACAGTACTTACATTTACTTACAGTATAATTACTTCTTTTGATAAACAAGTGCAGAGCTAATCTATCAGCAACGGTTAGCAAGTTCAGTTTTCAAGCAGCGTCCACAAACTAGAAGCGTTTAACACACAGATAGACATGTCTAATAGTGATAACACACTAATGAAATACTTGAGTTTGTCTCACCAGAACAAGACAGTATTACAGATGACGTCCCAACTGGTATTTCTTATATCTCATGTATAGATCACAGTAAAAACAGTTAAAGTTGCACTTGGACAGAACTTCCTTAGAGCACATTTTATTGCACAGAGTACATCATTAGTTTCAGAAGCTGAGGGACTTCCATTGAACTCTATTGGACAACTCAGGACATCAAGAACTGAGACTATAGCCAAATATTCACTGCTGTTTTCACCTCTGTCACCGATGCAGATGGTAATGAAAAGGGTGATGTATTAAAACAAACAAAAAAATCTAATGAAAATAAGAGGTCAGAAATGAAAGTAAAAGCAAAATCTGAAAAAAAAATCTGTCTTCTGGATGGAAAATTTGATGGTTTCTTAATGTCGTTAGACACTGTGGTACCATGTGTGCTAAAAACTTAAGTACTTGGTGGAAGATTAATTCACACGATTTAAAAAATTCTGAAAACTCTGTGACTAAGGGATCGGTTTCATGCCCTTGCACATCTTATTAACAGCATGGATTCCATTTGAATAGTTTTTTTATTTATTTTTTGTCAGCGCTTAAAGACTCTACTGTAAATACAATTAATAAATAAGAGTACAGTATAAATACAAATGTGGATTTGCTCTTATTTCATTTAACATGATCCAACATACTCTTTTCCAGAAAGGGTATTCACTGCGTGTGTGGGTGCATTTAGGAGGAGATAATTCAAGCTATTTCAAACCCCTCTAAAGCCTGAATGTTGTATAATCTCTGAGAATGGAAACCAAATTGAAACAAAATGAGGGTTTGATGCAAACACAGCCGCGAATGTACCGAGCAGCAAATGGAAAGCTTTCCTGGCTGCCATGATTATAGGGTGGGAGAGAAATGTGAGGTTCAAACCCTTTAGCTGACGCCTGAAAAAACTCAAATCTTCAGTGGGACTCCGCGTAATTAGTTATTTGGTCTTCATCAGCACTGTAAAATTGATATCTGCGTGGGTTGTAATGGGGTATTTCGGTCAGCACAGGTTCTGGACGAGCTAAGCCAATTACTTTTTAGGAAATGTCACAGATGCAACTGCGATTTTTTTGTATTTAAATAAGGTGTTTAAATATGTTTGAGAATCAATAGTCCAGCAAACACCAATTGCCCACATGGTTTTTCAGCGAGCTATTCTCACTGTCCTTCCGTCTCTCCCTGCCCGTGTCTCCCTGGGGACCTCCGCCCCCCCCTCGTCACCCACAGATTTCCTCACACAAAGCAGTCTATTAAAAAGCCTTTAGCGAGGCCATTCACTTGGCTTGCTTTTGCAGAGAGATGAGGAATGGGTTTAGGGTAAAGGTCAGAGTGGTGTGTGTGGGCTGTGTGTATATGTGTGGGTTTGTGGATGTTGATGTAGCATGTAAGGTCCAGGCCTTTGGGCCCTTTTCAGTGTCATACCCAAGGGGATTTAGTGTTAGTGCAAAATGTCCTGTAATTCCATATAATCCTCCACAAATACATACGTAAATATACTAATATTAACAGTGCTTACACTATTGTGTTGCTTTTTTACTAATCACAAAACAATGTTTCTCAGGTGCAGTAGAGCCTACACCACAGATGAAGGCTAAACAGGAAACAATCGAAAGGATTTGAAATTTAACTCTCCCTCTCTCTCGCAGTAATAACAATTTTGTTTGTTCTTCACCACACAAGCAGGTGATCATACAGTATAGTCAGCAAACTCAAACATACATCATGTGGGTGTGTATTTAAACTGTAAACAGCAGCTGCCAGGATCCTCTTACACACTTGTATAGAGTCACGAGGAGATGGACAATTCAGCACCTCAAACCAGACGATATTATAGCAGGTTTCTCCATATAAAAATCCAGAAATCCAAACCTGCTGCTGTGAGATCTGAATACAAACTGCAGATTTATAAAGTAAATCTGCATACAGGCGATGACTGAAGAAGCCTGAAACCCGAGCCTTACAGTGAGGATAACTGGTGGGTCTGTTATGCGTTTATGCCTTTATGGTGGCATGGCTTCTAGCCTAATGATCAGAGGGTGATCCTAACACTTCTTTCCTGATGGAAATGATCTCTTCCAATATGGAAAATGCCTCAGTCTACTGAACGTGAGGCTCACTGAACCATATCATGAGTATGAAAAAACTGTAAATCATATAACTACATCATAACTAAACTGAACATGTCAGAGAGCATTACTGACTCCCGTAGAGTCAGTAAAGGTGCCCCGAGAGCTTTTTAAGACATTTATTTAGGGTTTTCCTTTAAAAAGGTTGGCCGGATTGGTCCAGGATCAACACTACAGCTGACCAGCCCTGTTGTTGTGATATCATAGCTTTGTAATGTGAGGAGAAAAGGGGAAAATGCCTTTCTTTATATAAAAATCTCTTCTGGAACAAATTATCAGGCTTTCAAGTGTTTTTTCTTTAATAATTTGTACAGCATTGTTTTTCTTATATTGTACAAATTGTACAGTATTGTACAATACAATAAATATATTATCAAGTTAGGCTTCCAGTTAACCAGACTTAAGTTACTCGTGTTGGTTCGCTTGTGATAGTTTGTAATCGTCTTAGCTAACCTCTTGGCTAATGCTGACTGAGTGCTAAGATGACATCATAGGTCATTGGTTGTAATGTTGATCTTGGACTAAAATTATAACAATAATATAGAAACAACACCAGCGTGGGGATGTCAGATAGTGCAAAAGTTTTTTTTTTTGAAAGAAAAACAAAGTTGATCAATCAATCAATTATTTGTAATATAATGTGAAAAATTACTGTGGAGCAATTTCTTTTCATTTGATGGATAGTAGGAGTCTATACACTTGTCTCATTGGTATACATAATGTTTCGAGCATTTCAAGCTAGGTGTTTTAGGCTCATTGTTGGAGATCATTTAAAACGTGTTTGTGTTGCTTAAATTAATCCTCGGGTTGAATGATCGAGATCCTAAAAACAGAAACTGCTTTGTAAACGTTGGGATCTGCAAATTCATCTTATATCAGTGTGTCAAATCCTGCCAGTCTGTCAGAGGCTGCTGGTGTCTCCGTTTTACACAAAAGAGTCTTTTGGCATCAGTCCTGGAAACACCGTCAGTGAGAGTACTGGAAGTGAGGAGACTGTGTAGCCTTTTAAAGAGCTGTAGTGTCCACGTCAGAAGGTCAGAGGACAGCATCTAAATGTTAACATGTTTTTTGCTTCAGTTTTTCACCCTGATTTGTTTTTACTTCCCTTTTAAAGCCTACCCTCTTTTTCAAGTCTGAATAAATGAGTTTGTTTGTTTTGATGGGTGGTTATAGTGTTATGCTTGTCAATCATTTAACGGGCAGCATTTAACACAACAGACTGAATGCTTGTGTCCTTCACCAACAGTTTTTCAGATCACAATCAAAATAGTGGAAGGCCAAGAATAGAAAAGCTTCAGAGCAGAGGTCAGCATGACCGGAGGGAAAGAGTTCTAACCCAGTAAATAAAAATATCCTAATTCGTGTATTTTTAAGTAATGTTTGGAAGAGTAAATTTGGGTAACATTCAATTAAAGATGGGATTAAATTAAATCACAGGGGTCAGTTTGACCCAGAACATAAAAGACATCTATTTGATTTACTTAATAGCTAAGATAATATTGACTGCACAAGGAAACAGTGAAAGTGCTCATCGTTACCATCCTATATCAGTATTTGGAGGCAGTACAGCCTGTACACATTGTTCAATATCTTCATGCTTTAAGCACATTTTAGCAGTCATCCATTTGTTTAAGCAAATTCTGCAGTATTTTAAAATAATAAAAACAAAGTACTATAACTATTACTGTTCCTCACAACAACATTTTACAAAGCATTTACCAAAGCGGGTGTCTTTTTACTCTAAAATTCTGAAGGTTGTGAAGCTACAACTCTTGTCACTCCAGCAAACAAAAAAAAGTGAGACTCTTAGAGCTGAGATCTAAGGTCATACAAGTCCAATCTGAGGATCAACCTTTTCTATACCCAGAACACTTCTGTCAGATACTTTGCTAATAGCAAAGACCGGGACAGAGAAGCAAGCGTGAGATGTAGAGCAATACAAAGATGCTCTGAAACCCACAGTTAGCCTTTGCACTTCCCTCCGTTTGAAGAAGATGAAGGGATCTGTGGGGAGGAAGGTGAGATGGCAAACCTCTTGAATACCTTTGATGCTCAGACAGCAGCAGGAGATCAGAGAAGGGCAGATGGAGAAAAGGGAACAGGGGGAAGAGTAGCAACAGATTGCAAAGAGACGGGAGAGAAAGGAAACTTAGATGGAATGATGAGAGTAAGTGTTCCAGAGGTAGAGAGGCAGATAGAGATCCGTGGGAGCAATAACGTCTATGTCAGAGATATCCTTCCCTTCCTGTGTTAAGTGCACTGCTATTGGGGTATGTCAAAGCAGTGTATTTAGTTTGGGGTTGTGCTTTATGCCAGAACAAACTTGTGAAAGCTACATAATAGCACAGATCTCCATGCTGTCATGTGTGTGTGTTTACCACAATAAGTAGATTGTCTAGCCAACATGCATCTTTCTGTCCAGCAGCCAAATGGAAAATTACACCCTGGCACGGCTTCAGTACTGAACACACACACGCGCGCACACGCACGCACACGCACGCACACATGCACGTGCGCGCACACCCACACATGCGCACACACCCATCTGTGTGCATTTCTGCTGCTGTGAGGACTGACAGTGAGTAAATTCCTTCCCGGACCCTAACCAAAAATAACTTTGGTCTCAACTGCGCTCTCAGAACTAAGACAGGTACCAGTGTTTATAACAGTTTAATCACCTTTCAGGTTATCACAGTTGGCTTCTGTTAATTAACGTGAGCGTTAAAAGAAAACGTAGACAAGCAGAATTGCAGAAACTAAAAAACATTTAAAAAACCAAATTCTTTTTTGCTCGTTTTCTACTCCAAGCGGACATTTGTGCCAGATGTGCTGAAATATTATCAAAGTATCCTTGAGATATCACATCCACAAATTGAACTGACATGAGGTCAGAGTGACCTTGATCTAAATCACCGAAATTGAATCAGTTCTTCCTCGAGTCCAAATTAATGTTCGTGCCAGACTGGTTCTCTGGGTATGTGCACAGGATGGAGGACTGTCTCGGGCACAATGCTGTAAAAAAAATCATTTTAAAAGTACAACCTGCCACTGTAGACGTGGTTAATCTTATTACAAGTGGACTATTGTCCAAGCTGCGCATGTCTGGCTGACTGTTAAAGAACAGGAAGATGCCACAGTGTGGTGTGTTTGCTGAGGTATTTGAATACTTTCTGAGTAAATGGAGATAAATGACACAGAGACAGGATAAAGTGTTATTCAAACACACTCGAGATAATATGGATTACTGACCTTAAATGAAACACTAGCAGGTATTTTTGAATGATTTAGTCTCATTCAGATGCTATCTTGAATTTATGACTTCATGTCAAGAGTTTGGCTGAGTTCCCCTCTTCTTCATTAGAATCTGGATCATTTAAGGAGATTAAATTTCAATCTAAAAAAAGGTTGCATTTTGTCAGAAATGTGTGTATTCGCAGCTTGCACGATGCACATGAACATCCAGAACACACACACACATGCACACACACAGTTTTCTGCACACACACAGTTGTGGTTTGCAGCACAGGGACAAGAGATGGATGGGCAAATATTGAGCTGTGACAGAGTAAACAATGGCCTGGTTACCAGATGGCTGGACACACACACACACACATGCGCGCACACACACTTGACAGCGTCTATCAAAACTGAATAGCTGGTGGCTTGAAAGAAAAATATAGACACTGTAGGGAAGCCATAGAGAGAATGAGAGCTTAGATATCCTCAAACCATTTATCATTGTCTCACTGAAGCTCTGAAATCCTTCTCCACATCCATCCATATCCATATTCTCCCTTACCTAAACATCTCTATTTTTGCTTGTATTTCTTTCATTCCTAACCCGAATTCTGTGAGATTAAATGAAGAGCAGAGGGTTTATTAATAAACCATACATCTAGCAACTCCTTATCTAAAATCAATTCTTGTGTGCTTGTCACAGATGCTGAATTCTGTAATAGCTTAATGCATGAGAGACTGGGTCCAACCTGACCAGGCTACAACTCTAAGTCGGCGTCCACACCAAAACCAATGTGACGACATGTCTGGAGCTTTGTTAGCAGGGGATACTGTGAAGCAATGTGAGCGCAGATGGCCATATGTACTTCTAAATTGGAAATTGGAACCCTACTAATCACCTTTACCAATGCCAGACTGACAAACAGCAACATTGCACAATCAGAAGAAAAGTGTCACATAGATTTATCAGCAGGTTTCTTTGCAAACTGTAGCTAAGAGTGTGCTGATGATCAGTAATGAGGACAGCAACTTCCCTGCTGACGGTCTCAGCTTCAGCACCACGGTCAGCAACTCGCCTTCTTCTCTTACGATAATCACTTACCAGTTGTGTATTGAAGGAAAACATTTTTTACTTATAGTTAGGGAGTAAACTTCTACAGATAATAGCAATATCAGGGCAGATGGAGTTAGGCTCGTTGTCAATATCCGAAGTTGATGAGGTCACCTTGTAAGTGTATAAAAACTTACCTGCTGATCACACTTCCTTTCATGTAACCATCATCATTCCCATCCTCCCTTACAACAAACAGTCTGTGCAGGTTTACGGTTGTAGTCTTGTGGTCAGTTTTGATGGTATTAGCATCTAGACGGATGGCAAAACCAATATGGTAGTGTTTTGCTCTCCTTAATAAAATCCAAGGATGCCCCCCCCACCCCCCCACCCAGAAAATTGATTATTGAACACATTACTTTTACAGCAAGTCTAAAATCTACTTCCTCAGTATACTTAATGCAGTTCCCACTGGAAAAACAGTGTAGTGCTATTCAGTTATGATTCATATTGTGTTATGAAATTGTATTAAATCTGATTTCATAACACATTTCAGGAGGATTTTACTGACTCAACCAGACCTTCAGCTCTGTTAAAAGAGCAATGCCTTAATTGGTGCAGCAGTACCGTTCAGGAGGTTTCAAACTGATTTAAGGACAAACGCCTATGGTTAGAAATCGTGTCATGCCAAACACAAACTCCAGAGACACACAAAAACACGCACATACACACACCTGTCAGCTATTAAATATGCTGAACGTTTATCTTCCACAGGGCATTGGTCCAGCCCCATCATGAGCTGTATGGAGAGCAGTTTAATAGACCCCTGATTACAGAGCGCATCACCCTCCTGCTCACCCTCGATCTGGGCCTGTCCCACTGTTTTTACACCCCCCCCCCCCCCCCTTCACATCTCCATTAATGAACTGACAGAAGCAAGGTCTCAAGCCATTTTCTTCCAAAAGATTTCATTCACCCATATTTCTCTTTTCCTTTCACAGAAAACGTGATTCACTCGGAGATTTGAGCTGTCATCGTTCTCTTGTTAAGTCGACTCTAGACTCCTGGATTCAAGTCGGTAGCACTTTCATATCTGTCCAATGTGTAATATGACAATGGAGTCTGCAGCTGGCTAGCTGTCTTAGCATTCGGGCTTTCCCCAAATACAAATTTTGTCAGTGGAATCAGATTCAACAGTTCACTATGATTAACTTTCTTTTTAAATGTGTGCAACTGACAGAATAATTAGCTGGGCTTCATGTGTGCCATGCTAAATCATGCTAGCTCTTTGGCTGACCTACCATCCTATATATACATGATCTTACTTTTAAGCAGTTTAACTATGGCTGGTGTTGCTGATAGTTGCATAATGGTATATAAGCACATGCTTAACCTTGCTCAGTCTAACTTTTTCCACTGACTCTGGAGACCTTTACCATTCAGGCCTGCATCGATGAGGGGGCCAGGCTGGGTGAGAGTATGTCTTAAACTTGTATGAACTGGGCTTTTACATCATTTGCATACCTGCTACTCTGATTTTCCATATATAATTTTCCATATATAAAGACTATGTTTGCACACCTTTCTTGGCTGCTACTTCAAAGCACATTGTGCGCTGTCTGTCCTGCGTGCTGCACAACAACATTCAATATTTAGTATTTACTGCTGTTTTCACTTAGCTAGATTAATGCGATGGTGTTGTGTATAGTATGTTGCATTGTTTTGTTTTTTTTTTTGCTTGTTTTCTATTCTTTTTCTCTCAACAGGTGATCCCGGAGATATTTTTTCTTCCCCCCTTTCTCACTGTCCCTCTCCCCTTCTGTTTTTCTTTTCCTTCCTCTTTCTTTCTCCCTCTCCTATCCCTCACTCATGTCTGTCCCGTCTGTAACAACTGAAAATAAAATAAATAATAAAAACAAAGGTCGATCAAATGGACCAATACGGCAATGCCATGATGATCCATTTGGCAAAATAAATCCATTGGGTATCCTTGTTGGTCTTCAGACAACAATTCTGACGGCTAAAGAACCAAATGGGACAGGCGGGAAAAAAAAAAAAAAAAAAAAAAAAAAGACTATGTTTGCTACAGCAGCTTATTTACCACTTCCCACAATACGAGACTTCACACACACATTCCTGCCCACAACTCTCTGCCTCAGATTGCAGATAAAGTTATAGGTTAGAGCATAAACAAATGCTCAACTTGAGAAACTGTATTCTTTATTCTAAACGTAGAAGCAGTGATATAACCAAGAAATAATTGACCAAACACACATTTCATGCAAAAGACGTCCAGAAATAAAACAGGATAAAATTCAAGAACAGTTAAGATACCAGGAAAAAAAATCCCCCCAAAACAAAAGCTAAATATAAACTGGTAAAAAAAAAAAGTAATAATAATAATAGATTGGATTTATATAGCGCTTTTCAAGGCACCCAAAGCACTTTACAATACCACTATTCATTCACTCACTGGTGGAGGCAAGCTACGGTTGTAGCCCCAGCTGCCCTGGGGCAGACTGACAGAGGCGAGGCTGCCATATCGCACCATCAGCCCCTCTGGCCAACACCAGTAGGCGGTAGGTGAAGTGTCTTGCCCAAGGACACAACAACCAGGACAGAGAGCCCAGGGATCAAACTGGCGACCTTCCGGTTACAGATACGCTTCCCAACCCCCTGAGCCATGTAGTATGTAAAAAACGAATTGATACACAAGGAATTATCAAATGACAGATGACAGATGACAAGAGGGAGATGGAGAGAGAAAACATCACATGAAAACTAATTATAAAAATGTCTTTCGAATGGACTCGAGTGAAATCACAGATTTTGTCACCTTCTCTCCTTAAGCAGTCATTCCAAAGCCAAGGGCCACACAGCTGTAGGCACACGTGTGGTCACATCGATGCCTCCTATAATTGACTTTCATTGGCAGTCCTACCAATGCAAAGACTGAGAACAGGGTAGATTCAAAGCAATAAAATCGGCACCTTTAGTTGTATCTTGTTTACTAAAACTAATACTAATACAGATAGCACTGCTTTGTAGGTAGTTGATGCACAAGCCTCATGAATGTGATGCTTTTGAGTCCTTCAAAGCTACAGGTGGTTGAACGGTGACCTGTCATTAAAGCGTTACCTTCATGAAACGCAGCAAACTGTGGATAACCAAGCGCCAAACTCCTCAGCCCAAGCAGATCCTTCGCCGCCCAGCCGCCTGCCTGCACGTGCACACTCACAATTACCATATGCTGTTTTGTGCGTCTTTGTATTCGTGGTCCAACCTGTATAATAGGTGTCACATTAGCAAGACAACAAATCAAACCAACCTTCATTTCCCAGGCCTCTCCTCTGCTTCCACAGCTGTAGGCCTCTCTTTGTTGTCAGGGGAGTTTCTAATTAATATGATAAATAAGATGGCGGCTTCGACTCCCTGATGCTTTTTAATTGGAGGAAGCCTTGAATGGCACGCGGGCACGGGCAGAGATTAGCGGGTTATTTGTGAGTGTTTTTGTATGAGGAGGGGAGAGAGAATTTTTTTATCCGTGCAGTGATTTCCTGTTTCATTGTGATACCCGACTCAGTGCTTGTAACACACACACACACACACACACACACTCACACACAGAGACAGAGAATTTGAGAGACAGCTGACAGTCTGGTTGCATGAGTGGCCATGTTAGCGCTTCCTTACAATCAGAACCACATTCATATAGTTCCGCTTCCGCCATCAGCTTCACACTATTTACTCATAGAGTTTTGGACCATCTGCAAGTGTGATGACACAGAAAAAGTACGTTTTATTAAGTCTAATGGAGAAAAAACAGTTCTGTGTCAATTTTGCACACTTTTTGAAATATAACCAACAACATCTGGGTTGGATATTTGAAACTTTACTTTAGTTTTTAGTCGTGATCTGCAGGGTTCGATGCAGTGCAGGATCCATGTGTGTTTGTGTATCCTGCATGGTATGCTATGCACCACCTACGGAACACAAGAAAAATCGGTCGAATATCTGACAGCTTTGCCTCAAGCGTCTACGTATCACCAGCCCACTTCTCTTCAACACACACACGCAAACACACTCTGCACACACTGATCTCCTCATCCTCAGCTAATCCTGCTCCATCTAAATCAGAACAAACAGCCCGGAGGGGACAAACCGCTGTTGTTTTGCATCCATCTAATCCTTCTCTCCATCATTCTCATCTCCTTCTTATGTCTGACAAGGCTCCTCACCAAGAGTGGAGATCAACGAAACCCAAGAATGGTGAAACAACCACGGCGATCCAAAAGGGGATTTAACTCCAGTTTCTCCAGGCCTATTTTGGTGTCGCGTGTCAAGACTCGACAACTAAGAAAATGTCTGGCTGGACAGTCAAAACCTCTCACTGTCTCCTTCTGAGAAATTGGAGCGTGGATCTCTCCAGAATAAATGCCACTTCCTGGCGCGGCTGATGGCGTGAAGAAAGGAAAGAGAAAGGAGGAGAAGGGAAGAGGAGCAAGGAGAAAGCGATTGGAGATGAAGAGAGATTAAGGATGTGAGAGGAGATCAGGTGGAGAAAGCAGCAGGGTGGAGGGAACAAATTAGGAAAACATGGAGAAGGATTACTGAACGACATATATAGCTATAAGAGAGGAGGTGATAAAGACTGGACAAGAAGGTACTGGAGATGAAGAGCAGAGACAAATGAGACAGAGTGGGAGAAGAAATACAGGAAGAACAAATGAGATAATTGGATGAAAGAGAAGGGAAGGTGAAGCATAAGAAGGAATGGGAGAGAAAAAGGATGTATAAAATTAGGAGAAAGGGAAGAGAAAAGAGGCGACTAAACAAAGGAGAAAATACTATATATACTTTAGTTTTAGCGCCTAACAATTTTGACAAATTTAAGTTAACGGGTCCAACCGAAGAAAGTCCAACTTTTTTGTAATCAATTAACCAGTATCAGACTCTAACTGTATCTGGCCTCATCTCTAAAGTCCCTAACTCAATTTAAAGTGTCCAAAAAAGCGCAGATACCGTTCAACACGGTAAGGAGACTCTAACTCCTAGCTTATTCCAGGATGCCCTGTACCCCACAGTCAAGCCAAACTGAACTAACCCTGTTCGCCGACAGGTCAAGGTCACGCGTCCGCGGCCAGGAGGGAGCGTAACCTCCGGGCTATGCGCTTCTTGGCTATTGCCGTCCTTAGATAATTTATAATACTTTGAAACAACAGACAACACTCCAAAACAAGAGTATGACCGAAGCAGATGCAACGTTATGGACAATGGAGACTCTAACTCACAACATGACCAACACAGGTGCAATCTTTAAACCAATGGAGACTCTAACTCACAGACAAAAGGGAATAAGATAGAAAAGAAAGAAGGATGCAATGATGAAAGAAAACTTTAACATGAAGAGAGACACAAACCCTTCCAGGACATTCATCCAATGCTTTTAGTTTATACAAAGACATGAGTGTTTTTGAAGTTAGCGCCACAGTGCAAACTCCCACATCCCCAATTTGGACAGAATTTTGAAAATTGCAAACTGGCAATTCTTCCAGTTGACGTTTCTAGCAGAAAGACTCCTGCCATTTGCAGCACTGTGCAATATTCTTGAACCTAAACAAACTTTCTCACAGAACTTCACAAAAGCAGACAAAAACAGTTGAGCTGAGCAAGATGCTGCAGAGAGAAATGTGATGTTTGTGAAGCAGGGCTCTGTGCATGACTTCTGAAACGTCCCCACATGGAAGCTAGCGGACAAATATTTCTACATATTCTGTGACATTTAAAAAACAATTATTACTTATCGCTTCGTTAGGTTTAACTGACAAATCTACTCAGTGAGAATTAGGAAAAGATCGTGGTTTGGGTTAAGGTGCCACTTTCAGTCAGAAAAGATTTGCCATGATTTCAAGCTGAGGAGGCTTGCACTGAGATCTCCAGCTGCCTTACGGGGATGATCTGGGTTCCAGCACTTGAAAGCGAACAAGGATCGTCTGCTTAGGTTCTTCAGACCGTACAAACGGTCGGTAGTTTTGGTGCAGAGGGAAGGAGGAGGGGCACGGCAGGAAAAACAATGGAGATTAAAAGAGATTAGTGAAAGAAAAACGATGGAGGTGGTGGTGTGAAAAGAGCGTAAGAAGAGCCAAAAAGTGAGGCGAGGCAAAGACAATGAACAGAAGAGCAGGAGGAACTCAAACAAGAGGAAGGGCAGAGATGAGAGATTAAAAAACAAGAAAAGGTAAGAAGATACAAGATGTGGAGAGGAACTATAAAGAGGAGAGGAAAGGAGATATAGAGGAGAGGAAACATGGAGATGAGAGGAAAAAGAACACACACACACACATGGAGTTGCCACTTTGCCACAGCAGCATTTAAAGCTGTAATGACAGGCCAGAGAGTGATAAGAGACTCTGAGTGGAGAGGCCACTATAGCTGCTCTCCTCTCCCTGCTAACAACTGTAATTATCCAAACTCCACACTCACTACTATTGATCTCTCCCTCCTCCTCCCCCAGCCTGAGAATGTGTGTGCCTATGTCTCTCTCTCTCTCTCTGACAGGGTGACAGCGGAGTGCGTCCCTCTCAGCACAAGAGTTGTTCACACCTGCTGCCGGTAGCTGTGGAGAGCAGCGACAAGGACTTGGACAAATACGTGACAGCCGCGAAAACACAAATATTGGTGCAGCTCCGATGTTCCCCTTCATGGTGTGTGTTAAGTATGAGCAGTGTGTGTGTGTGTGTGTGTGTTTGTTTGTGTGCACTCTCATGTCTCTCACACCTGGTTTGAAGAACATAGCTACAGCTCAACAACAGTGTTGTGTGTATTGGTGTGTGTGTTCATTTATTTATAATGTACTCGCAAGGATAGAAAGGTTTGAAGTGGATAGTCCTTGCTTTTGAGTCTGCTTTTGTTTTAGTTGTTCATATTTCTTTATGTATAATAGTTACCATACAGATAAAGGAGATCTTTCTGCTTCTACTGTAAGTTGTAGGATGAAGATTTGTTTTAATGTTACTGGACTACATAAGCAGGTATGTAACAGCACTTGAACCGTATTCTCTTTTTTCATCCATGTGAGTCACAAAACTGTGGTCAAAATCATTTCAATCCAAATGCTTACGAGTTTTTCAACTTCTTTCGATAATATCACAAGACCATGTTTTGGAGGGGGCTCCTGTACAACAGTTTAAAAATTGCCCAAATGTATCTGTTCTAGCCAGAAAAGGTTGGTCTTGTTAAATCATGGTGATAATCCAAGCTAAGTGCTACTCCTGCAGACTTTTCAGTTTAATTGAATTCCGTTCGGTTTAAACTAAATAGTGCAAAATCACAACAACAGTCATCCTAAGAAGCTTTATAATGTAAGGTAAAGATCCTACAACAATACAGAGAAAACCCCAACAATTACACAACCTCCTTTGAGTAAGTGCTTGGGGACAGTGAGAAGGAAAAACTCCCTTTTAACAGGAAGACTCTAGAACATGTGCAATGACCAGTTAGGGGTAAGGTGGAGGTGAGCCAGAGATTAATGATAACTAATAATTAAATGCAGAGTGGTTTATAAACACAGAGAGTGAAAAGAGATGACTGAAGAAGAAAAAGGGAGTAAAAATCCACACCAGTAAAATATACAGTAGTGTGAAAAAATGCTTTCCCCCCTCAACGAAGTTAAGTTACCCCAAAGCGATAACTGGCCATGAGTCTTTCGCAGTGCTGTGGAGGAATTTTTGCCCAATCATCTTTGCAGAATTGTTGTAATTCAGCGACATTGGAGAGTTTTCGAGCACGAACTGCCTTTTTAAGGTCACGCTTCAGATTGGATTCAAATCAGGATTTTGATTCGGCCACTTTTGTGTTTCTTAAACCAATCAGATGTGGACTAACGGATGTGTTTTGGATCACTGTCCCGCTGCAACACACAAATGTGCTTCAATTTGAGGTCACAAACAGATAGCTGGACATTCTCCTTCATGATGTTTTGGTAGACGGCACAATTCATGGTTCCATTTACCACAGCAAGTCTTCTAGGTCCTGAGGCAGCTAAACAGCCACAGACCATCACACTACGATCGCCATATTTTACTGTTGGCGTGATGTTCCGTTTCTCCAATGCTTTGTTACTTTTACATCAGATGTAATGGGACTTAAACCTCCCAACTGAGGCAAGTGAGGCCTGCAGTTCTTTGGATGTTGTTCTGGGGTCTTTGTCTGTGACCTCTTGGATGAGTCGTTGCAGCGCTCTTGGGATTATTTTGGTTGGCCAGTCACTGTTCCATGTTTTTGCCATTTGTGGATATTGGCTCCACTTTCATTCTCATTTGTTCCTGAATTTCCTTGGATCGCGGCATGATGCCTGTCTTTTGAGGAGCTTTTGGTCTACTCCGCTTTGTCAGGCAGGCCCTGTTTCAGTGATTTCTTTATTGAGAACAGATGTGGCAATAATCCGGCCTGGCTGTGGCTAAAGAAATTCAACCCAGCTTCTACCTGTCCTTAGTTAATGTATAATATTATGACAATGTGATGTCATGTGCAAATTCCTTGAGAGTTGTCCACGATATTGGGTGACTGGTTGGAAGTGGTTCCTGGAGCTTGCTGGCTCTCGCTGGGTGAAATCAGTTGCAAAGAAGGCACTGCACCAAAAACCTCCCAGTGATTGCTTCGATTGCTATCAGATTGTCACTGTTACCTGTGGTTTTTCATGCTTGTCTTTAAAAACATGCTGACTGCAAGCTGAGCGGTACTAAAACTTTAAAAAGTGCAACAAAAACTGGAAATTGAGAACTTTTTTTGCTTTAACTTGTTTGTAGTGGCAACTGAATATGGACATTGTCTGCACTTTGACACCTGTTCGTTAGCCTTGCTACTGGGCAGGAAAATGAAGGAAAAGGAAGATGGTACTCAGCCTCCTTGGGTAGCTGAAAAGAGGTACAGGTTAGGTAGAAGAACAAGAGTAACTTTAAACTTCACCCAGCAAAAAGAAAAAGCAGTCCAAACTCAAACCAAAACAAGAATGGATCTCTGGAACTTGAGATGCTTCAAAAGCAGCCATCAGTTGGCATTATTTTTTACTAAATCAATAAAGCCAATATCGCAGGTGAACTGCAGCCCTGAACATTTCTACACTGAGATGTGTGTGAGAATGCAATCATCAGATTCAGCTGCACTCAACATTAAATGCTCTTTAACCTTGTTAACAAAGTTATAAGCATGACTCTACTAGTGAAGCAGACTGCCATGGTGTCTGCTAAGCAGAGATGGGCAGTAATGCGTTACTTGTCTCATGACAGTGACGTAAGTGAGTGCGACGTTCGTGACAACAGCTGTGTGCAGATCAACAATGGATCATATATCGAGTGCGGGAGAGAGTATGAGCGTGCAGCGTTTAAAGCGTGGAAGTACTGACCTTACTTTGAGTTTGATTCCATAAAAAGTGACAAAAACATTAGTGTCCGTTGTGCGTGGGAAGAAAACTTCTTTTTACAGCAAAAAAACCCCCCTAAACTTCCAAGCAAGCACCGAGTGCGCTACCACGTAATGGGAAATTCACAGAGAAACTCACGGATTCTTCCACTGACCACTGCAGCACACCTGCACCAGGGTAAACCTCCGCCTACCCTACTCCTGCTTTACAGGTGAAAATAGAGCAACAGGACCGCTAGTCTTTGACTTTATTTATTTTCTGCTGTGTTTTACTTGCATCTATTTGAAAGACTGAGTGTAAACACACAAAATATTTTATTTTATGTGCTGGAATGTGCAGAAAATAGGTTTAAATATTAAACAAATTTCTTCCAGTCAGAGAATGTTGCAGATAATTAAATGTTTACTTAATGCATAAAGTTAAAAGATTAAAACTAATAAAACAAGTTTTAAAAAGAGACTTTTCCATTTGATTAGATTTTGTATGATGGATTATGCAGAAAAAGTAGAATTGGGCTGAAAGATCTATCACTTTATCACCTATTCAGGTTGTAAATCATGTTTTTAAAAAGTAACTAAGTAACTAAGTAACTAAGTAATTAATTACTTTTGAAAATAAGTAATCAGTAAAGTAACGGGATTACTTTTTTGGGGAAGTAATCAGTAATTAGTAACTGATTACTTTTTTCAAGTAACTTGACCAACACTGCTGCTAAGGGTTTAAAAACTGTATAGTTTAGACATTACTCATGCAATGACCGCTGTCTGACCTTCCAGCTAGGAGAGAGAAAAAGTGTCAGGCAGCTAAACTTCTGATTATTATACTAAAGCTCCACCAACTTTGAAATGAGGCGACAACAAAATGCCTCCCTGACACTGACCAAAGATAAAGACAGTTATTTTTATTAGCACTTAAGGAGACATGGAGGGAAATTAAGCTGAGCGGCTTTTGTTAAAAACACTAACCCTGTCAAATTTTTCCACACAAGCTAAAATATAATCTGTTTCCAAGATTTCTTTTAAGCAGCTGGATTACCTACTGTGCCTTTTTTTGTTTTTGTATTTTACTTTAAAGTTTTATTAAATTTAAACGTCTTTTCTTTTTATTACAGTTTTACCTTTTGATTTTCTTCTAAGCACATTGCTTACTTATGGAAAAATACTTTGGTGCTGTTTGTTGAAAGCAAAAAAACAACAAGGCTTTAATGTTGGTTTTTAATGAGGAGCCCTAACAACACAAGTCATTATTAAAGAAGATAAAGATGTGGAGAGCGTGTTTGTAACAGCCACAAAGACCCGAAGAAGAAAAATAACGGAGGGAAACTGGAAATGTCAGGGCTTTAAGTGTCGAATCTAATCAGCTGAGCTGTCATTATAAAGGCAAGGTTAATAGCAGCTGACAGAATCACCTTCAGCAGACACCGAGATAAGAAAAGGTCTTTTTATTAGCACGCTGGAGCAGACACAAACACACACGTACACAGACATATATACATGTAAAGTGTATATATTGTTGTGCGTGTGAGCACATGTAAACACCGGGAGATCTCGTCTTGTAGCTCTATGTGGAAGTCAGATAGTGCCATTCAGCAGGGAGAAGGATTTACAAGTCGCGTTGTGGCCTTGACACCCAGACAAAACCCCTCTTTTGTTCAGCCCATCACCTGGGCCAGATTTATGACGTCCAATTACAAGCAGGGATGCTAACAGTATTCCCCATTAGCCTATCAAATGCTTTAGTGGTTGTTCCTTCAAAAGGGTTATCTGGCTTTTCAGCAGGGGCGTAAGCAATTTATGGCCCCCCCAAGAAGATCTGAACAAAGACCTCCCTGGCTCTGCTTTTTGTTTTCCTGCGCCGCTCCCCAGGACAGGTAATTAACAGGGAAGGAGTTTGTGGTTAATTTGTGAGATAATTATCTAAATTAAACTGCCTTTCGTCGCACGGGGGCTCTATCGCTCTCTCGTACTTGCCCGCGTGCACGCAATCTCCTTCTATCACTTGATGAGGGTGGTCAGGGTATTGTGCGGCTGTAGAAACACAACCAGTAATGACATGTTCCTCTTTCTTTCCTTTTGTTTTCTTCTGCTTTGTTTTGCTTTTCTTTGTTTTTTAGTTAGGGAAGTAGTAAATGAAGAGGGTAAAGGAGCAAAGAGAGTGATGTTGAGGAGCACAGAAAGAGAGGGAGATAATGGCAAGAATCAGTTTAGTTACAGACTTTACCAGATGACAAAGGAGAACAGTGCCATTAACACACACACACTATAATTTGATCTGCTGCAGCTGTTATTTATCAGGTAGCTCTGAATAGCAGCGCTCATCAGCGAGTCTCACTGTGTGCATCTCGGGAAAAGCTGGCTCAGGAGATCAGATTACTGAGGCAAGATCTGGAGTGGAAATCCAAATTTTGTCTGCAGGAGCAACATTCAGCAGTGATTCAAGTGGGTTTCTTGAAGCAGAGATTCCCACAGATTTGTAGCACCTGATAACGATCCTGCAAAAGACCACTGGGCAAAAATATAGTTAACGCTCCGCAACCATCTTTTAGGTATAGAACTTCCTCATCCCTTCAGATACGTCTTATTTTGTTGTCCTTAACCTGCACGGCAACAAGAGTGAACCCAAACGTGCAGAAAGTTCCCACATGTCCTACATTAGTTTGCCTTTAGCTAGGCAGGCTACCAAGGTATATTTTGTAACTTAATCACCACAACCTGCAACCGTGGGTTAACTGGCTTAGGCATCTGTGATGCTGGAGTTGGACTTGCTGCTGGAGATCCAGCTAATTACCCAAATGAAAGAGTAATTTATTGCATGTGTACACATGTGAATCTAATTCTGTGGGAAACATTAAAACAACAACCTTTTTGTGTCTCTTTGTCATTGTTTGACTTGCCAGGAATAAATGTTAAACACCACCTCAAAGAAAGAGACTAGGATAGTCCTGCATCGAGCAGACCGGTTCAGTACATCTGTGCTCATACATCCCGATAAAGTATATTGACCCATTTCATACAGATGTTTCACTTATTTGTCTATATACTCTATTTAAACTTGTCCAATCCTAATCATTTGCACAACTTTCTAATATTTACGTTGCAATATTTTTAAATTGTTTATGTATTTATCTTCTATCAATTAAAATTCACAAATGGGAAAATATCATATGATTAGATGAAAGACAGCCAGGTCTACAAAGCATCATTGTAATTGTAAAACTTTCCTACCAACCTGGAACTTTGACCAATGCCTTTGAAAAGAAGCAGGTGAATATGTGAAATCAGCACAGAGTCACAGTGACATGCTGTTAACTTTTACTGTTACAACAAGCTGCAGCAAAAAAGTGTCTGAATCATTTAAATATCATGATACAATTACAGCAGTCATGTGATGCAAATCAGAAAGAAGAAAAAAATACTTTTGATATTAGGTGAATAGCCTTTAAAAGCCTTATATGCAATCTAGACTATTTTAAACAGTGGAGCTGCTAAAACGTTAATTGTTTATTGGAAGAACTGTTGAATTTTAAGCTCTTCTGATTGCACATTCAAAAGTCTTTTTTAAGTGTTGTATTGTACCACAAATGCTTCTCAAATTGGTGGGAAAAAACTTCAGCACTCTGAAAAGCCAAGTATGGAGTAGGCAGTAAAAAGGACTGAATAGTCAACTTTAAAAACCTCAAAAATCAGTGAGGAGGGGAAAAGGCAGAAGAAAAGAAAGTACACAGCCACAGCTTGACAAACAAGGAACACACACAAGTCTTAATGCCCATAAAAACTGCAAGTATGCTAGCTATGCTAGTTCCTGTAAAGAAATAACTTTAGGATTTAGCATAAGTGGATGTATGACTCTGGGAGTTCAGGGTGAACGGATCGTATCCCCATGTCAGTGATAACATGGGCTTCAATCTAAAGTCTTAAATCAAACTCCTGGCTTCCAGCAGAAAAAGTTTTTCCTGAGCAAAATTTCATTAGAATTAGCCATTTTTCATGCTGCTTTTCAAATTCGATACATCATAATTTGCATAAAAATGTGCCCGCATGGAAACCCAGCTAGCGCGGCTGTGTTTGTCTCTCTCTGTCCTCATCCATCCCTCCTCACTTCCCCTCTCTCTCTGTACTGTATGAAGGAGGGATGATCGCTCCCTGTCACATCTGTTGGCACGTTGCCATCAAGCCTTGACAGGAAAATAACACTCTTCAGGGAAAATAATACACTCGTTCTGCCGTCGGCGCTCCCAGACACATGCCTCGCTGAGTGTGTGTGCGCGCGTGCGCCTAAAAGCCCTCGCTGTTGCTGTCAACCTGAGCACAAAGGATCACTTTATATGATTAGTATGCATCTCTGAAAAACATACTGAACAAAAAGCCCTGCCCCGAATGCTGCTCCACGCCAATTAATGGATTAAGAAATTATTTTGAGGCGAGGCTTGTTGTGAGACAGCTATGATACGTGGCTGGAGAGGCATTTCTCTTGTGGTTATTGCCAGCTATAAGGCCCGAAAGCTTTTTGATCATACAGCAGCAACATATACAACAAGATATTTGTCTTTGCTGAGTGACAAGGCCCATAAGACATCCCTCTGCTCTATTTAAACCAAAGAAAAAGAGCTCGGTCCCTCTGAAAAGGTTCACATAAAACACTCTCTGGCAGCCATATCGGAGACTCTCGAGCAGCAGTGCTGGGGCCAATTCACTGCGTAGATTCAAACCGACAACCTTCCAGATCATTTCAGGCTGTGCTGTTCGCCACGCACAATCAGCGCTGTGCGGTTCAGAGGACAAAAGCCACTATGACACGGCAGTTAACCCAAGCCTGACAGAGCCCTGGACCCCAATTTAACCCTCTGCTCTCCCAGCTCTCAGCCCTGTGTTAAGAGCTGCATTTATGGGTTTTTGGAAAAGGTGAAAATAGAGATTGAAATCGACTTGGCCCCCGAGAATGACATTTGATTTCTTACTTAGTGGTGCTCTGGTTTAGGAGTGCATGGGAGTGTGTCTGTGTATTACATGGGGGAGGTGGGGTGGTTGCTTTAACCCTATTCATGCCTGTACAATGATGTGTTTTTATTTTTTATTTTTACATTAGGTAATATAATAAGTTTCTGACTGTTCCTAACAGCCCCACTGACTGTATAACTGACGGCTTTTGGAACAGAAGGGTCTTTTGTGGAAATATGGCTGATGTTAAAAATGTATTTTGCGATTGCTGTTGCCGTTTGCTAATAAGCTGCTGAGGGACTATTCTTCTGGTCAGGCCTCTCTAAAAGGCAAAAATGCTCAAAAGTGGCTCTTAAAATTCTCCAGAGGCCAAGGTAATGGTTCCCTGTGTTTACCTAAAATGTTCAGGGTTTTTTGTTGTTGTTTTTTTTTTTTTTGTAAATTTTGCCCACGACCCTCAAAAGGATAAGCGGAAGCGAATGGATGAAATTGTCGGGCAGCACAGAGGCACGGTGGTTAGCACTGTTGCTGCACAGCAAGAAGGTCCTGAGTTCAATTCCACCATCAGGTCTTTCTGTGTGGAGTTTGCATGTTCTCCCCGTGTTTGCGTGGTTCCATCCGGGTACTCCGGCTTCCTCTCACCGTCCAAAAACATGCAGTTTATGGGGATAGGTTAATTGATTAATCCAAATTGCCCATAGGTGTGAATGTGAGTGCAAATGGTTGTCTGTCTCTGTGTGTTAGCCCTGCAAGAGACTGGTGACCTGTCCAGGGTGTACCCCGCCTCTCGCCCTATGACAGCTGGGATAGGCTCCAGCGCCCCCGCGACCCTGAAATGAATAACCGGAAACGGATGGATGGACCATCAACCACCTGAAATTGTCCAGTTTAGAGCAATTATCTCAACCAACTAACATGATCATTTAGTTAGAAGCTAACAAATATTGGTCAATATAATTGCTAAGTTCTGATATTACCTATGGAAAACTTGTGCTATTGAAGTTTTTCAAAGTATGAGGACTGATACAGTCTGCATTAGGAGCCAAATGCACATGACTGAATCAGGAGATTCAAGTTTAGTGATAGATCGAGTTTTGGAATTCGTCTCGAATAAGATTTGATTGCTTTGTAGCTAGCGCTGGTCAGGTTAGTGTTAGCCATCTTGAATGAAGTAACAGCATCTTTTAAAGTCACTGGTAGTCACTTCAACTGCTTAACACAAAGTTATGCTACACATTAGTAACAGTGTTGTTTTTTGTTTTGTTCTTTGCCTGGCATTCCCACAACAGCACACATTTTACAGGCATTTCTTAAAACACCCGATAGACACTACTTAACTTTCATTAATTTACAAGTTGTAATAACAGCTTGTACTTTCTCTGCAAGCATGTGCATAAAACTAATTTTATTTTGAGAGTTTTTGTGTTAAAAAGATCTTGTCACTCTGAAGCCTGAATTTCAAAATCTATAACTTTTTAAAAATGGTTTAGAGTATCAAAAAAGTCATAGTGAGGAGTGCTGATTCGAAAAGATGGATCCCCATTTTGATTGCAAAACATGTGTCCTCTATGAAAGTAAGCAGCGTGAAAAAAATAGGACACGTCACACTAAACATTCCCCTCCAGCATGTTTGAATACCAGCACCACTCCAGCCTCTGAGCTGCCTACTTTCCTGCCCTGTGCACTCACTAGCAAAGCTAAAAATACATTTGCTCATGTAATTAGAAATATATTGAAAAGACTTTCTAATGGTGCAAGTACCCAACGTGATACACGGTTTAAAAAAAGAAAAAAAAGAGAAAAAAAAGAGGAGCGTGTAGCGTTACATCAGCCCGCTGATTGGTATCCTGTCCATTATAGGCCCTGAAAAGAGCTCAATTCTCAACAACATGGAAAATGGCAGTCCATTTTCCTCCACTAATTCAAACAACATAGCTCCTCTAAAATCAATGTAATTGGTACAGCCATTTACTTAGACTGAATATCTTGTGTAATGCTCGGAGTAGAGCGATGATGGCGGTGTAGTTCCTTCATCGTGTAGGGGTATAAGTAGGGCGCGGTGGGGGGGGACACCAGCATGGATGATTGGGGAGTCTATTTAAATATATACACAGGCAGATTTGCATTTATGATGCTTGTCAACAGTTCACACAGCAGCTTTAATCCTACGTTGTTTTTTTTAGATTTATAGTATAAGTGTGGCTACGTTTCACTGACAAAAAGCTAAGCATAAAAAAAATCTTGCTTAGGTGGTTTCTAAGAGTCATTTGTCATTTACTTCCCCGTGATTCAAATATCAAATCAGCCTAAACTGATGGGACCCACCTTGTAGTTTCCCCTTATATGATGGCAGCACAAATTAGGTCTCAGACAGTAATAACAATGGATCAACAGAGAACAGCGCATTTTTTGGGGAAGACGGGATCACAGCAATGATAGAGGGGAGAGTAGTAGAACCAGGAAATACTTATTATTCCTAAAAAAGTGGATTCAAAAATGAAGCCAACTGTGCTGCTTGAGAGTGTGTTGCCCCTGCAGTGAATGTAATGGGACAGGAAGACAAAGCTGTGCTGCTATACACCTCAAACTACAGGAACAACACACAACCAACAGCAAAATCACCTGGGCCAAGTCTAAGCCATAAACTGTAAAAGATGGATGTGACCAATGTGCCATCACTCATTTGCTCGTGGAGTCTTTTTTGGGTCGCTTCAAGTTACCATTTTGGATTTTAAAAACCTGGATCTCAAAAATGAGGGTTGGATCTGAGTGAGAACGCAAAGACACAACAACTTATACATTACACTTTGCCTAAACCATACACTCGTTCATTATCTATTTTACTCTAACTCGGGCCATAACTTTTTCAAAATGAACATAACTATTTATTGAAAAAGACATAAAACTACCTCCCGAGAAATAAAATCACCAGGAAAATGTGTACTCAAGTAGTAAATAAACTCAAAAGTAAGGTAATTTTTTCCCCCCATAAACTTAATATAAAGAAATAGCCTGAAGAGTCAGAGTCGCCACCTACTGGCTATTAGAAAGACTGCAAGTTTAGGGCACTTTAGCGCTACCCTCACATACCCCAACTGTGAGGCAGAAATTAAAGTTTCCTGTTGTTTTTTTGTTTGTTTGTTTGTTTAAGTTATGAAGACCCTGGTGTTTGACTCTCTTTCCAGCTCTGAACACAATTTGCCGCTCGCCTCACTGGGGTGTGAAAATCACAAAACCACAATGCACTTACTGTGACAGTGTTTGCAGACACATGCTGGTTATATGGTTTCAGCAGGGCAGTAATCAACATCAGGTAAGCACTGGCCATGTGGGCATGAATGACAAGAGCTTGGTTTTCTCCTCACAAGTCTGCACTTTGAGATTCAGTTTTAGGAACACCAAAATAATTCCACAAAAAGTGCCCTTTTTTCACGTTAACTGAAACGTTGACATTTATTGGGCTAGACAGGCTTTTGAATTATGATAATACAATTTTTAGACTGACCAACAGTACACTTGGGTCTGCAGTTATTTAACTGTCTCTTCTAAATCTGATCATCTTCACCAAACAGCAATATTAATTTACAAGATTTACTAGAAAATAAAATCCATTTCATAGTATTAAGATAAGCAATTAGAAAAATTTTAAGTTGAGGAATGCAACTTCCTGCTGCCCTTTTTCCTAATTGAATCAGGTGATCACCATTACACTTTCAGCTTTCAGCAGTCAGGATTTTTACCCAATATTTTGTTTTCTTCACAATGCAGCACAAATGTGTCTTTCGGTTAAATTAAAAATATTAAGACCAAATATTAAGACAAATAACTGAAAGCAGCTACAAGCTCCACGCAGTAGCACCATGAGCGTACCCCCCTCTTTCTTATAAAAGCAACAGCTGTTTTTGTTCTATTGTAAAAAAGAAGAAAGATAAGGAGAAAGAAACTGCTTGTTCTCTGGATTTTTGGAAAGACTGGGTTTAGGAAACGTTTGTCTGTTTGTGTGTATTTTTATGTAAAATGTACTTGAACCCAGGCTATATTTGTCGATGCATTAGAGGCGGAGAGGCGGTCGCTCTGTGCTGGAGGCCCGCTCACCAGGATCTGTTTGTCAGCTCCCATGTTTACCGCGTCGAGAATGAATGCATTCGGATATCCATCACATTAGCACGGTTTGATAGCAGGCTGGCACTTTGAGGCAATTCAGTCCACAGGAAGACTCTCGTATCCCACTGGTCCCTGCTTTTTCTGCAAATGGTTTGGAAAGCTTCACACCACTTACATTTCACAGGTTTATTTTTTAAAATCAATTTCGGTGTAGTTGTTGCTGGTAGATTTTGGCTGTTTTATTGAATTCTGCAGTAAAGTTATTTATTTTGGCTTCATTTCTATAGCTCTCACCTCCTTTTTTTAGTGAAATACCTACTCGAGCTTGCAGACTGTTTCTAAACTTATGTTTAAATGTTGACACAGAGCAAATCTCTCCTCATTTTCAACTGCAACCAGACATTTTTATATTGGCCATTCATGCATGCTTTCTATAGCCTTTATTCTGTGAGAATTGCAAATGAAAATAACTAAAAAGAAAAAGTAGAAAAGATGGCAAAACATCCAATGTAAAATTAGAGGACAAAGGACATCACCAATAAGATGTTGTCATAAAATCATTTTTATCAAAGATGTTAAAATGATAGTGGTTTGAACTGCCAATACACCATTAGCCAGCAGCCACGACCAAAGACTCACCGGCCATCAACCAGGGCACGCTAAGAGCTGGAGGTCTGATATCATTAAAGACGGCAAACAGATTAGACTGAGAAGATCCAACACCTCTACAGTCTTATTGTAAACTGTACATTCTGTGGTCAGACTTATTTGCCCGTTGCTATTTGGGATCTATATATATGACAAAGCTTTTAAAATCTTAGATTTGGACCAGAGTTCAGAAACAACCAGTACAAAACTGTGAGATGAGCAACTCGAATACCTAACCTGAATTCAGACATGAAGGCAAAAAATAGAAGCGGCAAAAATGTAAAAGCCTCCTCTGAATGTGTCTTTGTTGTTTGGAGAATTGTAAAGCAAAATGATCATGATTGAGAACATATATAATAAATATATAAAAATATATAAAAATACATTTAAAATGACTGTCTGTAAAATAGTTTTCCACCTTAAATTCAACATATTTTTGTGGCATTTTCAGCTACACTAAGAAATTATAATATTTTAAAGTTAAACCAAACACAAGCTAACTGTGTGCACAATCAGAGCTTTAGATGTGCTTTAAATGCACTGAAAGTGAAAGAAAATGCACTGTGTGTTTAATGTAGTGGTGGACATTCAGCACTTGTGTAATCATGGAAAGTAACTATGAAATATAAAGTTACAACTATATAATTGTTTAAAATAGTGTTTGGAAATGTTTTCAAAATGTCTATACTATTAATATAGTAGAATGATGAGTCAGTCACCAAAGAAATAAACAGATTATATTTTAAAAAGAAATGTGTGTTGTGAGACGAGTGCTGGTCACCTTGTATTTCTCCTATAAGCGGCGATAACCATCGACTGACCGTGACGTCCTGCTTTCAGCACTCCCCACAAGCCCAACAGGACTGGGGAGGAACTGTAAAGTTTGACTTTGGGCCTACAGGTGAAACCTGGGATTAAAGGAGCTCACATGCTTCAGTTCAAGAGTGCAGATGTTTTTGTAAGACATCTAAAATCAATAAATTGTGTTTAAATATTTTATTTGGATTTACATTATATGAGTATATTTATGTTATTAGAGTCTTTTTTTTTTACAACATTTGAGGGAGTATTGTCTTAATTTCATTATGCTTGCTGATGACAATAAAGACGTATGAACTAATTAGCTCAACAGACCTTCCTGATATTTGGAGACACTTACAGTTTTAACCCAACCTGTTTAAATTCTGTGCACAAGGATTAAAAATAACAAATATAAACAAATTAATTACATCAGACCTATCAGCTATGGTACATCTAAACAGATAACTTCTTTCACAGAAAGTTAAAAAAAAATACAGTTGTGTTTAGTTTTACACATCAGACTTCCTGCAGCATTTAGAGTCAAACCGCTTGTTGTTTTTCTCCAGTCTTCGCACCCAGTTAGCCCCAGTCTCAGCGAGGAGTGAACAACAGTTTCACAATCCAGTCACATCTGAGAAGTGAAGTTAATGGCGCAGCAACAGGTCGAGGCTCCGAGCTCACATAATGGCAGGCTTTATTCCACTCAAGCTCGTTTGGCCATTATGGTACAGTTAGTCTAAATAACAGCTGAAGAAATGGCATAATGCGCACATAGTGAGGAGAAGTGATATTTCCTACCCACCTATTCATATTTTAATCTCCGAGCCTCTGGAAAAACAGGCGCAATGTGTTGTGAAAGGTTCTCCTGTGTATGAGCAGAAACTGTGGATTAATATTTTACAGTGTTTTAATGAACTAAAATTGCAGATTTTAAATAAATAATCTAAATTATTCTCACACTGTGGTTGAGCTGAGCAGCCTGTGGTGATGTGACCATTTCTCTGTTCTTGCTCTAATCTGATGCACTTGAATCTTAAATGGAGACATTTGGAGGCCATGCTAAAAAGGTCTACCTCAAACTGAACCGAAACTGCATGTTTAATGAGACTGTGATGCTAATTTTCTGGGGTATTTCATTTCTTATTTGGAAAATTAAAGTGTCATCTTCTGTGTTTTCAGTTTACTCACAGGGGTCAGTCCTTTCTCCCCAGAATATAAAAATGTTTTCATTATAAAAAAGCAAATATTAAACAAACACTATTCTAATGTGATGCCTTGTACTGCTATGAAGAGATGGCATTCTCTCAAATTAAGCTGTCTCTTAGGCTTAATCTAGTAGCTAAACTTTGACTTACAGTGTGACAAACTTTATTGGATTTTACAGTCGTTTTTCACACTGTAAGAGAAGAGAGCCTGTTAGAGACACAACAACCAGCTATGAATACCAATTCAGAAGGCGTTCATTTTTCTGCTCTTGGTCAGTTAACATTATAGTTATATATAGTATTATAGAGTTTAGTACACACAAGCAGCTCGGGTTAACACAGCTTCAGAGGCCTGTTGGTGGTTTCAATGAGCAGTTTTAAGGCGGATGTCAAGCTCCCTCTAGTGGAGGGTGTCTACCCTCTTCATCGTAGCAATAAAGAATCTATATTGAGCTTTTCTCTCAGATGCTCAGTGCAACAGGTCCTTATTCCTATATGTTACATATGCTACATGTACCAAACAGAGTGCAAAACTCTTGTTACTGGGCTATATAAATAACAAAAATGGCATTTTAATCTGTGCTGTGCCACTGTTGTGAGAAAAATCAATTAAACTAAATACAAATATTGGTGTTTTAGCTTAGCATGGGAAACAGATATATCTATACTTCGGAGAAAGAAAGTTTAAATGTTCAGCTCATACACAACTTTAACAAGAGCCAGAAAAGATGCAGTGATCGTATACTTGAATAACCTGAAGATGAATTTCTATCTATATCAACATTTCCACATTTTTAACACCATTTTCAGACTTAATATGATGTCTTATGATAGTATTCTGACCTAAATGAGTTCAAAACATTGGTAATTTTGACAGGAATGTGTATTGTAAATGACTGTTAAGCTAACAAAATTCATGAAGAAATAATACTATAGGGGTTATTGGTGGTAACTATATGCCTTTATGGTTAAATTTGTTGTCTTAGTTCACCATAGTTAGCAATTAGCGGCTTTTTCCTCTTAAAGAAAAAAGCATTTAAAAAAGGACACTGCAATGCTGCTAGTTTAATTGTTCAAATCAGATAAAATAAAACATGCTCACAAACTGAAACGTTTAAGCTGATAGCTCTGATGAAACTGAATGTCTAACTCTGTAGAATAACTTAAAACTGTAAAACTGCAGTTACCTGCCAAAGGAGTAAGTCTGTCCAACATGAGTGCGCCAACCCTAGCTTCCTGTTTGTTAGACTGTGCTGCCATCTAGTGATCTGATCAAGGTTCACACCATCTGTCAACTCAAACAGAGCAATCTAATCTCACCAGTCTGTTCTCTTTAATAATTGTGTTTTAGATTTAGATCAACTTTAAATATACTGCACTCATTTCATTTCCTGTTTGTCCTATTTGATTAGATGGCAAATTGATCTCTTCTGGGTAAAATTCCACTGGATGCATCTGCACTTTAAATCATCTAAAACATCCTAAGCATTACAAAACTGTCTGAAGTCATGCAATACAAGATCAAATGACGTTCCTTCTTTGAAAAAGAACCACTTGTCATCATCTGTGCAAAGGATCACCTTAAAGATTAAACGATTAGTTGGTCTTCACAGGAAGTGGTGCACTTTAACCTTCTGGTGTGTTTGACCTGAAGTGTCTTGTCATGACGAACATGATTCAGTGTGGTTTGTCTTCACCTACACTGGAAATCCAAACACCAGCAGCCACCAATATGAGACTGTTTCACTGACAGGAAGTCCAGTTTAGAAAAAATAATAAACAATAATGGAAATACAGTAAATCATATCAGAGAGTGATCCACTTAAATATACGAGGTCTTTAATGCTGCGCTCTGTTATGACTAATGTTGATCTGTAATTAAAGAGAAACCAGGAAGCCTCAGCAATCACAAGAACCAATGTTTCAAAATATGCTTAACGAAGCAGTGATGTCATCTTGAACAGTTAAATTCATCCTGAAGGTTTTAGCCTCAGCCTGGCACTTAAATCTGAAACTTTTTAGAAAGTTTGTATTAAAACAAAATAATATGCTGTATAATTTGTTGTTGTTTATATAATTGGTTACATTGAATATCAGAAACACCCTTGTTTTAGAGTCAGTTTTTGAAGTTCTTTCCTCTTTTACACTTGTGGCCTAAACAGCTTGACGCTGGCTGTCCAGCACAGTGAGAAACTTTTAACATTCAAATGCTTTACAGCAGCAGCAAGATTGAAAGACTGTGTAGCTACATTGCACAAAAGTGCAAAACAACCATGCAGTAAATTTGCAGCATTAAAATAAAATGAAATTCACACTTCATTTGAACACTACACTAACGATAAGCCATTATTAACTGACTAATAACAACTTTCATGCAGGCCAGGACAGATTTGCTTCCAGGAGACTCAGAATCAAAACAACTAAAAAACCATCAGGTTTATGAATTCAATCATCTACACTCTGTGTAATAAGTATATGGTTCATAAACAATTCAGAGTGTTCATTCTAATTTAAACATTTCACCAACACACGCATGAGCATCTGTATGTCAACACTGCTATAGCTCTGATGTCTGCAAAGTCTCCCGATAGAATATACTCATAGAATATAGAATATAGATAGATAGAATATAGCCACAGAAAGCTTTTAATGTGAAAGGTTGGTACCAGGAAGGATCCAACATGAAGAAAAGCAGGTAAATAATCATGGGGAAAATGATTCTTTGTTGGAATACTGTTAGTTGCTTCACCTACAGCATTCACTCTGATTTGTTCACCATGATGAGTTTGTGTTGAGTTCTTGTTAGTACCAATAGTGCCGATAAGTCATGTGACTAAATACAAGATCTCTTATTCAGTCACGATTAAGATGCAACCTATCTGAGTCTGTTCTGTCCTTATTTTGCTGCAGGGGAACATGCTCGATCCTTAGTTTCAAGGATCCCCTTAAAACCTTTTATGAACATCATATAACTTTAGAGTGAGCGAACACACAGCTGTGAACAGATCAGTTCTGTCTGATGCATCTGAACTGCTTTATAAGTGCACATGTTTAATTAAGGTCTGCCTTTGCTCTCTCTGTGTGCTTTGCTTATTCAAGGCTATGTGCTACACTTGCAACACAAAAAATGTTGTGACTGTAATATAGCAATGATTTTTAACTTCACAAACACACAGACATGGATGCATCAGGAAAACCTAAATCTGTTTCCCAAAATAGGATGATGAATGTTTTATTTAGTGAACTTAAGAGCCATTACTAATTAAACAGTATGTAATAAAGTGAACCAATGAAGGAATGAATCGTCTTATTTCTTAGCTTAGATTTACACAGGGACTACACAGACAGAGAAGCTAAACATGGACAGAATAAGAATAATTGGCACAACCGACAAGAAGGTCGCAGCTTTGTATGAGGATAATCAGACAGCTTTAAGCTTGTATACAGTGGGTAAAGCAAAGAATATGAAGCTTTTCTTATCCTGCTTTTGGTGTCATCTTTAATGTCAGCTGTGATAACCTGTTTCATGGGCAGAAACCAGCTTAATTATGTTTTCTATCAAATTCATTCTGATCATAAATATGTTTTTTAGCTTGAGCTGTTGCTTAACAACTTAACAACTAACAGAAACATCAAGAAAAACACTGAAATATTCCTTCCGTGTGCAACAAGACTTAAAAAAACAAACATTCGATTCCAAACAAACAAAATATGCAAAAGCAGCACTTGCAACAGATCTTTTGTCGAAAAGTTTGATCCCGATTATAAACTGTACCTTTTTTCTTGGATGTCTTCACTGCAACACAGCAGGTGGATTTCCATGCAGGAGCAGATGATGATGTCACTGTTCCCTCTCTGTTAAAGGGTTAAACGTTCAGACAAATTATTCTCCAAGCACTGAAGTCCTAGTCTTTTGAAGTTGTATAATTGCCATTTTGTTAGTTTTTAAGCAAAGAGACGCGTTTTTGCTCATTGGTACGTCGCTGTGGTCCTGCCATACTGCTGATGCTGAGGTTTGTCATCACCCCTCAACCTGCACCTCCTTGTCTTCTTTTTATTTTGCTTAAAGTCTTCCAACTTTCAGCAGATTTAACAAATTTAGCAACCAGAGAGGTGAAAAAAATTGCAAATCCACTTTTAATTTAATGAAGAAGAAAAACCTTCCTCAAAATGGCAAGTAGGCTGTGCTCAGAGAAAAGTAATCCTTTCACACCTGTTGCCTGGCCAAGAAAACCCCAGTCAAGTTAATGTTTTTCTAGCAACAAGTCAAAGAAGAGCAAGCCCCAACACCGTCATTTCTCCAACAGAGACAGCAGAGAAACGGGGTGAAGGATGGAGAGAGGAGGCGAGCATCCTGTCGTCTCTCAGCCAGGAGGATGAATGGAAAGCCTGCCTCTCTGCCTCCCTTTATATTCTCTTTCTCTCTTCCCCTGCTGCCTCACTTTGGCTTTTACCCTGGCTTCAGTATATGTGTGTGTGTGTAGAGAGAGACCTCTTTCAGAGCAGCAGGAATATATTATAACCCAAACAAAAGGAGCCGGCTTATTGTTTATGAATTACCAGCCTTCCAAGCCAACAAAGGCCCCTATTTTCATAGAAAACTCCATTTTCATTTCAGCTCCATTTGATTACCAGAGCAAAGAAAAATAAAAAGGCCTCTCCGGTCGCAGCGTCCCAAAGGGATTCATTCCTCCTTCTCTCGCTCATTCAACTCCACTGAAAAGGTTTCTTTATTGCTTTCTTTTCAGGATCGACGTCAAATGGGCTTTTAGGAGTAAACCAATGACAAAAAATTATTGCTGGGCTATTTTGTACAATAACAGAGCCGGGGGAAGAGAGGAGTCCTGTGTTGTCTTTGTCATCTTTCTTTCCCCCTTTTCTTTCGCTCCTTTCTGCTATTGGAGAGGAAAATTGCAGAGGCTGAAAATTAATGGTGAGGCTTTTGGAAGGAAAGAGTGAGAAAGAAAGAGGAGGACACAATGCAACAATACAAGTCAAATAGAAATTATCACAAGCTATTCAGCACAATGAAGAGACAGAAAGGTACTGTACGGCTCCAGAGGACTTTGACTGTGTGCATGTGGGAGTACCTTTCACAAAGCAGACACCTGTTGGCCGAAAACAATAAAACTCCAGTGATTCCTTTCACTCTTAGTCAGTATCCTGCATGCATGTGTGGACTCACACTGCAGTCTAGCTCCTGATTATTAGTTTCCTCTGCCACCAGTCGCCTGTCGACTGATCTGTGAACAGTGACGCTTGTTAATGGACTAAATTTAACTAAGTTACATTTGGAGTTAGACAAGTATGGGCAACAAAACCGCTGACAACACTGAAAAAGAAGGCAAAAGGTGCTAATGCTGCTGAAGCTGAAGTTGTTGTGAAGAAAGAAGAACATTATGTAATATTTCCACAGAACTATCTTTAGTTTAAGATTGCCACTCATACAGTAAGTGAATGAAGGGGCTGCAGTTATTTGGTCATCTTCTTACAAAGCAATGTTCTCTCTGCTGGGTTGTGGTATTGTGGTATTAGAACCAACCACTTAATCTTAGTTGAAAACACACACACACACCCAGCAATGGCACGCTCTGACTACAACAGAAGCAAAACTGAAATGTTCTTAGACTTAGACGCAAAACAAGTGAACACGCAATCATGTCATCAGCTTTATAAAATATCTGCACCAGCCAGTTTTGTTTTTGTCGCGTGCATCAGTGAATGAGATTTGAATCACAGGTCTGTCATGCACCCTTGTTTCTATATAAGTAAATGTTTACTTTGTGGGATGTTAAAGAGATAGTGATGGGGCTGTTGTATGGGAGAAAAAAAAGCAGACTGAAGGAATTCAAACAATACTGTTCAAGAAGGCAGACAAAAATTAGGCGTGGGTTGCAAAAGCCAAGGTGACGAAAGCTGATTCTAGCGATACGTTTCACTGGCTCAGGTAAGTATGACCTGGTCAGTTGGCACAAGATGAGAAACTTACTGCATGGATGAGAAAAAAAAACATCCATAAGTGAGCTATTACCGAGAAGGTTGGGTGCAAGTGATGACATGTAGCAAAGATGAACTTGGTGACGATCCTCATACGAACAAGCATCCATGGAGCCCCAAAGCCAGCATCTCACAGGAGGCATAGGCCCAGCTGTCAGCATCTCAGGGCAATAACCCAGCAAGTAAACGAACAAGCAGCCCATGTGATATTAGGCCGTGATTTTAATGTTTTAGATATTAACATTCAGTATTCCTCAACGTCAACATAATTTTGGAAGGCGTAGTTTAATGAGGGCAAGTCAGACGTTTTCTGAACTGACACTTAAGTCAGCACATGAGCACCAAATATTCTGGTATTTTACAAGCTAGACTTGTTGTTTGTTTGTTTTTCAAAGAGAATAGATGAACACTATCCGCACACGCTGTGAAACTGAAGATTCTCTTTCATCTTTCACTTTGCCTCCGGCTTTGTCCTGCAGAATGAATATTTGGCTCAAGACAAAAGGTGAGCCGATCAATTATTCCTCTCGCAGAGCCTGGGTGCTGTTGTGAAAAGCGTTGACATTTGAGCTTTCCAGACGACATCTGCAAATTTATATGCCTTCTATTGTGTGAGGCAGCCAGCCTGTATCAAAGGCTGTAAAAGGCCTTGTCAATTTCGTAAGGACAACTCCACAAAGACTCCTTTCTTGTCTGTTGTTATGGGAATAATGCTTTACGCTGGTGTCCTGCCAAAACCTCTTGGCAATCTGGCCATGTGATGTTATTGATTGCATTGATATCAGGCATCTGCCATGGAAACCATCACACTGTCAGTAATGTGTTGTGAAACATCAGAAGATGCGTATTTGGTGATCAGCTTCAACAAAAATGTCTTCACAGAGGCTCTGCATACAAAATGTGTACAGTAAATATCTTTTCTCTGACTTCCTGAGGTTTAATGAAACCACTGATAATCAGTAAATAAACTCTGTCTGTGCCATGGAGTCTGGAGAGGATGAGGTTAGTTAACTTTTTACCCAGTTGATGTTTCTGGTTTTCATACTCAGGCAGAGATTTTTCCCTAACATCCACACTGAATGCGTCACACCTTGTGTCCAGTTAAGATGTTTGCTTGGGACGCATTTTGATCTTTATCGGGACTCTTTGCTCTTTGATGAAACCTGCTGTAATTAATCTCAAAGGATACCTGTGCAGCCCCAGGCTATTCCCACTCCTGTTAAATAAAACTAAAACTTGGAGATCTCACATTGTGTAATAGCTACGTTGAAACAAGTCTCACCCTGTGGTCGAGGCTGGGAAAAGGTGAGTATGAAGGTGAGTCCTTGATGATCATCTATGTCCAATTGCAAGTGAATCCGAGTGAATGAAATTAAATCAATAGCGTCACCTCCACTCTTTGCCTTGGCAGAGGGCAGTAATGTACTGCTGGGACACAATATTTTCACAAGCTTAAGTGAGGCTAAATGCAGGGACGCTTGCATCAGCCACTCTGAGGTTCAACTTTCCATTTCACCTCAGTCGCTTCCAATTCTTTGTATATCATGTTGGAACAAGCATGAATACCAAGGCTAAATGCCCTTTGTGCAAGCACACGTAATGCATATTTAGTGTTTTTATTTTACATTAAATAATTGGTTAGCACTGTTGCCACACAGCAAGAAGGTCCTGAGTTCAATTCCACCATCAGGCTGGGGTCTTTCTGTGTGGAGTTTGCATGTTCTCCCCGTGTTTGTGTGGGTTCCCTCCGGGTACTCCGGCTTCCTCCCACCGTCCAAAGACATGCAGCTTGTGGGGATAGGTTAATTGATAATCCAAATTGCCACTAGGTGTGAATGTGCAAGTGAATGTGAGTGCGAATGGTTGTCTGTCCCTGTGTGTTGGCCCTGCGACAGACTGGTGACCTGTCCAGGGTGTACCCCGCCTCTCGCCCTATGACAGCTGGGATAGGTTCCAGCGCCCCCCGCGACCCTGAAAAGGATAAGCGGAAGCTAATGGATGGATGGATGGATTAAATAATTACTTTAGTAAAGACTAATTTGACACAGAACCCAAGGATTGACACTTCAGCTTTGTCGTTTAGCAGTGCCTTTATTGACAGTAGTGATTACTGTGGTTTCGGGCTTCTGCCCAGGACGCCGGCACTCCTCTGCAACTGTCACTCTCCTCTGCTACATCTCACTGCAAGACAAAAAGAGTTGCCCTTCATCAAACCAGTTCAGTACACCTGCTCTTCCCCACCTCCACTCCGCTCTGTGAGCTCACTGCATCACCCCTACTCTGCAGCATTCTTGCTAGCAGACTAGTAGTTAAAGTAAACTAAATTTTCTTCGGGGACACACAGATTATATACAGATTATAAGAGAAACCTAGGGTTGTACGATGTTCTAGCTTTACGGCTTTCTCATAAGGCAGCAAACTATTTCTCCATGGCTAAATGATGATCATCTAAATATGTGATACGCTATTCCCTCTCCAGCTTATGAGTTATCTGCCTAAAGTGCGCGTTTGAGAAATATACCTGGGAGTCAAGTACTTCTGATTTGAAACTCTTTTTTTCACAGGAGCTACAGTATAAGTACAAGATAGGTACAAGAACAAGATAATTGACCTCTGTAGGAGTAGAGGTCAGGCAGCTGCTTTGTGTTGGTACAAGTATAAAATACAAAATCTGGGAAACACTGGAGCCAAGAATAGTTTTGCACTCCTTGCTCTGTGTTCCCAAGTTTATGTACTAGGGAAAACTACGCAGTGCATAAACTTGGGAACATGGAGCAAGGAGTGCAAAACTATGATGGTAGGAGATGACAAAGGACAGTGGAAGATGGAGACAATAAATGCACACTGGATAACAAGAATTTAGGCACCGAGTGGTACCCAACCCTGCCGGGGAGGTGTCTGAGAAGACTAGCTGGCGATGAGTCACTGGAGTTATTCACTGGAATAATAAAACTAAGTAGACGAACTACATTACAAACTGAAATTACGGAGGATATAATAAATACTAAAGGAAACTCTTAACCAAAGTATGGTCAAACACAAACACAAGGAATCACAAAAAAAAGTCTGTGAAAAAGAAATCAACTAACAAAACAGTGCAGACATGTAGTGTGAGTTGTAAAGAAGAGTGTGTTGAGTTCCAAGAGAAACAATTACATCAACAAACACAAGATTTTGTCAGTTAAGCGATGGGCTTGAGTGATTTTTCTTCCCCCAGTAGCTTTACAGTGCTAGAAATGTGTTTGTTTGCAAGGAAAAACAACAACATTTAATATGAGATAGTGCTGAGAAATTCTAAAGAAGGTGTTACTTTTCCTTTTTATGTTTGAGTTTTATTGTATCTGTTTGCAGTTTTGGTTCAAACATAGCTTAACGCCATGGTTTTGTTAGCCACTTCTAAAGGGCTGTCTGCAGCTGCAATACGCCTTGTTTTCATTTGTATTGTGTTCTTAATGTTAAGCACCTTAGTCAGAACTTCAAAGGACCATATAAATAAAGTATCTCGGCTGGGCTTGGTGTATCTCTGCTCGTGAATGTGTGTCTTGTACTACCTGTAGAACTGGCTGGAATTCAGTGACCTAAAAACAACTATTTAGATACTTTTTTGGCTTTTCATTAGTGAATGGCCTACATTTAAAATAAATCATTGTATTCAACATGGTAAATATTTGTTGTAGCCACTAACTACAGTGTGTCTACAGTGTGAACCATTAATACAAAAGTAACTTTGTTTGAAAGTGCTTTATAAATAAATTTTTATTATTATTATTATTATTATTATTATTATTATTATTATTATTATTATTATTATCATCATCATCATCATCATCATCATCATTATTACTATTATTACTGTAAAGTACATAAGTCGAGAGACTATCAAAATAAAACAGAAAGCCTACTCACCGACTAAGATAAAAACTGGACAGACCACAGTAAAAACTCAGACAAAAACTGACTAAACATGGGAAACCTAACAGAAACACAGACTAGGCACAAGGAACATACAGTAGAAGAAAAGGAAAAACTTGAGAATAACAAACAAAGACAACTATGAATACTAAATCACAGCAGAGCGGAGGTAAAAAGGCTAAAACTGGATAAGCTGGGTAAAAAACCCAGAATTATGATACAAGCGAGTTTTTGATTTTAAGAAATAGATGTTAGTAACACATACAAACTAAGAAGCTATGCAGCTACAACTAGATTAGACTGCCATCAGACAGATTAGACTGCCATCAGATAGAGGGAACAATAGAAGTCACATGACCCAAAGAGAAAGTGAAACAGCATTTATAGATCCAAACTCAGACTTGAAAGTCATACAAATTTATCAGCTGAAACAAAACGAAGACACCAACTTCACAGCACAATTGGATATTCAGGTACGGTAACACCATGTTAATAATCCAATGCAAGAAATACAGTTATTAAATTATTAAATTGACTGGACTGAGTAATCTCTACCATTTGGTTCAGATGTGTCAAGTTAAAATAATTTAAAGAATTTACTTTTTGTTGTTGTTGTTGTTGTTGTTTTTAATTTACTGTCTTTTCTGTTTGTTTAATTCACAATTAGTTGATGACAAAAAACATGGAGAAAATTTTAAAAAAAACATTTTGTGGTAAGCAGTTTTTTTCATATCATATTTATTGTTGGTGATTTTCTTGCCACCCTTTGCCGTTAATATATTGTCATACTTGTGAAGCCCTCAAGGCTTTCACATGTAATATTGAGCTACATTAATAAAACTACCTTGACTTCACTCAACAAATAGTTTGAAATGAGGAAATGCTGGAGACTCAAGTGATCTTGATCTGAATTTGTAATAGATGCTTGTAAAATTATTTTAGAATGGAATAGTTACAATGAAAGTGGCAAAAAGTAACATTTCATTTGACTTGAAGAAAAATAAATAACTGCGCAGGATATGCAAAAGTGTTGCTAACATGTTTTTACTTTGTCATACTTCAATTGCGGGGAATTGTTCATCATCTTCTCGTAAGATATTTTAACTATGATGCAAAATTATTTAGTCCTGAAGACAAAACTTGAGGCTTTTACACACTGGACAAGTAAAATCCGTGCAAATATTTCCTGGGTTACAAATATTTTTCGGACTCATCTGTTCTAAATGCAGCTGTTCACACTGACAATTTGAGCTGAAGAATTCCAGGAAGTTTTGAAAAAAGGTTTCTGTAAATGAACGTTAGATGAGGTGGGATTGATTAGAGACACAGCAACTTTACCCCGGGTAAATAGTGGAATTAATTCTTTGTCCTATTTTTCGGATCCAAATACCTGACCAGGCCATTGGGTTTGACAACAACTGCGATCTTAACTCACGTCGCACTCGGACTGAATACACAGATGGAAATAGTCACGTGATATTATTTACATCAGACACACAGTTACACGATGCTCCGGTTCAGTCGGCTCTGTGAAATGATTTCTCTGCCTCCTCAGATCTGGTCCCAACTCTGCCAATAACACCTCAAACTGCCCCACCGACATCCTGAACTATGTACGAACACACAGCTTCAGCTTCTGGATCCAACAATAAATTCTCCCTGCTGCTGTTTTCTTAGTTTCCTACTTTTCTCAGCTCATCATTGTTTGAAGTCGGCTTCATTTTTAGTTTTCACAGTGCGTTTATTGAGGAGGATTTTTTTTCACAAAAACGTAATGCGTTCAGTGTGTAACAGCCTTAACACATAATGAGGTGTAATTGCCCTTCCAAATGGGTTTAATCCGGCCCGTGAGATGATTTTGTAAAGTATAAAAATGAGCAGCAATTTTTCAATAAAGAAACTGCTGTTCCAATTGTGTCCATTGGATGGCGCAATAGCAATTGTGAGCTACTTTGTTTTGCCCACGAAATTTAAACCTGATGTGCTTTGGCACCCTCATTGCCCCAATATGTCTCTGTCAAAAAAGAGAAAAGTGGATGCAGAGTGCAGAGTGTTCCAAGAAAAATGGTCATCCTCCTATTTATTCACGGAAGTGAATGGGAAAGCTGTATGTTTGGTGTGTTCCCAGCATGTTGCAGTGCTGAAAGAATATAACCTCCGTCGCCACTATGTGAGTCTTCATGCCAACAAATATGACAACTTTCAAGGACAGCGGAGAAGAGAGAAGGTGAATGAACTGTTGGCGGGTCTGAAGAAACAGCAGTCTGTGTTTACTCACAGCCGAGACATCAGTGATGCTGCAGTGAAAGCTAGCTACCTCACTGCTAACAAAATTGCACTAGCTTCAAAACCATTTAGTGAGGGTGAATTTGTAAAAACATGTATGATGAAGGCATTGGAGACTGTGTGCCCTGAAAAGCGCCAGGCCTTTGCAAATATCAGCCTGAAAGAAACACAGTTGCCGACAGGATTTCTGATCTTTCAGCGGATTTGGACAGCCAGTTGAAGCAAAAAATAGTCATTTATTGTGTTTTCAGTTGCAATTGATGAAGGCACGGACATTACAGATGTTGAACAACTGGCAATTTTCATCCTCGGAGTTGATGACACATTGACCGTCTCCGAGGAGTTCGTGGAGTTGGTACCGATAACAGATACAACGACCGCAGCTGATATTTTCACCGTACTCGTCGGCGCGCTGGACAGGGTCGGAGTGGACTGGTCCCGCGCTGTCAGCCTCGCTACAGATGGTGCACCCTCAATGATCGGGAAGAAAGCAGGCGTTGTAAAAATGTTCAGAGATAAAGTGCAATCTGCAAATGGAGGACGTGATTTTTGGACTTTTCACTGTATTTTGCACCAGGAGGCTTTGTGTTGCAAGTCACTGAAAATGGATAACGTCATGAAGGTGGTCATCCAAACTGTTAATTTCATCCGATCCAGAAGCCTCAATCACCGTCAGTTTGACAGTCTTCTCAGAGAGAAAGACCACTCTATGGCCTGCCATACCACCCTGAGGTAAGATGGTTGAGCCGAGGTGCTGTGCTGAGGCGTTTCTTTGATTTACGAGAAGAAATTGAACAGTTTATGGAAGAAAAGGGCAAACCAGTGTTAGAATTTCATTCCGCAGAATGGATGCAGGACCTTGCATTTATGGTGGATGTTACAGAGCACCTGAATAACTTGAACAAACAGCTGCAAGGACACAACAAAGTTGTCACGCAGTATTATGACAGCATACGTTCTTTCAAGTTGAAGCTGTTATTATGGGAGACGCAGCTCGCTGGTGGTGATGCAGCTCACTTCCCCTGTCTGAAAAATGTGTGCACGATCCAAAGTGTGGCAGATATGAAGCGGTTTAAAGATAAAATAACGAGACTGTTACTAGAGTTTGAGCAACGATTTCAGATTTTTGGTGAACTGGAGAAAGACTTCAAAGCTTTTTGCTCGCCGTTCACCGTGAATCCCTTTGATCTGCCCGTCAGGATCCAACTTGAAATAATAGACTTGCAGTGTGACTCGGATTTGAAGGGCAAATTTGCCACAGCTGGCTTGAACACATTCTATCAGAATCTCTTACCAGGTTACCCCAACTTGACAGCCCTCGCAGCAAAACTGTTGTGCATGTTCGGAACCACGTATCTTTGTGAGCAAGTTTTCTCTGTAATGAGCACAAATAAAACAAAACTGCGCTCAAGGCTCACGCACAGGCACTTGAATCACATCCTGAAGTTAGCTGCCGCTCAGGATGTGAAGCCTGCTATTGATGATCAGGTGAAAGCTAAAAGATGCAAGGTATCAGGAGTCAAATAAACTATGCAACCCCACTGAAAGTGCTGCATGAGACACCCTGATGTAGTTCTGTGATCTGTGATATACTTCTGTGAATCACTGAGGCACTGTGTGTTTGTGTGTTCTTTGTCCTCAGAATTCTCAAATAACTTGAGATGTTTTATGATTAATAGCTATGTTGTGCCTGTACTATTTTTGAACATACTGTCCACAGGCTCTAGATTCATTTTTATGTTGATCGTATTAAAACAAAGAAAACAATCTGAAGTTGTTGTTTTTAAGTTATATATACAATGATTTTACCAGTCCGGCCAACTTGAGAATAGACTTTTCTCCATGTGGCCCCTAATCTAAAATGAGTTTGACACCCCTGATTTAAAGTGTTAGAGGAGAGGAGCATACCATGGGGGTGAGTATTAAGGGTGTGGTTCCTTAGAGAGGTGTACTAATTCTAGTACACCCCTTAGAGAGGGTGTGGTTCTCTCTAAGGGTGTGTTAGGCACACCCTTAGAGAGAACCACACCCTCTCTAAGGGGTGTACTAATTCTAGTACACCCCTTAGAGAGGGTGTGGTTCTCTCTAAGGGTGTGTTAGGCACACCCTTAGAGGTGTAATAATTCTAGTATACCAACAATTTCTCTGTTGGTGAGATTAACAGAGAGTTAATTTCACCAACTCTCTGTTAATCCTAGAGTTTATATTACCTGTGTTTGTTTGTTGTGTTATTTCCTGTTTGTTCACAACACTGTTGTGTAAACTGTAAGTGCATACTAAATTCTATTGCAAATTTCTTTATGAACCGCAAAAGAGCGAGACCTGAAGCTGAGCCAAAATTGTAGCTCGAGTTTCGGCAGCAACAGCCTCTGGTGACAGATTCACCATTGCAGTAAGTAAACCCCGAGGATGCATTTCTTATTATTATAGTTGCTGTTAGAGGCTTACATGAAAAACACATTTCCTACAAGATTTTCTAGAATTACAGGAGTGCAATGCAGTGTTAACTGCTTTGTAGATGAACTGTAAGTAAATTTACAGTACAGGACATCTCAAACTCAGAAAGAAATGCCAGGAACTTGAGATGTTGGTTGGATGCTGTACAGAAATATGTCTGGCTTTCCGACCATAGTCAGACTGTTACTCATGAAAGTTTAGCTTGTCAGGGTTGTGTTTAATTGTTTCCATTCAAAATAAGTTCAGCCAGGCTGATACTTTGTTACTACTGCCAGTGTGAGAGTCGCAACATTGTTGCAGTAAACAGTGTAATAGCATTGCTTTACAGACTGTTTCAGTTGATTGTTGTTATTGTGAAAAGCTTGTTGTGTGTTGTAATTACTACTGTAATATCTACACCTGTCTACGCAAACAACCACATATGTGAACCCACGTGTCACATGTATTTAAGTGTATTCTTTCATCTACTAGAGGGCAGTGTTGATCCAAAAATGACAATTTCATCACATTTAACTATGATTGTGGGTTTATACCATATTGTATTATCTGCCTCTGTCTCACAGTTAAGATTATATTTTCTTCTTTTTTTGACCTGAACTAATTTTTATTTATACTATTTCCTACTTATACCAATTTCATATTTCTACTTGCCAGTGATGGTGTGTGCCTAACGTCTGGCAGTGATACATACAGTTCTCCAATACCGTGTCATTATCTCATGTCTCTGACCGTACATTATTACAATGGGACAGCACTGAACCACGTTCCAGAGATAATGGGTTATATGGCATCTGCTATAACATGAATCAAAAGCTAAATGCTCCAATATAAAAAATATATATATAAAAAAGCTCCAATATAAATGCAATGGAAGATAAATGTTTTCTGCTTCCATATATATTATATCCTTATATGAAAAATTAATGTATTAAGAAAACCTTACCAGCTTGTACTGTAAGTTGCCAAGTTGAAGAATATGTTGAGTTCTAGAGCCACAAATACATCTTTAGGTGGCAAATCTTTGAAGCTAGAAATGAAGCATGTGTATAGCATGTGATTTTTTCCTTCAGTAACTTTAGTGTTTGAAATGTGTTGGATTGTTTGCAACAAAAATTAAGGACATTTAAAATTAGATACTGCTGAGAAACTCTAAAGAGGCTTATAACAGATATAACACAACTATTTTTTTTAGCTGTGTTATATCTGTTTGCAGTTTTATTTTATTTTTTTAAAAAAAACATTTGGCAGGTTTTGTAAGATGCCGTGTCTCTGCAACTGCAATAAGCCTCACATATTGTTTAATACTTTAGATGCTGTTGTTGATTTTCCACAGACTGCACTGAATCTGTATTTGAAGTATGTGAAAACTTTTCAAATGTCTTTGTGGATAAGTTGGCTAATATGAGAACTCAGATATTACCCTATGCCCTTTACCCATCATCCTCTTTTCCCTGCTCTGCTGCCTTTTATCAGTTTATTAAGCCTGTGACTTTACTTTTTTATATGAGGTTGTTGGTCATCAGAAGTCCTCGGGTTCCCCCACAGATGCCGTCCCACCCTGACTATTTAAAAGAGGTGATTTCTGCTTTTGGTCCAGTTCTTGTTAGTAACAGCAGCTTGTCCTTGACTGTAACTCCAAAAGACTGTAGGCTTATGTGCAGCACTTTGTGACTCTGTCTAGAAAGGTGCTATATAAATAAAAATGTATTTTTTATTATTTTTCTTTTATACAATAATGCAACCTGTAATTAAAAAGTCTGGCCTGGCTCCCACTGTGCTGTCCAATTTTAGAGCAATCTCCAAGCTACCTTATTTCAAACATTTTGGAAAAAAAAGAGTCTATATTATATATTATATTATATTATATTATATTATTATAATATGTTTTTAAGGGATTTTAGTCTGGTTTTAATTTTTTTTCATAGGACAGAACCTGTACTACTAAGGGTTTTTAATGACATTATTTTAGCTACAGATGGTGGAAATGATGTGATCCTAGTTTTACTAGGTTATTAGCCTTTGCTACAGTGGGTCACATTGTTCTGATATTTTGTTTGGAACATTGTGCACGCATTAATGGCACTACCCTGATTTGGTGCAAGTCCTGCCTGGCTGAGAGAACATTTTGTTATCTTTAATAGTTTTAAGTCATCATGTTCTCCTTGTCATGGTGGGTACTGTTATGAAAATCAGTTTCACCCCGGTTCTTTTATTTGTCGAAACTTCCAGAGACGGCACCGGAACTCAGTAGTTATTTCACAAAACTTTTATTCATCTTTATTCATCTTCATTTAAGCATGCACTTCTAGAAGGGAAGACGAGGCCGATGTCCCTCTGCAAAATCTTCACCCCTTTGTTAGTTACAGCCAGCTTTATAGAAGCGTCCCCATCATAAAACCCCCACGGTGTGCTGCAAACTCTGTGTCTGTGTCTATGTGCACGAGCACGTGAATGCCTGTGTGTGCGTGTACCTGTATGCCTATGTGGATTTTTACAGCAGATGGTTAATCCATCTACTGTTTCTCCGCAGGAGCAGAGTCAGAAGTCTGGAGATTGGATGTTGATAAGGCCATGGAGAGGAAGTGCTGGTCCAGTCCACGATGGAAAGGTCCCTATCGGGTGCTGCTGACGACGACCACAGTAGTGAAGATTGCTGGAAGAAACACTTGGATACATCAAGCACACTGCAAGAAGGTGACACACATCCAGGCCAGCTCGGGGTAAGTGGCAGGAAGACTGGGTACAAAGGGGGGGGAAAGCCTCCAGGGCCCTTCGTCTCAATCCGGTGAAGAAACCAACTGAGCCACAGGTACTCATCAGAATGGCTGAGAAAGTGCTGTGCATCTTCTTGAGCCTGTGGACCCAGAGTGGGATGACAGGGAGCGCACTGGGACAGAGCAAACCACACCCAGTACCCACATGGCTTTTCAACAACTACTGGTGGCAGTTTAAGAACACAATCACTCACATAAAGAACGAGACCAATGGTTTTGCTTGTGATGCCACTGGCTACACATTCTTCTGGACTGTGGCCATATAGCATCACTGAGAGCGAGACAGTTTGTTTGGTTGCCTTAGCAACACATCCAGGAATAAACGTACTTGGAACACTGCCAACTTTTCAACTGCTCTGAACCTGAATGGACGGTTGATTCACCAGTAGCTGGGAAGGTGAACTGCTCTGGTACGACAGACCTGCTAGTCTGACTCAAAGTATCTGACTTGCTGCAGGACATTGAACAGCTAAACGAACTGGATACAGGCCAGTTACCTATGTATAAGAAGAGCAATGGATTAGTCCAAGTTGGAGATTTACCATGGAATTTGTGCAACGTCACCTATTCTTTTGTCTTCTGCAAGAAGGATGTAAACAGAGAAGCCTTTTGTCTACATTTACATCATGAACACTTGAGGTTTTGAGCCAAGAAGATCAAAACAGCTTGATCCAATTTCCTTTACAAATTGTTTTCTGTGGTGACAACAGGACAGGAGAAGAGTTGTAAATGCAGATAATTCACCAGTTGACTCTAACCCCCACAGGATGCCTACAGTGAGATTTGGGGGGTTGATAGGAGTCATAAAAAAGGGTGTTGACCAGGCTACAGCTCTGAAGTTAGCTGAGAGCCACATGGACAAACAATAAAGTCAACTGATGTGGTTGAATGCCTATGCCTGTATACAGTTGGATTGTAGTGACATATGATTTTTGAGAATGATGATTCTTCTTGTTTGACTTTTGACATTCAGTTGTTTACTTGCAGAAATACATAATGAATCGCACGACAGGAGTAGATGCACCACAAGGCTGGATAGTTTGGTTAATGTCTGGTCCTTGGTGGCATCTTCTTTTGAAAATATTAACTCCTGTTTTTGGACTGTTGACATTGATTTGCTTATGTATAGGATGCATTTTACCGTGTATAAGATCAATGCTAACTAAAATGGTTCCTAATACATTTGTTAATTATGTACTTTTATAACAATATGAATTGACTGAAACAAATGACGTGACAGAAGCCTGCGTATAAACGACGCCTGCGCTGAAAATGTCAAGCACGAGGTGCATGGCTAAGAATATACTACACAGGAATAATTTGGAGCATAAAAATCACAACAAAGGAGGGAATGTTAGAGTGAATTGTTAAATGTTGTCATTTCTATGCTTGCCAACTCTGATGAAAGGGATTCCACTGTCCTTCCCCCCAGATTCTCGAGGTTCTGGTTGGGAGGGCTGTAATGTTTTATTGCAGACACATCCTATCTGGAAGATCTGCTTCTTTTGATGTAAGCTTCCTGCGTTTACAACCCTTTGGTCAGCAGGAGGTAACACACACACATTCTCACATAACACACACGCACACACACACTCTTACTTAGATACAGAAGTTCACACATATACATACAATGCCTTGTCTGGGCAAGGCTTTGTTCTGACGTGTTTTGTGTGAACTGTCTCTCAATAAAAAGGCAGCAAGGGAGGTCGTCGTCGGGGTCATTTTCGTGGTGGACACAGGCCTCTCTTGCGCAAGTGATTGATCGATCGACTGTCTTGTTTTCTTCATGATGAATAAGTCTCTAGAACTAGCGGGGCTTGTGGAAACACAGACCCAACAAGGTTTTTCCCAGCAATAAAGCTGCGCTTTAAGTTTAACTTCCATGTCTGAGTTCTGCATTTTGGGTCCACCACTCCTGCTTGCCTGCCTGCGACACAGCCAACCATGACAGCCCTTGTATATTACACATGCTTCTGCACTGACGTTTTTAAAGTAACTATTTAAAGCCCACCTTTTTTCATTGCCACAGTGAGAGAGTTGACTTTTAATTTTTTTAATTATTATTAATGAATTTGATGTGAGCTTAATGATGAGCATTTTAGCCAGCATATTGTTTTAAAGCTCTTTGTAAAAAGTGCTTTGAAACAAAAAACAGCTAGACTTGGCTGGGCTTTGCGTGTCTCTGCTAATGAATGTGTGTCCTGTACTACCTGTAGAACAAGTTGGCTGAGTGGCTGGATTTCACTGACGTATAAACAACTCACACTCACCTACCTACTTTCACATTTCAGAAATACCTACATTTAAAAACAGTCATTGTATTCAACTTGGTAATTATTTGTTATAGTCATTAACTACGACATGTCTATGAATCTGAGGGGGGGGTTAGTAGTAATGGCCATATGACACCGAGGCTCCAATACAAGCCTCCAACTCCAATTTGCATTTTCCTTGAACCACTGCTTCAAAGCTTACTTTAATGCTGGAGGGCAGACAAACAGACGAAATCACTGAGGCAGACAAACAGTACAACATGTCAGAGAACTAAAGAAAACTGAGGGCTTAAATACACTTGAGGTAATCAGGGAAAAAGACACAAGGCACGGGCGAACAGAATCAATTAGTTTTACCTACAAGTTAAGAAGCTATACAGGTACAACTAGATTAGACTGCAATCAGATAGAAAGAATAACAGAAGTCACATGACCGAAATAGAAAGTGAAACGACAATTTAAAACCCAAACTCACACATCATCTACATCAGTGTGAACAACAACCACGACACACCAACTTCACAGCACAATTGGACATTCAGGTATGGTAACATTGTGTTAATAATCCAATGCAGGAAATCCAGTTATTAAATTATTAAATTGAGCGGATTGAGTCATCTCACATTTGGTTCAGATGTGTTAAGTTAAAAGAGTTTACTTTTCTTTGATGTTTGTTTTATTTACAGGTGGTTGGTAACAAAAAGTCATGAACTCTTTTTGGTGTAAGTCATTGTTGTGACTTTCTTCTTCCTTCTTTTTCTTTGTTGATTCACCCTTAACACAGTTTGTTCAGCCCTCTGGGATTTAACATGTAACATTGAGCTACACAAATAAAACTGGCTTGACTTAACAAATAGTTTTGAAATGAGGAAATGCTGCAGACTCGAGTGATCTTGATCTGAATTTATTATAGATGTTTGCAAAATTATTTTATAATGGAATAGTTACCATGATGTCCTCTGATTTGAAAGTGGCAAAAAGTAACATTTCATTTGACTGGAAAATCTAATGTAACTGTGCCTGAATATGGAAAAGTGTTGCTAACATGTTTTTACTTTGTCATATTCCAATTGCAGTTAAACGCCCAGCACCTCCTCGTAAGATATTTAAAATATGATACAAAATTCAAACCTTAAGACAAAACAAGAGGCTTTTACACACCGGACACGTAAAATCCGTGAAAATGTTTCCTGGGTTACAAATATTTTTCGGACTCATCTGTTCTTTATGCAGCTGTTCACACTGACTATTTGAGTTGCAGAACTCCTGGAAGTTTGGAGAAAAAAAGTTTCAGTAATTGAACTTTGGGCGAGGTGAGACTGATTAGAGGCAGAGCAACGTTACTGAAATCCCGAATAAATCGCAGCATTTTTTTTTTCAGACCAAGAGATTCTTCCGATTTTTTGAATCCAAATAAAAAAGATCTGACCAACCAGCCCACTGCATTTGGCGGCTCTTAACTCACATGGCACTGAATACACAACCAGATGGAAATAGTCACGTGATATTATTTACCTCAGACACACAGTTACATGATGCTTTGGTTCAGTCGGCTCTGTGAAATGATTTCCTGCCTCCTCAGATCTGGTCCCAACTCTGCCAACAACACCTCAAACTGTCCCACTGACATCCTGAACTATGTACGAACACACAGCTTCAGCTCCTGGATCCAACCAGGAAATCCTCCATGCTGCTGTTTTCTTAGTTTCTTACTTTTCTCAGCTCGTCATCGTTTGACGTCGGCTTCATTTTTAGTTTTCACAGTGTGTTTATTGAGGAGGAATTGTCCTCAAAAACGCAACACGTTCAGTGTGTAACAGCCTTAATACATGATGTGTAATTAATTTATAATGTTGCCCTTCCAGTGTGACTCATACAATTAACATTTTCACTTTACAGTGTTAGAGGTAGAAGAGAGGAGCATACCATGGGGGTGAGTATTAAGAGTGTGGTTGCTTAGAGAGGTGTACTAGAATTATTAAGAATAACCATTTAATTTCACCTGTGTTAATCCCAGAGTCACAATTTTATATCACAAAATCAATCTCTTTTGACCTGTTTGATCATTGTGGTAACTTATGTTTAATGTTTGTTCAATTTGACTTTAAAACCATCTGTGGGAGTCACATTTTTGCTCATTCTGATGTCAGTGTAAGTGATTCTCTGCTGAATAAATATTATACATTCAAATTGTTACAGCAGAACAAACCTCTGAGTCACAATGTGGAATTCACATAGTTTCACATGGTGACACAGAAATGCTTATTTGGTTATTTCAGGCTTTTGAAATTGCAGGTAGTAGAAAACAGATGTCAGCCTGTCTCAGTAGTACACCCCTCAAGTGTTTTGTTTGTTTGTTGTGTTATTTTGTGTTTGTTCATAGCATTGCTGTGTAAACTGTAAGTGCACACTAAATCCTATTGTAATTTTCTTTATGAACAGTGAAAGAGAGCGAGAACTGAAGCTTGTCAGAGATTACAAGCCTCACAAAGATGTCCAGCATCTCAGAATTATGCTTCATGGACCACCAGGTGCTGGAAAGTCCAGCTTCATCAACTCTGTGGACAGTACTTTAAGAGGCAAAATCACAACTCGAGCATTGGCAGATGCAACCTCTGGTGACAGTTTCACCATTGCAGTATGTATGAGGATGCATCTATTCTTATCACAGTTGCACACTCATTTCCTTTGAGGTTTTCTATGACTACAGGAGCTCACTGCAGTGGTAGCTGCTTTATAAGCATTAAACTATAAACCAGTGAAAACTAGTCAGCACAACTAGTGTGTCAATTATTTTGAAAACTGTTTAGGATCTTTAGTATCTGGCACTAATATAACAACACCACATTTTTTATTTACAGTACAGGACATTTAAAATTCAGAAAGGAAATCCAGAAACTTTTTACCCTTTTGTCTTCACTGACACCATGGGGCTTGAGAGGGGCGCTGAGAAAGGAATTCATGTGGAAGACATCAAACTTGCCATTAGTGGACATGTCAAAGAAGGTTACATGGTATGATGTTTTTCATCCAAATGTTTGTACACAGTCTGTGATACAGAAACTGTATCGTGCAAAAAGGTTTAAGTGATTTTGCTTATTTTTTCCCCAGTTCAAACCCAAAGCTCTCTTGCGTGAATCAGATCCTAACTACAACAGTTCTCCTACTTTAGATGACGAAGTCCACATACTGGTTGTTGTTATTCCAGCTGACACAGTGAGCATAATCAGTGATGAAACATGGAAGAAGATGAAAGAAGTCAGACTACATGCTCGTGACAAAGGTGAGAGCAGATGTTCTACATGTATGATGTCACGATTTCAAATAGTAGAAAAACATGAGATAAAATGATTGCATTGGTTTCTGTATTGGCAGGGATCCCACAAATAGCTCTCATCACTAAAATTGATGAAGCCTGTCCTGAAGTCAAAAAAGACATAAAGAACGTCTACAGGAGCAAGCACTTGAATCAGCTGGTATGTTCCAGGACTTTCATAACTTTCTTGAGTTTGTAGACAGTTTACACATGAATATAACATCTCTAATTTATCTGTACATTTCAGTATATTTGAACTGAAACCTCAACTATAACAAGTACAAATATTTGAATAAGTAATTTATAATTATATCACTAGTGCAACAATACAGTTTCAGTTTTTTAAAAATGTAATATTGTTTAATCTTAGATGGAAACAGTGAATGTGGAACTGGGTATTCCACTGAACTGCATCTTCCTCGTGAAGAACTACCACAAAGAAACTGATACGAATAACGATGTGGATTCACTGATACTGAGTGTACTGAAAAAGATCATTGACTATGGAGAGGACTACCTGAATGACGTACAATCCTGACCTGTAATCAATGTGTGAGGGAGCTAGAAAATGAAAATGTTCAGTTACTCTTCAAGTGATTTTGCTCATGTTTCATTTGCCATCGCTACAGTCACAGTCACACAAAAAGGGTGTGAAAAGAAACTTCTTTTCTTTTGCAAATTAAATCCAAATAAACTTCAAGGAAAATCAGCACATGTACTTTTTGCTATTTACGGTATATTCAAAATGGTAAGTGCTTGAAGAATGACACATATATGCTTGTAAACTGCTATCTGCCGTGTAACTCAAATAAATCATTTTAACCCTTGATGTAAGATTCTCCTCTGTGAATCAGTGATTTCTTGTTTAAAGAACTGTAATTTAAGTTGGATAAGTGGTAGAGGATCGATGAATAGATATTTAATTACTTAGGTTTTCAACCCATACAAGCATCCAGTTAGATATATAAGTCCAAATCAGGATATGTGCTTAGTCCCCCCCTTTGGCTATGCTTTTGAGAGCTTAATCAGATGGTACAGATCATCTGTCCTCTAGTCACAGTCGGACTACTATTCATGAAACTAGTAAGTTTTCCTACTGAACTTTTTGTTTAATTATTTCCATTTAGAGTAAATTCAGCCACGCTGATACTTTGTTACTACTGTCAGTGTGAGAGTAAGAACATTGTAGGAATAAACAGTGTATATGTTACACCACTCCAGGACAACTTGGTGTAAACAGCAAACCGAGTTTATTTGGGTACTCCAGAACCGTGGCTTTCACATACAGAACCCAAGAATACTCTCTTCTTTTTTTTTTTTTTTTTTTTACAGAACATTTTTTTTCTTTTCTTTTTGCCGTGACTGCCCTCTACTGGTGGAAAACATGTAGCAGCCAAAAACACAAACATATAGCTGAATAGCCCAAATACCAACAGATTTATGCAATGTTTTAGACATATTTTAACTTTACACTTTACCAAGTGCTACATATAAGTATTCCTCGCTGCTGTTTAAAAGTTTGAGAGGAAAGAGTAGATATAAAACCAAACATCAAAGATGGGCTCAGTCTACGTTTACATTTGATATCAGGTCAGCAATTACAGTGTCTGTGTCCTGGTTTAAGATCATATCTGTAAAATAGTTTTTAGCCAACATGAGGAAGTTAAATAAAGTTGTGCCTATGACTTTATTACTGATGCTCATCAGGGAAAGACAAAGTGAGCTGTGTGGCAGGCTTGGTTAGGATCCAAATACTGGGCTTTGACACAGAATAATTAATGAAAGGCAGCAGCTTTATTGTTGGAAAATACATGCTAACACTAAGTACATGAACACTAAAAAGGAAACAAACATGAAATGAGAACTAAGAATCTTGCGCTAAACCATGAATGGCTAGGCGAGACATAACATGACGTGGCTATAAAACAAGGCGCTTACACAGCAACTGCGGAAGAAGTGACAACAAGCAGGAAGACACAGGGCTTTAGTACACAGAGGGAGAACGAGGGGAATGAGGCACAGGAGGAGAGCAGAGCTGGGAGTAATCAAACATAATGAGACCAAGGGGAAGCAAAACTCAATACATTAGTGATGTGTCGGTCGCGAACGAAACGGCTCTTAGAGCCAACTCTTTGTGTCACGCCTGGCGTAGCAGACATGTGGAATGGAGATAAGGACCCATGATGCGAACTGCTAAGTAGTGAGTGAGCTTTATTAACAAAAGGTAAAATACAGCACAACAGGAAGGGGGGCGAGGAACGGAACAGAAAATACTCTAAACTGGGAAAACTAAAATTTAACACAAAGCCAGAACACGAACGAGGGTACCTTGCAGGGAGAATCACCAGGAAGACGGAGGAACAAACACGGAATAACAGCAGGGAATAACGCAGACGAACCAGCAACTAACAGAGGCAGACACGCGGTTTAAATACACAGAAGGATAACGAGGGAATAAAACGCAAAAGGAGGGCACAGCTGGGAGTAATCCGACCTGACGAGACAGGGGAAAAGTAAACTGAACACACTGAGAACAAACACGGACTTTCAAAGTAAAACAGGAAACACATACACATAATGACATAACACACCAACTTAACACAGACTGAGGGACACAGAACATAAGAACATGAACCATGAAACAGAAGAGTACAAACACCCAAGGTAACCAAAACCACAGAATAATAATAACATAAACACGGAGTCGCAGACTCCGGATCATGACAGGACCCCCCCCCCTCAAAAGTTGGCTCCAGACAGCACAACAAAAAACATCCAGAAAAAACAGAAAACAACCCAACCAGGGCGGGCGGCGGGGGTCCAGGAAGGAGGGTTCGGAGCAAAACAAAGCAGGAGCACTAGAAGGTCATAAAACAAAACACGAGTCCAAAACCAAAAGAAGACAAAAAAGAAACACACCGGAGCTCGAGAAAACAAAGTCCAAAACAGAATACTTCAGGGGGCCGGCCCAGGGGCCGACAACACAGGACCCCGAACAGTCCAGGGGGCCGACCGTGTGGACGGCGGCGACGTGGAAACAGTTCAGGGGGCCGACCGTGTGGACGGCAACATGCATATAAAAGTCACTTATTAATAAATAGCTGAAAAAGGAAGAACATGTGCAAGAAGGGTGTAGCTATTGCGGTAAACAGTGTGTTAAGTGGATGAGTTGTACAGAGAGATGGCCACAGGTAGGAATGATTTTCTGTGTCGTTCAGTGTTGCTTTTCGGTAACCTCAGTCCCTCACTGAACGTGCTCCTGTGACTGACCAGCATGTCATGGAATGGGGGGGAGGTGTTATCCAACATTGTCTTTATCTTGGACAACATCCGCGGACAACATCCGCCTCTCCGACACCACCTTTAGGACTTCTCCCATCTTTCTAATTCGAATGTGTTCAGGTAAATAACTTCCCAAATAAATAGTCAGAATAAATAGCACATAAATAGTTATTTTCATTTCATCATTTTCATTTTTAGGGTATGCTTTTAAGTCCCATTTATTTTATAAAGCCATCATTGTGAAGCATGTCAGCCGTGTAATAAACCTTTGACCTGTCCACGTTGTTCCCTGCTGTCCACCCTATTACAGCTGGGATAGCACCAGCACCCACATGACCCTGAGCTGGATAAGCGGAAGAGGATGTATGGATAGATATTTAATGACTTAGGTTATCAGTCCATACATGCATCCAGGTAGATATACAAGTCCAAATAAGGAGTTGATGTTATTGTGTATTGTATTATTGTGTAGAGGTAATGTTTACCAGAGAGTGTTATCTGTAGTAATTACTGCTGTAATATCTACACCTGTTTTTGCAAACATATGTCAACCTACTGTTAGAGTGCCTCGTGAGTATTCGTTGGTCCACTAGAGGACAGTGTTGAGCCTCAAATGATCAATGTGATCCAATAAAGCGTTGATGCTGGAACACGATAAATAAAGATGAGACCAAAACAGCAGGGAGCAAATCAGTATTAGACAGGGAAGCATGGGGGTCAATATCAAGCACATGAGACTATCAAAGTAAAGCATGAACTAAAACACACACATGCAGCAAACAGGAAGGGAAATATGAGTGAATGGGAAAACAATGGACACAACTAAATAGGGAAACAGACAACCAGAGCACAAAGACACAAGACAGATACAGGGACACAAGTAGGAAACAGAAAGGGATCATAAAAGAAGGTAACTTGGAATAATAAAATCAAGTCGATGAGCTACCTTATAAACAGAAACTACAGAGGATATAATAAGTTCTAAAGGAAATTAAGTAAAACTAATATACAAAAAGCCAGAACAAAACACAATAAATTCTCAAAACCACCAGGAACATACAGTAGAAGAAAAACTTGAGAATAATTAACAAAGAAAACTATGAATACTAAATCAGAATGAAAACACAACTGGAGTGGAGGTTAAAAGGTAATTAAAACTACATCAGAGGCTAAAACTGAAAACGCTGGTTACAAAACTCAGGATTATGACAGAAGTAAGTTTTTAATTTTAAGAAATAGATGTTAGTGACACATACACATTAAGAAGCTATGCAGCTACAACTACATTAGACTGGAATCAGATAGAGCGAATAATAGAAGTCACATGACCCAAAGAGAAAGTGAAAGGACATTTATAAATCCAAAGTCACACATCATCTACATCAGTGTGAACAACAACCAAGACACACCAACTTCACAGCACAGTTGGGCATTCAGGTACGGTAACACTATGTTAATAATACAATGCAGGAAATCCAGTTATTAAATTATTAAATTGACCTTTATTGAGTCATCTCACATTTGGTTGACATGTGTCAAGTTAAAATAATTTAATTTCAAGAAGAATTTAAAGAATTTACTGTTTTATAATTTACCGTCTTTTTTGCTTGTTTAATTCACAGATAGTTGATGACAAAAAAATGTTGAATATTAAAAAAATCTTTTCGGGTAAGCAGTTTTTTTCATTTCATATTCATTGTTGGTGGTTTGCTTCGTCCTTCTCTTTTAATATGACCTATATTGTCATGTTTGTGCAGCCCTCATGGGTTTAACATGTAATATTGAGCTACACAAGTAAAACTGGTTTCACTGGACTGAACAGTTTTGAAATAAGGAAATGCTGGAAACTCAAGTGATCTTGATCTGAATCTGTTATAGATGTTTGCAAAATTATTTTACAACAGAAAAGTTACCATAATGTCCTTTGGTTTGAAAGTGGCAAAAAGTAACATTTCAATTGCCTGGAAAATCTAATATAACTGAACTGAATATGGAAAAGTGTTGCTAACATGTTTTTACTTTGTCATATTTCAATTGCAGGTAATCGCTCACCACCTTCTCGTAAGATATTTAAAATATGATACAAAATTATTGAGTCCTGAGGAAAAAACTTGAGGCTTTTACACACCGGACACGTAAAATCTGTGCAAATATTTTCTGGTCTAAAAACATTTTTCGGACTCGTCTGTTAGTGCAGCTAACGCAGCTGTTCACACTGACAGTTTGACCAGCAGAATTCCAGGAAGTGTAATCATGTCATACTATTTACCGTAGACACACAGCTACTCAATGCGGCTTTCTGAAATAATTTCCCTGCCTCGCCTCAAACTGTCCCACTGACATCCAGCACTATGTACGAACACACAGCTTCAGCTCCTGGATCCAACCGTTAAATTCTCCCTGCTGCTGTTTTCTTAGTTTCTTTTCTCAGCTCGTCATCGTTTGACGTCGGCTTCATTTTTAGTTTTCACAGTGCGTTTATTGAGGAAGAATTTTCCTCAAAAAAAGCAACACGTTCAGTGTGTAACAGCCTTAATACATAATGTGTAATTAATTTATAACGTTGCCCTTCCAGTGTGACTCATACAATTAACATTTTCACTTTACAGTGTTAGAGGTAGAAGAGAGGAGCATACCATGGGGGTGAGTATTAAGAGTGTGGTTGCTTAGAGAGGTGTACTAGAATTATTAAGATTAACCATTTAATTTCACCTGTGTTAATCCCAGAGTCACAATTTTATATCACAAAATCAATCTCTTTTGACCTGTTTGATCATTGTGGTAACTTATGTTTAATGTTTGTTCAATTTGACTTTAAAACCATCTGTGGGTGTCACATTTTTGCTCATTCTGATGTCAGTGTAAGTGATTCTCTGAATAAATATTATACATTCAAATTGTTACAGCAGCACAAACCTCTGAGTCACAATGTGGAATTCACATAGTTTCACATGGTGACACAGAAATGCTTATTTGGTTATTTCAGGCTTCTGAAATTGCAGGTAGTAGAAAACAGATGTTAGCCTGTCTCAGTAGTACACCCCTCAAGTGTTTTGTTTGTTTGTTGTGTTATTTTGTGTTTGTTCATAACACTGTTGTGTAAACTGTAAGTGCACACTAAATCCTATTGTAATTTTCTGAATGAACAGTGAAAGAGAGCAAAAACTGAAGCTTGTCAGAAATTACAAGCCTCACAAAGATGTCCAGCTTCTCAGAATCATGCTTCATGGACCACCAGGTGCTGGAAAGTCCAGCTTCATCAACTCTGTCGACAGTACTTTAAGAGGAAAAATAGCAACTCGAGCCTTGACAGACGCAACCTCTGGTGACAGTTTCACTAATGCAGTATGTATGAGGATGTATCTATTCTTATCATAGTTGCACACTCATTCCCTTTGAGGTTTTCTATGACTACAGGAGTGCACTACAGTGGTAGCTGCTTTCTAAGCATTAAACTATAAACCAGTGAAAACTAGTCAGCACAACTAGTGTGTAAATTATTTTGAAAACTCTTTAGGATCTTTAGTATCTGGCACTAATATAACAACACCACATTTTTTATTTACAGTACAGGACATTTAAAATCCAGAATGGAAATCCAGAAACTTTTTACCCTTTTGTCTTCACTGACACCATGGGGCTTGAGAGGGGCGCTGAGAAAGGAATTCATGTGGAAGACATCAAACTTGCCATTAGTGGACATGTCAAAGAAGGTTACATGGTATGATGTTTTTCATCCAGATGTTTGTACACAGTCTGTGATACAGAAACTGTATCGTGCAAAAAGGTTTAAGGGATTTTGCTTTTTTTTCCCCAGTTCAAACCCAAAGCTCTCTTGCGTGAATCAGATCCTAACTACAACAGTTCTCCTACTTTAGATGACAAAGTCCACATACTGGTTGTTGTTATTCCAGCTGACACAGTGAGCATAATCAGTGATGAAACATGGAAGAAGATGAAAGAAGTCAGACTACATGCTCGTGACAAAGGTGAGAGCAGATGTTCTACATGTATGATGTCACGATTTCAAATAGTAGAAAAACATGAGATAAAATGATTGCATTGCTTTCTGTACTGGCAGGGATCCCACAAATAGCTGTTATCACTAAAATTGATGAAGCCTGTCCTGAAGTCAAAAAAGACATAAAGAACGTCTACAGGAGCAAGCACTTGAATCAGCTGGTATGTTCCAGGACTTTCATAACTTTCATGAGTTTGTAGACAGTTTACACATGAATGTAACATCTCTAATTCAGCTGTACATTTCAGTATATTTGAACTGAAACCTCAGCTATAACGAGTACAAATATTTGAATAAGTAATTTATAATTATATCACTAGTGCAACAATACAGTTTCAGTTTTTTAAATGTAATATTGTTTAAACTTAGATGGACACAGTGAACAGGGACCTGGGTATTCCACTGAACTGCATCTTCCTCGTGAAGAACTACCACAAAGAAACTGATACGAATAACGATGTGGATTCACTGATACTGAGTGTACTGAAAAAGATCATTGACTATGGAGAGGACTACCTGAATGACGTACAATCCTGACCTGTAATCAATGTGTGAGGGAGCTAGAAAATGAAAATGTTCAGTTACTCTTCAAGTGATTTTGCTCATGTTTCATTTGCCATCGCTACAGTCACAGTCACACAAAAAGGGTGTGAAAAGAAACTTCTTTTCTTTTGCAAATTAAATCCAAATAAACTTCAAGGAAAATCAGCACATGTACTTTTTGCTATTTACGGTATATTCAAAATGGTAACTGCATGAAGAATGACACATATATGCTTGTAAACTGCTATCTGCCGTGTAACTCAAATAAATCATTTTAACCCTTGATGTAAGACTCTCCTCTGTGAATCAGTGATTTCTTGTTTAAAGAACTGTAATTTAAGTTGGATGAGTGGTAGAGGATCGATGAATAGATATTTAATTACTTAGGTTTTCAACCCATACAAGCATCCAGTTAGATATATAAGTCCAAATCAGGATATGTGCGTAGTCCCCCCCTTGGCTATGCATTTGAGAGCTGTCAATAGAAAATTGTACTGAGTAGTCAGTATAAGCTTTTAGTGATATAAGTTTATTGATGATAGAATACTGCATGATGACCTTTTCCTTGTTTAGAACTGATTGTTCTTTATGAAACGTGTTCTGATATTTGTATCTGAATCTTTCTACAGCGATAGTAAGAAGTTGAACAAGCAGTTCTGACCTTGCACACACACACACACATACATACACACACAATCACATACGCACATGCTCATGTCACTGAACGAATGTACTCATTTCTCTTGTATAAATAAAGAACGCAGACGGTGACAGAGCACAAGTCCGTGAGTGTCTCTTACGTGTAGGAGCGCTCTGTCACTTGTCCTCGCGAGTAAAGACAACTGCAGTGTTTGTGTTTTCTAACTCAAGTGTCTCAGCTGAAGAATTGCGGGGTGATTTTAAGAAATCCCCTGTCAAGAGCTTAATCAAATGGTACAGATCATCTGTCCTCTAGTCACAGTCGGACTACTATTCATGAAACTAGTAAGTTTTCCTACTCAGCTTTTTGTTTAATTATTTCCATTTACAGTAAACTCAGCCACGCTGATACTTTGTTACTACTGTCAGTGTGAGAGTAAGAACATTGTAGGAATAAACAGTGTATATGTTACACCACTCCAGGACAACTTGGTGTAAACAGCAAACCGAGTTTATTTGGGTACTCCGGAACCGTGGCTTTCACATACAGAACTCAAGAATACTCTCTTCTTTTTTTCTTTTTTTTTACAAAACATTTTTTCTTTTCTTTTTGCCGTGACTGCCCTCTACTGGTGGAAAACATGTAGCAGCCAAAAACACAAACATATAGCTGAATAGCCCAAATACCAACAGATTTATGCAATGTTTTAGACATATTTTAACTTTACACTTTACCAAGTGCTACATTCCTCCCCTGCTAAATAAATGTTGTCCCAACATTGACAAAACATGACAATAAGAAACAAAAATAAACAGATATACTTCTTTTTTTCTTGTGAGAATGTAGGGATGGCGTGAATTGGGATAGGGTTTAGCAGTGCTTTAAGATCACTTTCACGATGCACTATTGAACCTCAGGTGACAGAATCACATGTTACTTGCTTACCAGATAAGAATAGGCTTATAACAATGCTGAGTTGTTTCCAATAGTCCACATAGAAATATTACCCTCTAAGACATTACTATCCCTTTATCACATGCTCTGGAGCTTGTCAACTTAGATAGTAACCATTTAATTACAATTAGCCTCATCAAACATAACACAATCCAATGTCTTACGCTACCATCCCAAAAGCATCAAATACTTGTGTCACCATACTGGTAAGACCTTGTAAGTACTCATATATTTTTGAAAAATAACACCATTTAAATTCAGAAAAACTCTTTCACAGTTCAATAATAACTAACTGGTACATAAGCTGGATAGTAAGGCATTTGTAGAGCTGCCCAAGGTACTACAAACTGTTCATAGAATAGAGATGCTGTTGCACTGGCATACAATGGGTTAACACTGTGACCAATTACTCTTTGAACTGGTTGGCCAAATGCATCATAAGTCAATGTTTTCCGTGGACATCTCTCCCTTTGAGATCTTCTCAGCTGCGATTCCAACAGTTCTGGGTTCATTTCACTGGGCTGATCTGGCGAAGCAACAGTGTCTGATGATGCTGAGATGTCATGTTCAGTGTTATCCTGTCCATTCACCATATCTGCTTGAAACTCTTCAGCGTCCACTCTAAGCTCCGTGCTCTTTCGCTGAAGGTCCTGGTCAAGTTCAGTAGCAGGTGCAGACACCATCGAATCCGCTTGAGGCTGACAGTGGTGGTGTCTCACTCTCTGAGACCAATACTGCTCCTCATCATCTGAACTCTCTATATGGTTCAATGCATCTTGTAGGTCTCTTTGTTTTTGTGTCTGTGTAGTGCGGCTTTGTTCAGTTCTTGTTATTTTGGGAAGCGGTGATGCATTACAGGGCATTAACATGTTGCGGTGGAGAATACGGCCTCGTCCAGTACCACGCTCCGGCTTGACCTCATAAACAAGGCTATTTTCCCCCTTTTGAGAGATCACTATGTGAACTTGATCCTCCCAATAGGAGCGTAACTTTCCCGGGCCTCCCCTCTCTGACATGTTCCTGACAAGTACCCTGTCCCCAGGTGAGCGTACAGCACTTTGTCTCTTCTGGTCATAATGTGATTTTCCTCTTGCCAGAGTCTTTTTAATGTTTCTGGATGCAATGTCATATGCTTCTTTCATCTGTTGTTGCCATTTGTGAGCATACTCCTCATGTGATTTGCATTTGTTTGTCTCACTCAGTCCAAAAATTACATCAATAGGGAGACGTGGATGTCTACCAAAGAGTAAATAAAAGGCGAGTATCCTGTCGAGTCACTAGTTGTGCAATTATAGGCATGCACAACTTTGTTTACATAGTCACTCCAGTTTTCTTTCTTTTCCTCATCCAGGGTCCACAGCATTGACAGCAAGGTGCGATTAAACCTTTCCACTGGGTTCCCCTGTGGATGGTAGGGTGTAGTCTTTGAATTAGCTATTCCTGTGTACTTCTGCAGCTGTTTGAATAAATGGTTTTCAAATTCTCTGCCTTGATCATGATGTAATTTACCAGGAAAACCAAATTTCAAGGAAAAGTCATTAAAATTTTTATCTGCTGCTGTTTTGCCAGATTTGTTGCGTGTAGGGAAGGCTTGAGCAAACTTGGTGAAGTTGTCCTGTAACACTAAAATATACTCATACCCTCCCCTGCTCTTTTCAAGATGGACATAGTCTATTGAAACCATTTCAAAGGGTGCAGTAGCCGGCACGTGACACATGGGGGCCCTACGCTGAACTGTAGGTTTTTTCTGAATATTACATTTGCACACCTGTGTGATGAAAAACTCAATATCTTTGTACATATTCGGCCAATAAAACCTACTCCTTGCCAAATTCATCACACGGTCCACCCCCAAGTGACCCATTTCGCAGTGAAGGTGTTTGTACACTGTAATGGTTCTTTTTGATTTGGAAGGAAAAGTAAGCGCAGACAGAGTCCCAGGGAGTGTCCAAAAAGTGATTTATTAAACACACACGTATTATACAGTGTGGGAGGCCGGACTCCCCGTTCAGCCCCAATACAGAAAGCTTTATAGCCTTTATGACGTCAGAACAATTCCTGGGAGTCATCTTATCAGAACAACAACAACCCTTTCCCAGACTTGAAACCAGATGTTTCCCATCATCAGCGTCTGGGAACATAACAATTGTGTAAGACGAGTGTGCTGTTGTGTAAGATTGTTGGACCCGGCCACCGAAAGTTCAGCGTCCTCATCTGACTTACTGTGGACCCATCACTATGCTGCATGATGAAGCATAGCATCTAGAATGTGTCATTCTGCATGCCCTGGCCAATATACTGAGTGGTAAATGATACATGATAATAAGGATGATAACCGGATAATGATAATGGTAAGTGATGCAGACTAATGAAGTAATGAGGAAATAATGATTGTGCATGTGAATAATAACATAATAACAGAAAAATAACATTCCTTTACGTGACAACTCCTCCTCTTGGGCTCGCTTACGAGACCAACTTACACCAGGATTTGTCTCACTCCTCCTTCCAGCTTACAATCTCCTTCAAGGGCATCATAGACTCAGGCGCCGCTGAACCCTTCGAGCCAGAGCTCAGGGCTCTCTCCAGCATCTTTACCAAAACTCGCCGGACCAGAGGGATGAGACAACATCCGATCATTAATATAGCAAGAAAAACAACAAAAGAAAACATGGCAGACATAACAACACTCTTCCATTGCCCAAAGACAGACGTAAACCAGTCTCCCAGTCCAGTGTTCACACCTGATTGCTCATGCATGGTTTTAGATAACATTTTCAGACTCTCAAGCGCTCTAGTAACCGTACCGTCTGGGGCCGTATTGTTGGGTATAAAAGTACAGCACATGTCCCCAAACATGGCACACACACCACCCTTCTCAGCCAACAACATGTCAAGGGCCATTCGATTTTGGATTCCCATTAACAACGTCGGTCCCAATTGTTCCGCAAGGCCTTCTACCGCGTCCCTGGTGAGATTAGAGAGTCTCAACACATTATAATGAACATAGTTAATGCGATCAACATTTTTATTTGGAGTTATCCATAGAAACACACTTTCAAAACCGGCCGCTATCTGATTAACTAACTTATATTCATCTGGAACTCCCCTGGGAACTCCTATTGAGTCAATCCAGGTTGGTGAGTCCCATCTTGGGTCATATTTGTGCACACCCCTAACACTTCTCCTACGTCTGGCTGTCAACACACCAGTGTCTTGCTGTGGAACTGTCTCTACTCTATTTCCTATCAGCATCAACGGTGCTCCTAGGCGCACCAGAGCACATGTTCCCACACTCCCCAGTGGAACCTGTACCAAAAGGGTGTACTGCCCACAATAATAATATAGCCCACCCCTTGCCCAGGTGCCTATAATGGTACTTGGGTCACTTACATTATTGGTAGTCCTGCCGGGGATTGTCCTCTGACACCAGCTTGGATCAATTCTTCCTAACGTGTATCTCACACTGTCTGTAGAGAACTCAAAACATGTATAATTATCCTTTTTAGGTGTGAATGAACCTGGTTGTGTACGTTTATCAATTGGCGGATATAAACCTGACAAAGTGGTGCAGTTACCTGTGTTCACTGCCTCTCTAGTTAATCTCAGCATACAATCATAACCCCACTCATCCTCTGGATACAGAGGAGCGGGTTCAGTGAACAGACGAGGCCTAGCTGTAGCACAAGCAACACAATCAACCACTTCCTGCTCTTTAGCATTTTGAGCCACCCAATCTAACCAAAGATTCCTATCACCAAAACCTGTGGCACGCTCTATCAACTCTTGAGGTTTTAATCTAGTGTAATCTGTGGCCACAAACCAATTCTCTTCTGAGTCTGGTAAGGAACTGTCTCTAAGGGATCCATTTGCTCTGTGAGATTCATTACAGTGTCATTCCCTACCGGTTTAGATCTTGGATTGAATAAATTCACCCGAATTATCCCTGTTGGATCTGTCCCTGCTTTATCTACCCCTATTACTAAATAGAACGCACCTCCCTCATAGGCTGCTTCCGGGAGTCTACTCCACGGTCCTAGAGAGAGAGTGACAGGGTTATGTGTAACAGAATAATCTTTCTGAATGGCTATCCCTTCAAGGGCCTGTGGAACTGTTGGCTGCCATCCTACTCCTGTCCAAGCAACCACATCCTGCCAAGAACACCACTGATCCGTTATATAACTGTAAATGTCTCCTTCCTGTGATGGGCCCCACACCGACTTAGGGTAGCATACCATAGGGTGATAACAAATCCACACATCATATGTTCTCCAGCTGCTACCGTCTCCTGGGCATCTAATTACCTCACACAAATCGAATGTGAATGCTGTCGTGGACCCATTAACATACCCAAACTCGACTCCCCCACTGGCTTTGAGACACCCATCGTTCCCACCTGAGCCAACCTCGCGCTTGAATTTTCTCGACGGCTCGATCGGTTTGGACTTTGGAGCGGATAGACCTCTGCGTCTGGGCAATTCACCTGCCTGCCAATGAACAAACAAACACGTTACAACACTTATCAACCCCAACATTCCCGTTAATTTCCAATTTTCCCACAATTTCATGATCACTGTCCCCAGGCTCTTTTACTTTTACTTTAAACTTCGTGATAAGAGTATAAGATTATGAATATAAAAATATGCGATTAATGTACAAGACTATTACGACTCCTTTAAACTATCAATTACTTTAGACTAGAGCCCTAGCCTATCATGAGCCTGGAGTGAATTGATGCTTGGCGCGTGACGCTCCTCTTCTTTCTTCGTCTCCCCAGGTAGACTGCTGGGGAGAACCGCTGCACAGGGGGAGAGGATTATTCTGCCTCTATGTTCCCCCCCGTGTTACTTTGGGTGGAGCTTATCTCGAGTAAGCTCTCATCCGCCACTGCGCATTGAGACCAATGGAACCAGGTCTCACCCTTTCCCTTCAACCGAACCGCACTGGTGGTACGAGCAGTCACCTCGAATGGCCCCGTCCACCTCGGATCTCTCCACTTGCGCTTAATGACCTTCAGCCACACCGCCTTGGCGTCGGGGACGGACCTGTCCACCGCATTCACCCCTACTCCAACCTGTTGTGTGAAACTAGACACAAGAGCTTTTAATTCTTTCCAACATTCAGCATGTTTTCTATTACTTTTTATACTTTCTTCCGCCGGGACTGTTGTCCAAGGACCTGGAAACTGTCGTCCTGTCAACAGCTCATATGGTGTGAAACCTGTGGATTGATTAACACAACATCTTATTATCATCAATGCAATTGGCAGGGCTGCAACCCAATTTAGCCCCGTCTGAGCAGAAATTTTAGCTATTTTATTTTTCAGGTTTAGATTCATTCTTTCCACCTTCCCCTGGGACTGAGGATGATACACCGTCCCAAATCGGTGCTGCAACCCCAGCTTCTGCTCTACTTCTGCCAAATCTTTATTTTTAAAATGAGTTCCATTGTCTGAGCGAATTCTTTTAGGAAAACCATGCCGGGGGATGTAATGATTGATTAAACACTTAATCACACTTTTTGCATCCTCCCTCTTTGTTGGCCACGCTTCGGGCCACCCCGTCAGAGCATCCACACTCACCAGCAAATACCGGACTCCTCCCGGTCCCACATCAATCATGTCAGTAAAATCAATGACAATCTCTTCCCCTGGTCTTTCTGGAATGGGGAACTTACCTGCCTCCGGTTTAATCACTGGCTTTGGATTGTGCCTCCCACAGATCAGGCACGTCCTAGCTTTCTCCTTAATCATATCCCTCAAAAAGGGATGCCACCAATGGCACAGATGTCTCTCCATCTGGGCCACACCCACATGGCCAAGCCCATGTGCTTCTGTAATCTTCTGTTCCGCTAGGTTGGCGGTCAACACCGGTCGTCCATCAGGTCCTCGCCAGAGACCTCCTTCTTCCCATGCTCCTCGATTCTTCCAGACCCCCTTCTCTTCCGGGGCCGCCTCCTCTTGGGCCTTCCTGGCCTCCTCCAACATGTTGACTCCTACTTCTTCCTTCACACTTATTAGCACGATCTGCCGTAGTGCTTTATAGCCTGCTGCCTCTTTCGCAGCTCGATCGGCTTCCTGATTTCCTCTGGCCACCATGCCAGTCCCCGAGGAGTGACCTTTACACTTTATGATACTCACCTCCTCTGGGTCTCCCAACGCCTGCTCGAGTTCCTCCATCTCCTTTTTGTGGCAGATTGGTGCATTGTCTGCTGTCCTGAATCCTGCTCTCCACCATTGGGCTAGCTCCACATGCACTGCTCCAAAGGCATAAGCTGAATCCGTGTAAATGTTGACTCGCCTTCCTTTCGCGAGTCTCAGGGCTCTGCTTAGAGCAATTACTTCTGCTCTCTGGGCCGATTGCTGCCCTTCAAGTCTCCCAGCCTCCTTTACCTCAAATTCAGTCCCCTTTCTGCAAACTACAGCGTAGCCTGCTTTCAGCCCTTCGTCATCTCTGTAGCAACATCCATCCGTGAACCAATCTTCAGCTCCCGTCAGAGGTTCTGCTTTCAAGTCTTCTCTTATTTTTTCGTCCACTTCAGCTCTCTTAGCACAGTCGTGCGGATCACCCGAACCCATCAAGTCTGCCATATTGATTCCTTCATGTGTGAATGTCAGATTAGGAGCGTCTAAGACTTTACTCACTCTCTGTTGTGTCAATGGTGTCATGGTGAAGGCTTGTGAGTTAACATATGCCACCACACTGTGGGTGGTCAACACCTTCAATGGATGATCCCTCACTATGTGTGCTGTTTTTTGTATAATCTTTGACACCCCAAGAGCATGCTGCGTGCATACCGGGTGTCTTGTCTCCAAATGATTCAGGCGGATGCTGACGTACATGAGTACATCTCTCCTTCCCCCCTTTTTCTGAAACAAAACCCCATTCACTATCCCATTTGTTTCTGAAACATCTAGATAGAAGGGTTCGTCATAATTAGGGATAGCAAGATCAGCAGATCTCGAGAGATCTTGTTTCAATGCAATGAATGCCGACTCCGTGGCCGATGTCCATGGCAGTTCAGCCTTAAGGTTACGGACACCTACCGTTTTTACCAAATCCCTCAAAGGGGCTGTTTTGCCTGCATAGTTTGGTATGTACTGACGGCTGTATCCCGTTAAACCTAAGAAGGAGAGCCACTCCTTGACTGTGCGTGGTTTTGGATGTGTCAGAATCTGATCTCGGTGGGTGTTTAGTAAACCCACTGACTGGTGCGCGATCACACGGCCAAGAAATGTCACCTCTGGTCGGACCAACTGCAACTTGTCTTTACTCACTTTGAACCCGCACTCAGCGAGTCTCTCCAGTACGGTAAGCGAGGCCTCCGTACACGCCGAAGCAGACGGAGCCGCGATGAGCAAGTCATCCACGTACTGAACCAGTGTACACCCCTCTGGGAGTTGACACTGTGAAAGAGCTTCTTTCAGCACTTGGTTGAAAATGCCCGGGGAGAGGGCGAACCCTTGTGGCAACCTTGTGTATCTATACTGTTGCCCCCTGTATGTGAATGAAAAAATGTCCCTAAGAGACTCATGCAAGGGGAGACAGAAAAATGCGTTGGCTAGGTCAATACACGTAAACCACTTTTGCTCTGGTGTTAATGCCGTCAAAGCTGTGTACGGGTTTGGAACAGGCACAGTATCAGTACGTAGGATGGCATTTATGGCTCTTAAGTCATGTGCCATCCTGTACTTTCCTGTCCTATGCTTCTCTACTGGCAAAATGGGCGTGTTCCAGTAAGATTGTGAAGGCTCAAGGACTCCTACTTTCAATAGCCCTTCTATTGTCTCTGCAATTCCCTCCTCTGCTTCTCTTTTCTGTCTGTACTGCGGTTTCCAAATTGGTACCTCAGACTTTAGCTGGAACGAGACCGGCGAGCAAGTTGCCAGGCCCACATCCGTAGACCCAGCTGACCACAAAGTATCAGGAAGAGTCGCAAGTGCGGCCACTGCGTCAGCATGATCTACTCTTTCACTGCCATAGATTCTTGAGATTTGCTTATGCTCCAATACCACTGCGTCATCTGACAGACCAGTGATGCGATAAATTTTGCATTTTGGCGAATACCAGACATCTGGAATCTGAGTGGGTCGCCAACAAGGTTCGTCGAGAGCTCTCCTGACCATTGTTCCCAGCTCCCTGGCCTGATGACCCTCATGGACCGCCAATGTGATGTGAGGCACTGAATCAGGCCCCATTTTGAACCAAGGCCGTTGTTCTTCGGTTAAATTTACTCCTGCAGCGACGCCTTCAGGACCAACATAGATGTTCTGAGAACATATGTTCCAAGTCTGACTCTCAAGTTCAGTCTGGAACTGGTCTCTATAAATTTCGTCCTCGTTCTTATCATAATAGAGGGTGACGTGGTATGGGTCTCGCGGAGGAGAATAGACAGCTGAGGCCATAATCCAAGGTTTCCACAGCTGATACAGTCTCAAAATGCCTTCATCCACCAACCGACCCCAGTATATATCCGCTGTAGATTGTTCACAGTCTTGCAGCAAATACTGGTTCTTTGAAAAAGTCCCCAGGCAAAAGAACTCTTTTCCTCCTGGAAGTGTCACTGTTAATCCATCAGCTGAACACATGATAGTGGCCCCCAGTTTAATGAGCAAATCCCTGCCCATCAAGTTCACAGGCACATGGGGAGACACCACATAGCTGTGCTTCAATGTCTGTTTTCCCAGCACCGTCAGGGCTGGATTGGTTGTCGGCAGAGTCATTGGAACCCCAGAGAAACCCACAACACTGACCATGTGATTGGAAAGTGTGGCACTGCTTGGTTTTTGTCTCAGCGTTGAATAAGTCGCTCCAGTGTCCACCAGGAAGGTCAATTCAGTCCCTTCCACGGTCATCGGCAACAGAGGGTCTGCCATCCCCATGCTGCCGGGTCTCTGTGGGTCCCGTCAGTACAGCTCCTCCTCCCTGCCCCAGTTGGCCAGGGGATACTGAGCCACTGGCGCCATGCCAGGGTTGGGAGCTTGAAGTCCCCTTGTCTGGAATGTCCTGCCTCGCGGCGCTCTCTGTACCTGGGGTGGTGGTTGATAACTTATTTCCGGTAGCCATGGCGTAGGACAGTTACGAGCCCAGTGTCCTCGTCCTCCACACCTTCTACACAGATCAAAGTCCAGCATAGGTCCCCCCAGACCACGACCCCTTAGTCCGCCTCCTCTTTGAGATCCACCACGCCCCCTCAACAACCTATTAGCCCCCCAATTCCCCGCGGGTCTTCCTTGCCTTGGTCCATTGGCGGGCCATCGGTCATCAGGATACATGACTGGGTCCAAATCTGGCCAATCAGGCCCCGGCTCACCCTGAGGCTTTGCCACCAGCATTTTCTTAGCACCTTCTTTACTTTCTTTTTTCTTCTCGTTCAATTTTTCTCTTGCCTCAGCCAAATTTAATTTTACCAACTGCCCTTGCGCCTCCTCCAAGTCCTGTTTCTTTTTGGTCACCTCGTCTTTTTCAAGCTCTAACCGATGTATTACATGCCTTTCCCATTTTACCGAATTTGCCACCGCAAAATCTGGATTCTTCTGTAAGTCTGCTCTCACTCGTTCTGGCAAACCAGCTAACACCGCGCATCGGAACCACGCCCGATGTTCTCCTTCCTGTCCTGGATGTTCTCCTGTCTGCACAATCCACTGTTCCTTTGCATGCTCTATAAACTCTCTAGGAGCTTGTTCTGGGCTCCACAATATTCTTGGCATGGTGCCTGAATTAGGGGTCGGGTACTTCTCACGCACTGCGTCAGAGAGAGCATTTCGCACCCTTGCATAGGGGACATCATTTGGTTGACATGTGGTTTCTGCTATCTCTTCCACATCTGCCAGGCCTCCACCCCTGAAGGCCCTTCCACCCATGGCACGAAAATCTCCCAGGGCAAGTTCTTCTCCTTCAGTAAGATTCCCCAGTTTCCTCAGCCACGCAGCTCCTCCCTCTGTAATAGGGGGCAGTTGCTTCATCAGAGCCTCCAAATCTCTGATGTTATAAGGCTGGTATACTGGCTCGCCCCTTAAACCCTGCATTAGAGGCATTGAGAGGGACTCCTCCTCAGTTTGCAATCCGACACTCTGCTTCCGGTTCTTCTCAAAGATCGACTGTCTTTTGTTTTTCAGGCCCTGCAAGGCCTTTCCAGACCGGAGGATTCTCCTCCCTGGGGCACCCCGAACGCTTGGGACAAACCCTTCAATTTTCAGGTTCGACAGTTCTCGGGATTTCCGAGTCTTACCTATTGACGCTGCGAGGTCCTTCTCCAATGCTTCAAGCGTTTGTGCTAATAGGTGTGGTGCTGGCACGCCTTCCGCCTCCCAGTCTCTCAAGGTCTCTTCTAACCTTACCACAGCTTCTCGGTTAGTAGATATTTTCCCTACTACTTGTCCCTGCCACTGGCCTTCTTCTAGGTCGCCAACCCCTGGCTCCTGACAGGCTGTTTGGCTCGCCTTCGATGGCCTCTGCCGCGGCGACACAGGCATATCTTCATCTGAAGTCCAGTCCTCCTGGGATGCATTTCCCTACCTAGGCTGCTTCGGTATCACCTGATCTGCGCTTGTGAAAGCCACAGGTTGAGCTTCTTCAGCTCCGTCTGGGCCGGGGAGAGAGGGAGATAGGAAAGTCACACCTGGTATGATTATACCCCCACCTGATGCTCCAGCAGCTGACTCGAACTGAGTCCCTTTTGGTGTAGCTGCCGCCGACGGGGGTTGCGACACTCCTGTATTGACCCCCTTGGTGTCGCGTACAGGCGTGGATGGTGCACGATCCTCCTGAAAATCCACAACTCCGCCTCTAACGGTTCCTGTTTTCCCTTCCGGTCCCCAAAGAGTGCCACCCTCCAGGGTCAGCACTGGACAGATGAAGGGAGGGGGCGGTGCACCGGGGAGTCCCTTCAGGCTGGGATATAACCTCCCCTCAGCCTGGGCTTCCTCTGCCAGCCCTGGCGTGGGGTCATTGACCTCGTCTTTCATCCAGGGGGAGACACCTCGGCAGACAATCACATACTTACAGTACTTACTCTGTTTCTCCATCATCTGTTTCTTTTCTGCCTTCACTTTTCTCCCCTTAAAACCCCCCTCAAGTTCCTCCTCAAGATCTTTGATCCTCTTTTCACATTTCTCAGCTCCTAGCTGGAAAACCGAATGCAAAGGTATTTTGTCCTCCATCGTTATCTGTTGATCCTCACATAAATTCTTCACCTCCTTCTCCATGTCTTTACATTGCCGAGCAACCTCCCTGGAAGCTCCTTCATAGGTGATCTTGAGGGCCTTCTTGAGTTGGGCTATCTGTTCCTTGAGTGGCTTATAGTTCTTCTCCCCACTAGGGGTCGCCTTCCCAATCTCAGTCATTTTGTTTTCAGCCATTTTGTTGTTGACCTCACTTACCTTCACCAAAATGGCCGCTACTTAGCTCCACCTCCAAACCTTGCCCTCACCAAAATGGCCACTGCTAAGCCCCTCCTTTGGAAGTAGGCTCGGCGTATTTCCCTTCTCAGGCTCAAACGCACCCAACCGGCTTACTGCCCCTTTTCTCTGGGCCGCACCTCCACACACACACACTCTCTTCTTTTACTCACAGTTACAGCACTCTCCTTCACAAGACACCAAAACCTCTAACATCCACTACTTCAATTTAACCACAAGAAACCAACAAAAATTTACACTCACACACCTTCAACAAAGTTTTAACATAAAATAATTCAACTAATCACAACACAGGCACTCCTCCCCCAAACGGGAGAAATCCCCTCAAATCAACCAGCTCACAATATATAAAACATCAGCAAAGACAAACCACACACCTGTACACTCCTGGAACAAGGCCGAAAAACATCCAGCAATCACACAGTTTATTGCTTTTATATAGTCAATCACACCACAAGAAACAGGAGAAAACAACTATATTCAGCTTCCTACAGCTCGTAATATGAAACACTTGGCGAGACTGAGATTACCTTTCTACACCCCACAAACAACATCACCTAGATAGAGAAATAAAACTAAAGAAGAAATTGGTGGAATTAAACCAACAAAAAAAAACCGAGTTGAACAGTTAAACAAATAGAGAAAAGCAGTTTTCCTTTAATACTCGATGGGCACATGCGCTGCCCCCCCCTTTGTCTCTTTCTCCTCACACACACACACTGCGGGGTTCACCAAGCCCCCCCCCTTTGCAGCTGCTTGAGACAGAGAGACAGAAACGCTTTTCTTTTTTTCTCCACCACACACGAAAGCAAGCCTATACATGCAAGCTTTTAAACAATATAAGCGCTTCTACACCGGTATTTACACACTATTTACATACACGGGCCCGTATAGACATAAACACGCTGCCTGCCAGAACAGCTTATCGTGTTTTATTTCTCTTTTTATTTCTATACCACTTTTCCTGAATTTTTGACTAATTTGAAAGCTCTAAGCCCAGGCTTCACCTTGGTCCACAGAACCAGCCTTGATGATCAATAACCCCGCGTCGGGAACGCCCTCACCGGCCGCGGTCAGATTTCTAAGCCCTAATTAATTTAAAACCGCTCCCCGCAAGTTAACAGGTCGCTCCACGTCCTGCATCAAGGAATCAACCTCACGCGTTCAGCTTTACTTAAAACTCACTGTCACCCACGTTAATAGTCACGGCCGGGTCTCACCCTTCAGCCAAACAGCACAGTAAAAGGTAATCCTTGATTACCTGGCCTTTAACGGGTGTCCGAAGTCCCGCGGGAGGCCACCCGAGCTACCTGGACACCGCCAGTGGTGACCGCACGTCTGTGATCACCTGTCGCCGCTACACGCTGAACACTGTGCTCTACGGGGTCTCACCCCGGTCTAGGTTAATTTTTACACTGTTTAAAAGCGTCCCTGGGGACTCTCAGCCCCTCAGTTTTTAATTACCTGACGCCCGAAACCGCGTTTCTACCACCCAATGAGTCCAAATTCCCCTAACCTTAAAGAGTGCTTGGCATCTAACTCCACACTCTCACTTAAGGCACACAAACCAAGACTCTTAGCTTTAACACCACAAAAAACCTCACAAAAAACACAGAGAACCCCCTAAAATAAACAGCAATACCTTTTGAGAGAATTTTATCAAACTTTTACCACTAATTATCCTAATTAAATAAAATCACTACGGACAGAACCCAGCAGAAGGCCCCCCCTGAGTGAACATTCAATTTAGTTTTAACTTCGCATTTAGTACCTTTGGATAAAAATTATTCAACAGGTGGTACTGACCTTTTATGTCCCGGGTTTTTGTCACTCAGTGGGCCCCCTCCTGGATCCCCCCGTCTTTGGCACCCCCGAGGAGCTCCGCTCCCTCGCAGCGCGTCTTCTTTCCCCCCAAACCGGGTTTTCGGCACCAAAATGTAATGGTTCTTTTTGATTTGGAAGGAAAAGTAAGCGCAGACAGAGTCCCAGGGAGTGTCCAAAAAGTGATTTATTAAACACACACGTATTATACAGTGTGGGAGGCCGGACTCCCCGTTCAGCCCCAATACAGAAAGCTTTATAGCCTTTATGACGTCAGAACAATTCCTGGGAGTCATCTTATCAGAACAACAACAACCCTTTCCCAGACTTGAAACCAGATGTTTCCCATCATCAGCGTCTGGGAACATAACAATTGTGTAAGACGAGTGTGCTGTTGTGTAAGATTGTTGGTCCCGGCCACCGAAAGTTCAGCGTCCTCATCTGACTTACTGTGGACCCATCACTATGCTGCATGATGAAGCATAGCATCTAGAATGTGTCATTCTGCGTGCCCTGGCCAATATACTGAGTGGTAAATGATACATGATAATAAGGATGATAACCGGATAATGATAATGGTAAGTGATGCAGACTAATGAAGTAATGAGGAAATAATGATTGTGCATGTGAATAATAACATAATAACAGAAAAATAACATTCCTTTACGTGACAACACCAGTTCTTTGTACGATTCTGGAATCACAATCTAAGTATAAGTCAGTCTTTCGTATCAGCAACCCATCATCTGAAATAAACAGCTTTTTCCACTCATGTAGTAGCTGTTTTACTTTAGGATTTTTGGTCGCTGATGTTTTGTCAAAGCTTGCACCTGTACTCTTTAAGTTGAGAACATAAGCTACGGCAGAGTCCTGCTTTTGAGCTTGTAATAGCTCCTGTGTTGTGATTCTCACATCTGGCTGAGTTTCTGTAAGTATTTTATTTACTTCTGGATTGCACGTTATAGCTGATATCCAATCCAGTTGTTTTTCTTCCTGTGTTTCAATGGCATTCAGTACTGCGCTTATCACTTCAGGCGAACACAGCTCAGTACATTCTGACATGTATGAGTCCATACTAGAAGGTGTTCTGGACAAAAAGTCTGCATCCACGTTACTTTTTCCAGGTCGGTATTTCAGTGTTATGTTAAAATCAGCCAGCTTGGAAACCCATCTGGGTCCGGTCGCATTCAGTTTAGCTGTGCCTAAAACATAGGTTAAAGGGTTGTTGTCACTGTATACTGTCACTGAGGGAGCATAGAACAAATAGTCTCTAAAGCGCTCAGTCACTGCCCATTTTAGTGCCAAAAACTCAAGTTTCCCTGAGTGCCACCTGTAGTTCTTCTCAGCCTGTGTTAATGTTCTTGATCCATATCCAATTACTCTTAATTTACTGTCCTGCCTCTGGTACAAAACTGCACCAAGGCCTTCTTCTGATGCATCGATGTGCAGAATGAAGGGTTCCTCAAACTTAGGATAAGCCATCACGGGTGGATTAGTCAAAACATCCACCAAATAGTCTAGTGCTTTTTGGTGGCTGTCACTCCATATGATTTTTTGGGTGGGTGCAGCATGCCCCGCCTTGGCTGACCACGCTGGTGTTTGGGTGTGGTCAACTGAGAGTAAATCATATAGGCACTTTGCATGTCTTGAAAAATCTTGTACCTAGCTTCGGTAGTATCCTAAAAATCCTAAAAGCTTTCTCAGCTCTTTAATGTTTGTTGGTGGGTTGTCCTTCAAAGCTCGTACTGCTTGTACCTCTTTTTCATCCATTTTGTAACCGTCTGCTGAAATGATTTTGCCCACATAGCGAACCTCATTTTTAAACAAGTCACATTTATCAGGTCTTAGTTTTACTCCCCAAGCCTGCTGACATTTGAGAACTGATCTCAAATCTTCAATATGCCGCTCAAATGTTTGACTGTACACTAAAACATCATCTAAATATGGAGTGCATATTTTGTCCCTCAAGCCTTCTAAACTTTCCTCCATACTATGTTGGAAAGCTGAAGGCGCATTGGTGAGTCCAAATGGAATTCTATTCCATTCATACAGCCCCCAGGGTGTTGTGAAGGCGGTATATATTTTCGAGTCTTCGCTGATTTCACCTTGATAGTACGCTTTGCCTTGGTCAAGCACACTAAATCACGTATTGCCGCCAAGTCCATCAAGGATTTCCTGTATTCGTGGAATAGGGTGTTTGTCTGGAATGGTCTTTTTATTGAGGCCCCTATAATCGACACACAGTCTCAGGCCTCCATCCCGCCTCCTCACACACACTATTGGAGAGGCATATGGTGAGGTTGATTTGCGAATAGTCTTTTTTTAACAAGTCCTGAATGTGACTTTTTACTTCATCATAGAGAGCATGTGGGACCGCATTATAGGATTTGGCTACAGGAATCTGATCAGTGAGTTTGATATCCATTTTTAGATTTTTTATGTAACCAACTTCCTCTTTGTGTTTAGGAAATGCGCCTGACTCCTCCCTTAACATTTCCATGACAGCTGCCTGTTGTTCTGTGTTAAGGTGGCCCAAATTGACAGGTGGTTCCCAAGGCTCTTCTGGTAAGCTAGGTGAGTTCTGATTGTCTTTTTCTACAACCGAACCTATCTGAGCTTCTTTGAGATTCACAGGATAACTGTGTGTTACCCTCTCTATGTTACCTAGAAGGGTTTTAGGTGGCAAAACAATGTCATGTTTGGTAACATTAGTAACGTAGATATTGACTTTGCGGGTATTGCCTGATACAGACAGCAACTGGCAGTTAGATTTCAGACCCTCATCTAAAGACAGGTTTTCATCTGGCTCAAAAAGCATTTCACTTTTTACCTTTAAGTCTGTTTTGATGGAACAACTAAGGCCGTACATTTGTCCACTCGGTATGACAATAGCTTTGCGTCCTGATCTGACAGGATAAGTAACTATCTCGCTACTGGTGGTGTGGATAAGGTTCAACAGTGCTTCTGCTTTGTTTGATCCTACTCTTAGAGAGTTTCTGAGTAAAGACAAGCTTTCACTGGACTGAGTAGTGTCTTTTTTTTTTATCAGTTCCTCAATAGCCATCCATCCATCCATCTTCATCCGCTTTTATCCGAGGCCGGGTCGCAGGGGCAGCAGCCTAAGCAAAGAGGCCCAGACCTCCCTCTCCCCAGCCACCTCCTCCAGCTTATCCGGGGGAACACCAAGGCGTTCCCAGGCCAGCTGAGAGATATAATCTCTCCAGCGTGTCCTGGGTCTGCCCCGGGGCCTCCTCCCGATGGGACATGCCTGGAACACCTCACCCAGGAGGCGCCCAGGGGGCATCCTTGTCAGATGCCCAAACCACCTCAGCTGGCTCCTTTCGATGTGGAGCAGCAGCGGCTCTACTCTGAGCCCCTCCCGGATGGCCGAACTTCTCACCCTATCTCTAAGGGAGAGGCCAGCCACCCTTCGGAGGAAGCTCATTTCCGCCGCTTGTATCCGCGATCTCGTTCTTTCGGTCACTACCCACAGCTCGTGGCCATAGGTGAGGGTAGGGACGTAGATCGACCGGTAAATTGAGAGCTTCGCTTTTACACTCAGCTCCCTCTTCACCACGACGGACCGGTGCAGCGTCTGCATTACTGCAGCTGCAGCCCCAATCCGTCTGTCGATCTCCGGCTCCCTTCTCCCATCACTCGCGAACAAGACCCCGAGATACTTGAACTCCTCCACTTGGGGCAGGAACTCATCCCCGACCCGGAGTGGGCACTCCACCCTTTTCCGGCTGAGAACCATGGCCTCAGATTTGGAGGTGCTGATCCTCATTCCTGCTGCTTCACACTCGGCTGCGAACCGCTCCAGTGCGAGCTGGAGGCCCTCACCCGATGAAGCCAACAGAACCACATCATCCGCAAAAATCAGAGATGAGATTCTGAGGCCACCAAAGCGAAAGCCCTCCGCCACTTGGCTGCGCCTAGAAATCCTGTCCATAAAAATTATGAACAGAACCGGTGACAAAGGGCAGCCCTGGCGGAGCCCATCACCCACCGGGAACGAGTCCGACTTATTGCCGGCAATGCGAACCAAGCTCTTGCAACGGTTGTATATGGATCGAATGGCCTGTAGCAATGGGCCAGACACCCCATACTCCCGCAACACCTCCCACAGGACACCCCGAGGGACACGGTCAAATGCCTTCTCGAAGTCCACAAAACACATGTAGACTGGTTGGGCAAACTCCCATGCACCCTCAAGTATCCTCGAGAGGATGAAGAGCTGGTCCAGTGTTCCGCGACCAGGACGAAAACCGCATTGTTCCTCCTGTATCCGAGGTTCGACTAGCGGACGAACTCTCCTTTCCAGCACCCTGGCATAGACTTTCCTGGGGAGGCTGAGGAGTGTGATCCCCCTGTAGTTGGAACACACCCTCCGGTCCCCCTTCTTAAAGATGGGGACAACCACCCCGGTCTGCCAGTCCAGGGGTACTGCCCCTGATCTCCACGCAACATTGCAGAGGCGTGTAAACCAAGACAGCCCTACAACGTCCAGAGCCTTCAGGAACTCGGGGCGGACCTCATCAACACCAGGGGCTCTGCCACCAAGGAGTTGTTTAACTGCCTCAGTGACCTCGCCCCCAGAAATTGGCGGGTCATTCCCCTCATCCCCAGACTCTGCTTCCTCCTCGGAAGACGCGTCAGTGGGATTAAGGAGGTCCTCGAAGTATTCCTTCCACCGCCTGACAATTTTCTCAGTCGACGTCAGCCGCGCTCCGCCAGCACTGTACACAGTGGAGGTAGAGCACCGCTTTCCCCTCCTGAGACGCCTGACGGTTTGCCAGAATCTCTTCGAGGCAGTCCGAAAGTCTTTTTCCATGGCCTCTCCGAACTCCTCCCACACCCGAGTTTTTGCTTCAGCCACTGCCCGAGCCGCATTCCGCTTGGCCTGTCGATACCTGTCGGCTGCCTCCGGAGTCCCACAGGCTAACCAAGCCCAATAGGACTCCTTCTTCAGCCTGGTGGCTCCCTTCACCACTGGTGTCCACCATTTGGTTCGGGGATTACCACCACGGCAGGCACCAACCACCTTGCGGCCGCAACTCAATGCAGCAGCTTCGGCAATGGCGACACTGAACATGGCCCATTCGGACTCAATGTCCCCCGCCTCCCTCGGAATGCTGTTGAAGCTCTGCCGGAGGTGTGCGTTGAAGATCTCGCGGACTGGGGCCTCTGCTAGTCGTTCCCAGCACACCCTCACTACGCGTTTAGGTGCACCAGGTCTGTCCAGCGTCCTCCCCCGCCACCTGATACAACTCACCACCAGGTGGTGATCAGTTGACAGCTCAGCCCCTCTCTTTACCCGAGTGTCCAGAACATATGGTCGCAGGTCTGGTGATACGATTACAAAATCGATCATCGACCTACGGCCTAGAGCGTCCTGGTGCCACGTGCACTTATGGACACTCTTATGTTCGAACAAGGTGTTTGTTATGGCCAAACTGTGATTAGCACAGAAGTCCAATAACAAAGCACCGCTCGGGTTCAGATCAGGGAGGCCGTTCCTCCCAATCACGCCCCTCCAGGTCTCGCTGTCGTTACCCACGTGAGCATTGAAGTCTCCCAGCAGGACAACAGAGTCTCCAGGTGGAGCACCTTCCAGCACCCCACCCAGGGACTCTAAGAAGGCTGGGTACTCCGAACTGCCACTCGCGCATAAGCGCAGATGACAGTCAGGACCCGTTCCCCGACCCTAAGGCGCAGGGAACAAAGCCTCTCGTCCACCGGGAAAAACCCCAACGTACCGGCAGCAAGCCGAGGGGATATTAGAATACCCACCCCAGCCCGCCGCCTCTCACCAGGGGCAACTCCAGACTGAGACAGAGTCCAGCCCCTCTCCAGGAGACTGGTTCCAGAGCCCAAGCCATGCGTAGAGGTGAGCCGGACTATATCTAGCCGGTACCTCTCAACCTCACGCACTAACTCAGGCTCCTTCCCCACCAGAGAGGTGACATTCCATGTCCCTATTGCCAGTCTTGGCAGCCGGGGGTCAGTCCGCCAGGGCCTCCGCTCCTGGCCGCCACCCGGCACACAATGCACCCGACCCCTATGGCACCTCCTGCGGGTGGTGGGCCTGCGGGAGGATGGGCCCATGTCTCCTCTTCGGGCTGTGCCCGGCCGGGCCCCATGGACTAAGGCCCGGCCACCAGACGCTCGCCCTCGGGCACCCTCCCCGGGCCTGGCTCCAGGGCGGGGCCCCGGTAACCCTATCCCGGGCAGGGTAAACTGTTCCCTCGGTGTTCTTTTCATAAGGGTCTTCTGAATCGCTCTTTGTCTGGTCCCTCACCCAGGACCAATTTGCCATGGGAGACCCTACCAGGGGGCAAAAGCCCCCAGACAACATAGCCCCTGGGATCTCTGGGACACACAAACCCCTCCACCACGATAAGGTTGCGATTCACGGAGCATTAAACCCTATTATTGGTTTTTGCATCACATCCTGACATACTAGAATTGGAACCCAAACCTCATTCTGAGCTACAGCTTTTCCTCTCGGATCACAAAAGCTAAGGCTAACTTCTACCCAACCCTGGAAAGGGACTTCAGATCCATTTACGGCTCTCAAGTCTAAAAGTTCATCCTTACTTAGTAAATCACTGATGGGGTGAACTTCTAAGTGAGGTAAATTGTCTGATTTCCAGCATGCACTCATTATTGAAACTTGGGCTCCCGTGTCCCACAGTGCCTGTGTTTTGCAGTTGTTCATTCTACACCATACTAGACACTTTTTGCCCACGAGCTGTGCTACTTTTCTTTTTTTGGTACTCAGCTTGAACACGTTTGGGGGTTGGTTCCTAATTTTAGGATTTCCTGAGTCAGTTGGTGATGCATGGGATAAGCTTTGGGCCTTGGGAATGTTGTCACATTGGGACATTGGTGCTGAAGCTGTGGCTTGTCCCGCAGTCACAGCCCCGCCCAGTTTCCCTGCTTCTGAGCTCCCCTTACTTTATATCCTTTTGCCCAGTGAGAATCACTGCCACATTTGAAACAATGGTCACAGTCCCTGTTTTCTTGTTGACTTGCAGAGCATCGCCTTTTTGGTGTCTGAGCTGACTTTCTGTACACCCTGGCTTGCCTATCACCGTCACCACTTCTATCCCGTTGGACAGTTTGCACTAGTGAAGCTACTTGTCCTGTAAGTTCCCTGATTGCTGAGTTACTTTCCTCAATTTTTGCAAATAAGGAGTTATCTTTGAGGGATTTAGCTGGTTTTGTATCAGGCTGGCTTGTGCGGGGATCAGTAAGCGCTACATTCTGCTCAACTACATTTAGTCCTGTTCTAAATGACCTGTGGGCTTTTGCCTTTAACGCTCTCTCGCTTTCATTGTACTAGGCTGTTTGCATTTTCATTAATTAGAGTTCATCGCTACAGTTTTCATCCTGCAAATATACTCTAATTTCTGCTCTGACATTGTCATTTAGAAGACCCGTCCTAATGGACTGAAAACATTGACTTTGAACAAGTTCTTTATTGTACTTAAGCTAGACTGGGCGCGCTCAGATGCAAAAATAATTTTTTGACGCAAATCCAGCACTCTAAGAACTCAAGTGGCGTTTCATTTGCCCCCTGTGTAGCCTTGGTTAATTGCTGATACAGTACTGTTGCATCCGTTTCTGCATAATGGGCTTTTAGAACTTGTCTCAGACTGGTCAATGTGAGATCTTCTTTCCCTTCCAAATAGCTCCTCAGTTTTAACCCAGAACTGATGACACGTATGACAGCCTCCACAATCTCAGCTTCAGTTTTTAAGCCGCTTTCCATCTGGTGCTCTAAGCTACTGAAACTCAGCGTGTCTTTAGCTGTTGACTCACCCACATGTCCACTTATCCTGAAGTCTTTTCTGAATCCACCTGATGAAACATTACAGCAGCTGTTGCCAATGCTGTCTCTCCCCCTGTGCTGTGTTTCACCATCCAGCGACGTCCTCATGGCCACCTGCCGCTCTGCTGATGTCCCTTGAGCCGCCTGATGCTCCAGCAATGAGCAATGAGAGGAAGGCACTCACATCACTTAGTGATGACAACAACATTATCATCCTTCCGGCAGACAAGGGTAGGTGCACAGTATTGCTAAACCAGAAAGACTATCATGAGAAGATTTTGTCACTACTCAGTGATGAAAATACTTATGAGCCCCTGAAACGAGACCCAGGAAGTGGCTACAGGAAGAGGGTGATAGACTGTCTGAAGCAGTTAGAACAAGACAAGGCTATTGACCGGACCTCATACCACAGGCTATACCCAGGGGAATCTACACCAAGTCTGTATAGTTTACTGAAAATACATAAACAGGGTGCACCTTTAAGACCGATTGTCTGCATGATCAATTCTGTCACCTATAACATCTCCAAGTTTCTGGCTTTGATCCTCAACCCACTGGTGGGCAGCTCTGAACACCACGTCCAGAACACCCTGGATTTTGTTGAGAAGGTGAGAGATGTCATTATGGAGGCAGATGAATCCATGGTCTCGTACAACGTTACATCTCTCTTCACTTGCATCCCAGTCACGGAAGCGTTGGAGGTAGTCCATAAGAGATTACAGGATGACACCAACCTCAGCAACAGGACCACTCTCAGCATCGACCAAGTGTGTTTGCTTTTGGAACTGTGTCTTCATTCCACCTACTTCACATACAAGGGTCAGTTCTACAGGCAGAAACATGGTGTCATGGGCTCCCCAGTTTCACCCATCGTGGCCAATTTGTACATGGAAGAAGTGGAAAAGAGGGCTTTGCTATCCTACCCTGGAACACCACCAAGCGTGGTTATTCCAGCTGGACTTTTGTCAAAGCTGGAAAGGCACCTAAAGAAAGCTCCAGGACAACCGCTGCCCAAGCGAAAACCTGTAGTGATCCCATATGTGTCAGGAGTATCGGAACAGTTGAGACGCATTTTTTCGAAACACCGGGTCTCTGTGGCTTTTAAACCCCAAAACACGCTGTGCCAAAAATTGGTCCACCCCAAGGATCGGGTCCCCCAACACAAACAGAGTAACATAGTGTACGCTGTTAAGTGCCAGGAGGATTGCCAGGATTTATACATCGGGGAAACCAAACAACCTCTGGCGAAGCGGATGGCACAACACAGAAGAGCTACCTCGTCAGGCCAGGACTCTGCAGTCTATTTACACCTACAGGCTAGTGGACACTCTTTCAAGGATGAGGATGTAACATCCTGGACAGGGAAGAACGCTGGTTTGAGCGTGGAGTCAAGGAGGCCATTTACGTGAAAAGGGAAAGACCATCTCTGAATTGAGGAGGGGGCCTAAGGGTACATCTTTCGCCATCTTACAATGCTGTGATTGCAGCCATTCCCCAACTCTCTGTGAATGGTACTCATGGCCATTGATCAGTGGTCTTTGATAAGTGGGTTTTGGTCAGTGGTTGTTGATCAATGGTCATGAGAATTTGCATAATTATGATTAAGGAACTGACCTCACAGCCCATTGTTCCTTCAGTGGGCTGGTTTCAGTCATTATGCAAATGTACTGTTTATAAGATTGGGGAGTCCTGCAGTCAGCTGAGACTGAAGAAGTCACTTGGATGAGTGACGAAACATTTCTCCCAGAATACGCTACGTCCAGATGAACAGAATCAACTTTTGGAGACCAAGAATATTCTCTTCTTTTTTTCTTTTTTTTTTTTTTACAGAACATTTTTTTCTTTTCTTTTTGCCGTGACTGCCCTCTACTGGTGGAAAACATGTAGCAGCCAAAAACACAAACATAGCTGAACAGCCCAAATACCAACAGATTTATGCAATGTTTTAGACATATTTTAACTTTACACTTTACGAAGTGCTACATATAAGTATTGCTCGCTGCTGTTTAAAAGTTTGAGAGGAAAGAGTAGATATAAAAACAAACATCAAAGATGGGCTCAGTCTACGTATACATTTAATATCAGGTCAGCAACTACAGTGTCTGTGTCCTGGTCTAAGATCATATCTGTAAAATAGTATTTAGCCAACATGAGGAAGTTAAATAAAGTTGTGCCTATGACTTTAATACTGATGCTCATCAGGGAAAGACAAAGTGAGCTGTGTGGCAGGCTTGGTTAGGATCCAAATACTGGGCTTTGAGACAGAATAAGTAAGGAAAGACAGCAGCTTTATTGTTGGAAAATACATGCTAACACTAAGTACATGAACACTAAAAAGGAAACAAACATGAAATGAGCAAAACAAAGCAGGAGCACTAGAAGGTCATAAAACAAAACACGAGTCCAAAACCAAAAGAAGACAAAGAAGAAACACACCGGAGCTCGAGAAAACAAAGTCCAAAACAGAATACTTCAGGGGGCCGGCCGGGGGGCGACAACACAGGAGCCCGAACAGTCCAGGGGGCCGACCGTGCGGACGGCAACAACTCAGGCGAAGGGGGTCCGGGGGCCGACCGTGCGGACGGCAACATGCATGTAAAAGTCACTTATTAATGAAAAGCTGAAAAAGGAAGAACATGTGCAAGAAGGGTGTAGCTATTGCGGTAAACAGTGTGTTAAGTGGAGGAGTTGTACAGAGAGATGGCCACAGGTAGGAATGATTTTCTGTGTCGTTCAGTGGACTTCTCCCATCTTTCTAACTCCAATGTGTTCAGGTAAATAAGTTCCCAAATAAATAATCTGAATAAATAGCACATAAATAGTTATTTTCATTTCATCATTTTCATTTTTAGGATATGCTTTTAAGTCCCATTTATTTTATAAAGCCATCCTTGTGAAGCATGTCAGCCGTGTAATAAACCTTTGACCTGTCCACGTTGTTCCCTGCTGTCCACCCTATTACAGCTGGGATAGCACCAGCACCCCCATGACCCTGAGCTGGATAAGCGGAAGAGGATGTATGGATAGATATTTAGTGACTTAGGTTATCAATTCATACATGCCTCCAGGTAGATATACAAGTCCAAATAAGGAGTTGATGTTATTGTGTATTGTATTATTGTGTAGAGGTAATGTTTACCAGAGAGTGTTATCTGTAGTAATTACTGCTGTAATATCTACACCTGTTTTTGCAAACATATGTCAACCTACTGTTAGAGTGCCTCTTGAGTATTCGTTGGTCCACTAGAGGACAGTGTTGAGCCTCAAATGACCAATGTGATCCAATAAAGTGTTGATGCTGGAACACAATAAATAAAGATGAGACCAAAACAGCAGGGAGCAAATCAGTATTAGACGGGGAAGCATGGGGGTCAATATCAAGCACATGAGACTATCAAAGTAAAGCATGAACTAAAACACACACATGCAGCAAACAGGAAGGGAAATATGAGTGAATGGGAAAACAATGGACACAACTAAATAGGGAAACAGACAACCAGAGCACAAAGACACAAGACAGATACAGGGACACGAGTAGGAAACAGAAAGGGATGATAAAAGAAGGTAACTTGGAATAATAAAATCAAGTAGATGAACTACCTTATAAACAGAAACTACAGAGGATATAATAAGTTCTAAAGGAAATTAAGTAAAACTAATATACAAAAAGCCAGAACAAAACACAATAAATTCTCAAAACCACCAGGAACATACAGTAGAAGAAAAACTTGAGAATAATTAACAAAGAAAACTATGAATACTAAATCAGAATGAAAACACAACTGGAGTGGAGGTAAAAAGGTAATTAAAACTACATCAGAGGCTAAAACTGAAAACGCTGGTTACAAAACTCAGGATTATGACAGAAGTAAGTTTTTAATTTTAAGAAATAGGTGTTAGTGACACATACACATTAAGAAGCTATGCAGCAACAACTACATTAGACTGGCATCAGATAGAGCGAATAATAGAAGTCACATGACCCAAAGAGAAAGTGAAAGGACATTTATAAATCCAAAGTCACACATCATCTACATCAGTGTGAACAACAACCAAGACACGCCAACTTCACAGCACAGTTGGGCATTCAGGTACGGTAACACTGTGTTAATAATCCAATGCAGGAAATCCAGTTATTAAATTATTAAATTGACCTTTATTGAGTCATCTCACATTTGGTTGACATGTGTCAAGTTAAAATAATTTAATTTCAAGAAGAATTTAAAGAATTTACTGTTTTATAATTTACTGTCTTTTTTGCTTGTTTAATTCACAGATAGTTGATGACAAAAAAATGTTGAATATTAAAAAAATATTTTCGGGTAAGCAGTTTTTTTCATTTTATATTCATTGTTGGTGGTTTTCTTCATCCTTCTCTTTTGATTTGCCCTATATTGTCATGTTTGTGAAGCTCTCGTGGGTTTAACATGTAATATTGAGCTACACAAGTAAAACTGGCTTGACTTGACTGAACAGTTTTGAAATCAGGAAATACTGGAGACTCGAGTGATCTTGATCTGAATTTGTTATAGATGTTTGCAAAATTATTTTACAACAGAAAAGTTACCATAATGTCCTTTGGTTTGAAAGTGGCAAAAAGTAACATTTCAATTGCCTGGAAAATCTAATAGAACTGAACTGAATATGGAAAAGTGTTGCTAACATGTTTTTACTTTGTCATATTTCAATTGCAGGAAATCGCTCACCACCTTCTCGTAAGATATTTAAAATATGATACAAAATCTTGAAGACAAAACTTGAGGCTTTTACACACTGGACGTGTAAAATCTGTGAAAATATTTCCAATCTTAAAAATATTGTTCGGACTCATCTGTTCTTCTTGCAGCTGTTCACACTGACCGTTTGAGCTGAACAATTCTAGGAAATGTAAACAAGCAGGCAGAGCAACGTTACTGAAATCCACGGGTAAAAAGCAGAATTGATGAAATTATTTATTTATTTATTTTTGCAATCCAAGATCGATTTGTCTGATTTTTTGGATCTGAATAAAATGACCTGAATAACAAGGCCACTGCGTCAGACAACAAGTGCACTCTAAACTCACACGGCACGCCTACTGAATACACAATCAAATGGAAATAGTCACATAATACTATTTACCTCAGACACACAGCTACACAATGCGGCTCAGTAAAATAATTTCCCTGCCTCGCCTCAAACTGTCCCACTGACATCCAGAACTATGTACGAACAAACAACTTCAGCTCCTGGATCCAACCGTTAAATTCTCCCTGCTGCTGTTTTCTTAGTTTCTTACTTTTTCAGCTCATCATCGTTTGACGTTGGGTTCAATTTTAGTTTTCACAGTTCGTTTATTGAGGAGGAATTGTCCTCAAAAACACAACGCGTTCAGTGTGTAACAGCCTTAACACATAATGTGTAATTAATTTAAAATGTTGCCCTTCCAGTGCGGCTCAATTAACATTTTCACTTTACAGTGTTAGAGGTAGAAGAGAGGAGCATACCATGGGGGTGAGTATTAAGAGTGTGGTTGCTTAGAGAGGTGTACTAAAATTATTAAGATTAACCATTTAATTTCACCTGTGTTAATCCCAGAGTCACAATTTTATATCACAAAATCAATCTCTTTTGACCTGTTTGATCATTGTGGTAACTTATGTTTAATGTTTGTTCAATTTGACTTTAAAACCATCTGTGGGTGTCACATTTTTGCTCATTCTGATGTCAGTGTAAGTGATTCTCTGCTGAAGTATTAAATATTATACATTCAAATTGTTACAGCAGCACAAACCTCTGAGTCACAATGTGGAATTCACATAGTTTCACATGGTGACACAGAAATGCTTATTTGGTTATTTCAGGCTTCTGAAATTGCAGGTAGTAGAAAACAGATGTTAGCTTGTCTCAGTAGTACACCCCTCAAGTGTTTTGTTTGTTTGTTGTGTTATTTTGTGTTTGTTCATAACACTGTTGTGTAAACTGTAAGTGCACACTAAATCCTATTGTAATTTTCTTTATGAACAGTGAAAGAGAGCGAGAACTGAAGCTTGTCAGAGATTACAAGCCTCACAAAGATGTCCAGCATCTCAGAATCATGCTTCATGGACCACCAGGTGCTGGAAAGTCCAGCTTCATCAACTCTGTGGACAGTGCTTTAAGAGGCAAAATCGCAACTCGAGCTTCAGCAGACGCAACCTCTGGTGACAGTTTCACCATTGCAGTATGTATGAGGATGCATCTATTCTTATCATAGTTGCACACTCATTTCGTTTAAGGTTTTCTATGACTACAGGAGCACACTGCAGTGGTAGCTGCTTTATAAGCATTAAACTATAAACCAGTGAAAAATAGTCAGCACAACTAGTGTGTAAATTATTTTGAAAACTCTTTAGGATCTTTAGTATCTGGCACTAATATAACAACACCACATTTTTTATTTAAAGTACAGGACATTTAAAATTCAGAAAGGAAATCCAGAAACTTTTTACCCTTTTGTCTTCACTGACACCATGGGGCTTGAGAGGGGCGCTGAGAAAGGAATTCATGTGGAAGACATCAAACTTGCCATTAGTGGACATGTCAAAGAAGGTTACATGGTATGATGTTTTTCATCCAGATGTTTGTGCACAGTCTGTGATACAGAAACTGTATCGTGCAAAAAGGTTTAAGGGATTTTGCTTTTTTTTTCCCCAGTTCAAACCCACAGCTCTCTTGCGTGAATCAGATCCTAACTACAACAGTTCTCCTACTTTCGATGACAAAGTCCACATACTGGTTGTTGTTATTCCAGCTGACACAGTGAGCATAATCAGTGATGAAACATGGAAGAAGATGAAAGAAGTCAGACGACATGCTCGTGACAAAGGTGAGAGCAGATGTTCTACATGTATGATGTCACGATTTCAAATAGTAGAAAAACATGAGATAAAATGATTGCATTGGTTTCTGTATTGGCAGGGATCCCACAAATAGCTGTTATCACTAAAATTGATGAAGCCTGTCCTGAAGTCAAAAAAGACATAAAGAACGTCTACAGGAGCAAGCACTTGAATCAGCTGGTATGTTCCAGGACTTTCATAAGTTTCACGAGTTTGTAGACAGTTTACACATGAATATAACATCTCTAATTCAGCTGTACATTTCAGTATATTTGAACTGAAACCTCAGATATAATGAGTACAAATATTTGAATAAGTAATTTATAATTATATCACTAGTGCAACAATACAGTTTCAGTTTTTTAAATGTAATATTGTTTAAACTTAGATGGACACAGTGAACAGGGACCTGGGTATTCCACTGAACTGCATCTTCCTCGTGAAGAACTACCACAAAGAAAGTGATACGAATAACAACGTGGATTCACTGATACTGAGTGTACTGAAAAAGATCATTGACTATGGAGAGGACTACCTGAATGACGTACAATCCTGACCTGTAATCAATGTGTGAGGGAGCTAGAAAATGAAAATGTTCAGTTACTCTTCAAGTGATTTTGCTCATGTTTCATTTGCCATCGCTACAGTCACACAAAAAGGGTGTGAAAAGAAACTTCTTTTCTTTTGCAAATTAAATCCAAATAAACTTCAAGGAAAATCAGCACATGTACTTTTTGCTATTTACGGTATATTCAAAATGGTAACTGCACGAAGAATGACAAATATATGTTTGTAAACTGCTATCTGCCGTGTAACTCAAAAAAATCATTTTAACCTTTGATGTAAGACTCTCCTCTGTGAATCAGTGATTTCTTGATTAAAGAACTGTAATTTAAGTTGGATAAGTGGTAGAGGATCGATGAATAGATTAGGGCTGTTCGATATAACGATATATATCGGATGACGATATAAAAATGTCTATCGTTTCATTTTATGCTATCGTTTGTTTTGTGGTGTCGCAAAATAAACTGTTTACAGCAACAAATTTTCATTGTTTTGATGGTCACTGTAGTGGCTATATTCATTTCTTAAAGTTTTCTCTTTCTCTTATATTTAATATAACCACACTACAGACGGACAAGCCTGTTTTTATGCGTTGTCGTTAGCAACAACGACGGTAACACCATCGCATGTCCGCTTGTTTATGTTCCACATAAACCTTTCACAATAAAGCTCAAGATCCTGTTGAGACTTTTCAAAATAAACTGAATCACGTGAAAGAGCAGATTATTTACGGATGAGAAGTAAAAAAGAGCCGCCAGGTGCTAAAAAATAAAGCTTAGACTCAAACGTTAGAACAGGCTTTTCCCCGCAGCACGCCGTGTAATAAATACTCACAAAGAAAACGGCGGCCGTTACAACTTATGTCTAAAAATGTATCGTTTCATGCATCGGTTAAAACACTCGACTCCAGGTACACGACGCCCAGCTGGAAACACTTCCCACAAGTCGAGCTGCCTGAGATTCACAGAATTTACAGAAAATGTTACATTTTTGTGATTTATATCGTTATCGGGACAATAGAATTCTTATATCGGGATATGAGATTTTGGTCATATCGCACAGCCCTAGAATAGATATTTAATTACTTAGGTTTTCAACCCATACAAGCATCCAGTTAGATATATAAGTCCAAATCAGGATATGTGCTTAGTCCCCCCCTTGGCTATGCATTTGAGAGCTTAATCAGATGGTACAGATCATCTGTCCTCTAGTCACAGTCGGACTACTATTCATGAAACTAGTAAGTTTTCCTACTCAGCTTTTTGTTTAATTATTTCCATTTACAGTAAACTCAGCCACGCTGATACTTTGTTACTACTGTCAGTGTGAGAGTAAGAACATTGTAGGAATAAACAGTGTATAAGTATTGCTCGCTGCTGTTTAAAAGTTTGAGAGGAAAGAGTAGATATAAAAACAAACATCAAAGATGGGCTCAGTCTACGTATACATTTGATATCAGGTCAGCAATTACAGTGTCTGTGTCCTGGTTTAAGATCATATCTTTAAAATAGTTTTTAGCCAACATGAGGAAGTTGAGGAGTACTCCTCCGTGAATTGCAACCTTATCGTGGTGGAGGGGTTTGTGTGTCCCAGGGATCCCAGGGGCTATGTTGTCTGGGGGCTTTTGCCCCCTGGTAGGGTCTCCTATGGCAAATTGGTCCTGGGTGAGGGACCACACAAAGAGCGATTCAGAAGACCCTTATGAAAAGAACACAGAGGGAACAGTTTACCCTGCCCGGGATAGGGTTACCGGGGCCCCGCCCTGGAGCCAGGCCCGGGGAGGGTGCCCGAGGGCGAGCGTCTGGTGGCCGGGCCTTAGTCCATGGGGCCCGGCCGGGCACAGCCCGAAGAGGAGACATGGGCCCATCCTCCCGCAGGCCCACCACCCGCAGGAGGCGCCATAGGGGTCGGGTGCATTGTGTGCCGGGTGGCGGCCAGGAGCGGAGGCCCTGGCGGACTGACCCCGGCTGCCAAGACTGGCAATAGGGACATGGAATGTCACCTCTCTGGTGGGGAAGGAGCCTGAGTTAGTGCGTGAGGTTGAGAGGTACCGGCTAGATATAGTCGGGCTCACCTCTACGCATGGCTTGGGCTCTGGAACCAGTCTCCTGGAGAGGGGCTGAACTCTGTCTCAGTCTGGAGTTGCCCCTGGTGAGAGGCGGCGGGCTGGGGTGGGTATTCTAATATCCCCTCGGCTTGCTGCCGGTACGTTGGGGTTTTTCCCGGTGGACGAGAGGGTTTGTTCCCTGCGCCTTAGGGTCGGGGAACGGGTCCTGACTGTCATCTGCGCTTATGCGCCGAGTGGCAGTTCGGAGTACCCAGCCTTCTTAGAGTCCCTGGGGGGGGTGCTGGAAGGTGCTCCACCTGGAGACTCTGTTGTCCTGCTGGGAGACTTCAATGCTCACGTGGGTAACGACAGCGAGACCTGGAGGGGCGTGATTGGGAGGAACGGCCTCCCTGATCTGAACCCGAGCGGTGCTTTGTTATTGGACTTCTGTGCTAATCACAGTTTGGCCATAACGAACACCTTGTTCGAACATAAGAGTGTCCATAAGTGCACGTGGCACCAGGACGCTCTAGGCCGTAGGTCGATGATCGATTTTGTAATCGTATCACCAGACCTGCGACCATATGTTCTGGACACTCGGGTAAAGAGAGGGGCTGAGCTGTCAACTGATCACCACCTGGTGGTGAGTTGTATCAGGTGGCGGGGGAGGACGCTGGACAGACCTGGTGCACCTAAACGCGTAGTGAGGGTGTGCTGGGAACGACTAGCAGAGGCCCCAGTCCGCGAGATCTTCAACGCACACCTCCGGCAGAGCTTCAACAGCATTCCGAGGGAGGCGGGGGACATTGAGTCCGAATGGACCATGTTCAGCGTCGCCATTGCCGAAGCTGCTGCATTGAGCTGCGGCCGCAAGGTGGTTGGTGCCTGCCGTGGTGGTAATCCCCGAACCAAATGGTGGACACCAGAGGTGAAGGGAGCCACCAGGCTGAAGAAGGAGTCCTATCGGGCTTGGTTAGCCTGTGGGACTCCGGAGGCAGCCGACAGGTATCGACAGGCCAAGCGGAATGCGGCTCGGGCAGTGGCTGAAGCAAAAACTCGGGTGTGGGAGGAGTTCGGAGAGGCCATGGAAAAAGACTTTCGGACTGCCTCGAAGAGATTCTGGCAAACCGTCAGGCGTCTCAGGAGGGGAAAGCGGTGCTCTACCTGCACTGTGTACAGCGCTGGCGGTAGAGCAGGTCACCTACTGATCGGAAGGTTGGGGGTTCAATTCCTGGCTTCACCTAGTCTGCATGCCAAATATCCTTGGGCAAGATACTAACCCCAAATTGCTCTCCGATGCATCTATCGGAGTATGAATGTGTGTGTGAATGTTAGCTAAAAAAAGCACTTAGACAAATGTGCTTGTGTGAATGGGTGAATGCACAAGTTGTATAAAGCACTTTGAGTGCTCAGAAGAGTAGAAAAGCACTATATAAGAACCAGTCCATTTACTATTATTACAGAGAACGGCATGTTTTTTTTGTTTTCATATTTTAATTTATATTTAATTGTGTTGGGATTTGCGGTATTTTGCATTGGTTTATATGGAACCCAAAGGGAAGAAATGCTTCACCATTAAAATGAAGTTGGTTTGGAAACATATTCAGCTATGCTTCATCTCCTGCTTTGCGTTTGTGTGGGCGCCCGTGCTAGCAGTGTCCAAGCCTTGTTTTTGTTTTTTTTCCCTTTTCACAACCCCCCCCCCCCCCCCCCCCCAGGGGGCGGGCCCCACACTTTGGGAAGGTCTGGCCTAACATGAAACAGGAAATTACCGCCATGTAATCCATTTATTTCAGCATAGTAACTGTATTCTGAATATCACCTATTGAACGGTAACTGTAACGGATACATTTACTCATATTTTGTATTTAACACTGCCTGTTGATGAGATCTTGTGCCGCTCCTAAAACACCAGCCTCCAACTCCTAAAGAGACACAGTATCCCTAAATTTAGCAAATATTAGCTTCAGGCTAGCTTGCTACGACGAATAGGCTAATACCAGTATTTTACCACAACTTCACCCGATGTAGTTAAAAAAACTAAACTAATGTCCAGTCCAGTGGGACAGCAAGGAAAGATAACAAAAAATGATTACTTACCCGCGGTTTAGAGGGTCAGGCTGAAATTGAAACAGCCATGGAAAGACAGGAAGAAAGAAAGATGGCAGCTTGGTCAGCACTAGTGACCTCTATAATGTATGCAAATACATGCGGGTCAGAATCCCCCCCAGCGCCCGGATGGCAAAACAGTGCCAGCAGAGTGAAACCGAAAAATGGTTTGAAACCGAAAAATTGATTGAAACCAAAAAAAATTGGAATGAAACTGAAAAAAAATTATAAGTGAAAACAAAAAAATTAGTTTCAATTAATTGTTTTTCACTATCATTGAATATTGCATATATTTTTTTTCAGTTTCAATATAAGATTTTTCAGTACATTTATTTCAGTTACTATATTTTTTTTCGGTTTCATTTCAAGGTGGCATCGTTCTGATCCCATAAATGAGCCGGTTCTCTAAAAAGATCCGGAAATCTCATCACTACAATAAATTGACAGGACACGGACTTTCAAAGTAAAACAGGAAACATGACACAATTCACAAAGATGCAGAATTGACACTGAGACACATAGCGTGTCCATATTCATGGGCTGCATCCTCCTGAGGCCGCATTTGTAGACCATTTACGTCACAGCGACGCGCCGAAGGCTGTCCAAATTCGTAGACTCCTCCGAATGCAGCCGACAAATGCGTCCTCCTTTTCCTCGAATTTGAAGGATGGGTCGGGTGTGTCCTTCGTGGCCTACCATATCCCAGAATTCAAAGTGCGGCCAAGCCAAACTCCAGTTTCCAACAATGGCGGCCGCTACTAAGTTTTAAAATTACTCTTACTAATCTTTCTGGGTCACAGAATAAACTTTTAACATATTTTCAGGCGAGAAAGTAGCTGTGTAAACATCAAATATCTGCTCGGTTTTAGAGATGGACCGATCCAATATTACGTCGGTATCGGTCCGATACTGACCTAAATTACTGGATCGGATATCGGAGAGAAATAAAAAATGTAATCCGATCCATTAAATATCAAAAAAGCACCTCACAAAACTTGCAACACGGCGTAACTCGGCTCATAACCGTAGCACGTCGGAGCAGTGTGGTCACGTGATAGAGCGGCTGTGTGTATTTGTAGCCTGCTAGCAAACATTTCATCTCCGAGGAAGTTATCCCAGAGAGAAGTAAAGCAAGTGTGTAAGTTCATCTCTGAATGTTTGTAAAGCATTCCCGCGTTAAGCTTAACAACCAATATATAGAGCAACTGCCTCTTCTCTCTCTCTCTCTCTCCTGCTGCTACTTCAATGTGAAACTGCTTAATGATCAGCTGATCGGCTTTTATGTAGCGAGTCCGTCTCTCTTCTTTGTTTTTGGCCCACTTTGCACCAGAAAGAGGAAACCAGCGTCTGAACAACAGCAGCACGTTTAAGCTTGATAAGCTGTTGTTAGAATTTATTTAATATTACTTTCTACACCAGGATCTTTTTCTACGCAGCTGAACTGTGCAGGGGCGGATCTAGCAAAGTTTAGCCAGGGGGGCCGATAGGGCATGAACAGGGAAAAGGGGGCACAAAGACATACTTTTCTTTCTTATTCTCATTTAAAATATCTAGCTTTTAATTATTTAATAATTATCTGCATCTTACACCCAAAGTTTTAATCTGATGTACAATGTCTAGAAGTCCATTACTGTATATAGTAACTGTTAAGTCTAATATACCCTAGTAAGCTGTAGTACTTTTTCCTTTGGGAAAGTACCATCTGTGAATTCTGCAATTCTGTTGAAGAAAGATGTTGAATCTATTTAATTAGTCTTGAAAAATAATTTATTTCTGTGATTTTTTTTTCACCCTGCATCAAATTAAAGTTGATTACATTGATTAAGCATCATGAGTTGGAGGGTGGTTCCCTATTTTCTTTTGCTGGGAGTTTGCAACCCTAGTAGTTAGGTTGCTTAATATTTCTGCTAAATACTCTTTAACCCTTTAAAGCCGGTCGGAGCGGGCACGCTCCGTTTTGCGTAACTATTTTTAAATCCCGGTAGCTCTGCAACCACGTGAGCTAGCGCAATAATTTTTTTTGCATATAAAACCGGAGGAGTTGTACTTACATCTTATGCCATCAGCTTGTCCTCGGTCACAGTTTCCTTCCACATATAACTTTGCAAAAACTGCATAAAAAGCACTTGCAGGAACAAAAACATAATATTCCAGAAACACGCTTTGCCAATCCGATCAGTTGTTTGTAACACTTCCTACGTCCATCAGTGTGAACTATCGCATCTCCGCCATGACCTGCCCGAAACCGGAAGTGACGTCATATGGCGGAAATGTAGTTTTTTTTACCATCAGGGCCTCAATGAGCCTATACTGGTGTTTTAGTTATGTTATGTTTGACTTTATGACTTTCTGTGTCGTTTCTGGGATGCTTAGGACTCATATTGCACTGCTGGAAATAGTTTATTTTGATGCATATGCTGCTTTTTTGCAAATTTGCACTATAATATTTATTTTCGTTTTTCCTGCAGTATATAAAAATTGGTGTATTTCAAAAATAAAACTATGAAGACACTCAAAATAAATTTCCTGTGGTGGGAAACTATTTTGTGCAACTTTTTTGTATTTACAGTTTTGAGGGATAAGCCTCTTAAATTTCTCTAACTAGAAATATATGTTAAAAAAACAAAAACGATTTTCAATTTTTTTGTAGTTTATTGCACAGCTGTCTTGTTGGCAATAAATCACAGTGTTGATCATGCACTGAGTGCTAAAGTAAATGTATGAAATTATGAATTTACAAAATTAATCATTTTCTGCTACCACTTCTCACTTGCCTCTTGCTGTTATACTTCTTATAATCTTTATAGATCACCATCACATTTTCCTCTTCCTCTTTCCTCTTTCCTCTTCGTCTTTGACGATCCAGCCAGTGAGTTATGTGACATGTCAAATGAGCCTTTTATGTAACTGAGGCAAACACTAGGGTGTTTGGCTGGGATGAACTTACAATGGCCCCACTGTGTGTGTGTATGTGATACAGCATAAGGCCCATTTGTGGTGTTATTCTAAATGCATATAACTAAGTGAGAAAGTGATGTTACAATTACTAAAGTGATCGATAAATAAAAGAAATCTGCCAGGACACCTGGTCATTCTGAGCAAGAAACCATTTTTACCTAGACTGTTTCTATTGCCAAAGAAATAGTTTTTAGAAAGACTGAAACTTCCCCTACTGCTTCCCCAGAGGCAGAGCTGCCAAACTCAGCTGATTCTGCACCCCTGGAGGTAACAGCGTCTGCACAGCCTGTTTCACCTGGGAGCTCAGCCGGCCGTCTCAGCTCCCTGTCTCTGCTGAGAGTGCAGGCGAGCCAACCCAGCCACCTCCATTCTCTGCTGGAAGCTCCAGTGAGTTTACCCAGCCAGCAGCAGACTTTTTTTTTTGCTGTTGCTGCCTGAACAGAAGAAATGGTCTGCACAGTTCCAGCCAACTCCACCTCAACCAGAGGTCTCGCAGATACTGGTCCTGCTTCTATTCCTTCTGGGGGCTCTGGAGAGTTGTGCAAGTCATTTGTTGCTGCTGGAGACACTAGAGAGCCGCTCCAGCCATCTGTCTCTGTTGGGGTCTCGGAATAGTCACTACAGCTGTCCACAGCTTCCACGCCGCCATCAATGCTGGCTGGGGGCTCTGGTGAGCCTGCCCAGTTTTCTTCTGTTCTCAGGAGGCTCAGGAGGGTCCATCCAGCCATCAGTACCACCATCATCGTCAGCTCAATCGCCAGCTTAACAGCCTTATCCACCTACAGCAGCCATGTCGTCGCCCGTTCAGGTGCCAGGGGCTGCTCTGCCACCATCTGGTCCTGCTTTGTCTGGCTCTGCATCGTCTTGTCCTACAGCATTTCCCACACGGTTGACCTCTGGACCTGTCTTCTTGTTGCCACTGCTTTCCGCACGGCAGGCCTCCGAAACGGTTTCAGTCTCGGTCGTTGTGTCCTTGGGCAAGACACTTAACCTACCGCCTACTGGTGATGGCCAGAGGGGCCGATGGCTGATATGGCAGCCTCGCTTCTGTCAGTCTGCCCCAGGGCAGCTGTGGCTACAACTGTAGCTTGCCTCCACCAGTGTCTGGCCGCCAAAACAATGCAAAGAACTGAATTTAACAATGTGTATATATAGTTCTGCTACGTCACATATAGTTTCGATCAAAACACTCTGCTTAGTTTCGCTTTCTGTCTGCACCTCCTGTGCTCTGCAAAAGCATGCAGTTTCCTGTCAGCCTGCGACCTAGTTTACACTCAAAGTTGGCTCTCTCTTATTAAAATACATAAAACAATATAATTAGCAAATAAGCACTAAGAATATATATTTAAATCCCAACACGTCTACTGACCGAAGAAGCTGACTGCATTCCATGAGTGTCTCGCAGTACAAATGAACCAGCTGCTAGTTGATGAGCAATACCCAGAATGGCTAACTAAAGGCCAGAATGGCTAACTAAAGGCCGGAACAGTCCTGATCGTTAAGGACCCCAGAAGGGACCAGTCCCATCCAACTACCAGCCAATAACCTTCCTCAGTACCATATGGAAGCTCCTGTCAAGCATCATAGTAGACTTATGTCATGCACATGGAACAGAAAGGAAATGGTAGAAACACCAGAGGGGCAAAACACCATCTACTGGTAGATAGAGCAGTTACCTGAAACTGCAAGACCAGACTGACCATACTGTAAGAGCCTTCACCGGGAATACATATCGACTGTGATGTGGTGCAAAGGCCTAAACCATGTCAGCCAAAGCATTGACAAGACTGGCTACAGATACCAACTACAAAATTAAAGAATTGTTACCCACCTCTTCTATATGGATGACAGGAGTAAATGTGACATTGATTTACTAATGAACACCACTAGGATCTACAGCAACAACACTGGAATGTCATTCGTACTAGAGAATTGTAGTTGGATGGCAACAAAGCGAGGGAACAGCTGTGCTTAAGAAGTCCTGAGACATGCCCTTTAGGGTGGTGACCAGAACCACACAAGGTCAATGAATTAATCAACTTAGAGCGGGGGGGGGGACAAACAAGAACAACAAACAAACGATAGTGATGCAAATACTGAAATAAACTTTTCTCAGCTTTGAGGATAGCAACTGATTGCTTTATCCTGTCTATATGTCCTCAGAGTAATTTTCACTGTACACGTTTTGTTTTTCTGTGAAGCAGGCGACCTATAGCTCTTGGGGAAAGAAAAGTGGAAGCAGTGTACAGGCTGAAGAAAAAATGTAAAAAGTATTTTTTTTAATGACCATAACAACACAAACAAGCAAAAAGAAAAAAGAAATTAATTTACAGTATTTAATTTTATAAGCTTACAGAATTACCCTCATATAAAGCTGTCAAGTTTGAGCACTAAGCAACAAACATTTTTTGACTGAACTTTTAGAATTGTTTGTTTGTCAAAGACACATCATACTGTGCTGAAAAGTAAAGCCAATGCCAAAGTGCCAAAAATTGCAGTTCCCCCAATGACCTCTTAAGGCTTATTCCAAAAGTGTCAAATTTTATAGCATTAAAGAGCACGTTAAACACCTGATAGAAAAAAAAAAAACTCTTGTACTTTGAGGACAATTTCCTCCATTATAACAAATTTAAGGAAGGTGGATTTTTTTTAATACTCCTAACAGCTAAAACATTAAATTGACTCATATAACTTATTGACGGCAGAGATTTTAATTACCTGAAAAAATCGGATTCAACATTTTATTCACTCAGACAAATGGGTGAAATTAATAGGAGGGTGGGGTGATTTTAGTCACAGCAACTACTGTAATAATCTTCATTGCTATAATATCTGAACACACAATGAATTTAATTTTGAGTGTCCAGTACTTTGGCTTGTGTAATGATGATGGCTGAGTTAGGAAGGAGACAATGAGGAAGATAAATCCAGTATGGTTTGAGATATTTATTCATGGGTGGGTCTCCTCTCTCCCATGCTACAAAGTGAAGACACATTAAAGGTGACTGGTTTGTGTCATAGTCCTGGGTCTTCAGCAGGGTTTTACAGTGTATTGTGGTATTGTGATTCATTCTTTTTATTTTAAGAGATTTTCATATAGTTTAGTTCTGTATTAGTTCTGTCTTTTAGTCTGTGTTCTCTAGTGCATCTGAGTTTGTTCTTTCTAGTTCCCGGTTTTTGTTTTGTTATATGTTACATTTGTTCTCTTTTGTGTTTCTGTTTTTCCTGTGTCGAGTTCACTTGTGCAATTTCCGTCCCAGTGTGTGCTTTTCTTTTGTTTCTAAGCCTTTTTCCAGCAAATAAAAGCTGTGGTTTTTAGCTAAACCTCTGTCTCATGAGTTCTGCATTTGGATCTGCTCTCTGCACACCACATGCTCTTTTCATGACAGAAATAAAGAAAAATACAAAATACAAACAAACAAAGTACAATCTCTAGAACAGTATGATGTGTCTTTTTGTTTTGGGTTTTTTTTGGGGGGGGGGGGGGGTTGTACCTACTCAGATCCCTACATTTTTCTTTTCTATGGATTTGGGGGCTAATTCTAAAAAGAGTAACATTCAATAACACAAAAAGTAACACTTCAAAGCACACACACAGCCATGCTAAGACCAGAAAATGTAGTGTGATGTTGTAACAAAAATCTGAACGAAATGTCTTAAGACTTGATAACAACGAGTAAGTGAAATATGTCACAGTGAAATACAAGACATTATGATCAACATTTTTAATATGTATTTTAGACATTTTATCAGTCCTTCCATTTTTTTCCACTTGTCTTCTCATTCAAGGTCTGTTGTGTTTGTTACCGTAATGTTATCAGAGACTGAGAGAAAGAATATTATTAACAGGATGGATATTTGAAACAATGAAGCGCCAGGCTTTCACTGCATCAGGCAGTGTGTATGCAGCGTATAGCCCCGAGTCACATAGATACAACATTTTTATGATATGTGGAAGCCAGTATACTGTTATGGTAAATGGCCCCAAAGAGCCCCAAAGGACCCCAAAGCCCTTTACATGTTCAGTCATTCACACTGGTGATGGCAAGCTACATTGTAGCCACAGCCGCCCTGGGGCACACTGATAGAGGCGAGGCTGCTGGACACTGGCGCCACTGGGCCCTCTGACCACCACCAGTAGGCAACGGGTGAAGTGTCTTACCCAAGGACACAACGACCAAGACTGTTGGAGCCAGGGCTCGAACCGACAACCTTCCGATTACAAGACAAACTTGTAACAAACTTGGAAGGCAGCAGGACCAGATGCAATCCCTGGCCGGGTCCTGAGAGCCTGCGCTGACCAGCTAACACCGGTGTTCACAGAGATCTTCAACCTCTCCCTGGCCCAAGCTGTGGTTCCCACGTGCTTCAAACAGTCCATTATAGTTCCTGTTCCAAAGAAACAACAGCCCGCTTGCCACAATGACTACCGTCCAGTAGCACTGACTTCAATTGTGATGAAGTGTTTTGAAAGACTGATGAGAGATCACATCACTTCTTCACTTCCTGCCACCATCGACTCACTTTAGTTTGCTTACCGGACTAATCGTTCCACAGACGATGCCATATCTCACCTGCTCCACACATCCCTGAGTCACCTGGACACTGGCAGAGGGAATTATGTTAGGATGCTGTTCGTGGACTACAGTTCAGCATTCAACACAATAATTCCCTCTAAGCTTTTCACCAAGTTGACGGATCTAGGACTCAGCTCATCACTGTGTCAGTGGATCCTCAACTTCCTCACAGACAGACCCCAATCAGTGAGGGTGGGAAAACAAGTCTCCCCCTCCATCTCACTCAGCACTGGAGTGCCTCAGGGCTGCGTTTTAAGCCCCCTGCTGTACTCACTGTACACTTATGACTGTGTAGCCACATCAGACATCACCTCCATTGTCAAGTTTGCTGATGACACTGTTGTTGTGGGCCTGATCTCCGACAACATCGAGACGGCCTACCTGGAGGAGATTAGGAACCTGGAGACCTGGTGCCAGGAGAATAACCTCCTCCTAAACATCAGCAAGACTAAGGAGCTGATCGTGGACTTCACCACAAAGTAGGCGAGGAATTACAAACCCCTCATCATCAGTGGCACACCAGTGGAGAGAGTGGACAGTTTCCGATACCTGGGTGTCCACATCACTCAGGACCTGTCATGGTCCTGCCACATCAACACCCAGGTTAAGAAAGCCCGTCAGCGTCTCTTCTTCCTCAGAAGACTTAGAGACTTCCATCTGCCACTGAAGGTGCTCAAGAACTTCTACTGCTGCACCATCGAGAGCATCCTGACGGCAAACATCTGCACCTGGTTTGGGAACAGCACCAAGCAGGACAGACGAGATCTGCAAAGAGTGGTGCGCTCAGCCGAACGCATCATTCAATCAGAGCTCCCTGACCTGCTGTCCATCTACACCAAGCGGTGCAAGTCCAAAGCTAGGAAGATTATGATGGACCCCTCCCATCCCAACAATGGACTCTTCTCACTGTTGAGGTCTGGGAAGCGCTTCCGCTCCCTTAAGGCCAAAACAGAGAGAATGAGGAGGAGCTTCTTCCCCCAGGCTATCCGGGCCCTGAACCATGTGTAGGACTGTACTCTCCCACACACATCACTATAAGACTGGACTCTCACACACATCACATCACCACACGCACCACCACACATTTCCTATAATTTCCTATAATTTATAATCTTTATAATCTCTCTCTGCTGTTTGCACATTTTTATTTATTTTTATTTTTATTTTTACTGTAAATTCCTAAGTTAATTTGTAAATTTTGTAGTAAATTGTAAATACTGTAAAACGTTTTTCTGTCATTTAATGGTCGGGCATTGCGCAGCTACAAGCATTTCACCCCCATGTCATACTGTGTATGGTTGTGTGTGTGTGACAAATAAAATTTGAATTTGAATTTGAAACTGCCAACTCTTGAGCCATGATCGCCCCACAGTGTTGTGATTGGTTGTCTCTTGGGTATTTACTGATAAGGCAATAGTCTCCCATTAATGTTCAGTGATTAAGCAAAATTCCCACAGGTCACAGGGGTGTTGGAGCCTATCCCAGTTGTCACAGAGTTGGGATACACCCTGGATAGCTCACCTGTTCTGGCTGTATCCCAAGATATAGAATCTGTATCCCAAGATATAGACTACCTGGGCATTTCACTCTCAAAGTGCTTCTTGTTTATTTTGCTTGCTTGTTTGTTTGTTTTGTTTGGTAATTCCTTTATTTGGTTATTGTCATTTGTAACCATTTATCTTGCCCAGACGCACTTTGCAGTCAGGAGTATACTTAATGTGTCAGTCTAATAAAACTGCCCCTATATCATGTACTGTCAGATGAGTTACTGCTATTTAAACTCTGAACACTTTTTAAGATAGTTTTACTTTCAATCAACTACGCAAGCTTTAACAAATCATTCAGCTGAGGGGTATAGCTCAGTAACATATCCATGTTGTGGGCTTTTGTAATTACTGGGAAATGATAATAATACAATAATAACAATAATACAAATATATATACAAATTAGAATTTGTATCACTTAATTATATTTATTCTCTCTTAAAGGGGAAATTAAATCATATACATGACACATGACAATTCTCACTGTCTGTGAGAATTTCGGAAAAACACAGACAGTGTTACATCTCTGTCAGCTTTTAAGAGCAGGGCTCAGTGATGTAAATTGACCTTTATGTGCGTTTCATTTTCCTTTTAAATTCAGCCAGCAGTTCATTTGACTAATCCTGCTTTTCATATTAGTACTTTGCTTGCTCTCCCAAGTGCCTACCAGGTCTCCCCTCACTTGTCACCCTTTGTCCTCTGACAGGAATTAAAAGCTATATGAAATGGAATTTAATGTACTGTTTATAGACATCAGCAATGTCAATAGATGCATATTTTAGATGGGAAATCTGCCAAAGCTGGAAATTAAGCATGGGACTTGGCTGATTTTGTAACTTTCTGCAGTCTGTCCTCACGAAAGGAAAAACAGGCCTATAAATTCTGGTGTTAGGTAGAGCTCTTTCTGTCTCTCCCTCTCCCTCTTTCTATCCCTCTCTTTGTCTCTCCTTCCCCTCTCTTTACTTCTACAGGCTTGACAGGAGGACAAGAGACTGTTGTCATAGTGAAGTTGGAAGAGTTATCTCCTATTACTGGTAGATGTCCAGAAGGTGCAGAAGACCCAGACACAGACCTAAGGTCAAAACTGGAGGACCAAGTTTAAACCGTAGGCCTTCTCCCAGCTATATTGACCAATCATATTAATAGTGTGTTTTTTATGACACATAATAAAAGTGTTTACTCCCTGGGTGTGGTGCTCTTGTGTTCATTCAGTTTGTTGAACGGAGGAAGAGACACAGTGCTGTTATTAATTTGAACCTTCAATCGTTTAATTAATAGAGGAAAATGTATACTTTGAGTTTCTTTATCTTCTCTAATAAAATGAATTCAACAAGACCTGCAGAACATTTAGGTTCAGTGGCTGATATGCAAACTTTATACAAATTATTTAAGCAAATCGTGTTTAGATACTTTTTTCTTTCACTTTCAGTAGTGTAACACTTAATGCAACTGGCATATAGTTCAGTATCCTATTTATCTATTTATATAGATACAGACACTATTTTTACTTTACCTGAGGATGAGTCACATCCAACCAAGAAAAGGAGAACAATGAGCAAACACCTGGGACAGTGTTGTGCTCTCAACTTTGGGTCATACAGTCTCTGAAAAGACCGCTGCTCATCATCCTTGATAGGGCCATTTAAGAACTGTAAACTAGATTTTCACACAAGAATAATGACCTGATGAGAGCCATATCTAGTCTTGCACCCAAATCTAGAACATTTTGAGATCCCACCTTGTTGCACCCTCTGGCTGTGATGGCTGGTACTGTAGCAGATGTTGTAAATCTGAAAAATGAAGTTCTTGTGGCAAAACAGATGCTGCTCAAAAAATATTAAAAGGAAACAGACCTGTCCACTGTGTGTAAAGTCCTACAGGAGTACAAGGTAACCTTTCCTGAGTTGCATAAATTGTGTGTAACAGCCCTGGTGATTGGCGTGTCTTCAGCATTGTGTGAGAGTTTATTCTCCACTTTGTCAATGGGTCCTAACCCCCTATCATCGCATCCTGTTACATAAAAGAAAGAGGAATTCTGTGATCTTGGCCCATGAGAAGTCCTTAACAAATAACTTGAATATCAAGTTCAATTTCAAGTTCAAGTTCAAATTTTATTCGCCACATGCAGTGGCAGGTTGCCTTGCAGTGGAATGGACCCGCCCCCGACCTTACACACACAACACAGACATCACATGGGGATACAAGTCAGAGAACAGTTGCATTACAGAAAAAACACTGAAATGTACACTACAATGGGAAAGTACAAGAGGAAAAAAAGAGATCTCTAATCATGCTGGGCTATAGGAGGACAGCATGAGAACAGGAAACAAAAAAACTCCTCTGCACAGAAAGCACATAAATGTCCACAATACAACATTATAGAGCACGTGACCAGCAACAGGGTTGGGTAGGGGATGAGGAGTAATCCCAGGCAACACAGCAGCCATCCTGCCACTGCGCCGTCACTCCAGCGCAGGCCCAGACCCGCCTCGTGTTCCCAGGAGGCAACAAGCATCGAAGGCATTGGAAGGGGAGGGGGGATGTGTGAGTGCTTATCAGTGTAAGTGTGTGTGTGTCCATAGTTCAGCTGAGACAGTGTCCTTCGCCCTATCAGGCTAAGTAAACAGTCTTCCAGCCAACCCAGGTGGCCTTGCATAGAGTGGGAAGAACAGTCTAAACACAGTCGTTATCAGGGAGTTTTTGTTCGGCTCCAGCCTTGAGCCCACAGCTGGCGCCAAAGGGATATCCGCATTATGATGTTGATGTTGTTGATGTTGTTGATTTTTCTTTTATGCGAGCAGCTCATGAGAATTTCAACGCTGTTCTTTAACACTCCGACACTGGTCTCTCAATCTCCCGTTGGAGAACCGCAAGTTTCTCCATGATGTTATCAAACTTGTGCTCCGTGGTCTTGTCATTCTTGTGCTCAGAGAGCCGATTCTGAGAACTCACGACTGCAGTGAGCTGTTCCACAATGTAATCCAACTTTCGCTCAGAGGTGTTATTCTGAGCAGACCTCTCCTTGATGTAACCCAATATACGCTCAGAGGTGTTATTCTGAGCAGACCTCTCCTTGATGTAACCCAATATACGCTCAGAGGTGTTATTCTGAGTATTCATGGCAGCCGTAAGCTCCTCCAAGGTCTTAACCATGCTGCACTCAGTGAGCCCATTCTGAGAAGTCGCGCCTCGTCCCATAGTTTCAATAACAGCGGGCAGACTTGTGGGGGTTTGAACAGCCAGTTCCGCTTTCTTAATTATAAGCCAGGGCCAAGCCAGCTCCGATCAGCAAGAACCCTGTTATCATGGTTCCGAATAGGTAGATATCTTCAGCGTCCTCGATCAACAGTCCCGCCAGGCACACGACCCTCCATTTCTGCCACCTGTCCATCGTGTATCCGTCAGGGAAAGTCCCTCCAGAGCACTCGGGCTCTCCCGAGCCCAGACTTCTTGTTGAGAAAAGGGTGTCAATAGCATTCAGAGACCAGTTGATCAAATCCATAATTCTCTTTTAGGTTTAGAGAACAGATTGTGAGAGAGTGTTCCAGGGAAAGTAATACACACAAGACAAGATAAGGACACAAGAGGCTAAGCAGGGAAGATAAGGGGAAGGAGGAGAGGAGAAAAAGTGTGACTGCCTTTGCCGAGAGCCAAACGAGAAGCTGAATGATGGATGAATTTGTAAGAGTTTTTGGAAAGGGAAACAGGAGACTGTTGTTGTAGAGTGGACTGAGGTGAAGGAAGAATGGAGCTTGTAAAATAAACAAGCATATAGAGTACGCTTGGGGAGTGTGATTGTGTGTACAGTGTCTATTTATGTCTGTCTCTACGTTGGGTGAGTGCTGAGTAATTGCATATGAGAGCATGATGGTGGGAATGGATGTTTGTATCTTTGTATGCCTGTTCATCTGTGTCTATATGTCAGGTCGGGTATCAGACGCCACCTCTCTAGGGACATCTCAGGCCCTCCAAGGTATGGAGACCTGTCATGGTCCTGGGTCGAGCGACCCAGTGTTTGAGTTTTATGTATCTTCTTTATTCATTTGCGCCCTAGTTTAGTTCATCTAGTTCATTTTTAGATTGCTGTTTAGTCCTTTGTTTCTTAGTTGTTTATGTCATCTCCCCCTGTACTCAGTCTCCCTGGTTCATGCGTCATGTCTGCGTGGTTATGTTTAGTTCATGTCATGTCTAATCTCCATGTTTCCTGTTTTACTTTGAAAGTCTGTATTCAATGTCAGGGTATTTAGTTTCACTTCTCCTGTCCTGTCTTTAGGGTCATGTGTGTCAGCTGTGCTCCCATGTGTGGCCACTTCCCCTGATCATCCCTTATGTGTATTTAGTCTCTGTGTTTCATGTATGTCTGTGTCGCGTCGTCTGTGTTCTCACCCACCATGTTTGTATTCATAGTTTTCTGTGGCATCATAGTACCAGTTTCCCAGTTTAGTTATAGTTTAGTTTCGTCACTGTGCTTCTGGCTTGTTTGACCCCCATGTCATCAGCCAAAATAAAGGCTCGCTTTTCATTTGAACTCAGTTTCGTGTCTTCGCCTGTGTCTGCACCTGAGTCCTCCACACACTCTCCATTCGGTCTGCCACTGCGGATCGTGACAGAGACCTATCTCCCCCCACCACTCCCCCTGCCAGTGGCAGACGCCCTCAGACATCGGTGCATTGATGGTTCTTGGTGTCCAGGGATGGGCGTCCAGGTACGCACCGGCTCACTCCTGGGGCAACCTTGGGCCCCTTCGGGGGGTGGAGTGCCCTTGGCCTCTCGGCCTGGGGCTCGGTCACTCTGGCACATCTGGCTGCCGGCGGAGCCCACAGACACGTCACTGCAACCCCCCCCGGCTTCTGCTCCGCGGCTGCTGAGTGACCCCTCGACTGGTGCTCTCTTCAGCTCTTTCTGGGATAGTGGCGCGGTTGCCCCTCTGTTGGTCTTCCTTGGTCTCTTGTGTTCTGAGGGCCTCTGGATGTCGGGAGTCTGGATCTCCTCCATACCTGCTTCATGCCCCGGAGGACGGGGCTGTGGCCCCCCCACACCCTCTAGCACAGGGGTCGGCAATCTGCAGCTTGTGGCTCTTTAGTCCTTATACTGCGGCTCCGCGTGGTTAGGAAAAATAAATTACAAGTATTTAACTGAAGTGTATTTTTTTTGTATTAGTTCTTTTTAAACTTTAAACATCTAAATTGAAAAGATTATTGTGATCTTGAAATATAAAAATAAAATTATATTTTATTATTTTTCATCGCTCAAAATAAGCATCACACTCGTGGAAACCGCAATACTCGCCAAAACGCCGTGCATTTACCGAGACTTTCAACCCCAGGTAATAATAATAATAATTATGGATTGCATTTATATAGCGCTTTTTGAGAACCTCAAAGCGCTTTACAATTCCGCTATTCATTCACTCTCACATTCACACACTGGTGGAGGCAGCTACAGTTATAGCCACAGCTGCCCTGGGGCAGACTGACAGAAGCGAGGCTGTCATATCGCGCCATCGGCCCCTCTGGCCAACACCAGTAGGCGGTAGGTGAAGTGTCTTGCCCAAGGACACAACGACGAAACTGTCCAAGCTAGGGCTCGAACCGGCAACCTTCCGATTACAAGACAAACTGCCAACTCTTGAGCCACAATCGCCCACAAAAAAGCCAATTATGGATCTTCGGATCCACTTTATGTCAGCAGCTCCACCGTGAACTATGTTAAAAACAAACACAGAGATGTCAGCTTACAGTCCTGCGTAAAGATGAAAGTGACTTCACTGTGCGCAGAGGTTCAGGAGCAGAAGTTCCATTGTAAACACATCACGGCAGACCTGACAATGTTTGCATGAACATGCTTTTCAGCATCTCTTTATTGACCACTTTTCACACACAGTTGCTGTACGCATGCAGTCGGCTGTAGCTTTTCAGCTCACAACCCGACAACACAACAGCAAAGAGAGCACACACTTTAAGGCGGCGAGGCATGATTGCAGGCGCATCTCAGGTGCGTACGCCTCCCATGCAGCGGTACTGCAGACCAAGCCCCGCCACATACATTTACCATGTAAAATAAATATAAGTAAATAAATAAATATTTATGCAGAATTTTGCAAATATTTATTTTTCATTTTTTTAGTAGCATAGTGCTTTTTTTCCAATTATTTTTTAGAATTCAGGTCAAGGCTCTGCTATGCTCCAAAAGCCCAAAGGCAATATAAGGGTGGCGGCTCACAACAGTTTTTCTTTGCTACATGGATCATTTTAATTCAGCTGGGTGTCTTTCCTTTTTGTTATATTTCTTTAAGAGTTCAAAATGTGTTCATTACATAAATAAAATGTAATTTTCTTTGTAGCACTTCATGGATTTCATAAGCAACACACTTTAGTTGTTCTCACAAAGCATAAAGGTAAAAAAAAATATATATATATATATATATATACAGTGTTATCTTCATTTTAGATGTCACAAAGTATTTGCGGCTGCCAGTGTTTTCTTTTGCGTGGAAACTGGGTCCAAATGGCTCTTTGGGTGTTAAAGGTTGCTGACCCCTGCTCTAGCAGATCATTACATGAAGGAACCTTTTAAATACAAGCGCGATCATGTTCACAGGTGTACACATGGGTGCTCACACAAACAAACGACACCCTTTTTGGCTCCTACCTCAAAGCACACTGTGCCATTATGGGTGCATGTCTGATGCAGGGGCATTAACACCTTTCTTATATCACCACTCTGAAGACTGATGAGCGTTGTCAACAGGTTTACTGACATTCAAAAGGGTAAAACTAATGTGCAGCATAATATGCATTTATATACCACCCTGCTACTACATAGCATATGTCAAATTGTGTAATTAATGTCTAATTATGCCAAGTTGTACTATCAATGCTATCCCAGGCGACCTCCAAAATCGCGGGTAACTAGCTTAACAAAAGGACTAGCCTTACAGCCAAATACTGCATTAGCGGGCAACATATTGCACAAAAACAAAGTTGCAACTTATACTTCAAGTACATACCTAGAAAATGAAACTATAAGTAGCTTCGGGTAGCTTCAGCTTACTCTTTGGCTGATTTTGCTTTGCCATTATTACAATCACAGTCACACAAAAATACTTTAAATACTTTAAAGTCTTTAAAGTTTGTTTTGTTCTTATTTTCTTTAACTTTTTTCTTTTGCAAATTAAATCCAAATAACCTTCACAGAAAATCCATACATGTACTTTTGTACTTTTTGTTATTTACTGTATGTTAAAAATGTTAACTATAAGAAAAATGAAAGCTATATCCATATAACCTGTTGTCTGCTGTGTAACTCAAGTCATTTCAGTCCTTGATGTTAGACTGTCCTCTGTGAATCAGTGATTTCTTGTGCATTTTAAGATATTCTTTTAAGTCACATTTGTTTTATAAAGCCTCCAGACTCCAGCACCCCTGACCCTGAGTTGGATAGGCGGAAGAGGAGAGATGGATATTTATTTATTGACTTAGATTATAAATCCATACAAGCATCGAGGTAGTTATATAAATCAGGACTCGTATATGTGCTTGGCCTCCTCCTTTGCTATGCAATTGGGAGCTTAATCAGATTCTGGAGTTTGTTGGACTTTCAGTCAGAGTCGGACTGTTATTTATGAAACTAATAAGTTTACCTTCTCAGCTTTGTGTTTAATTACTTCCATTTAGAGTAAATTCAGCCATGCTGATACTTAGTTACTACTTTCAGTGCGAGAGTAGCAACACTGTAGCAGTAAACTGTGTAATAGCATTGCTTTACAGTCTATATTTCAGTTAATGAGTTGATTGTTGTTATTGTGTAGACCTAATGTTTACCAGAGAGTGTTATTGTAATTATTTCTACACCTGGTTTTGCAAACATGAGTATTCTCCGATCCACCAGAGGGCAGTGTTGATCCACAAATGAGCAATTCCATCCAATAAAGCTATGATTCTGGCTTCACAGCACATAAGTAGTAAGTAAGTAAAATTTTATTTATAAAGCACCTTTCAAGACGAAGATCACAAAGTGCTCCATAAAGAAATACCAGAGCATTTGAAACAAAACAAAAAGTTAACCACACACTATTCCAAAAAGATGAGTTTTTAGTTGTTTTGTTTTTTAAGAGACTACAGAGTCCACAGATCTCAAGCTCAGAGGAAGAGAGTTCTAGTCTGGGGGCCACAGTGGCAAAAGCTCTGTCTCACTTAGTTCTCAGCCTCGCAACAACTAGGCCCTGATCACATGACTTCAGGGATCTCCTAGTGGCATAGAGCTGTAGAAGTTCAATAACGTAAGCTGGTGCTAGCCCATGAAGAGCCGTTTTAGACTTTTCAAAAAAAAAACAAAAATTCTGTTTGTTTTAAGTCTTTAATTGGCCTTGCCCCACCCTACCTCTGAGCTCTTACATGTACACTCACCCTCCTAGTCACACAGGTCAGCTAAGTTGTGAAGTTCGCTGCCATTGCATATTAGACTCACTTCTGCATTGCGGTTTTTTTAAGTAACTACTTAAACTACTTAAAGTGCTTTAAAACAGTAAAAGGCTAGGCTGGGCTGGGCTTTGCATGTCTCTGCTAATGAATGTGTGTCCTGTGCTACCTGTAGAGCACGTTGGCTGAGTGGCTGGATTTCACTGACCTATAAAGAATTCATGATTCGATACTTTTACTTTTCAGTAGTGAAAGACCTACAGTTAAAAAGAGCCATTGTATTCCACATGGTCATTATTTGTTATAGCCATGAACTACAACATGTCTATGAAGCTGTCATGGTTTGGGGGGGGATTAGTAGTGATGGCCATATGACACCAATGCTTTGATACAAGCTTTGAACTCGAATTTGCATTTTCCTTGAACCACTGCTTCAAAGCTTACTTCGGTGCAGGAGGAAAACCCAACAAACAAACAGGTGGACCATGACGTCTCCTGATTGAATTGCATGAATGGTTGAACCCATCTTTACTGCAACGGAATGAAAGATTCTTTGTAACGCCTGCTTCCCACGTAAACGTGTATTTTTGAAAGCTGGAGTAGTTGGCAGCAAGAAAAAAAAAACCAAAAAAAAAGTGGAAAAAATATTTTGTGATTAAAAATCTTTACATCCCCGTCCCATGTACATAATCATACCCCGACCAAGTTACACAAGCACATCCTACCATCCCAGCACATCTTGTTTCCCCCAGTACAATTTCTTTCAACTGCTACAATACAACTGTTTACAGGATCAACTTACAAGTCAATCCAGCTCTCCAAAATTGTATTTGTATCAGTCATAAAAACACATTACATTCAGCACATAATTACTGAGACATTGTTTTGCTGTCTCCCATTTCGCCACTAGAACCTACTTTCAATACAATTGAAGTAGTTCAATGCTGATTCATTGCTTCATTTGTACATAGAAATTAATAATGAAATGCAGACTCCATGACTGGCTTGATGAAAAATGAACCTTTATTCAGCACAGGCAGCAAATCCAGGTGGCTGAAGAAAACAGGAGACAAAATCACTGAGGCAGACAATCAGTACAACATGAAAGAGCTTCTTCTTCTCCTACATTTAAATGGCAGTTTGCAAACAACTTTTAGGTGCATTTACCGCCACCCTCTGGACTGGAGTGTGGGTCAGAGCAGTTTGTCTACAGTCTTGGATACACACCCCTCGATCTTAAAAAGCTAAACACTGCCCTATAAATTACATCCCCCGCATTCCTTTGAAATATGTCCCTTACCCTTAGGTGAATTCTATTTTCCTGTAATTCAGACTTCAATATTTACCTTTCTTGCTTGTACTTATTGCACTCCAACACTAACTGCTCAAATGTCTCCTCTTGTCCACAGAAGTCACAATTCCCTGTGTCATGTTTACCCATCTTTTTAAGTGTGCTATTCAAGCCTGTGTGACCAAATCTTACTCTCGAGATGATATCCTCTTCTCTTCTATGACAGAGAGCCAACGAAAACTGAGGGCTTAAATAGACATCACGCAATCATGGAAAGAGACACAGCTGGGGAAAACAAGGCGCAGGTGAACAGAATCAATTAACTAGCAAGAGGGGAAGCTAAACTGAACATAACGTACATGAGATGAGAGACTATCAAAATAAAATAGGAAGCCTAAACACTGAGACACAGGCTGTATCCCAATTCAGGGTCTGCAGCCTTAAAGGCCGCATTTTAAGGCCGATTACATCACAGCGACGTGACGAAGGCTGTCCCAATTCGAAAGCTGCTCGAAATGTGGCCCTCAAATGCGTCCTTCATGTCCCTGAATTTTAAGGACGTGGCGATGTAGACTTCGTGGCCCAACATATCCCAGAATGCATAGCACGGCGGTGGGTGTGGATAATTTTACTGAAAAGAAACGGCGGATGAGGGGCGCCCGAAGAGCAAACTTTAAGTAAGTACTGAATATTATGTCACTTATTTCTGTACAAATGTTTAATAACGAAGAACATTAAAACATTACTGTTGACCACATATCTGCAAAGTTATGTGACATTAGTGATGTTTGTACTAACTTGGTTTTAAAGCCTTTACTTTAAAATATACGCCGTTCAATAGCTGACCTTAATCTTACAGAGAATGATCAAAGCTCATGTAGAAACAAACAAACAAATGAACAGAAGATTTTCTCCTTCATTTCTGTCAAACAAAGCTGTATGAAACGTTTCCAGCTGTTAGTATCATGGTTGCTAGGCAACCTGGGCAGCGCAACGGAGGCTAGACCGTCCCGTTTTACAAGCCTCGCACTTCCGGCCTTAGCGGTCTTTGAGTACGCGGCCCTTGTGGACCGTTAAGGCTGCGTACTTTAAGGCTGCAGACCCTGAATTGGGATACAGCCACAGACTAAGACACAAACTGGACCGGCACAAACTGAAAGTAAAATCAAAAACAACTGATTCCTGACTAAACACGGAAGACTTAACAGAAACATAGATTATGCACAGGGAACATAGAACAAAAAGAAAAAATAACAAAGAAAACTATGAATACTAAATCAGAATAAAAACACAACCTAAGTCAAGCTAAATTATGTTAAATTCTCCCAATTCTTTTGATCTTTGGGCAGAAGGACAAAGGTTATCTGTAGTGACAGGCATCCTTTCCTGTGTTAGGACTTCTAGAAGTTCATAGAAGGCATTGTTGCCCAAACCAGGAATTTCAAGACCAGCAAGTTAGTGTGTAGAGACAAAAAAAAAAAGAGAGACAACCTTTTCTTGATCCATCGTTTGTAACAGAAAGTGAGTTCTTTTGCCCACAGGTTTTAGCCTTTGCATTATGTGCTCTGAACAGACACTAGCTGAACTGTCAGAATCTAAAATTGATTTACTCTGCCTTACAGAAACCTGGTTGCAGCAGGATGATTATGTTAGTTTAAATGAATCAACACCCCCCGAGTCATTCTAACTATCAGAAATCTCGAAGCACAGGTCGAGGGGGAGGTGTGGCAGCAATTTTTCACACCAGTCTATTAATTAATGAAAGACCAAGACAGACTTTTAATTCATTTGAAAGCCTGATGTTTAACATTGTCCACCCCAGCTGTGAAACTCAGAAACCAGTCTTACTTGTTATCATCTATCGTCCACCTGGGCCTTACACAGAGTTTCTGTCTGATTTCTCAGACTTTATATCTAATTTAGTTCTGAGCTCAGATAAAATAATTATTGTGGGTGATTTTAACATCCATGTAGATGCTAAAAATGACAGCCTCAACATGGCATTTAATCTGTTATTAGACTCAATTGGCCTCTCTCAAAATGTAAAAGAACCCACCCACCACTTTAATCACACTCTAGATCTTGTTTTAACATATGGCATAGAAACTGAACATTTAACAGTGTTTCCTGAAAACCCTCTCCTGTCTGATCATTTCCTGATAACATTTACATTTACAATAATTGATTACACAGCAGTGGAGAGTAGACTTTATCAAAGTAGATGTCTTTCTGAAAGCGCTGTAACTAAGTTTAAGAATATAATCCACCCACTGTTATCATCGTCAATGCCCTGTACCAACATAGAGCAGAGCAGCTATCGGAACGCTACCCCAACAGAGGTCGATTATCTTGTTAATAATTTCACCTCCTCACTACGTACGACTCTGGATACTGTAGCTCCAGTGAAAACTAAGGTCTCTAATCAGAAGTACCTGACCCCGTGGTATAATTCTCAAACACGTACCCTAAAGCAGATGACTCGTAATCTGGAGAGGAAATGGCGTGTCACAAATTTAGAGGATCATCATTTAGCCTGGAGAAATAGTTTGTTGCTTTATAAGAAAGCCCTCCGCAAAGCCAGAACATCTTACTATTCGTCACTGATTGAAGAAAATAAGAACAACCCCAGGTTTCTCTTCAGCACTGTAGCCAGGCTGACAAAAAGTCAGAGCTCTTTTGAGCCAACCATCCCTTTAACGTTAACTAGTAATGACTTCATGAACTTCTTCACAAATAAAATTTTTATCATTAGACCCAGCAGTCTTAGCTAATTATAGGCAAATCTCCAACCTTCCTTTCATATCAAAAATCCTTGAAAGAGTAGTTGTCAAACAGCTAACAGATCATCTGCAGAGGAATGGTTTATTTGAAGAGTTTCAGTCAGGTTTCAGAGTTCATCACAGCACAGAAACAGCTTTAGTGAAGGTTACAAATGATCTTCTTATGGCCTCTGACAGTGGACTCATCTCTGTGCTTGTCCTGCTAGACCTTAGTGCAGCATTCGATACTGTTGACCATAATATCCTATTAGAGCGATTAGAACATGCTGTAGGTATTACAGGTACTGCACTGCAGTGGTTTGTATCATATCTATCTAATAGACTCCAATTTGTGCATGTAAATGGAGAGTCCTCTTCATACACTGAGGTTAATTATGGAGTTCCACAGGGTTCAGTGCTAGGACCAATTCTGTTTACATTATACATGCTTCCCTTAGGCAGTATCATTAGAAAACATAGCATACATTTTCACTGCTATGCAGATGACACCCAGCTCTATCTGTCCATGAAGCCAGATAACACACACCAATTAGTTAAACTGCAGGAATGTCTTAAAGACATAAAGACCTGGATGGCCGCTAACTTTCTGCTTCTTAATTCAGATAAAACTGAGGTCATTGTACTCGGCGCTGAAAAGCTTAGAAATATGGTGTCTAACCAGATTCTTACTCTGGATGGCATTACCTTGGCCTCCAGTAACACTGTGAGGAACCTTGGAGTCATTTTTGACCAGGATATGTCCTTCAACGCACATATTAAACAAATATGTAAGACTGCGTTCTTCCATTTGCGCAACATCTCTAAAATTAGAAATATCCTGTCTCAGAGTGACGCTGAAAAACTAGTTCATGCATTTATTACTTCCAGGCTGGACTACTGCAATTCATTATTATCAGGATGTCCAAAAAACTCACTGAAAAGCCTTCAGCTAATCCAAAATGCTGCAGCAAGAGTACTGACAGGGACTAGAAAGAGAGAGCATATTTCTCCTGTTTTGGCTTCCCTTCATTGGCTTCCTGTTAAATCCAGAATTGAATTCAAAATCCTGCTCCTCACATACAAGGTCTTAAATAATCAGGCCCCATCTTATCTTAATGACCTTGTAGTACCATATCACCCTATTAGAGCACTCGCTCCCGCTCTGTAGGCCTACTTGTTGTTCCTAGAGTATTTAAAAGTAGAATGGGAGGGAGAGCCTTCAGTTTTCAGGCCCCTCTTCTGTGGAACCAGCTTCCAGTTTGGATTCGGGAGACAGACACTATCTCTACTTTTAAGATTAGGCTTAAAACTTTCCTTTTTGCTAAAGCATATAGTTAGGGCTGGACCAGGTGACCCTGAATCCTCCCTTAGTTATGCTGCAGTAGACGTAGGCTGCCAGGGGATTCCCATGATGCATTGAGTTTTTCCTTTCCAGTCACCTTTCTCACTCACTATGTATTAATAGACCTCTCTGCATTGAATCATATCTGTTATTAACCTCTGTCTCTCTTCCACAACATGTCTTTTATCCTGTCTTCCTTCTCTCACCCCAACCGGTCGCAGCAGATGGCCGCCCCTCCCTGAGCCTGGTTCTGCCGGAGGTTTCTTCCTGTTAAAAGGGAGTTTTTCCTTCCCACTGTCGCCAAAGTGCTTGCTCATAGGGGGTCATATGATTGTTGGGTTTTTCTCTGTATCTATGAAGCGCCTTGAGGTGACTTTTGTTGTGATTTGGCGCTATATAAATAAAATTGAATTGAATAAAATTGCATATATCTGTATGACATGACTACCTTTAACGGACTTTATTTGAACTGGCAGAATGGAAAGCCATCCACTGTCTCTTCTGGCCCCTGTATGACCACATGTTTTTATAGGAGTTTTATTCTTCTGAGAGGAAGGCTCTCCAGAGGATTCTGGACTTAAACTATTTGTGTCTCTGTTATCAATATGGAGGACAGTGAGATGACCTTTACCACATGTCCTACATGTCAAACACTTGTACAGTCTTTACTTATGTGCCTAGCACATAAGCAACCAAAACACAGCCCTTTTTCCTTTAGAAAAAGCATTTTGTCTCTGTGCTTCTTCCGCTGAAACTGTTGACACTTCTCCAGTGTGTGTTGTTGAGTACAGCAGACAAAAGATGGCTTTACTGTAAAGTCATGGTTTGTTGTGGTAATTAACCTTCCCGTTCTGTAGGTTTTAACCATGTTCATGGGTGTGACTGTAGCAGCAAAGCTGTTCCCTTTAATTTGTTTAGTTGGGTGTAACTTCCTTCAGTTTGTTGTTGACCTTTCAGACAGGGATTGTTGATTTTACATTCTGAATGTCCCCAAATAAAGGATCCAAAATAAATTGAAACCAAATCTAACTCTATTTTTAGAATTTTTCAGTATATCATATGCAAAGGCTCCATTTCTCTCTCATTTTGTATAGCAGTTTGCATTCTAAAACCTAAAAGAGAATTATGGATTTGATCAACTGGTCTCTGAATGCTATTGACACCCTTTTCTCAACGAGAAGTCTGGGCTCGGGAGAGCCCGAGTGCCCTGGAGGGACTTTCCCTGCTGGATAAACGACGGACGGGTGGCAGAAATGGAGGATCTTGTGCCTGGCGGGACTGTCGATCGAGGATGCTGAAGATATCTACCTATTCGGAACCATGATAACAGGGTTCTTGCTGATCGGAGCTGGCTTGGCCCTGGCTTATCGGAGAATTAAGAGAGCGGAACCGGCTGTTCAAACCCCCCCAAGGCTGCCCGCTGGAATTGAAACGATGGGACGAGGCGCGACTTCTCACAACGAACGCAGCATGGTTAACACCTTGGAGACGCTTACAGCTGCCGTGAAGACTCAAAATAACACTATTGAGCGTATATTGGGATACATCAAAGAGAGGCCTGCTCAAAATGAGACCCTTGAGCGAAAGTTGGATCACATCGCAGAACGGCTCACTGCAGTTGTGGGGTCAGAATCAAAAGAATGACAACACCACGGAACAGAAGTTTGATACCATCATGGGGAGGCTCGCGGTTCTCCAACGGGCGATTGAGAGACCAGTGTCGGAGTGTTAAAGAACAGCTTTGAAATTCTCCTGAGCTGCTCGCATAAAAGAAAAATCAACAACATCAACATGCGGACACCACGGCACCAGCTGCGGGTCCAAGGCTGGAGCCGAACAAAAAAAACTCCTTGATAACGACTGTGTGTTGACTATTCTTCCCATTCTATGCAAGGCCACCTGGGTTGGCTGGCAGACTGTTTACTTAGATAGGGCGGAGGACACTGTCTCAGCTGAACTCTGGACACGCACACACATACACGTACACTGATAAGCACGCACTCATCCTCCTCCCTTTCCAAACGCCTTCGATGCTTGTTTCCTGTGGGGGAAGACGGCAGGTCTGTGTGCCGCGCTGGAATGGTAGCGCTGTGCAGGATGACTGCTGTGTTTCCTTCGGATTACTCCTCACCCCTACCCAACCCTGTGGCTTGTCACGTGCTCCAATGTTGTACTGTGGACACTTATGTGCTCTTTGTGCAGAGGAGTTTTTTTGTTTCCTAATGCTTTATTTTGCCAATAAAGCATTCATTCATTCATTCACTGTAGGTTCAAAGTATGTGTGTGTGTGTGATTATATCATATGATATTTTATCGTGATGTGTTCAAGATTAGGGATGGGTATCGTTTAGGTTTTATCCGATACCAGTACCAAACCGGTACTTTTGAAACGGTGCTGGTGCTTAAACGGTGCTCGAACCGGTGCTTAAAAAATGGAGAACACAAAATTGGTCCAAAAACCTCTTATGTTCAGCTGTTTTTTGTAAAAAGATAACAATGTTAGCCCTTTTTGCAGCTATAGGGGATTTATGGCATCACTCTTGGCTGGAAGCAGTGCTTAATGTTAAAATCTCCCAATTCTTTGAATCTTTGGGCTGAAGGAAGGACAATACTCGGTGTATAAATGCTCAATCAACAATCCTTTATTTCCATACAATTTCCACACAATGAGCATAAACCATCCGGATGGGGAGACATGCACGAAGAGTGTTACAGCAAATCTCAAAATGGTGGTGCGTTACACAGCTTCTTATAGTCTCTACTGGCCCCCCACCTGGTCATAAACCTAAACATTCACATTCTCTCTTATCTGTCATGGCGCCTAAGTTATGACCTCGGCTCCCTGTCTTTCTACCCCCTACAAAGGTGGGGGCATGGAATGTGGTCTGTTTTTGCTATTATCGGCACAAGGTCCTTTGCACGCAACATTCTCTTCATGATTTAGCAGTCTGACATGTCAAGAAAACAGTGTAATACATTCACAGCAGATAAATAGCAGCGCCCACCTGTCTAACAGAATCCAAAGATGCTCACATTCTTTCAACCCCAAAAATATACTGGAACACTTGTCTAACAAACTACAAAAATGGTCATGTTCTTTTAACCTAAAAATATAAGGGAAACTAAGCTACATACTTTGCACACAACCTAGACTAAGGGATATATTTATGTTCTACAGCTGTTAACATAATTCATCTACCTTGACTATAGGTATAAGATAACATAGTTTAGAATAATAATCTCACAATAATCAATGGAAAAAAACACAAACTTTGTCCAAAAACCTCTCATGTTTAGCTGTTTCCCCCTTTTTCTTTGGTTATATTTGGCCAGGGTGAAGGGAGTAACTACGACGGTGTTTGCTAGTTCACCTTACGTGCATTAATGTAATAACGTGGTTAGCCTACTCAACGTAAATTACACACGGACAACATTAAGCTACTCACACAGAGAAGAACGGCTGCTGCTGCCATCATCATCCGTCATCATTTCTGCTACACTGGCAGGGCTAGGGGCCAGGACTCTCCTCTTCGGGTTTTTGGGGGATGTTGCAAACTCGGGGTCCGATAACAGGCAACCCACTCGCAGTAGATGTGCACGATGTGAGGTCTCGCAGCAAGCTATCAAATACAGTGCATTTCTCGGCTTTAACAAAATGCTACACGTCGCCAGGTGTTTCATCAGATTCGAGGAGTTACCTCCTTTGCACAGTATCACCTTAAAGCACTTGTTGCAGGCTGCTGAGTTTGCATATTTTGCTGTGAAGTACAGCCAGACTTTGACCGCTTCGCCTTGGGTATTTTTAATCTGTAGCTCTGCTCTAAAAGAACGTACGTACCTGGACCCGCCTACTACACTTGTAAAGGTAAAATGATTGGCTACAATCCAAAGTGTATGACATTTCAGGGAAAAAAAGCACCGAAATGTGCGCTGCTTTTTGGTCTGGTTACTACCGTTTATGTCAGAACCGGACCGGTACCCATCCCTATTCAGGATCTCTGTTACAATGTTACTGTTTTGGTTGTGCTTCATGAAAGACGTTGAGTGTGTATTGGGGAAGTTTAGTTACCGGAGCTGGAGAGTGAGTTATTCAGGAGAACTCTCAACAGCATTAACTGCCCTGTTACTGTAAAACCTTAATAAACCACACTGAAGCAAAATGTCTTGTGCTTAAGACTCTATGTGAAAGTTAAAATATATATGTTCAGTGCACATAGATATATAGAGTATATAGTTACATAGTTATACATATCATACAAAAATCCTCCACACGGAGAGTATCCTGTCAAACTCCATCACAGTGTGGTACGGGAACTGCACCACTCAGGACAGAAAGGCTTTCCAGCATGTCATTAAAATGGCACAACTCATCTGTGGAGTACCCCTCCCATCACTACAGGACATTTACAACACTTGGGTCAGGAAAAGGGGTTCATCAAGGACCACACCCACCCACAGCACACATTGTTCACAGTCCTGCCATCTGGCAGATGCTGCCTAAATGTGAAAGCAAGGAGCACCAGACTAAAAAACTGTTTCTATCCACAGGCCATCAGGCTACTAAATCTCTGACTTACTGCCGAACTGTAATTATCCATAACTGTAAATTTGCAATTTTGTACATTTATATTAATCTGTAAATAAGCGATTTTTGCATATATCTTTACATAAACACTTTTGCATACTCTGTATATATTATCACGGTGAAAGTGTTGAAACTACATACACTTTAAATTCTGATTACACCCACACATAAGCTACAAGCTACAAGTGCCACAAAGCACTGTTTTACTTATTTATTACTTTCTTTTTAGTTGTGTGAAGGGAACCTGCAAAGTAAGAATTTCATTGCTTTGCATAACCATCTGGGCAGCACGGGGGCACGGTGGTTAGCACTGTTGCCGCACAGCAACAAGGTCCTGAGTTCAATTCCAACATCAGGCCGGGGTCTTTCTGTGTGGAGTTTGCATGTTCTCCCCGTGTTTGCGTGGGTTCCCTCCGGGTACTCCGGCTTCCTCCCACCGTCCAAAGACATGCAGCTTGTGTGGGATAGGTTAATTGGAAAATCCAAATTGTCACTAGGTGTGAATGTGCGAATGAATGTGAGTGCGAATGGTTGTCTGTTCCTGTGTGTTGGCCCTGCGACAGACTGGCGACCTGTCCAGGGTGTACCCTGCCTCTCGCCCTATGACAGCTGGGATAGGCTCCAGCGCCCCCCGCGACCCTGAAAAGGATAAGCGGAAGCGAATGGATGGATGGATGGATGCATAACCATCTGTATTTTGCAGTGTACATCACAATAAGCTTCTTGACTCTTGAATCTTTAGTTTACTACCTTTTGTTTCCGAGTCCTGCATTTGGGTCCTACCTCTGCTTACCACACAGCACCACCATGAGTAGCATGTGTTTTTGTCACAAAATGTACTTGATAATGAGGGTGGGAAACTGCAATAACATCTCTCAGGAGTCCCAAAGGCCCAGAGGTGTAGCTCTCTTCACTACAACACAGACACAGGTCGGTTCTTTGAAACAGGGGTTTATTACTTGGGCTTTCTCTGCTCTTTAGTTACACCATCAAGTCTTCAGGCCTTAACGCCAGTACACCATTATGCCAATACACAGTGAGAACTGTTTAAATTGAGTCAACGGTACACACACATTAGCAATTTTACAGTACATATATTTAGTCCAAACATAAAATAAAGACAGAAATACCTCGTTGACCGCTTGTCCTGAAAAGAGGTCCTGATGTCTTTGTGTTACTTTGCCTTGATTTCAATAAACCTTTAGTTTAGCTGAGTAGAGCTTCATGAGTGACATCTGCTCAACCGCAGTCCAAGAAAGAAATATACTCTCATTGTATACTCTCTCGTTGTACTCTCTCTTGTATAATCTCGCTAAGGGTGTTCTCATGAGACATTAGCCCTTACACATTACACATATACATTTTAAATGAAGACATTTTTATCCTTAAATTACATATTCATGAAATTACACAATCCAGGATAAATCAGTTATCCGCATCATGAGCTCTAAATAGAACATTGTTTAACAGCATTTACAAGAGGCAATGAGAAGCCTGGCATGCCAGACTGCTAGACCCTGCTATGTGTCAAGAACAAGGTCCCAGGTGCTCCACACTATATCTGTGCAGTTTTATCTCAAACGACTGCTTGAGTCCAGAGAACTTAAATGACCTAGATGAAACAGGTTCATTAGAATGTGATGACATATCAAAAATTCAGTAAAAATCTTTGTGTTCTCAAGTAAAGTATTTCTTCTTCTTCCTCACCTACTAAACATCTGTGCAGATGTTCATCTGTTTAATGTCAAACTGCTGCCATACTCTTGAGAAATTAAAGCACAACTCTGCTCAAATTGAATAATTTGAAAGGAATGTGATAACTTAATAAAAAAAAAATTACACAACAATCATATCAGATATCATGATGATATGAAATTCTCAATGAATTTTTCTTTTTTGTGACTCACACTACAAGCTTAAAAATTGTCATCTCAAACCGCTGCAATATTCTTTAGAAAATGAAAAACAATTATGCTAATTTCAAATATATCATTCTGCTAAAAAGTTTATTAAAATAATTCCTTATTACAATATTTCTTTCCAGTTTTGAAGATCAATTCATTTTGTTTCAATCAATAACTCTTTTTGGTCATTCCTATTAACACAAACTTGCCAACATGATGTTTTTTTACTTTTCACATACATTATATAGCATATGGAGTACAGTTGAATGTTTATCATTTAGTCCTGTGTACAGAAATGGTTGCTGAACTTGAGAAACCGGAGATGAACTTAACAGCTTGAATGCTGGAGTTTCATCAAAACACAGATGCAAAATCAGAGGAACACTGGAGCCAGCAATAGTTTTGCACTCCTTGCTCTGTGTTCCCAAGTTTTTATTCTAGGGAAAATTGCGGAGTGCAAAAAATTGGAAACATGGAGTAACGTAAAACTATGACGGTAGGGCATGACAAAGGACAGGGGAAGATGGAGAAAATAACTGCAGAATGAATAACAAGACAATCGGGTTAACTTACATAGAGGAGAACAGGAGTACTAGACAGGGGAGGGCGATAAATGCAGATGAAACCGAAACACCAAGGAACAAATAAAGATTAACTAGACGAGGGGAGTAAAATTCAATATCAAGCACTTGGACTATCAAAGTAAAGCAGGAAGTAACACAAAGACACATACAGTCAACAGGAAGGACAAATAAATAGGGAAACAGACAACCAGGGCACAAAGAGACAAGACAGATACAGGGACACAAATAGGAAACAGAAAAATGATCATAAAAGAAGGTAAGTTGGAATAATAAAAACCAAGTAGATGAACTGCATTATAAAGAGAAATTACAGATGATATAATCAATTCTAAAGGAAACTAAACAAACCTAATATACAAAAAGCTAAACTCAAGCACAATAGATTCTCAAAAACATCAGGAACATCCAGTAGACAAAAAGGACAATCTTTAGAATAACTAACAAAGAAAACTATAAATACTAAATCAGAATGAAAATATATCTGGAGCAGATGTTAAAAGGTAATATTCAAACTGAAAACTGCAACAAAGGTTAAAACTGAAAACACTGGGTAAAAATCCCAGGATTATGACAGAAGCAAGTTTTAGATTTTAAGAAATAGATGTTAGTGACACATACAAATTAAGAAGCCATGCAGCTACAACTAGATTAGACTGCCATCAGATAGAGAGAATAATAGAAGTCACATGACCCAAAAAGAAAGTGAAAGGACATTTATAAATCCAAAGTCACACGTCATCCAGTGTGAACAATAAACCAAGGGACGACAACTTCACAGCACAGTTGGACATTCAGGTATGGTAACTTTGTGTTAATAATCCAATATAAGAAATCCAGTTATTAAATTATTTAATTGACCGGACTGAGTCATCTCTACCATTTGGTTCAGATGTGTCAAGTTAAAAGAATGTCGTTTCTTGAAGAATTTAAAGAATTTACTATTTTTTAATTTACTGTCTTTTCTGTTTCTTTAATTCACAATTAGTTGATGACAAAAACATGGAGAAAAGTAAAATTTTCTTTTGGGGTAAGCATTTTTTTTTCATATCATATTCATTGTTGGTGATTTTCTTGCCACCCTTTGCCCTTAATATATTGTCATACTTATACATAGATACATGTAGTACTGAGCTACACGAATAAAACTGGCTTGACTTGACTCAACAGTTTAGAAATAAGGAAATGCAGGAGACTAGAGTGATCTTGATCTGAATTTCTTTTAGATGTTTATAAAATTATTTTATAATTTAGTAGTTACCATAACGTCCTTTGATTTAAAAGTCAAAAAAACATTTCATTTAACTTAAAATCTAATAGAACGGAACTGAATATGGAAAAATGTTGCTAACATGTTTTTACTTTGTCATATTTCAATTGCAGGAAATCGCTCACCACCTTCTCGTAAGATATTTAAAATATGATACAAAATCTTAAAGACAAAACTTGAGGCTTTTACACATCGGACGTGTAAAATCTGTGAAAATATTTCCTATCTTAAAAATATTGTTCAGACTAGTCTGTTCTTTTTGCAGCTGTTCACACTGACCGTTTGAGCTGAACAATTCCAGGAAATGTAAACAAAATTCCTGGACTGGAACTTTGGGCGAGGCGCGATTGGTTACAGGCAGAGCAACGTTACTGAAATCCATGGGTAAAAAGCAGAATTGATGAAATTATTTATTTATTTATTTTTGCGATCCAAGATCGATTTGTCTGATTTTTTTGGATCTGAATAAAATGACCTGAATAACAAGGCCACTGCGTCAGACAACGAGTGCACTCTAAACTCACACGGCACGCCTACTGAATACACAGTCAAATGGAAATAGTCACATAATATAATTTACGTCAGACACACAGCTACACAATGCGGCTCAGTAAAATAATTTTCCTGCCTCGCCTCAAACTGTCCCACTGACATCCTGAACTATGTACAAACACACAGCCTCAGCTCCTGGATCCAACCGTTAAATTCTCCCTGCTGCTGTTTTCTTAGTTTCTTACTTTTCTCAGCTCGTCAAAGTTTGACGTCGGCTTCAATTTTAGTTTTCACAGTGCGTTTATTGAGGAGGAATTGTCCTCAAAAACACAACGCGTTCAGTGTGTAACAGCCTTAATACATAATGATGTGTAATTAATTTAAAATGTTATGCTTCCAATGTGACTCATAGAATTTACATTTTCACTTTATAGTGTTAAAGGTAGAAGAGAGGAGAATACCATGGAGGTGAGTATTAAAAGTGTAGTTCCTTAGAGAGGTGTACTAGAATTAATTTAAAAAAAAAAAAACTTTTCACCAACTCTGTGTTAATCCTAGAGTCACAATTTTATATCACAAAATCAATCTCTTTTGACCTGTTTGATCATTGTGGTAACTTTTGTTTAATGTTCGTTCAATTTGACTTTAAAACCATCTGTGGGTGTCACATTTTTGCTCATTCTGATGTCAGTGTAAGTGATTCTCTGCTGTATAAATTGTATACATTCAAATTGTTACAGCAGCACAAACCTCTGAGTCACAATGTGGAATTCACATAGTTTCACATGGTGACACAGAAATGCTTATTTGGTCATTTCAGGCTTCTGATATTTCAGGTAGTAGAAAACAGAGGTCAGCCTGTCTCAGTAGTACACACCTCAAGTGTTTTGTTTGTTTGTTGTGTTATTTTGTGTTTGCTCATAACACTTTTACAATAGGATTTAGTGTGCACTTACAGTTTACACAACAGTAGTTCAGGTTCAATGTTCAAGATTCTGTAACCTGACACATGTCGAGGAGCGTGTCAGGTTACATTTCACTGTGTGTTATACTTGTATAACTATGCATGTGACAAATAAAGAACATTGAACCTTGAACCTGAACCACTGTTGTGTAAACTGTAAGTGCACACTAAATCCTATTGTAATTTTCTGAATGAACAGTGAAAGAGAGCGAGAACTGAAGTTTGTCAGAGATTACAAGCCTCACAAAGATGTCCAGCATCTCAGAATCATGCTTCATGGACCACCAGGTGCTGGAAAGTCCAGCTTCATCAACTCTGTCGACAGTACTTTAAGAGGAAAAATCGCAACTCGAGCTTTGGCAGATGCAACCTCTGGTGACAGTTTCACTAATGCAGTATGTATGAGGATGCATCTATTCTCATCATAGTTTCACACTCATTTCCTTTAAGGTTTTCTATGACTACAGGAGCGCACTGGTAGCTGCTTTATAAGCATTAAACTATAAACGAGTGAAAAATAGTCAGCAAAACTAGTGTGTAAATTATTCTGAAAACTCTTTAGGATCTTTAGTATCTGGCACTAATATAACAACACCACATTTTTTATTTAAAGTACAGGACATTTAAAATTCAGAAAGGAAATCCAGAAACTTTTTACCCTTTTGTCTTCACTGACACCATGGGACTTGAGAGGGGCGCTGAGAAAGGAATTCATGTGGAAGACATCAAACTTGCCATTAGTGGACATGTCAAAGAAGGTTACATGGTATGATGTTTTTCATCCAGATGTTTGTGCACAGTCTGTGATACAGAAACTGTATCGTGCAAAAAGGTTTAAGGGATTTTGCTTTTTTTTTCCCAGTTCAAACCCACAGCTCTCTTGCGTGAATCGGATCCTGACTACAACAGTTCTCCTACTTTCGATGACAAAGTCCACATTCTGGTTTTTGTTATTCCCGCTGACACAGTGAGCATAATCAATGATGAAACATGGAAGAAGATGAAAGAAGTCAGACGACATGCTCGTGACAAAGGTGAGAGCAGATGTTCTACATGTATGATGTCACGATTTCAAATAGTAAAAAAACATGAGATAAAATGATTGCATTGGTTTCTGTATTGGCAGGGATCCCACAAATAGCTGTTATCACTAAAATTGATGAATCCTGTCCTGAAGTCAAAAAAGACATAAAGAACGCCTACAAGAGCAAGCACTTGAATGACCAGGTATGTTCCAGGAAGTAACTTTCATGAGCTTGTAGACCGTTTACACTTGTATTTAACATCTATAATTCAGCTGTACATTTCAGTATATTTGAACAGAAACCTCAGCTATAATGAGTACAAATATTTGAATAAGTAATTTATAATTATGTCACTAGTGCAACAATACAGTTTCAGTTTTTTAAATGCAATATTTTTTAAACTTAGATGGAAACAGTAAACAGGGACCTGGGTATTCTACTGAACTGCATCTTCCTCGTGAAGAACTACCACAAAGAAACTGATACGAATAACGATGTGGATTCACTGATACTGAGTGTACTGAGAAAGATCATTGACTATGGAGAGGACTACCTGAATGACCAGGATATGAATGATTGAATGAATGGTCCAGGAGGACGATATTTCGTCCCACTATATACTTGAGTGTATATTGTTGGGTTGAATAATCCTGACCTGTAACAAATCTTTGAGGGGGATAGAAAATGAAAATGCTCAGTTACTCTTCAGGTTATTTTGCTTTGCTGTTATTACAATCACAGTCACACAAAAAGTGAATTTCACCAGAAACTTTATTGTACTGATTTCTGTCTTGTTCTTATTTTATTTCACTTTTTTTTCTTTCGTAAATTAAATCCAAATAACCTTCACAGAAAATCAATACATGTACTTTTCGTTATTTACTGTAAATTCATAATGGTAACGGCATGAAGAATGACACATATATGCTTGTAACCTGTTCCCTGCTGTGTAACTCAAATAAATCATTTCAACCCTCGATGTGAGACTGTCCTCTGTGAATCAGTGATTTGTTGTTTTCTAAACTGTAATGAGAGTTTAGAAGCAGAAGAGGATGGATAGATATTTAATGACTTAGGTTATCAACCCATACAAGCATCCAGGTAATTACACAAGTCCAAATTAGGACTTGTATATCTCCTTAGTCGTCCCCCCCTTGGCTATGCATTTGAGAGCTTAATCAGACGTTGCAGATTATTTGGCTTCTAGTTAGAGTCAGACTACTATTCATGAAACTCATAAGTTTACCTTCTCAACTTTTTGTTTAGTTATTTCCATTCCGAGTAAATTCAGCCATGTTGATACTTTGTTCCTACTGTCAACGTGAGAGTAGCAACAACTGTGACCCAGTGTTCATGTCTTTTTGGGTTTATAAATATTATTTGATTTAGTATCCTTTGTGGTTTTGGCTCTCTTATTGTTTTTTGTTTATGTTATATTTATAGTTTCTATTCTTTTGGGTCATCTGTACATCAAGCTCCAAGATCCAGGCTCCAGTATTCTATGTTCACGTTTTATATGTTTAGTGTTTAGTTGCTTTCCAAGTTTAGGTTTTGTTAGGTTAGTCTTTGTTTCCCTTTTCTTTTTTTTGCATTGTTTACAACCATAAATAAAGGCTCGCTTTTATTTCCATTCAGTCTCTGGTGTAGCGGCACATCCTTCTTTGCCGCTTCTGCAGGACGTAAAGTTTCTGACTCATGCTTTTCTTAGATTACTTGTATGCCTTTCAGTAGCAAAAATATCAAAACACAAGCCCTTTGATTTGAGGAAATAAAGACTGAAAGAAATGTCTGATGGAAAAGGAAACACTGTGTTGTACTGCTAAATTTTTGAGGTTATAAGTCATCAGTGTTTAAATAAGAAAATGCCAAGAGGAGACTTGGAGCCCCGAGTCTGCATGCAAAACATGAAAACTCCATAGCAGTGATACGTGTTCATAGGTGTAGGCTACTTATTCTTTCTTATGGTGCTTTGCTGTTCCAATGAAACATCTCATTTGAAAGCACATTTTTGGCCATCCTGTGATCTCATTTGCTATGTTCTCTTAATATCTTAGAGTTATTTCCAAGGGAAAGAATGTTTATGCTAGATTCTGTTTTAAATCAGGTTGTTATCTAAAGGTCACTCTCATAAAAGCGATTTTAGAGTAATGTGCAACAATTGTAATGTCTTCTTGATGCATTCATTCATCTGGACGTAGCATTTTCCGTAGGAGAAACAACCTCCCAGCCCATTTTTCCTTCAGTGGGCTGGTTTCAGTCATTATGCAAATGTACTGTTCATAAGATTGGGGAAACCTGCAGTCAGCTGAGACTGAAGAAATATGTGAATGCGAATATAAACAATAGGTTTTTTTTTACAGTAATTACATAAACAAACACAATTGTGTCTGAGAGTCAAATTGAGTCACTTAAAATCCAGTGAACTGTTCAAGTTTGTCAGAAAACTGCTTACTGACTTTATTTAAGGGGTAATTTTAAGGCAATATAAAGACTTATTTTGTAAACTGACAGAAATCACTTTAATAAAGCTGTGATTTCTGATTCTAAAGCTGTTAGTTTTATCTCTCTCCAAACAATATTGACCAAACCAGCAGCAAAAGAAGATCCAAACCACGCTTCACATAAACATCGTCATGGACTCCCTCTGACTTTTGCTGTTTTGATTCTACCACGCATGCACAGCGCTCTCTCTCTCTCTCTCTCTCTCTCTCTCTCTCTCTCTCTCTCTCTCTCTCTCTCTCTCTCTCTCTCTCTCTCTGTACTTCAAGAACAGTTTCCCGTCTAAAAATCTGTTTTCTGCATTATTCACTTGCTTGTTACGCACAAGTCTACTGTTGTTTACAGCGCTGTCGGCCACTGTTTTTTTTTTTTTCTTTTACTTACTTCCGAAAAGAAAACCTCATTTCTGGCGTTCAATAGGCTACTGAAGAGATTTATGTTTTTTTTAAATTATGCAAAATGCAAAAAGCTTAGCCGTGTCTCTAATAAAACCGCTGTAACTTCAGAGGTAATGTTCATATGTTGATTAATGGTTTTCTTTCGTTTTTGATGTACTGCAGAATATTTTTATAAAATCCCAGAACAGGAAAATCACCTTCATGTTTTTCTGTGTTTTATCTTCAGCTACTTTGACACAAAGGCATCTGCTGTGATGCTTACAGCTTTGATAAAGTCTCACAAGTGTCAGCTTCCTTTTTATAGATACAAAAATATGTAAATATACTGATCTGAATTATAATATTTCTGACTGTCTGAAGCTAAATTTCCCAGATTCAAATCGAATCGAATCGAATCATGGATCAAATTGATTCGGGACCTTGTGAATCAGAATCAAATCGATTCTAGAAATCAATGACGATACCCAGCCCTATTTTCCATGTCTGTCTAGGGATGGGCTGGGACTAAAAAACAGCCCTGGACTTTGACTGGGCCCGGCCCAAAGTAATCAGCGTGCGGAAACTCGGCAACAATAATGCTTGCCATGAGTGTTACAAGACTTTAATTGTAGCAACAGGGTTTCAAAGTACTTAGCTGTCCCTGCTTTTCTTGGCAATTAAGAGCTAGTTTTTCTGACTTTCAGACAGAGCCAGACTATTAATCATGAGACTAGTAAGTTTACCTCCTCAGCGTTGTGTTTAATTGTCTCTAATCAAAGTAAAGTCAGCAATCCTGATACTTTGTTCCTGCCAATGTGAGAGTAGCAACACTATAGCAGTAAAGAGTGTAAAAGCATTGTTTCACAGACTATATTTCAGTTGAGGAATTGACTGTTGTTATTGTGTAGAGCTAACGTTTAAGCCGAGTAGTCGAGCAGATTGTTGTTTTTGTGAAGCACATTTTCAATAAAATTCAAAAATAAATTAGGCAACTGACCGAAATCTTATTATTTTTCTATATCGCAGCCTCATTTACTTTGACACAGAAACATCTGCTGTAATATTTACACCTCTGATGAAGTCTCACAAGTGTTAACTTTATTTTGATACCACGACTTCTTACAAAGAGTTTGTAATTGCAGAGAAATACACTATTCAGTTTGACCATCCCATTTTTGAGCAGGAACCTCAGAGAGACCGAGGCTAATGTTTACCAGAGAGTGTTACCTGTTGTAATTACTGCAGTACCATCAACACCTGTTTTTGCAAGCAACTCCATACTTCAACCCACGTGTCAGTGTATTCTTTGGTCCACTAGAGGGCAGTGTTGATCCACAATTGAGCGATTTCATGCAATTTAGCTACAATTCAGTGTTCATATAATATTGTATTATCTGCTTCAGTCCCATGGTTGAGATTGTATTTTATTGTGTTCACGTGTAACTTTTATCTCTTTATTTATTGTCATTTGTGTTATTTCAGGTATTTCAATATATTCCAGTTATCTGCTCAATTCCTCAACTTAAACATTAGCTCTACACAATAACAACAAGCAATTCCTTAACTAAAATATAGTGTATGAAGCAATGCTTTTACACTCTTTACTGCTGTTGTTACTCTCGCATTGCGAGTAGGAACAAAGTATCAGCACGGCTGACTTTACTCTGAATAGAGACAATTAAACACAAAGCTGAGGAGGTAAACTTACTAGTTTCATGAGTAGTAGTCTGGCTCTGTCTGAAAGTCAAAAGAAAATAGCTCTCAGTTGCCAAGACAAAGAAAGGGACGGCTAAGTACTTTGATTGGTCGATTCCGATTGGTCTGTGTGGGGATCATACTTATCCCACAGAGACAAAGCATGTGCTGACATGAGGGTTTTTAACAATTCATACATTCTATATTTCAGTTTCATTTTACATGCTAAGAGGCTGTGGTTGTTCCATTCTGCCATCACCTAAGAAAGTAAACTTTGAATGATGAAAGATTAGCCTGATTCATCCATCCATCCTCTTCTGCTTATCCAACTCAGGGTCACAGAGGACTGGAGTCTCTCCCAGTTGTCACAGGACAGAAAGCAGGGTACAGCCTGGACAGGTCACAAGCTGATTGCAGGGCTAAAGCGTCATTGAGGATAATTTATAAAATAAATGTGAATTTGAAGCACACCTTAAACATCAAAATGATGAGCTGTATGTAATCTGATTATTTGTTGTGAATGTATTTAGCTGAACACATTGGAGTTAGAAAGAACTTGAAATACCATAAATTGCTAACATTAGCAATGTTATGTCTGTTTTATTAATACAATAAATTAATTACTGAACAGATTTAATTACAGTTCTAGAAAGAAGAAATTAGCAGATCACAATCACCACCACCAAAATCACCACTCCTACATGCCTACATGCACAATTAGGCACACGATCAGGTGGTGCCAGCCCAGGCCCCTCGCTGCAGCCGCCCCTTGCCTAGTTTGTCCCAGCTGTGTTCCCACCTGTTCCCCGTCCTCTCATTGTCTTTCTGTGTACTGAAGTCTTCTGTCCTCCTTTGTTCAGTGTCAGGTTTTCTGTTGTCTTTTGCATCATGGCTCCATGTGCAAAGTATCTTTGTATCCACGCCAAGTTTCATGTTTAGGGTTTGTTTTGTTGTTTTTTCTCGTCTTTGTTTACCTTATGCGTTACTCTGTATTTCTCCATCAGCCACATTAAACAGCTTGCTTTTTGCTAATTCAAGTTTTGTTCCTTCGTGTCTGCATACTGGGTCCACTATTCACTATTCATACAGTCTGTTTCGGCATGCTGTGACATTTGTACTACCAAATACAAGCGTGTATTTGGTAGTACAACATTAAGATCATTCAATACTGCCTGGTACTCTGAGAGAGTACTCTGTTGTGTGGGACGCATGCTTCTGTTTTGACTGTCGGAAATAAGGCAGCACTGTTAATGAGAGGGATTTAGTTTTTACCTTAACTGGTTTTAACAACTGGAAAGCAGCACTTGATTGAGACAAGGGGCTGCTGAGTCATGTGTCCAGCCACAACAATGTGCATGCTTCAACCATCTGGACTGAGCATAAAAGCAGAGAGGCCACAGGGGCTGCTTTGGATTCAATGTTTGTTGGTAAACTATAACCTGAAAAAAAACATCTCTATGTCAAGAGTATTGGTAGTGCTATAACGTTTCTCTGTGTAAATGAGTCGGGGCTCTGTGGGACTGCAGAACCCTTGAGATATGATGCAGGGGTTAATGATAATGACATTGCTTAAGGTATTTTTCTAAAAGTGATGGAATATACCTTAGAGAAGGATGAGGAGCTGGCAAGCATTACTAAGGTTATCCAAAAAAAAAAGCAAAATACACAATTTTGGATAAGGACATCCGAAATGAAATTATCCAAACAGTGGCTGGAGAGGTCAGGAAAAAATATGACCTCTCAGTCAGTTGGTCTGTGCAATGTTTCTGAGGCTGTTAGTGCAGCACCTGACTCCTAGAAAAAACATGAGGTTTTTCCGTGAGGATGACTGCTGGGGAGTGTCTTCTCCTGATGAGGATGAGTCACATCCAACAAAGAGAAGGAAAACAGTGAGCAAACACCTGGATCAAAGTGTTGTGCTCTCATTCTTGGGCCATACAGACTCTGGTAACCCTACCATTTCTCCCCATAAGTCTCTGAAAAGATCCCTGCTCATCATCCTCGACTGGGGCCATTTCAGAACTGTAAACTAGATTTTACCATAAGAATAATGACCTGATGAGAGCCATATCTAGTCTTGCACCCAAATCTAGCACATTTCTAGACCCCACCCTGTTGCACCCTCTGGCTGTGATGGCTGGTACTGTAGCAGTTGTTGTAAATCTGAAAAATGAAGTTCTTGTGGCAAAACAGATGCTGCTCAAACAATGTGCAAAGGAAACAGACCTGTCCACTGTGTGTAAAGTCCTACATGAGTACAAGAAGCTTTTCCTGAGTTGCATAACTTGTGTGTAACAACCCTGGTGATTGGTGTGTCTTCAGCATCATGTGAGAGTTCCTTCTCAACTTTGTCATAGGTCCATGTTACATAAAAGAAAGAGGAATTTAGTGATCTTGGTCCATAAGAAGTCCATAATGAATAACTTTGGATGAATTTGTAAGAGTTTTTGGAAAGGGAAACAGGAGACTGTTGTTGTAGAGTGGATTGAGGAGAAATGACAGTAGAGCTGTTCAGCTGCAAAAATCTGTTGTATTCTACAAAATAGTTTGACAGTTGTAGGAAAACATGGTGAACTGTGTTTTTTTTTTTAATTGCCAACCCTGTAAATATTGGCTATATTGAGAGGTCTTATTTTATTCTTACTTTATTTTGCAAATTTATTTGTGAACTAGGCCATCCAGTTAAGATAAATTTTATGTTCTTGGTTTTAAAGATCTAGATGGATATTTTATTTTATTCTGTATTTTATTTTATTTTTTTATTCTATTTTTCTGTTTGTTTGTTTTTTCAGGACTTGGTGAACTGAGTTTTTTTATAACTCGGCCTAACCCTTTTTAATTTTGTTAATATTGGCAATACTGAGAAGTGTTATTGTTGGGTTTTAATATATCTGATATCGAGTATCGAGTATGTGAGAAATTTCACTTTTGTGAGATACTGTTATCGAGCACACCACCCCTTTCCCGCCTTCATTGCCTCCATGTGCCATCTTTACATTTCTGTCTGCCCCCTCATGCCTGTCTATAACCGGCCCAGAAAATTGATGTTATTGTACTTGACCCCAAAAATGTTTGAAATATGGTATCTAATCAGTTGAGTACTCTGGATGGCATTACCTTGGCCTCCAGCAACACTGTGAGAAATCTTGGAGTCATTTTTGACCAGGATATCTAAAATTAAATCCTGTCTCAGGGTGACGCTGAAAAACTAGTTCATGCATTTATTGCTTCTAGTCTGGACTACTGGAATTCGTTATTATCAGGAAATCCTAATAACTCCCTGAAAAGGGAGAAAGAAACTATCTGTACTTTTAAAATGAGGCTTTGAAGGAAATGTCAGTAAATAGTGCAGATGATTTACTGTCAATCTGTAGAATTTTCTGTTTTACTAGTTTTGGAAAAGTCTGTGAAAGTCCGTAAAAAAACAAAACACAAAATATCCTGGCAAAAAACTAACAGGACATTTTCTTTTTTCAATTGAATTTATTTTTGCAGTTTTTAGTGCTTACTCATTCTTAGGTTAAACTCTTTTCCCAATCTGGTGATTTGAGGAGAAAGAGATGATGCAATTGCTCCAGCAATTTTTAGTGTAGCCTGGGATAGATTGGTTGCTCTTGAAGCTTGGTTTTCACGGTCAGAGTAGGGTGGAGGTGACGCTGTGGAAAACTTGTCCAAATCTGGCCCTGGATTTACGTCTGATGATGTTGACCTGGCTGGTCTGTCATTTTGCTGTGGCCTTTTTTTTATGTGGTCTAGACTAGTGTGGACAAGAGAGGAGGGAATTCATCAAAGTGACCCAAATAAAACTGAAAGCATGCTTATATAAAACAAACTTGGTCTATGTCAGTGGAGGAAATGGAAGAGAACCACTTTTTTTCTAATGTGTCAGTATTGTAGGAAAAACAATGATTGCTGGTCTGTCATTTTGCTCTGGCCTTTTTTTTAAATGTGAGTTAATTTAGCTTCACATTTTATTTCTGCAATTTTTTTATTTGTAAATTGGACGTTTGGATTATTTTAAGTTATACTTACTTTGAGTTCAGAACTTGGAATACATGGAGATACTGTAGAATACATGTAGAGCAAACTGATTGAGTGGCTGATATGCAAACTCTGATCCAGAAAAAGCTGATGCTTTGATACTTTTTTTCTTCCACAACCAAAGGTTAAAAACTTACATTTAGAACCAGGTATTGTGTACACTGTGGTAATTATTAGCATTAGTCATTAATTACCACATACTGAATCAATAACTCCATTCTAAGAAATACGTGTGTATGACACATACAAACAAAGAAGCTATAACGGACTAGTGTGGACAAGTGAGGAGGGAATTCACAGAAGTCACATGACTCAAATAAAACTGAAAGCATGCTTATATAAAACAAAGTCATACTCAGACTACATCAGTGAAGGCAACACCAGAGAACCACTATCTTTCCATCACAATTGGATACTCAGGTATGCTAACATTGTGTTATCATTTCACTACTGTAAGAAAAACAATTATTAAATGCAACTGGCATTTAATCAACTACCTGTTTTATTCACAGGTAGTCAGTGCAAAAAACATGAGCTTCATTAGGAAACTTATAGAATCTATTCGGGGTAAGCAGATTTTTTTTGGGTAACATTTTTATGGCTTAAATATTTGTTTGTTTGTAGCTCTGCTTTGATAAGTTCATAAATTTTGAGTTTTTTTGTTTGTTTGTTTGTTTTCTTTTTTTTCATTTACTCCCAGTATGTTTTCATGCATGTTAAGCTCTTTGGGCTTTTTCATATATTATTGCTCTATACCAGGGGTGTCAAACTCAAATACACAGTGGGCCAAAATTCAAAACTGGAACAAGGTCGCGGGCTAACGTTAATATTTATTGAAAAAAAAAATCTTCCTCTAGATATAAGAATGAATCTTTTCTTATGGACTCAAACACGTTTTGCTGAAAAACTGAATATGGAACAAGCAAAGCTTAATACTAAACAATATATATATTAGCTGTTTAATACCAGTAGGCTCTGTCCAAGTAGGCTAATAGTAATTCGGTATGGCTTCGCGGGCCAAATGTAATTAGGCTGCGGGCCAAATTTGGCCCGCAGGCCAGAGTTTGACACCTATGATCTATACAGATAAAACTTGCTTGACTTAACTTACCAAATAGCTTGATGATATTTAAGTTTTGGGTTTTCTTTTTGTTTTTTTCTGCTGTTATTTCAATTATATTTGCATGTTCGAAATAAAATTATATCTATCTATCTACCTACCTATCTACCTACCTACCAACTTTTTGAGGTGTGTAAATCAAAGCTGCTAAAATAAGAAAATCCTCGATTCTCGTGTTATCTTGATCTGGATTAGTCATAGATGTTTGCAATGTGATTTTATAATGGAAAAGATACCATCATGTACTTTTGATCTAAACGTGAAAAATGGTAACAATGGTAATTTGACATAAGAAAATGAAATAAGTAAATTATATAAGTAACACTGAATATGGAAAAATGTTGCAAAAATGTTGCTACATTGTCATATTTTAATTGCAGGTACTCCACCTCCCCCTCCACCTCCACCTTTATCTCCTCGTAAGATATTTAAAATATAATACAAAATTGTTTAAATATTAAGATTAAATCATCACGTGATTAATTTTTAAAAATTCCGTTGTGTTGTGATTCACACAATTAACATGTTCATGTTACAGTTTTACAGAAAGAAGAAAGGAACATACCATGGACGTGAGTATTATGGGCGTGGTTCTTTTTTTGTGTTCTAGAACTTTGATGTGACTCGTGTTTTTTTACACATGCTTGTTATTAGATGTAAATGTCAGACCAGATTATATAATGTATAAATGTATCAGTAGAGAGTTTCAGACCTCCAATGTGCAGCTGTTCTGTTGGCAATGAATCACAGTGCTGAGTGTGCACTGACTGCTAAAATAAATGTATTAAATTAGGAATTCAAAAAATTAATCATTTTCTGCTATGTCTCTTGCTGTTACACTTATTATAATCTTTAGAAATCAGCATCACATTTTCCTCTTCCGCCTCTTACAATCAGACCAGTGAGTTACATGAAACATCAAATGCCTCATTTATGTAACTTCGCACACTGAGGCAGAAAGCCTGAGTTATCAATAATAACCACCATCATGGTGCAAATTTTCTGCGACTCGTTTTTTAGGTATCATCAAGCGAGCCAATGCAAACCTGAGTGTGTCAGTCTGGCTTGGTAGTACAGCTCTCAAGTGTTTTGTTTGTTTATTGTGTTATTTTGTGTTTGTTTATATTACTGTTGTATAATGTTGAACTGTAAGTGCACACTAAATCCTGTTGTAATTTTCTTTATGAACAGTGAAAGAGAGCGAGACCTGCAGCTTGTCAGAGATTACAAGCCTCACAAAGATGTCCAGCATCTCAGAATTCTGCTTTATGGGCCACCAGGTGCTGGAAAGTCCAGCTTCATCAACTCAGTCGACAGTGTTTTAAGAGGCAAAATTGCAACTCGAGCTTTGGCAGCAGCAACCTCTGGTGACAGCTTCACCATTGCAGTATGTATGAGGATGTACAGTGGCTTGCAAAAGTATTCGGTCCCCAGGGCCTCTCACATTTTGTCACATTACAGCCACAATCATGAATCAATTTTATTGGAATTCCACGTGAAAGACCAACACAAAGTGGTGTACACGTGAGAAGTGGAACGAAAATCATACATGAATCCAAACATTTTTTACAAATAATACAATAATTTACAAATAAATAACTGCAAAGTGTTCAAGGAAAGTTCAAGGGGGGCGAATACTTTTGCAAGCTACTGTATCTATTCTTATGGCATTTGCTGTTAGAGGATTACATGAAAAAAACAGATTTTCTAGCACTACATGAGCACACTGCAGTGGTAACTGCCATATAGACACTGAACTAGAAAAAGTAAGATAGTAGGTACAACTAGAGTGTAAATTATTTGGTAAACTTTTTAGGGTCTTTAGTATCCTGAACTAATGTAACAACACTACATTTTTTTATTTACAGTTCAGGACATATACAATTCAGAAAGGGGAGCCAGGAACGTTTTACCCTTTTGTCTTCAATGACATGGGCCTTCAGTCCAGTGACAAAGGAGTTCATGTGGAAGACATCAAACTTGCCATTAGAGGACATGTAAACGAAGATTATAGGGTATGAAATCTTCATTCAGATGCTTGTACACAGTGCTGTGCATACAAAAAGGTTTCAGTGACTTTGCTTTTTTCCAGTTCAATCCCACATCTCCGTTGCCTGAAACAAATTCCAGCTACAACAGTTTTCCCACTTTAGATGACAAAGTCCACATTCTGGTTTCAGTCATTCCTGCTGACACAGTGAGCATAATGAATGATGAAACTGTCAGGAAGATGAAAGATGTCAGATCAGCAGCTCGTGACAAAGGTGAGAGCAGTTGTCGTTCATATGATGTACAATTTCAAATACCTGAAAAACATGAGATAAGAATTAATCAACATACTTTATTAATCCCTAAGAAATTATGTAATTGATTGCATTGGTTTCTGTATTGGCAGGGATCCCACAAATAGCTATCATGACTAAAATTGATGAAGCCTGTCCTGAAGTCAAAAAAGACATAAAGAACGTCTACAAGAGCAAGTACTTGAATAAGCAGGTATGTTCCAGGAAGTAACTTTCATCCATATGTAGACAGTTTACACATGAATATAACATCTCTAATTCAGCTGTACATTTCAGTATATTTGTACAGAAACCTCAGCTGGAATCAGTATAAATAATTCAAGAAGTAATTTATAATTATGTCACTAGTGCAACAATACAGTTTTTTAAATGTAATTTTGTTTAAACTTAGATGGAAGCAGTGAGCGTGAACCTGGGTATTCCACTGAACTGCATCTTCCTCATGAAGAACTACCACACAGAGATTGAGACAAATAACAACGTGGATTCACTGATACTGAGTGTACTGAAAAAGATCATTGACTATGGAGAGGACTACCTGAATGACCAGAATGATCCTGACCTATAATCAGTATGTGAGGGGGAAAGAAAAGGAAAATGTTATACAAAAAAGTCACACAAAAAATTAATTTCATGATTTCTGAATAATCCAAATAAAAAGCCTCCTACTGTGAAGCTTCTGCAGTACACTTGAACTCATTAAAGGGTCCTGGCCCTCAGCTTTTTTCTTTTTTTTTTGTCGTTTTGCTTCTTTTAATCCTACTGAATTTTTGTCTTGTTCTTGTTTTCTTTAACTTATTTTCTTTTGCAAATTAAATCCAAATAACCTTCCTGGAAAATCAATGCATCTACTTTTTGTTCTTTACTGTATAATCAAAAATGTTAACTGCAGGAAGAATGACAGATATATGCATGTGACCTGTTGTCTGCTGTGTAACTTAAATAAATCATTGTAAGGCTGTCCTCTGTGAATCAGTGCATTAACACAGTGAATCCTAATTTTGCTAAGAAAATTAAAAAGCTATACAGATACACATGCACAGATGGAGGGTAAATGGAGGTGTGCTGATTTTGGTGGTGGTGACTCTGATCTGTTGAGTTGATTTCTTGTTTTCTGAACTGTAATTACATCTGCATCTTCTGCATCTTAAGGACAATGGTCACTCTTTCGACGATGCCAATGTTCACATTTTGGACAGAGAAGACAGATGGTTTGAAAGAAGAGTGTCTACTGTGAACGACCATCTTTGAACAGAGGCGGTGGCTTACGACACCAACTGTCTGCCATCTATAATACAGTTTTGAGATCCCTTCCCAGACACCTTAACGCTCACCATCCTGGGCCTTTTGACCTAAATAAATCACATGATAGGGTCGGGCTGGGTTTCACTTTGGGTTCACTTGAAACCTTGGCTGATGGTGACCCACACCCATTTTCACACCTTGGCTCGTGTGATTAGGTAGCGGATCAATAGGGGGTCTGTTGGCTTAAAATCTGGGACCTTTACAAATGTTGACATATTACACGTGACTAACATAAACGCAACAGTTGTGTCACAAATAAACATCTTACTTTTCTAACAACATATAAAATACAAATTGCATGCTGCATTAACTTGAAGGGGTTAATCAAAACACATCTTGCAGTGCACACTCTTTAACCACAGCTGGAAAACTTCACTGCTGTCAGGATCCTGGGTCTCCTGACCCAGCGTTTTTAGTTCTTTGTGATTCTTGTATTTTGTACTTGTGTGATTTATTCTATGGTTTCTAGTTTTGATCCCTTGCCCTTCATGTTTCTCTATGCCCCCTCTGTTCTGTGTACGTCTGTGTCTTTGCATGTTTGAGCTTCTTGTTTTCTGTCACTCTGTATTGTGAATTATGTTCTCATGGTTGGTCTTTTGTTACTCCCTCGAGTCTAGTTTCTTGTGTTCCAAGCTTAGTATTTCCCTCTGTGTATTTTGGTTCTTAGAGTCCACCGTGTCAAGTTTGCGTCTCTGTGTTATACTTCCTGTTTTACTTTGAAGGTCTGTGTCTTATGTGAATGTGTCCTGCTTTGCTTCCTTGTCTCATCAGTTCTGATTTCTCCCAGCTGTGCCCTCCTTCTGTGTCTCATCCCCCTCGTTACTTCCCAGTTTATTTAAACCCTGTGTTTCTCTGAGTCAGTGTCGCGTCGTCCCTCAAGCGGTGTGTTTCCTTGTGTGCGCCGCTCTGCAAAGTGTGAGTTTATATTTTCCCAGTTTAGTTTAGTTGTGTATGCTTTTCCCCTGTCAGCAAATAAAGCTGAGTTTTTTGAGTTCATCCCTCGAGTCTGAGTGCCTGCATCTTGGGTCCAACTCCTGCCTGCCACACAGTGATTCATGACAACTGCATGTGTCTACAAATCTCTACCACCAACTGAGAAAGGAAAGCATGCTGCCCTTTACCAAATGTAGCGTGTAACTGAAAATATCGTCAACCCTAAACTACAGACTGGTTGTTTAGGGTTGACGATTGGTTAGTTCCACCCTGGAAACATTTTGTAGAACCTTTAAATGTGTGTTTTAAACCCAACAATGTATACATTAAATCAGATTTATTAAAAATAAAGTATTTTAACATATTGCATTATTGCAACTTAAAACCATAAAATTACCTTAAACTGCATAACTGCTGCTGACAGCAGCCACAGAATGCAATGTGAACACTGTCTCCAGATGGAAACCAGAGGAGTGATGTTGGTGTGGTCTTTCTCCTCTGTCTTGTGGAGGACAAAGAAATTTTGTCATCTTATTGTGACATCTGACTGTTCTCTCATTTTCGTTATACTAGCATTTTAAAATGGTTGTACCAAAAGAAATGCCAGATCAGCCTCAGAAATGAAAAGCTAACAGCACTTCAAATTAGAGCTCAGATAAATGCCACCCAGAGTTTCAGTAGCTGACTGTTGCGACCCAAGATATGTGTGCTTGTGTGTGACTCCTTCCACCAGAAGATGGCTGAGGGTTTTTTTCTCTCTTCTCTCTCTCAGGTGTGGACATGAATGTCTCTTAATGGAGACCAGTGCCAGCTGAGTGGTGTGAACCACAGAAGAGCTGGCATCTTCTGTGGATCGATTCTTCGCCTGGGTAGGCGTACTGGTGTGGGTCACTGATGGTGGCTTTGATGTGGCCCATAATCAGCCTCTCAAAGCATTTTGTGACGATTGCGTGAGGGCTACTGGCCGATAGTCATTTAGACCTGTCACAGCAGAGCTCTTGGGGACTGGGATGATGGTGGCGGTCATCATACAGGTGGGGAAAGCTGCCTGGATGAGGGGACTGTCTGTCAGGACCTCAGAGAGCTGATCAGCGCAGTTCATCAAAACCCGCCTGGGGATGTTATCTGGGCCGGCAGCTTTTCGGGGGTTAATCCTCTTGAGGGTCCTCTTCAATTCAGCTGCTGTCACACTGAGGGTTAGGGTCCTCAAAGCGGGCGTCAAAGCCACATGTGCATCTTCCGTGCGTATGTGGCTTTGGCTCTCTCACCTGCAGTCAGTTCTCTTCTAGCTCCTGAATTTCTGTGCATAACCAGACATGAAGGCAGCGTCCCTGGCTTTCAGCAGAGCATAGACAAAGATGTAACATTGTGTAGATAGATTTAGGAAATAAGTGCTTAAGTTTTTAAAACATGTTTAGTGGCATCTTGTGTCAATACAGAATGTGACTTCATTGGGTGATTAGGTGGGTTGGTTGCTTGGTTGCAGTCAAGACTTACTATAGCATTAGCTAATTAGCATTAGCATGTTACATATTGGCTAACTAATAGCAGAACCAATAACTCAGGGGAAAATAAAGAAAAACTGATAATCAGTTTAAAGGTGTAATTTTGCCCTGAGATTTATGTTAAAAAGTCAGATTTGGGACTACACTGCCCATGAGGCTACATTCTTTAGAGGTATGCGTGTAGCATTCTGCCTGTTAGCTTAGCACAACAACAACAACAAAAAGTCGCTCTCTCACCCAGGAAACACACAGTCGCTGAGAGAGAGAGTCGCCCTGTAACCATGGCAACCGTAACGCTGCCGCCTGGAACAACAGAACATAGCTGTCAGACAAAACCCAAACAGTCCTGACCCACCACAATATGAAACAGGAAAGTACCGCAGCGTAATTCATTTATTTCAACAAAGTAACTGTATTCTAAATACCACCTTTTTAAACGGTAACTGTAACGGAATACAGTTACTCATATTTTGTATTTTAAATACGTAACGGCGGTACATGTATTACGTTACTCCCCAACACTGTGCTGTCCCATTCAATGCCTAGAAAATATCCAGTATTCACTGTTTTAGTACTACTGCACTTGTGTTTGTTACAGGCACATAGTATGGCCTAAAGTCCCCCAAACTTAACAAATATAAAAGGTTTAATTTGTCTCAAGTAGTTTCACATTTGAGAAAAACATCGAGGGAACAGTTTACCCTGCCCGGGATAGGGTTAACGGGGCCCCGCCCTGGAGGCCGGCCCGGGGAGGGTGCCCAAGGGCGGGCGTATGGTGGCCAGGCCTTAGTCCATGGGGCCCGGCCGGGCACAGCCTGAAAAGGGGACATGGGCCCATCCTCCCGCAGGCCCACCACCCGCAGGAGGCGCTGTATAGGTCGGGTGCATTGTGTGCCAGGTGGCAGCCAGGAGTGGAGGCCCTGGCGGACTGATCCCCGGCTACCAAGACTGGCAATTGGGACATGGAATGTCACCTCTTTGGTGGGGAAGGAGCCGGAGTTAGTGCGTGAGGTTGAGCGGTACCAGCTAGATATAGTCGGGCTCTGTCTCAGTCTGGAGTTGCCCCTGGTGAGAGGCGGCGGGCTGGGGTGGGTATTCTAATATCCCCTCGGCTTGCTGCCAGTACGTTGGAGTTCTTCCCGGTGGATGAGAGGGTTTGTTCCCTGCGTCTTAGGGTCGGGGAACGGGTCCTGACTGTCATCTGCGCTTATGCGCCGAGTGGCAGTTCACAGTAGCCAGCCTTCTTAGAGTCCCTGGGTGGGGTGCTGGAAGGTGCTTCACCTGTTGTCTTACTGGAAGACTTCAATGCTTACGTGGGTAACGACAGCAAGACCTGGAGGGGCGTGATTAGGAGGAACGGCCTCCCTGATCTGAACCCGAGCGGTGTTTTGTTATTGGACTTCTCTGCAAATCACAGTTTGGCCATAATGAACACCTTGTTCGAACATAAGAGTGTCCTGGTGCACGTGGCACCAAGATGCTCTAGGCCGCAGGTCGATGATCGATTTTGTAATCGTATCACCAGACCTGCGACCATATGTTCTGGACACTCGGGTAAAGACAGGGGCTGAGCTGTCAACTGATCACCACCTGGTGGTGAGTTGGATCAGGTGGCGGGGGAGGACGCTGGACAGACCCAGTGCAACTAAATGCATAGTGAGGGTGTGCTGGGAATGCCTAGAAGAGGTCCCAGTCCGCGAGATCTTCAACACACACCTCCGGCAGAGCTTCAACAGCATTCCGAGGGAGACTGGGGACATTGAGTCCGAATGGACAATGTTCAGCATCTCCATTGCTGAAGCTGCTCCATTGAGCTCTGGCCGCAAGGTGGTTGGTGCCTGTCATGGTGGTAATCCCCGAACCAAATGGTGGACACCAGAGGTGAAGGGAGCCACCAAGCTGAAAAAGGAGTCCTATCGGGTTTGGTTAGCCTGTGGGACTTCGGAGGCAGCTGACAGGTACCGACAGGCCAAGCGGAATGCGGCTCAGGCAGTGGCTGAAGCAAAACCTTGGGTGTGGGAGGAGTTCGGAGAGGCCATGGAAAAAGTATAGTGCTGGTGGAGCGCTGCTGACTTCGACTGAGAAAATTGTCGGGCAGTGGAAGGAATACTTCGAGGACCTCCTTAATCCCACTGACACGTCTTCCGAGGAGGAAGCAGAGCCTGTGGATGAAGGGGATTACCCCCCAATTTCCGGGGGCAAGGTCACTGAGGCAGTTAAACAACTCCCTGGTGGCAGAGCCCCTGGTGTGGATGAGGTCCGCCCCCAGTTCCTGAAAGCTCTGGACGTTGTAGGGCTGTCCTTGTTGACACGCCTCTACAATGTTGCGTGGAGATCGGGGCAGTACGCCTGGACTGGCAGACCGGGGTGGTGGTCCCCATCTTTAAGAAGGGGGACTGGAGGGTGTGTTCCAACTACTGGGGGATCACACTCCTCAGCCTCCCTGGGAAAGTCTATGCCAGGGTGCTGGAAAGGAGCGTTCATCTGCTAGTCGAACCTCAGATACAGGTGGAACAATGCGGTTTTCGTTCTGGCCACGGAACACTGGACCAGCTCTTATTCCTGTCAAGGATACTTGAGGGTGCATGGGAGTTTCCCAACCAGTCTACATGTGTTTTGTGGACTTGGAGAAGGCATTCGACCGTGTCCCTCGGGGTGTCCTGTGTGAGGTGCTGCGGGAGTATGGGGTGTCTGGCCCATTGCTACAGGCCATTCGATCCCTGTACAACTGTTGCAAGAGCTTGGTTCGCATTGCCGGCAATAAGTCGGACTCGGCCCAGTGGGTGATGGGCTCCACCAGGGCTGCCCTTTGTCACCGATTCTGTTCATAATTTTTATGGACAGGATTTCTAGGCGCAGCCAAGTGGTGGAGGGCTTTAACTTCGGTGGCCTCAGAATCTCATCTTTGCTTTTTGCGGATGATGTGGTTCTGTTGGCTTCATCGGGCGATGGCCTCCAGCTCGCACTGGAATGGTTCGCAGCCGAGTGTGAAGCAGCGGGAATGAGGATCAGCACCTCCAAATCTGAGGCCATGGTTCTCAGACGGAAAAGGGTGGAGTGCCCACTCCGGGTCGGGGATGAGTTCCTGCCCCAAGTGGAGGAGTTCAAGTATCTTGGGATCTTGTTCGCTAGTGATGGGAGAAGGGAGCCGGAGATCGACAGACGGATTGGTGCTGCGGCCGCAGTGACGCGGACGCTGCACTGGTCCGTCGTGGTGAAGAGGGAGCTGAGTGTAAAAGCGAAGATCTCAATTTACCGGTCGATCTACATCCCTACCCTCACCTATGGCCACGAGCTGTGGGTAATGACCGAAAGAACGAGATCGCGGATACAAGCGGCGGAAATGAGCTTCCTCCGGAGGGTGGCTGGCCTCTCCCTTAGAGATAGGGTGAGAAGCTCAGCCATCCGGGAGGGGCTCAGAGTAGAGCTGCTGCTCCTCTACATCGAAAGCAGCCAGCTGAGGTAGTTCGGGCATCTGACAAGGATGCCTCCTGGGTGAGGGGTTCCGGGCATGTCCCACTGGTAGGAGGCCCCGGGGCAGACCCAGGACACGCTGGAGATATTAGAGATCTCTTGGCTGGCCTGGGAACGCCTTGGTGTTCCCCCGGATAAGCTGGAGGAGGTTGGCTGGGGAGAGGGAGGTCTGGGCTTCTCTGCTTAGACTGCTGCCCCCACGACCTGGCGGAAGAAGATGGATGGATGGATGGAGTTTCACATTTATGTTTTAGGTTTTTGAAGATCTTATTATAAAATGATGCTATATTTATAATTTAGTTTAAACCATCTTTCCTTTTTGATCATCTGTCCCTTACTGTTGTATAACTGTGTTAGGAAGATGTCACAACATGCCCAGCATGGGGCTCCTAAAAAACATAAAACTGTTCAACAAATGAAACATTAATTTGGTGCTGGCCTTACACAGGAAGGCATTCATCAAAATGCGAACAGCAAAAAAACATCAGTGCACAACAGGCAAAGAAGCACCTGAAAACATCAAATCAGCGATAGAACTTATTATGGAGACTGAGATCCACGGTTGGTTCAATATTTTATTCACTCAGAGAAATGGGTGAAATAAATAGAGGGGGGGGGGGGGGGGGGTGATTGTTGTCACAGTAACTACTGTAATCATCTTCACTGCTATAACATCTGAACACACAATGCATTTACATTAATCACGTTCAGTTAAATACATTAGCTAGCGCCAAAAAATGGCATACTGTATTACATAGCTTACATTAATGTGGTTCTGGTTTCAGTAATATGTCATTTGTAAGTGAAGTTTTAAAGATAAAAGCTTTAACAAAAGATTTTTTTCTCCCAATGGCACGAGAAAAGTGTAGCTTTTCTGTACAAATCACCTTCAGCGTGATCGACGAGGTCAAGTAGAAAATAACGAGTGTTACAAATCAAAGCCAGAATAAAAACATAACATCAAACATATATATGTATATATATAAAAAAAAACATTGTACAATAAGTTGCGTACTGACATCATAAAAAAGATTTTTCCAGTGTTGTATTGCTTTGCCTTTGGTATTGATAAAGAAGGAGTGCAGATCCGTCACTCTGAGTGTTTCGTTTACCTCTGAAAAAATTGTTAGAACTGCATGAAAACAAAGCTTTTCTGAGCATCGTTTTAGTGTACCGGCGCTTATGTGGAATAAAATATAAACCTAATGTTTTCTTAGTGTTCATATTGTTACATGGTTTCTGTTGATATTTTGAATTACATTGGGGGTTTTTAGGGTTAGACTATTTCCTACACTCTGGACTGTTCCCTGACATTTTTATTACTTTTATTTTACAGTGTACATATGATAAATAATTTGTTGCCACAAGTTAAGATGTGTTTTTAAAGGTAGCTTATACGTTTTATTAATTTCACAACCATAAGATTGATCAGGAGCAAAATGCTGTTTCTTTACTTCAATGCTATCATCTCACTTTTTCCTTTTATTTTATCATTACAAAAAAAATGAGTAACCCTGCATTACAATTTCAAATCAATTTTTTTGAGATATTGCTTTGGATGTGAAATTTGAAATGGATGTGAATCTGGAACTCCCTGAAGGTCATCTTAATTCCTGAGAAACCTTTTGACATTAACTACTGTTGATTTTTTTTTCAGCAACTACCCTTTTCTATGATTTCTTGTTTATTATTTGACAAGTTTAAGCACAATCGTCTAAACCCAGAGGTGGATAAACTGACACAGTAGGTCCAAGCAAATATCAGTAAGGCTACGCACTTATATGGATCATTTTTGTATTAACACAACACTAAAAATGCAATTCAATCCCGTAAAACCTGTGAGGTCTCTTATAAGTGCTGGTAGACTTAGACTGCATTTAAAAAGTTTGTAGTTTTTTTAAGTTCAGAAATCAGTGAACCAAAGTGATTATATTAAAATCAGAAAATGAGAAATAAAATGTGGAGTGTGGGAATAAAATTCAAGTTTCAAGGAGGAGTTTTGTCCACACGGCTCAAATATCTGTGAAATATATATGCCCATGTAGAGCTAGTGTTCATGCCCAAGGCCAGTCAGTAAAATACTTTCCTAGCAATTGTGAAATGTTGCACTAAAAAGGAATGAGAGAGAAGTACACAAGTACAGGAAAAAAAAAAAAAGTCTTGATTCTCGTGTCAGTGTTTCAAAGATGGCTAATCAGCTCGCCTGCAGGCTAGTATGGCTTCACAGCTTTAAGGTCAGTTGGGACAGCTTTGCCAACAGCTGGCAGGTGTTTTACATTGGTCCACAGTTTGGCACACAGGTCACTGTGAAGTTCAAAGCTAGTGGAAATGGAGACATGCTGCAGAGGAATTAACTATAAGCAGCTTGTTGTCCACACAGGTTCAATGATTTCCAAGTCATTAAAAAGTCAGGAACTAATCTCATCCTTCAGTGTCAGACACAAATCTCAGAGGTTTGTTTCGTCCCAGGTCGGGTCATTCATGTTCTTCAGAACTCTCCTCACAATCCTCTCCAGCTCCTTCCTTGCCCGCTGTTCCTCCTCTAGCGTCCTCTTCATCCTCTTGTTGTCCTGGAGGAAGGGTGAAAGGATAAGGAGAAAAAAATAGATGAAAATAAATCAAAAGAGAGACAATAGATATCAAATTCATCGCCAAAAATAAAGTGAACCTGCAAAGGCAGAAACAGGCAGAGAAAAGGCCTAGATGACCTAGATCACCACAGTGATCTAGGTCATAAATAGCATTGATGCACAGAAAAGGCTTCTTTCAGCTGCTCCGTTACACCAATATGGAACTTTTGTCTTGAAACCAAAGTAAAAAACCCATGACACTGCGCTGTGCTCCACACTAAGTATATTTTTACTCATTCAGGACCTGATCTCCATTTAGAAACAGCCTCCATCCCTACTTTGTAGCTACTACAAAAATACTCCAAAGTATTAATGATCTGCAGTAATTCTGTCAGTAGAACCAAAACCCTAATTTCCTTTATTTGTATCAGGATAAAGGATCTGCCAGTACAGCATGTGTCCTTAATTAAACATGCAGGCATGCATTCAAACACACTGCCAGCAACTTCTTGGAGACCATCTGTGTTCTTGGACCTAATTTTGAACCTTTTATGTAAAACACGAGCAATAAACTGGTTACAGTAAGAAGATCTTGGCAGCAATAACCTTGTTTCTAAAAGAACTGGAGACAGACCTGTTTGAGTTCCTGGACTTCGTCTCTGAGGCTGTACACAGTGTCCACCAGACTCCTGCAGGCACAGAAAACAGTTCTTATTTATTTAGCTTCACCAGCACTGACTGAATATGCACAGTTTCACATGTTTAGTCTCTGCATGAGTGTTGATGTAGGATTTATATACTTTGAGATTCTGTTTAGTATCCTCCACTTTCATTAAGCATATTTATGCCTTTTAAAACGTTTCTTTTTATTTATTGCCATAATAACTGCATGCCCACAGGGATGACAAAGGCAGTATCAGTTTTCTGTGTGTAAGCATTATAGCAAATGTTAAAAAAGCATCTTTGTCTCTCACCTCTCCTCTACTACAGTCTGTCCATTGCTCCTTGTTTCCTCCACTATAATCTTCTCCTCTTCTGGGAACAACACCTGGACGTCCTTCCTACTGGAGCCTGATTCGACAACGACAACAGTCAGGTTATTATAAAAAATATAACCTGTGTGACAAATCATTTCAACTTGTAAACATACAGTTCAAAGAACAATATCAGAGGCTTTAACAGGTGATGCCTTACAAACTACAAGCAAGCAAATGATATAATATTACCTTCACTGCTGGCAGATATAAGATAATGAAATGTGGCACTTTCAAACACAAACCTCACACACACACACACTCCGAGAAATCTGTTTCATTTTGCCTGGAGCCTGACTGAGGCTATATGCACTTAACCTCCTAGAACTTGGCGTCCACATATGTGGACATCACATTTTGGGTTGTCTAGACCAAAACACTAAATTTTGCTCTACAAGGGCCTGATATCCACTTACAAGGACATTATACTGCCTCTGTTTTATCGAAATCTAAAAAGAATATCCTCATATGTGGTTCTCATTTTTCTTAGAAACAAAAATCAGGTAAAAAAAGATAATCTGGTGATTCCTTGTTTTTACATTCATCGGGTCATAATATGCCCAAATATCAAAGAGAAATTAAAAATGCATGCCATAGAAGAGTTCAGGTCTTAGGAGGTTAAACCTGCAGTGAAAGGCAATCTGTATGGTTGTCATGAACGTATCACCAGTTATTATGTTACTGTACTTGTCCACTTGCTTGTTTTGTTTGTATACATTTCAAACAGCAATAAACATACTTTACTATCAGGTATATCAGCAGACTGCTGTATGCTAATGAGAATACACACAGGGATAACTACTACGTACATATTATACAGCACAGACACAGTACACAGGTATACGGACAGCAAGGGAAAGGTTTGAATCACTACACTAATATATAAAATGCTTTGAAGAAATATTTGCCCCCTTCCTGATTTCTTAGTGTTGTCCATATTTGTCACATTTAAATATTTCTGATTTCAAACAAATTGTAATATTAGACACAGATAATGAAAGTAAACACAAAAAATCTAAACTTAAATCCGATTGAGATGCTTTGCCATGACCTTAAAGAGGCAGTACATGCTTGAAAACCCTCCAGTGTGGCTGAATTAACATAAATCTACAAAGACGAGTGGGCCAAGATTCCTCCACACTGATGTAAAAGACTAATTTCCAGTTATCACAAATGCTGGATTGTAGTCCTTGCTACCAAGAGGGGAAACAACCAGTTTTTACGGGGCAATTAGTTTTGGACACAGGGCCTAGAGGGGTTTGGATAAAAAAAAATTTACCATTTAAAAACTGCATTTTGTAGCTACTCGGATTATCTGTGTCTAAAATGTGTTTTATGATATGAAACATGTAAGTGTGACAAATATGCAAAAACTTGGAAATCAGGAAGTGGGCAAATACTTTTCCACAATGCTGTACATATCGATCACTATGTAAACCAGCTGGTTCAGCATCATGTCGGGGTTTGCAACATCAATATCTTACGAGAAAATGAGGCAGTCCTGTAACTATGGGCAGTCCAGATACTGTCATAATCCGAGTCCTCTGATTGGTCAGAACACGGAGGGTTGCCAGGCAAGCCAGCCACTGTGAGGCTGTTGTCAGCGAGTACGTGGTTGTGCATGAGGTCAGTTCCTTGCCAGGCTTTTCAGAACCAGCAATGGACGGCATTTGAAAAACCAAATTAAATGTTTGGGGGATGAAGGAATGAATATAAACCAAAGCGTAACCGATAATTTATAAAACCAGGTTGTATGGGATAAAAAATATAAACATAGTGATGACAAAATTAACAAAATAAATGGATGATGTTAATAAAACCCAATAGCACAATGTGTATGTTAACAGTTAATACAATAATTGGAGCATGAGGAAAACAGAGGAAGTGAGGTAAGACATAAAAGGAGAAGAGAGAAAAAACTGTTAGAGCCGAAAGCAGAAAACAAACAATGGTTTCCAATAAGACACAGCAACTATGTAGTTCTATGTATGATGCGTTTACATATGTTGCGCTGATGGATGTGTGCGTACTCACTGGAGTTAAGAGTCTGTCGTGTCTTGGCACTGGTACAATAAGCTTCAATGACTTTGAGTATCTGAGCATCCTCCTCTAGAGCTGCTGTACCTGAGAGACAAGGGCAGACCAGGGAACTGAGCTGATGAGACTGCACCTACACGCCCTCTGGTGGACATTTCTTCACTGTACAGCTTTCTAAAAGATTGAATAAAGGCTGACTCCAACTTCAACCACATATCAAAGTTAAAGTGATCACCAAAGAAAATCTACACATTTGGGATTTCAGCAGAGGTGAGGACTATGCATTGTTTTTATTAAAAACAATATGCTGGTTTACGGTCTTAGAGAGAACTCCTTCCATTCATAAAATCTGATAGAAATGTACTTAATGGGCCGTCACAATGGACGAGTTACTTTCTTGAGTCTAAGACGCTTCAAAAACTAGTCCAGTTTTATTCAGTGTTACACTGCTGTCCGGCTGGAAGTTTAGCAAAATGCACCTTTTTCATGAGTTGTGACTCTGACAGATTAAAGTTTATAGTACTTAAACATTATCTAATAGAAGCAACTGAAGAAATTTAGATTCACTACTAATAATATTATTAATTATGTTGCTATGAAGTAATAGAAGTCCCCATGACAACATTTTATAATTGAAAGTTCAAGTTTCTGTTCTTACTTTTTCTGACAGTGAAGTCCTCTTCTGAGGGTTTCCTCTCTGGCTTCCTCTTCGGGAGGAGCTTCTTCACATTCTTAGGACTCTTACTCATGTCCTTCAAAAAAAGATAAAAAATAAAATTCAGATTTCACTTTTTCAGTCAAGTCTTGGATTATATCACGCAATACAACAGAAGTGAATGAATTTAGAAAAATGTTTGCAAAAAAAGGACATACACACCAAAAGCAATATCTATTCTGTAATAAACTATAAAATCGAGCACCTCCTTGTAGCAGAGAGCAGCAGAGGGCCGGAGTGGAGGAGCAGGGCGAAGGCAGCTTAAGCTCCAGGGTTTGGGGGTACTCGGTGGCTCCAGGGGTCCCCACATAGGGCTGCTGATTCCCATCCCATGCAAGGAGACATGGGGAAGGGTGTGGTAAGTGTTCACACTGCTCCCTCCACGAGACTCAGAGTTTCTAGAGGGAGTGACAGGGTGAGAGGGCAGCTGGGAGGAGGTGGGTGAAGTGGAAAAAGAGGAGGAATCAGAGGAAGAAATTAGAGGGAAATGACGTGGATGAGCTGTAATTCATTTATTTTGTATAAAATGTGCCGACTTACTGTGTGACAGACAGACAGAGTCTTGTGTGTGGATGCAGCTGGAGCGTGGGTGTGTTTAGTGAGAAGGTCCAGCCACTCCTGCAGATCGTGCTGACTGTTACATGCTACCTGGATGCGCTCACCCTGGCTGCCTGCACAATGACCCACACAAAGTGGAAGATGTTAATATTGCAGACAAGCACACACATCATACAAATACAAAAGAAACCTGACCTTCCTCTCCCCAGTCATGCTGAATGTGCTACTTGTGTTTTGTATGACAGCCCTTACTTTTTATCCATAAGCAAAACTGACTATTTTTTACTATATACAGATCAGTTCAAGTCAAGGCTTTGTGCAGGCCAGTCCGTAACATTCACTTTGGGCTTCTGGCGGGAGGCGTGTTGGATGACAAAGGGAAGAACCAGACCCAGTTTTGCTTTCTTGAGGGTTTCTTTCAGAATCTTCACAAAGCCGTCGTTCTTCATGATTTCTTCCATATTGACGAGATTCTCAGCAGCAGATGCACTGAAGCATTCTCACAGCATAATACTCCTACCACTGTTTGGCCTTTGGGTTGCACACCTCTTCCTGCTTTCTCCAAACATAAGCAACGTCTCTGCCCTAGTTTTGTCTCATCTGACCAAAGGACGCAGTTCCAGTGCGAACGACTGTGTGACGACTTCTCCAGGTCGTCTTTAGCATACTTCAGTCTAGCTTGAAGCTGTCTTTTCTGTAGAAGTGTTTTTTTCTTGGACTGCAAACTTGCAGCCAACTCCTGTGCAGGATTCTAACAATTACAATACCAGACTTGGCTGAGTCATTCACGGGTGTCCTGATAGTTGTTCTGGATAGATCTGCCGGAGGTTTCTTCCTGCTAAAAGGGAGTTTTTCCTTCCCACTGTCGCCAAAGTGCTTGCTCATAGGGGGTCATATGATTGTTGGGTTTTTCTCTGTATCTATGAAGCGCCTTGAGGCGTCTTTTGTTGTGATTTGGCGCTATATAAATAAAATTGAATTTAATTGAATTAGATCTCTCAGTAGTTTTATTTCCATAGTCTTTGGAATAATATTGTTTTACAGAAAAGCAGAAGTTCAATTAAAACATAATAAAAAAAATTCTGAATTTTCTGAATTTTTAAAAATATTTTGTGAAAATAGTTTGTATACATGTTAAATTTTTAAATATGTCCTCAAAAAAGCAAATTATACTTGAGGGTTAAACTGCAACAGTAATCACTTTATGCTTTTCAGCATGTCCTGCAAGGAGTGTATCTTCTGGGTTGTTATTATTAATGAATTTATGCAAAAACAATCCCTGAATCTCAGAGTTTTGGCGAAAATGCCCGGACTCCCAGTGTTCCCGCCTAATGTAAATGTGAGATCATCAGGAGCAAACTGTCTGTGAAACCCCATATTTGAAACAGGCCATAAGTGTAAAGATGCTGAAATCAAGTGAGATTCTATAAAAGAGCTAAGCAGAAATGTCTTGTAGTAAATGAAGAAAGGGGCTGACCAGATATTTCAAAAGCATTCTTCAAGTTTTCTCCATCCTCTATCCTGGAAATAAGCATTCCTGATAATGGTATCCGCCCCTGCAGACCAACCAGAAACAGTGTTCATCAGTGCACCAGATATTGTTGCTAGTAATGTTTGACACCTCAAAGAAATGCATGCATGTTAGTGACAGGAACATTACTGTGGAAATTACAGCGATCAAATCAAGTGTGCCATACCTGATAGATGAATCCACTCATTCTCAGGCTGGCAGAGACCATGAGCAGAGTGTGATGGAAGAGAAGGAGGTAGCATTCATTTGACTCCTGAAAAATAGGATGTTTTATTGGATTATTGCAGGGTTTTACCTTGCACTATAAAAGTGCCAAGTGCTGTATAAATAAAATTGAATTGAACTGTGAACTGAACGGTGTTCGTTGTGGGAGTAAATATGAATTTCTGGTACATTCACACGGCACAGTTTGTGTAAACGCTAAGTTTAACAAGTATGCTCAGGTTTTTCTGGCTGATCAGAAGCTGGCCTGTGAGTATGCCTTTCATTTGAGAAAGATAACAACAGGTTCTGTGTGTTGTTAAGCTCTTGCAGGTCGTGATAAGTACCGGACAGTTCTGTGAGTGAACTGCAGCCTGGGACATGTGAAGGACAGGGCCAAGAGTTCGGATATCATCTCCCTCCCAGTTTCTGATCGGCTCTGTTAAAATCTGCAACACCAGTTCCTTCTTCTTCCTGATTTCCTTACACTGAGCCTGAGGACACAGAAACACAGAACGGGCATTCAAAAGCTCCGTGACATCATTTCTGATTGATACAGTGAAACAGTGGTTAAATATAGAAAAAACAGGTCATAAAATTACACTCAAACTCAAAAAATGTAACATAAGACACCATTATGATATACTTTGTGCCCCTCATTTCTGGACTACATTAGCATGCACATTACGTTTGACTAGCTTAATGTTTAAGGACTGATAAGCATGTGTCTTACAGAGAGGTTTTTAAAGGCTGTCATAGAAGCCTGTAGATCAGCTCTGTCAGGGTGTTGGTCCTAAAAGACACAGACAAGATTCAGGATTTAAGCACATGAAAACAAATAACCCTTTTCCCTCTTGTCAACATTCTCTGCCCCAGTTATCATCATTCGATAAAATGATTCAATTAAATTTTGCAGGACTTGAGTATACTAGCAGAGATGCAGAAAGACGAGCAATTCAAGCTTACTTCCATATGTCTGTCCAGTTCTTTCAGCAGGGTTGGGTATCTATCCAGTCTGATGAAGGGTTTACTTAGGCTAGTGGTCAGTGCCAAGATCCCAGGGGGGGGTGCTCCTTTTGACTCCATGTACTCTTTCAGCTCCTCACTGTGATACACACACACAGACAAAATATACAAAATACAGCACATGAGCTTACTCTTTCGGGATAGAAAGTTTTTTTCTGTGGATTAAAATGATCAGACGGTACCTGTGTTGTGTCAGTACATTGACAGCAGAAGGGTGATTAGAGCAGTAGGTCAAATAGATTTTCTTCATCTGGGGGATCAAGCCCAGGAAGAACCCTCCAATCCTCTGCTGGCTCTCAGGAAGTCTACACACACAAATGACATGACAATACCAGTCTGGATAAAAGCAGAATCCTAGTATATTTGTTGCACATAAAGATAAAAGTTTCACTCTGTGGTAATTATGGGTGTTAGCCAGCCTTCAGCCTTAACATAAAACAGAAGTGAAAACTGATGGGAAAACAACATTTCAAGACCAAACTTTAAAACTATAATGTCTTCTGTTAAAGAGATCATTTAGTAACACACAACCAATCGTCAGCTATACAAATGAAACACAGGCTCAGCTGTAAAATACTGGATAAGAATGGCCTGCAAAATTTTCAAACATTACAAGAAAAATATGGGCTAGGAAAAAGTGATTTTTTCAGATACCTACAATTACGGCAGTATTTGTCCTCAAAAGTGACTAAAGAAATTAATACACAATCCAATGAAATAATTAATCTGATTTCACAAACATGCTATAAGGGATGCAAGTCAGTTATCTCTAAACTCTACCAGGGCATATTGAAAAGTAGGGGAACGTCAACAGATTATATAAAGGGAAGATGGGAGAGAGAGTTGTCCTCAGTTATAACTTCTGAGCAATGGGACAATATGTGTGAGACTGCCATTTCAACCTCATCCTCTGCATACTGGCGAGAATTTAGTTGGAAAAACCTGGTACGATTTTTCATACCACCAAAACAACAAACACGGGGAAATTCTTCATGCTGGAGGAGCTGTGGGGAAACTGTTGCAAACCATACCCACATATTCTGGTCGTGTCGAAAACTTTCTAAATTTTGGGAAGATGTTATATCAAAGATAGAACAGACTATAGGCTTTAAATCAAAACAACGGCCTGTCATAACATTTTATTTAGGAGACCTACCCGAAGAATTAACAAGCAATGACAAATATCTCCTGAAGATTCTTACTGCTGCTGCAAAAAAAGCAATTACTCGTAAGTGGCTCTGTACTGACCCCCCTGTTCTGGACGACTGGTTGAGCGTTGTTGAGGAGATTCATAAAATGGAAAAACTTACCTTTTTGTTAAGGCTGCAAGCTAATATTTATACCACAAGATGGGACAAGTGATTGAAATATATCCGAAATTAGAATGTTGTTTTTTGTTTGTTTTTTTTCTTTCTCCTGTTTGTGCCTACTCACATCTATATAAACTTCTGCATGCCTCTCCTAAGCTGCTCTTACATCTGTAGATGTGCTGTCAATTCATGGATATAAAGTCATGTTCTCACTGCCAGAATTGCTTTGTGGGAAAAAGCTGTGCTTTCCAGTCGACTGCTTGTTTTGTTATTGTTGTTTTTGGTTGTTTGTTGTTTTCCTTTTCTGTTGTAAAAATATGTAAAACCTTTATTAAAAACTAAGTAATAAAAAAAAGAAACACAGGCTCAGCTGCTGTTGTTCATCAAGGTTAAGATTTTTATTACCCCCCAAAAAAATCATTATCATCATCGTGTACTTGTCCAAACTGGAAAAACAGGTTGTATGACTTCATATGACCAATAGATGTCACTGTTGTTACAACAATCGCCACCATGAAGCTCCATTCAGGACAGCTGCTGGTCTGAGTAATCTTAGTGCAACGGGATGTGAACATGGGAAGTTCATCTGAGTATTGTGCATGTTTTAGAAAGGCTATAGAGAAGTTATATGATAGCCAAAGTTCAGAAAAACATATACTACATACACAGATTTAATTCCAGCACAAAAGTGAAATTAACAACCTGCAAATACAGCAGTCAAACTTTATTCAGTAAAGCAAGCAAGGTTCAGAGAAGAAAGAAATGTCTGTCACTAACAAACTGACCAGTCAGTCCAAACTCCATCCAGTCTGTCTCCAGTCTATCACAGGTCATCAGTCAAAACTCAAAAATATTACATGCACAGTAAAGACTAAGAAAATAAATATATACTGACTTGGTGTGCTCTTCCAAAGACTGAACCAGCATTTGCTGAAAGGTTGAAATGTCTTCCAGGTTTGCCTGAATGTGACCGATGTCAACACTGCTGAGTCTGCAGAAGAGAGCAGAGGAGAGAGCAGAGCATTAACTCTGATGGTGTGTCAGAAAATATCTAACACACAAGTGTGACACACCACACTATATATACAGACAGATATACAGATAACCTGTCAGATCCATCCAACTATTTCATGAATTATATAAAGCCAAGTACTGTTAAAACCTGCCTCGTAATTTCAAACATTTATACCCTATAAGGATAATACAGAAAAAGTATATTAAGGAAAATGTATTCAAGGTAAAGGCACTGTAACTTAAAGTACATGTCTGATGTGGATCTACCTGAAATATATAATAACAGTATGCCTGGCTCCAGCAAATAATATATTCTGTCATATGTGTGTGTAAATATTAGATATATGTGTATACATATTCAATTTAGATTTACGACAGTGTAATAGATATGCCTGTGTGCGTTTCCTCCCCCTCTAAAATCTGACTCTGTTGAATAAAACAACGAAAGGTGTAAAAATAACTCTACCTGTCTGTGGGATGAAGGGGGCGAAGGTATGAACCCAAGAGACTCTGTAACTCCCTTGAATATTCAGTCTCTGCCTCCAGGATGTTCTGTAGGACCTGATAAAGCCGTCACACACACACAAAATTTTCCGTTACTTATGTTAAGTGATACTATTAAAATATAAAAGGAAAGAGTCAAAGAGTGAAAAAGTCCCAGGCCATTCAGTTTCTTATCACTGTAAACGTCTATCTTCAGGTTTTGGATAATTGTACAGCATTATATGAGTTTATAAGGAAACAGCTTTTCAGTGGGAAGCGCATTTGTCACAAACTAACAAGGAAAGTCATTGGAGCCTTCGGGAACTGTAGCGTTGTCCTGGCTCGATTAGCTTTCCAAGGGTCTGACTCCGCAGGCTAACTGGCTAATCTCGCCATGACATCAGAAACCTCCCAGTAATGAGGTTAATGAATTGCACGGTGACAGATAAGACAGCGCTTTGTCTCCCCTCAGGCCAGGAGCCTGTAAATGTTTACCAGCATTTTAAGCAACTGTAAATTATATTTTTGCATATATTATTTTATATATTATATTTTTTTATTTAAAAATTATCTATAAGAGGAGCTGGAGACGATGCCAGTGTGCAACCAATCATGAAAAAGCACACAAACAGATGAAAAGCATGCATCTTCTACTTTAAAAGCTTCTGTTCTAAGGCTTTGGGGGATTCTTTTATGAGAAAAAACACAATAACTTTTATCTATGTCTTCGTGTTTTTGAATTTCTTTTTTAGGAACAGCTTTGACTTCAGGCACGTCTGTGTGCGTGTGTGTGTGTGTGTGTGTGTGTGTGTGTGTGTGTGTGTGTGTGTGTGAGACACACTCAGGTAAACCACCCAATGATGGATAGTCTTGTGAGGTTTTGCAGCTTGTTGCATTATTGAAACACTCACAAACACTCACGCAAGCATCAGCAGTAGCCAACCCTGAGGCAAGGCTGCCCCAGAAACCAGTGGAATGGAAGAAATAACCTACATTACATCTGCGCCACTCACACACACACACACACATGCACGTACACACAAGGATGACACACGTAGGGGTGCTATGCAAGCTCCAAAATTACATGCTACACAATCATTAAATAGATGTGTGGAAAAGAACAGATTGCAACAGTCCACAAAAGCCCACACACTTGAGAAATCCATCCATTGGCACAATGTAGGTGAGCAAACACACACACATAGAATTTCTTAAGATTGTGATACTTACCACATTGTAATAGGTCTTGTTGATGATAGTGGTATCAAAGCCTTTGGGCGGACTTTTGAGCGTCCCAGACTTTGGCTTGTCTAACGTTTTGTCTAAAAAAAACAAAAGAAAACAAAATGGAGAAAGAGGGTCACTGGCTTTAAAATACAGATAAAAACAAAATACAAGCTACATACAAATTTTGTCAAATAAAAATAAAAGTGATGTGCTCATATAACAACACAACACATTCTTAAGTCACTGTGTGTTTTATTTTACCAACTTAACTCCCTACAGTTTTCTTTCTAAGAATTTAAGGGATAAATCAAAGAAGACAAACTTGATCAAAAGGTAAAGGTCAAAGTAACAGTTCTGATCGCTCACACAACAACTAAAGCAATAAATCTTCCTTTCACTGTGGCGCACTTATACCGAACGTCTCATCTAGTAAAAAAAGATCAACAGTCGCTGCACAAGAGCACCCAGAAAATCTCCCTCAGAAAATGTCACATAGAAACACATTTTTTGGGATGAAAGCTCCAACATTCTCCAACTGCAGGACAATGTTGTGGCTGATCCAGTATGTAGGTCAACCAGTGATTGAATGCTATAACTCATTGACTCGACAATGTCATGTCATTTCACTGTCCCGGCCACTGTTTTTACAGCCCTGGGTGGCCCATAACAGAAACCTTCTCGTATTCTTCTCTTCACTATTTGTAGACACTGCAAAGTAAGGCAAGACGAGCGACAACAGCACAAAAGTATGTTCCAGATAATGGTCGCCTTAATGCACTTTTTAAACTCACCCGACGGACTACAGAAACTAAAGAGCAACCTAAGGAAGCTATGAAAGACACTTTTCCTAGATCTTGGTTCATTGCTCTCAAAAAAAATGCTTTATGTCATAGCTGTTGCCTCTACAAACAACCACAGCAATCACAAGTATAAGCCTGCTATCTCACACATCAAACAACTCCCACTGGACATTTGGATTTACTGCCATTCCTCAGAGTGCTGTTATCACGGCTGAAGTTTTCTGCTGTGAGGTTAAAGTCAGGAAGTTTCTTTTTATACAGCAGCTCTGGAACTTCCTTTCTTTGTGTTATTGCAAAGCTTTCTTCCTTCTGTCCTGCCTTTCCTCCCCCAAAAGCAACAAAACTAACCAACAAATTGAACCTAAGATGTCAAAATTCAAAGAAACACCATGTTAGTATTAAAATAAAGGCAGAAAAAGCTCATATATGTTGATTATTGTTGAATTCCAGGGTGAAGAAACTTAACTATGCAACTATGTTAAAGAACGGCGAGGAATGAGGGGAATTTCTGAACAAAACAAACAAACCCAAAAAGAAATATGACATATGAAATAAATCTCAATTACAGTACGTGCCAAGGATATCTTGTCCAGTCCTTGAGAAATCATTCAACTAAAAGAGGTCAGGAAGTTATAATCAGTAAGAACAGACATGCAGGAAGTCTGTTTGTGTGTATCTGGGTGTGTGTCTTTGCTGCTGCTTTGGGGAAAAAAAACCCTCACGTTAAATTGATATTAGCAGAGTGTTTTTTTTTTTCAATTCCAATGTTTATTTTACTGCATTTTAAAACTTGAAACTGTCATATAATATTAATGGCTCATATCGTGCATGATGGAAGCAAAATGTTCAAAATATTTTATAAGCAGGCTGCTCTAAATCTGCTGACGGGCTTGAAGATGGGAATATCTCAAGTCAGCAATCTTAACATGAGGCCTATGTGCAGAAAGGTATCAAACTGTCCTCTGTGACCAAAGCAATAAGGAGTTATTTCTCCTCAGTGGTGCACAACATCTGAAGCAGTAATAGTTTAACCCACCATTTCCTTTCAGCTCCCGTACATAGTTACTGGGGAACCACCCAGTCTTGTCCTTCAGCGTGCCTTCCCACCAGCCCCCCTCCTCCTGCCTGGTCACAATAATGAGGTCACCCTTGGAGAAAGACAGTTCGTCCTCATTGGTCTGCTGGAAGGGGAAGCGTGCCCTGACCAACAGCTGGCCACACCCACTGCCCTCTGACATGTCCTGTGAACGAGAGGAGCGGAAAACAACGTGAAAACAGAAAGCTGTTATTTATTAGTCGTGTTCAGGCAGGCACCACCTTCAGGGGACTTTTGAGGATTAAACTGTGTTTTCACAACACAATAATATTTCTAACCCTGTTGCTGTTTGTTTGCTGTTATTACCGTTCTTATCTTTGACATGGTTACTCACCAGGCTGCGGTACTGAGGCTGCAGCAGTTTCAAGGAGCGACTCTGAGTGTTCAGAGAGTCAAAGGACTTGATCCTTGAGGTTGAGGAGTGTGCCACATATACGGTGTCCCCAGAAACACTCAAATCTGCAAATGCATGATGCAACTGAATAAATCTTAAATTCATGTGGTGGCCAAACAGGAAGATGCTCCAAAAAAGTCCAAATGTTTGCAGATATGGAGCAAATACTGCTCTCACACACAGCGATCTTACCTTCAGTAGCTTTGTTGAGGGCAACCAAGGAGTTTAGCACCTTAGAGAAGTTCAGTCCCTGCAGCAGGTCATTGACCTCGAAAGGCTTCAAGGAGAGAAAACCAAATACAGAATATGAAGGGAATTTTAGAACAGCAATAAACCATAGAGAGGTTTGACGTAAAGGGGGAAAATGTACACACATTCATAATAAATTCATAGAGCATGACATCAAGAATCACACAAACTGCCTTCCTGAAATAGCTGTGCATGTATCTCACATAGAAATGTGGAAGCAAATAAAAGGGGTTTGAAAAACAAAGGGCAACAAAAAACTACATAAGAAAATATCTTCTTCCCATTTGGTTCACTTGAATAATTGTAAATGTACATAATGAAGAAGTATGTCCGCCTAAAAAATTAAGAAACACAAGTAGTTAGTGGGGGGCTTACATCCCTACTCCAACTACAGTCTGGACCAGGATTACTTAAAGTCTGAGCCCCCCCCTCATTAATCTCCACATTACACACACATGCACACACAGACACACAAAACCACAATCAGCATACTTGTGAGGCTCCTAATCTTGTGTACACCACACACACTGAATGACTTCTAAATTCCCAAGCCGTGAAGGTGGGGCCATAGTGAAGCATAAAAGTCAGCTTTGGAAAATAGAGCTATTTAAAAAGAAAGAACATCTGTAATCCTCATTCTCTGTTTCTGCACAGACTGAGTCGCTTTGATCTAATAAATAGAACCACACTGTCCTTTTATGTTGCCTTTCTCGGAAAGTGGTTTGATTTATGCATACAAGCTTGACTGGTAGTCAAGAGCAGCGTGGACCCAAACGTTAGTTCACACGTTCACCTCTCCTACTGGCACTGGCCCAAGATACAAAATGAGACTTAGCGACAGTGCTACAAATGCATGTGAACACATTTTATCCGTTTAATGCAGGCCCCTGATCAATCTGATACCTGACACAAAAAAGCACTTTAACTAATGAAGGAAAATGCATTTGACACAGACATCCTACGTGTTACATTTGGCAGTTACCGATCAATGTTCTTACTTCTGTCCAACCAGAGTCCTAAGATTTAGATTAGGATTACTTTAGCTCCACTGAAGCATATTAGGCTGAAAGAAAAAATGTACTACAATTACAAATTCAGACAATCCTTAAAAAAAATCAAGCATGCAATATGCTTGTCTTACACTTTGCCCTGTAGATTTTCTCGCCTGCATCTGTAGACGAGCACCAACCGTCACAACTCACTTACAACAAACACCTGTCATAGGTCAAACAGCTTACCTGATTATAGGCAGCACTTGATCTACTGTTGCAGCGAAGGCACTCAAAATGCACAGGATCACTGTCCCACCCTGGTCAGGTTTAATTAACAGCAGACGCCAATCTATGATCACGACTGTTTTTTTGGGGTTTATTTAGTAACTGTGCAGCTCTTCTTAATCACGTTCAGCGTTCGTCCACGCTCAAGCCGGCACTTATTGCCCGCTCTCTAATCCTCTTGTGCTGGACACACACAGTCTGGCTCGCCCTCTTCTTGTCCCGAGGACTGTCTGAGAGAATTACAATGCTAATGTCAGTCAGACTGCTAGTAATGGAGACCTTGGCTTCCAGCAACATGGCTGGCATGCCTCTAATCAAGCTGATTGGAAAACCCACTGGCTCGGGCTGCCTGGCGTGCAGCATTACATCAGCCTACTCTTTTACTCTCCTTCATTTCATCTTTTCATGCTCCTTCCATTCTTCTTCTAAAAGCCCACAGTTGTTTTCCAAGTCCTGAGCGAAACCACGCTACACGTCTAGAACCTTGACTCTTGTGTTGCATAATCTACTCTTCTCAATTATGACCCCATGGCTTTTTCCACAGCTAACATCAATAGTGTGTACGTGTGTGTGTGTCTCACATCATACACTATTTACTAGCTTTCTCTTCACACTCACTGTGAGCCAGGATATAACCTGGCTCCTGGGCCTGCCGTTGTGCAAACACAGACACAAGCACACACCCTAATATGCGATTCTGAACACTGAGAGCGGTATGGATATTTTTAGCACAGCATTTTATAACAAATTCAATATCCAGCTTCATACTTAACCCTTTCTGTGCCAAACAACTGCTTATTCATTCCCAAATATTAAGGGCAGTAGTTGAAACAGCATTCAGATCAGCAGAAAAGTCTGCTCCACCTCCAACAACACATTCCCTTTGACTTAAAGCACGCCCCAAATGAGAACTATGGTAATGATCAAGTTACACATTAACTATCTGTGTTTTTCTCTTATTCCAAATGGGATGACCCACAACTCAATGGTATCGACCAGCAATGCACCAATATAACCGACAGATATTGATGTCATTCTCTGTCATTATAAAGGATATTAACCTGTGGTGATGGCCTGTGTTTAGCTGTTGTGTCCCACGTGGAAGCAAAGAATAAACAAGTGATAAGAAAAATAACACATAAATAAAAAAACATAAAAATGGATCACTCCTAGCATCAGCTATTGTTATTTTAGACCCTAGTATGGGCCCAGAATTTCACATTTGGTGCATCCTTAGTCTGGACTATAGTCATCCTGAAAACAAACATACCCAATTATTGATCTGTTGTGCAGTCTGAATACTGCTGCCAAGTCAGAAATGAAAACAGAGCGTCCACGCTTATCTCTGCTTCTTGTTTCCATAACTACAAATGGTCTACAGGCAGCAACAGCCATACAAGCCTGTGGGCTCAAAACATCTTTGAGACAGACTGAAAATCAACTCATTTTGGCCTAATTTTACTGGCTCTGCTCCTCACAGTCAACCCCACAGCTGGTGGTTTTCAGCATGGGTAGAGGAGTGTATTATATCATATGAGGATACGCCCACCTTGTCTAAATAAAAGCAAAACTGTGCAACTTTCATATAAAGCACCACACATGTAGGCGTTTGCTAAAGACTTTATCAATGACTAACTAGTAAAAACTATAACTTTCGAGTACATTTTTAAGAAAAATCATTCCCAAGTTTGCCTGGACCACATGAACATCACATAAACAGCACACCTGATGATATAAAGCCTCATATTTACAGATTATTATACAGTAATAAAGCTTAAAAGTGTCTGAATACCCCAAAAATGGCTCATATAGGTATGTACAAAGCTTTAGTAAGCATTAATAAAGCTGAAAAGGGCTTCCATTAGGATCTATTTCTTATGAGGTCACCTTCTTCCAGTGTTTTTCAGTGTTTATAAATATGTAATTAACGAATTGAATTAAAACAAATGGACACAATTGTGTCGTTGTGGTTTAATGCTTCCTCGAGGAGAAATAGCCACAGGTATTCACTCATTAACGACACACTTTCAGCTCGTGAGTACTGTCTCGTGCCATTAGCAGCTACTATAACAAATGCATTGTTTAAGTATAAAAAAAAGGGGGTCCATTCAAATAATGAAACTGTCTGTGAAACCACAGGACACGCTGCACCCGAGGCTTCCCGCTGTTAATGGGCACATTACGGATGCATTAACTCACCTCCACACCGAAAGCCCCGCAGCCTTTAACAAACTCGGTTATGTTCCTCTGACACTCGCTGTCGCCCCTCGGCTCCTGGAAAAACTGCGCACGAAGAAAAAAACACAACAACACCAAATTAGCCCAAATTGTCAACTCATAATAGACACAGAAGAGTTCCTGAAGGTGTCTAAGGTTTCGTCCGCTTGAAAACAATCTTATTCCAGCCGTTTGCTGCCTATGCACTTGCTGCTTTCCAGGATCAAGCCAGCTCGGGTAATCAGTCAAACTTCCGGGTTTAATTTTCAGAGTAAAAGCATTGTTTTCATACCTTTAAATGCTTGCTTTCGTTAAACAATAATAAAAAGTAGCCAACAAATACACAGAGCTTGTACTATAATGTAATTTTTCAGCTAGTTCATCGGGTTTTAATGTTATCATCATACACTACTTATCACAAAATGTGCTTAACAGAAAAAAAACAATATATATCGTCTAACTTAAAATAAGCGCATAGTCTTCACCGAAGACAGCTAGCTATAAGCTATCCTCCTAAATAAGAAAAAAAAAATTCTAATGAGCAACAAGCCGTAGATAATGACATGGTTCGTGCCTTTATTTTGATAGGACGACTCCCTCCCTGTGCGCAGGTTACTTTGAAACAGGTTTAAGATCTCCCAGGGAGGTTGGATAAGTAGGATATGACGTTGACTGGTTCATGGTCCACTGTGTGTGTGTGTGTGTGTGTGTGTGTGTGTGTGTGTGTGTGTGTGTGTGTGTAATGAGCTGATAAGCCTGTACATTAAAGCAGTAAGCTTCCTAAACTCTAGACCTGGCTCTGACGACCTATGAAGCAAAACACATGTAGTGTCATAGTTGAATAATGATGATCTAAGTAGCGTGCATTAAGTAGAATCGGCAGTTAGAAGTTTTTCTGCTGGTATTAGGTGCGTTTCAGTAAAATATTATATTTTTAATGCAGAAGTCGGGTCACATTTACATATAACTTCACAAGCTGCCTCCTGCTTTTATATTCCCATAGACATGAATATTTTTTTTAATTGTGAAATGAAAATAACACTTGAGGGGGAAAAAGAAGCCTGTACTGCAGTGGTGAGGATCAAATTGTCTATTTTCAATTAGCAAGAACTGATTTTAGATTTTCCTTATAATCAACTCAAAAGAAAAATGTAAGAGAAAAAATCTTATATTCTGCAAAGTGATTGGGGTGGGTTTCTTTTGTTTTTTAAGATTGTTATTTTTAGACCCTACACATCCAGGGATATTTAATTCCGCAGGATGAAGCTTAATTGGTCTCGTGTAATATTTATCATGAAGCTCTTATCATGAACACTTTTAACACAGTTTTCCTTTCTTTTGCTTCCCCATATTATATCGATTTCACTGGGTTATTATTAGTCAGTTATACCTCTTTCTCCCCTTGCATTTACTTACTTTGTCCACCGTCCCGGGTCTGAGTCGCTCCAGCAGCCTGCACAGCACCGCTCCATCTTGCAGGGACGCCTGGAGGAAAGCCTCTGGATCCGAGATGCTTTTCTTGGGAGACTCCAGGACTCCGAGCGTTATGAGCCACGTTACCGTCTGTTCGGCTGAATTCATGCTTGACTTTCAGATGTCATAAAAAACAACAAAAGCAGCGGCGGGGGGTAGCAGCAGCACTCTCCCCTGTTAGTGTCTGCGCTAACCTACTTGTGGTTTCTCCAAAATCAGACGGCGGCGTCAGCCCCGCCTTGTTTTGAACACTACAATCAGCGCGCACTGGCTGGATCCTCTGCGCTGTTTTTTCCTGCTATGGAAAAAATAAGGTGGAAGTGAGAAATACCGCTTTTCCTTCCTCTAACAGCCCCTCATTGTCTGCGCTCTGGCTCTCCCTCAGCGGATGTTCGCATCACCTTTGCTCATACACAACTGTAGCAGCGGCAATATTGTCAAACCAGCTGCTCCAAGAAGCAACTTCCTTTAATGGTTTACAAATTAAAAGTCTAACGCAACAGCAGCAAAATGAATCTGATACAAAGTAACTACAGGGCCAGTATTGCTTATACCAATACTGATCCCGATACTTTTAATCTATAAAAGAAGCTTATTTAGGGGAGCTCAGTGTTTCATAACTTTTCGAGGAATCAATTTTTGGGGGAAAGCTGGACTCTTTGCACTTAGGGTCAGTATCTGTTGTTTAAAAATTCTATAGGTAATAAAAAAATACAATTGGCAGTCAACACAAAAGAATTCAAACATTTTTTTAGAATTCATGTTTGATTTATACTTTTTTATTTACAAAATTTCATTTACTGTTGATATTTGGCAACAAGACACAGGCTGAGCTGGCTGACATAATAGTGTGCATGTGGTATTGCTAAAGCAGCATTTCTGTATAGTACCACTGAAAATTCAGTTTAGAGGACACAGTAAAGTGTCAAGTCTGTTGTTTAATTAGAGAAAGCACTAAGACAGAATGAGGCCATGGTCCTCAGCCGGAAAAGGTGGAGTGACTTCTCGTTTGGCTCTTGGCGAAGGCGGTCGCACCTTTCTCCTCTCCTCCTTTCCCTTATCTTCCCTGCTTAGCCTCTTATGTCCTTGTCTTGTCTCTTGTTTTTTGTATTACTTTTCCCTGGAACACTCTCTCACAGTCTGTTCTCTAAAACCTAAAAGAGAATTATGGATTTGATCAACTGGTCTCTGAATGCTATTGACACCCTTTTCTCAACGAGAAGTCTGGGCTCGGGAGAACCCGAGTGCCCTGCAGGTACTTTCCCTGCCGGATACACGATGGACAGGTGGCAGAAATGGAGGGTCGTGTGCCCGGCGGGACTGTCGATCGAGGAAGCTGAAGATATCTACCTATTCGGAACCATGATAACAGGGTTCTTGCTGATCGGAGCTGGCTTGGCTCTTGCTTATCGGAGAATTAAGAAAGCAGAACCGGCTGTTCAAACCCCCATAAGGCTGCCCGCTGGGATTGAAACGATGGGACGAGGCGCGACTTCTCAGAATGGGCTCACTGAGTGCAGCATGGATAAGATCTTGGAGAAGCTTACGGCTGCCGTGAACACTCAGAATAGGACCTCTGAGCGCAAACTGGATCACATCCTGGAGCAGCTCACTGCGGTCATGAGTTCTCAGAATCTGCTCTTTGAGCACAAGAATGACAAGACCACGGAGCGCAAGTTTGATAACATCGTGAAGAAGCTCGCGGCTTTCCAACAGGAGATGGAGAGACCAGTGTCGGAGTGTAAAGAACAGCTTTGAATTTCTTATGAGTTGATCGCTGAACTATGGACACGCACACATACACTGATAAGCACTCACACATCCCCCCTCCCTTTCCAAACGCCTTCGATGCTTTTTCCCTCCTGGAGAACACGGCGGGTCTGGGCCCACGCAGTGGCAGGATGGCTGCTGTGTTTGTCTAGGATTACTCCTCACCCCCTACCCAACCCTGTTGCTGGTCACGTGCTCCATAATGTTGTACTGTGGACATTTATGTGCTTTCTGTGCAGAGGAGTTTTTTTGTTTCCTGTTCTCATGCTGTCCTCCCATAGGAGCCCAGCATGAGTAGAGGTCTCTTTTTTTCCTCTTGTACTTTCCCATTGTAGTGTACATTTCAGTGGTTTTCTGTAATGCAACCGTTCTCTGACTTGTATCCCCATGTGATGTCTGTGTCGTGTGTGTAAGGTCGGGGGCGGGTCCATTCCACTGCAGGGCAACCTGCCACTGCATGTGGCGAATAAAATTTGAACTTGAACTTGAACTTGAACTTGCCCACTCAGGGCACGAGACCTTGCCCCAAGTGGAGGAGTTTAAGTATCTCGGGGTCTTGTTCACGATTGGTGCTGCGGCCGCAGTGACGCGGACGCTGTACCAGTCTGTTGTGGTGAAGAGAGAGCTGAGTGTAAAAGCGAAGCTCTCAATTTACCAATCGATCTGCGCCCCTACCCTCACCTATGGTCGCGAGCTGTGGGTAGTGACCGAATAAACAAGATCGCGAATACAAGCGGCAGAAATGGGCTTCCTCCGAAGGGTGGTTGGCCTCTCCCTTAGAGATAGAGTGAGAAGTTCAGCCATTCGGGAGGGGCTTAGAGTAGAGCTGCTGCTCCTCTACATCAAAAGGAGCCAGTTGAGGTGGTTCAGGCATCTGACAAGGATGCCCCCTGGGTGCCTCCTGGGCGAGGTTTTCTGGGCATGTCCCACTGGGAGGAGACCCCGGGGCAGACCCAGGACACGCTGGAGAGATTATATCTCTCAGCCTGCCTGGGAATGCCTTGGTGTTCCCCCAGACAAGCTGGAGGAGGCGGCTGGGGAGAGGGAGGTCTGGGCTTCTCTGCTTAGGCTGCTGCCCCTGTGACCCGGTTCCGGATAAGTGGAAGAAAATGGATGGATGGACTAAGACAGAATACATAAAGGAGGTTTTGGGTGTAAATTTACTTTATATTTTCTTTATATTTACACCCAAAAAGATGTCATAAATGCTGTCATGTGGAATGGCATAAATGACTGCATTTGTGGTGGTCCTTCCAGTTCTGGTATTCGATGGCAAGTCCCAGTTGGGCTCCACGGTGCTGGGCTGGGAGCACAAAGCCCACTAGAGAACGTCATGCCCTCAGGCTACACTCATGAAATGGAAACTCCTCTATTTTCATAAGACTGTTCTTGGAGACATAGCAAACCTTGTGGCAATGGGACATATTGATGTGCCATCCTAGAGGGGTTGGACTACCTGTGCAACCTCTGTTGGGACCAGGTAAATGGTAAATGACTGGTTCTTACAGCGCTTTTCTCTTTTAACTGAGCACTCAAAAGGCTTTATATAACGTGCTTCATTCACCCATTATATCTCTTGGCTGGTCTGGGAACGCCTTGGTGTTCCCCCGGACAAGCTGGAGGAGGTGGCTGGGGAGAGGGAGGTCTGGGCTTCTCTGCTTAGGCTGCTGCCCCTGCGACCGGGCCCCGGATAAGTGGAAGAAAATGGATGGATGGACTAAGACAGAATACATAAAGGAGGTTTTGGGTGTAAATTAGCTTTATACTTTTTTTATATTTACATCCAAAAAGATGTCATAAATGCTGTCATGTGGAATGGCATAAATGACTGCATTTATGTCATTCCAGACAAATGACATCATTTATGTTGTCATTTCTTAGTAAACAAATCAGAAAGTGGAAATAAATTAACTTTAATCACTGATGTTAAGGGCCAAGCTGTCTTAATTTACCTGCTAGACAGCAATTTTTCAATTATTATTTTTTTCTTGGTGTACCCTTTATTTTGAAGGTAAACTCTCCTGACTTCCGTTTTAACCTTTACCCTCCTCCAGTGTTTTGACAGCTGCACGTCACAGGACCGTCCCATTGATGACTAACAGGCTAATTAAAGCACACAGAGCAGATTCCCCGTGTTGTGGACAGATACGTGCAGATGTGGTGATTTATCCACGCGGTAACAAAATGTTGTGTCTTCATTGTGTGGCTTTAAATGACTAGCTGACTTTTACAGCGACGATTTTGTAAGAGGCTTGACTGTCATCAGTTAGCAGTTAAGGAAATGCACTTAATGCTCATCAGTCAGTAATGAACCATAACTCGACTAGGAAAACCCTTTCCCATTAACTGCGCTAAACTGGACTCTGTCGCCTCCTGCCGGACAGCATGGTTCATGGGTTATTTCTGATTCCCAACTGCTGTCTGTTTATAAATAAACAATAGAATCTAAATTCCTGCAATAACAGCAGCTACACGGTGGCTTTAAGACACAATGGCATAGGAAAATGTAATTATATTGTCACATAGCTATCAGACTCTTTGGAGGAATTATGCATGAATTAATGAGTATCTTGTAAAACTTAAACAGAAAGCTGACAAACGTTTGACAGCTAATTGTGCTAAACTGTTTCCATTTGTATTTAAAGTTTAAAAGTTTTACAATAGCTTCATTTTCAACCTCAGTGCCTCCTCATTACAAATGACCCCGTGTTGCAAACCAGGAAGGACCGCTGTGTGCAAACCCTATTCTACTTTAAGCCCAGAGAGGCTATTATTAAGATAGATAAAATTAATATACAGAAGAAAATTGATTCATAGCATAATTAAGTAACAAATGTTCATTTTAGATTAATTATGAACACAATACAAATTACTACAGGAAAAATCCATTTGGAAATGTTGCATATGCATAGCAACTCCATGAAATTTTCAGGAGACTCACCTACAAACAGCACTAATAAACAAACGCCTAAACTTTTGGTAAATATAATCCCAAACATAATGTTAGACAAAGTGAAAGCTGCTTTCAACCTGGGTTGCACATACACATTACAGACGCCAAACGTACACGGCTCATAGCAATTAAAGGAACATTTGCACAAGGTACGCAGTAGTTTGTATGGCCCCCACGTGCTTGTATGCAGCCCTGCTAACATCAGAGCCTGCTCTTAATGAGATGACTGATGGTTTCCTGGACGATTGGATGGAAACATAATGTCCCAGAGGTGTTCTGTTGGATTTAGTTATGTCCATATATGGATATGCCCCCCACAGACCATCACTGACTTACCACCAAACTGGTCATGCTGAATGATGTTACAGACAGCGTAACGTTCTCCACAGCTTCTTCAGATCCTTTCATGTCTGTCAGATGTGCTCAGGGTGAATCTGCTCTCGTCTGTGAAAATCACAGGGCACCAGTGGTGGTCCTTCCAGTTCTGGTATTCGATGGTAAGTCCCAGTCGGGATCCACGGAGCTGGGCTGGGAGCACAAAGCCCACTAGAGAACGTCAGGCCCTCAGGCCACACTCATGAAGTCTGATTGTTTGGTCAGAGACATTCACACCAACGTCCTGCTGGAGGTCATTTTGTAGCTCTGGCAGTGCTCATCCTGTTCGTCCTTGCACAAAGGAGCAGATACCGGTCCTGCTGATGGGTTCATGACCTTCTACGGCCCTGGTTAGCTCTCCTACAGTAACTGTCTCCTGGAAACTCCTCTATTTTCTTGGAGATATAGCAAACCTTGTGGCAATGGGACATATTGATGTGCCATCCTAGAGGAGTTGGACTACCTGTGCAACCTCTGTTGGGACCAGGTAAATGGTAAATGGCTGGTTCTTACAGCGCTTTTCTCTTTTAACTGAGCACTCAAAAGGCTTTATATAACATGCTTCATTCACCCATTCCTACAAGCACTTTTTTCTATGCTTAAGTGTTCAGAGAGGAACTTGAGGTTAGTATCTTGGCCAAGGATATTTGACATGCAGGCTGGAACAGCCAGGGCTAAAACCTGTAGATGACCTGCTCTACCACATCGCCTCATGCTACCAGTAGTGACACTGGCCTTAGTCAGATAAAAAAACTAGTGGAAAAAAAAGTCAGTAAAGATGTGGAGGGAAAAAATATCGGTAAAACCATTCCTGTTTTGAGGGTTGTCTCATTGTTGCCCTTCTAGTGCACCTCTTGTTAGTTTCATTAACACCAAAGCCAGATTAATATCCCACAACTTTATCTGACTGCATCTCTGCGTTTTCATCTGCAAAAACAGCATCTTGTAGTTTAATGATCGATAACTAATTGTTTCAAATAAAGTGTAAAATGTTAAATGACTGCACGTCTAGAAAAGTGTGACACAAATGCACTGATGTTAGACTTCAAAGCAAACTGGGCTGGGTCATGTTGGGTGTGAAAAAGAAAATTGATAGATCACGCTAAACAGGATGTCACACTAAGAATTTATATATTCCAAAAGCTTTAAGTCGCTTCAATGTGTGAATTCTTTCTGCCGCTGCCAGTAGCTGATGATATTTACAACTCGCATGTCTTCAATTCATTTGAATTTTATTTTGTTGTTGCACAAGCCTTCATTTCATCTGTTATTATGAGTTCCACGCAGGGTCTGAGCAGAATGCCACTAGCTACCATCCTCCATAAAGTAAACCCCAGATCTCAGTGACCAGCCAAGCCAGAGCTGATAGTCAGCATGCTGACTTACTGCTTCTGAGTCTGCACAGGAGAAAACACAGGCACAGATGCTGAGCACGACACACCCAGTCTGAAAAAGTAACAGAATCTTCCATCTTCCATCCCCCTATTTTTATAAATATGTTATAAATTATGTTCAAATACATAATTTAAAAATGTAGATTATGTAAATTACTCCATATTGTGAGACTATTCAGTGCATGATGTTCTTAAAGCTGCTGGCCTACACACTTGGCATATTCCTTTGGCTTGGCTGCTGTACAGATAGAAGGCATTTCTACTGATTAAGTAATTAACAGACTAAAGAAGAAAATCAAAATCAAACAAGTAGGGAAACAAATGCAAGTTGAATAGTTGGAATATCATAAAAATCACCTGATAAAGGGTAACCTGGTACAACATAACAAGCTTCATCACCAACAAAATGCCAACTGATATCTTTTGGAAGATGTTGTCTACATCCACAGATCCATCTCTCCAATCGGTTGAGTGTGATCTTCAGGTTGTTGTGCAGTTCACTGTGAAAAAAAAACTGTAGAACTAGCACCGCCTACTCTGCCTTTAAGCTGATTGGCTGTCTCTGGCAAACAGAAGGCTTAAACAGCAGGTGGGCGGGGCTTCTGTGCTTGAGATGACCATATTGAGTGTATCCGCTATCTAAGATATCACTTAGAATCAAGAGCAAATACAAATGTCAGCAGTGCTTAGTCTGTTGCAGTCTGACCTGGGCCTACTGCTTGGAGTTATAGTAAATTCACAGTGCCAAATTTCTTAAGTGTTCCCGAGGTATCACTCAAACTTATCACTTTATTATTTATTACCTCATATATGCTCTGTCCAACTCTGCTTGGATAAGCAGCTGCTTGTTGTTTTTGTAACACTGCCAAAAGGGAAGTTGGTGAATAAACTATGCAAAGTCAACACTCATAACACGTTATCTTTTTTCAACTGCTGTAAATGCAGATACCAATAGATAGGCAAATAGTTCATGTCAAACAGTCAACATCGGCCAGGCTCTGCTCAAAACATGTGGGTGTGTTTTCCAGTGGAAGCCACTGCAACTTGCTCAGAGGAGATGAAGAGGGCAGGAAGTCAAAGTAAAGGACTAAAAGGTTCCTGAGGTGATTAAAGGACAGAGCAAAACTGCTTTGAGATGCAAAATCACAACATCACACACAAGGAATACTCACATACTGAACTCATTAATTGAAATGTGTGTAATATGAGCATCCAGAGTGTGTATAGAAGTGTTCGCTTACAAATATGTTTAAGAAAACAGGATGAAAATAACTTCTTATGCAAAATTATTCATTTTATAATCACATAGATCGCATTACTTTACCGATCTTTGATAATATGAAATAACCAACAATCGATTTACTATATTTTTCTTCAAAATATAGTGGAGAAGAAGTAGAAAGTAGTATAACATAGAAATACTTCAAGAAGTATTATAAGACAATGTCAGACAAATGTACATTTTCTTGTGTACTTTGTGTTGGCGTCTGCTAGAAAATGCAAAAAGGTTACACTCATACTTGCATGTACATATTCCATATGCATATGTGATCCAACCCACACACGTCCATATACTCATTTAGAGAACCACCTAATTCTTTCTCAAAGTCAACAGAGGTAAAACAAAACCACTGAGGTAGAACCTGAAACCAGGAGGCTAAAGAATTTTCCATCATGGCCACCACAGGGTACGCCTTGCCTCTAAACACATTTGCAAACTGTCCAGTTGCATCTTTAAATAAATCCCCTTTTTAGGACAAACATTTTTGTTATGTAAAACAAGAGAACTCCATAGATAAGCTGAACCTCTTATAACAGGATGAGATATACAAAATTGTCAGATGTACTTTTGGTCAATTAAGGTGGACAGCTCTTGGTGTACTCCACAGTAAGTTCAATAAAGACCTATGCTAAAATGGTGATCTACAGCAAGTTCAGATATGCTGACACTAAACATAGTGCAGTTTAAGCTTAATTACTGCTCACAGAAATGATGACCTTTTGATGGTGTTAGATAAAACATTAAGACACCATCGCGGTTATCCTAGTTTTTTTGTCCCTAAAGTCAAGCTGGTGATTTAAGGAGTTTAAAGTGACTTATTCTGTTCATTCTAACACTGATTCTATTACAGTAGCTTTGAATGATTCATAGTTAAAAAAGAAAATCCTTATTTATCTTACACTGGCCCTTTTTGTAGCCCCAAAGTACAGCTGGGGCTGTGAGCACTTCTACATACAGGGCTGTGCAAAAGTCTTGAGCTATATTTCATTTCTTTATATTTTGCAGAAAAATCAAAAGTTGGTGCCCCTATTTATTAAAATATGTGAAAATATATATGGAATACAATATATAAGGCAAAAAGACTGTTTGTACAACCACCTTTATTCTTCAGCATAGTCTAATCTGACATTTCTTTAAGTAGTCTTCAGGAATAGTTATCCAGGCTTCTTGAAGGACATCCCAAGTTCTTCTTTGGATGTTGGCTGCTTATCTTCTGTTGTCTATCAAGATAATCCCACATTGCTTCAATGTTGGGTCACAGACTCTGGGGAGACCAATCCACGACTGATTGTGTTCCACTCTATGTGCTTCTTTGTCAAATCTTTGTCTGACTTTTTCCTGTTTCTTAAGGATGCGACTTTCAGATACTGTTGATCTGCTGAATAGAGTATTTAAGCCTGCCATTTCTTCTTTTGTCCTCCACTTGTCCAGTTTCCTCACATTTTTCAAGGATACACTGCACACCATGCTAAGATATGTGGGGATCATCTTTTTTGTATCTTTGTATCTTTTCATATACTCAACCAAAGAAATGGGAAGGAGTTATGTGTTTTTGTGACAGGTTGTCACCAGAAAAGTTCCTAAAAAACAATTGAAAATGCTTCTTTTGCTGATTGAGATAGATGCTTTTTCTATTTTTAGCTTGCTTAACTTGAAGTTGTTCCTTTTACATATCGCCTGTTTAGTAATCAGGCCACACTTTCCAATTTCACCTGCGAGGTACTTTTGCTGACTTTTTGAAGAGGAAGCAAATGTCCCGTGGGCTATGCCACTTTTGCACAGCAGTGACTTGCGGTTGTGGACTGTGCCATTGCATGTAAGATGGGGGGTGACACAGCGGTTTCATCAGTCCTGTCAGTTTTTCTGTAGCTGCACTTCAACTTCCTCATTTGCTCGTCAGTGCTGTTTCCTCTTTCGCGTACTGATATGATTCTTGTTCAGCAGACAACTTCTTATAGGTCTGCTCTTTTAATCTCCAGAAGAACACAAACAACACAAAACTTTGCTTTACAAAGTAATAGGTGTGCGCTCTGTCGCTGGGTTTGAATAGTCTTCGTTTTTCAAAGACCGCATGAACATTGAGCCGTACGTGAAGCTTGTGCAACACTGGTGAGTACAGAGGCATCGCAGCAGAATTTAAGCCATTTACTGACACATGAAAGCTCTTTAAGTCTAACAACACGGTGATCTCTTACATGTCCCCAGCTTCAATGCGCCCCTACCTGTTTTCTGTGTGAGGGAGAAAGAAGCAGCAGACTGAAAACTTGGACAGTCATGGATGTCTAAGTGCAGTAGCTGTTTGTGTGTCTGCGTGTGTGTCGAGTGAGTGAGTGATGTCGGGAGACACCAGCACCCTTTCCTGGAGGAGCATGTCTCTGACCAGCCAGTCAGATTCCTCGGACTTGTCTCCAACAGCGGGTGTCCACAGGGATGTCCTCTCCCAGGTGAAGATCATCAAAGTGTGTTTCCTCAGCAACAGCCCCAACCTGGGCAAGAACTTCAAACTCATCCGCTGTGAGGAGGGATGGACTGTCAAGGTAGACCTTTTTTTACTCTTACTTCATACTCTACTCTAAAACTATAAAAGCTTTGCTCTGCTGTGCTTATCAGATAGACTGAAATGCTTTAATAATGTTCTGCCGCCCTGCTTTCAGCTACTCTTCTCTAACTTTTCCTGACTTTATTGGCATCACTGCACTCAGATGTATTCTTCATACCTTCTTCTAGGACAACAAGGAAGTCTTGGATTTCTGATAACAGGATGCACACACTGATAAACAAGCCTTGCGCTGGCCTTTAGCCTTCGCTTGAGTTCTCTAAACTTACATCAGAACGGAATTTATTCGCATGATGCAGAACGTGTTGTAAAGTTGATTCCAAGCTTGTACTGGAAAGCTAAAATTCAATGTGCTTCTCTGTAATTATTTCAATCCCAGAATCTGATCAGCACGGTGCTGTCCAGCGGCTGCGTTGGTCCAGAGATAAAATACACCCAATGCTACGGCCTCCTTCTCAAACACCTCAAATCCTCAGAGATACACTGGCTGCACCCTGATCTCACTGTGGCTGAGCTCACCCACCGCTACGAGCAGCAGCACCTAGAAGCTGAGTGGAGGTTGGTAAACCTGTCACATCGCTGAATATTTTGTTTTGACTGGTTTTGACTGGTACACTCAAAAACACAAAAAAGGATTCTTTGGCAAACATGAAACGATATTTTTGAGTAAAATGCAGCTGAAATGTATAAAATCAAAGCTTTATTTATTCATATGATTAATCATTAAAGAAATGTGCTTGGCATGTACAATCTTAAAATACACTAAAGATACTTTTTTTTAGCCTTTTTTGGATAGGGACAGCTTAGAGAGACAGGAAAGTGGGGAGAGAGAGCGGGGACGACGAGTGGCAAAAGTCCACAGGTCAGACTTGAAGGCAGGCCTCTCCAGCAATACGGCATTTGGTCACCTGTGCACCCACTGAGCTAAGCATCCCACGCTGAAAATATTCAAATAAAGTGTACTCTATCTATCTAAATCTAACAAAAGTATCGATACTAAGCCAGGAAACTAATATCTCACAAATAACTAGCTGACATTATTGCTATTTGTGATATCTCAAAAATAATATAAAGTTTATGACCGTGAACTGTGATCTTTATTTGTTCAGATATGACTTGAGGATCAGATACGTCCCATCAGACTTTATGGAAAAATTCCAAGATGACAGAACCACCATGCTCTACTTTTACCAGCAGGTCAGTAAAATTGTCAGTGTTTTTGCACCTTCGTCTTTGCAGTTTAATTTAGGTTTACATGTTTACCATCAGGTACGAAGTGATTATATGCAGCAGTATGCCTCAAAAGTAAGCGATGGAATGGCTCTACAGCTTGGCTGTCTGGAAATCAGGTAACATCTCATGGACAAAAGAAAAACTGGGCAATAATTGTGCATACTTTCATGGAAAACTGATGGATGGTACTGTTACTACTTACAGGAGGTTCTGCAAAGACATGAATCCAAACGGATTGGAGAAAAAGTCAAACTTTGAATTTCTGGAGTAAGTTTAGCATGCTTAACCTTCCTACTTCTCATGCTACTGCCTGTTTACCTTTTACCTCAGGCCTTTCGTGCCTTTGTGGTACATGCGTTTGTACCACTTTATTGTTTTTGTTAGTTTTTTTTTTTTTTAATAGGCCTGCGCCACCTATTTAACCAGCATTTCTCAGAAATAGAAGGGCTTTCTATTTCTGAGAATTGATATGTGGATATGTGGTGAAAGGTGGATGAAAAGGAAGAGTAAAAATGACCAGATGCAGTCTCCGGTTAACACAAAAAGCTACATAAAGTGCATATTTCTGAAAGTGAAAGTTTCACATTACATATTGTTCTAAACTAGAGAGATGTGGGGTTGCATCAAGTTTTTGTTTTATTATAGCTGTCTGGCTTCCCTTTATTCCTCCATTAGGAAGGAGATAGGACTCGACCTCTTCTTCCCCAAAGAGCTCATTGACAGCATGAAGGTATGGAGCCAGAACATTTCGATACAATTTCTGCCTAAAGTTACAGGATGAAATAAAATGTGCCTGATTGTCGCCGTCTGCATCTGTGTGTCAGCCCAAGCAGCTGCGTCGCATGATCCAGCAGACGTTTCAGGGCTACTCGACTCTGAATCAGGACCAGTGCATGGCGAAGTTCTTCACCACTCTGTCTCAGTGCTGGTGCTTCACGCAGGAAAGCTTCGCCTGCCAACTAGTGGTGGGTATTTGATGTGTGCACTGGTTGTCACGTCACACTGAATAAAACAAGTGGTTACTGAATTATAACAGTAAAAACTTGTTTTGTTTGAAGATAAAACGCAGTGCAGTGCTTTATATATTTATGTTTTTCATTTCTTTGTGTTCACAAAAATGGGATCTCTTCTCTTCTCAGAGAGGTTTCAAAATTATTAATGTGTGTGCTTTGTGTCTCTGTAGCAAGGCTGGAGCTTAACGATAGACTTAGTTATTGACCCTGATGGGATTAGTCAGCACACTGAGAACTCAACGGTGAGTTTGAACTTTCTCTTACTTCTATTAATTTTTGTTTGATCTCTTAAAACAAATCTGTCATGGTGTGTGTGTCTCTCTCTCTCTATATATATAAATATATTGTCTAAATCCTTTAAATCTTTTCAGCCCATCTGTTTGGCCAAGTTCTCTCAGGTCCGCAGCATCTCCTGTACTGCAGAGAGTGATGGGCGAGCTCTGCTCAAAGCGCACGTTGAGGGAGCCAAACAGGTAGCACTGAACTTCCTGATTTGTTTAACTGCTGTATTTTGTTTCATTTCTACCCTTTTCATCAGTTCCCTGGAGGCGTCAAATCGTCAAAGACTTCCAGGGAAGTAATGAAAAAGAACTGATGAAATTTTGAAGTAAAGTAGGTATCATTGTCCCCATCACTGGGGGAGAGTGATAGGGTTTATGATCTGGATTTTATTTATTTTTATCACACTGCTTTTACAAACAGTAGTTGTGTTGTAGAAGTCGCATTGACTATATCTTAATGCACCCAGTGTTTTTTAGTTCTCAGTGCAGATTAAATATCATGTATCTTCCACCCTCCAGCCGCTGTCAGTGAACACCTCCTCCCTGGCAGTAGCAGAAAACATGGCTGACCTGATTGATGGCTACTGCCGACTGGAAGGCGCTGAACGTTCACTTATTGTCAGCCCCAACAAAGGTAAAAGTAATGTCCATCCATGGAAAAAGCAAGGGTCTTGAGATTAAAAAATGTCTTTTACAAGCGTGTCCTGGCCAGAAAAAGAGCTGTATAATGGAGTTGCATAAACTGGTATCACATGCATACTGGAGATTTTACGATATATTCATGCAGAGTGTGATTTTGAGAAACTTTATGGTGTCATTGTAACGTTGTAGAGCGTGAGTTGTACAGCTCCACGCCCTCTCATATAACATATTATGTCTTTAAAGGTCAACTTTGACCTTGGGCACTAACAATGAAGATCGAGGTCAAACACTTACCCAACTTACATACTCATCCCCCCCAAGGCCTAATATATTGTTGTAAAATTTGAAGACAATCTATAAGAAGCTGTGTGTAACATAAACTTCTGAATGAGTTTCACAATTGGTGTGACTTTGCCCCCGTTTTGACCAAAATTAAATCAGCTCAGGCTGTTTATGCTATCTACCATCACACAAAATTTGAACATGATATCTTGAAAACTGTGGATGCTAGATTTCTAACAAAAAGACAGACAAACAAACCAGCAGAACCAGTTACATAGTCCAACTGTAAACCAATTGCAGGGTGAAGATAACTGCAGTCAAGTCATTTAAATCACCTAAAATAAATTAAGAAAGACTATTTCCTTAAGTTTTGGTTGATTTTGCAGCTCATTCCAGGGGGAAGGAATGCCTATCCACCCATCTTCTTAACCATTTATCTAGCTAAGAGTTGTGGGAGGGCTCAAGCACGTCCAAGCTATCATAGATTGATAGGTCGGGTATAGTTTGCCAGTTTATTGCACTCTTTTTTTCTTTTTTTTTTACATGATAACATGTGACATTTCCATGTAACCCACTCATCCTGCTTAATCCTGGCACTTACTTTTGGCCTCTTGGCTCTCACTTTCATGAATTTCATATTACATTTGACATTAAAAAATAAAATTGAGCCATGTTTTTCCCACTTATTGCAGTAAGGTTTAGTATAACAGAGCATGAAACTGTGGAAAGAACCTTTAATTGTCTAATCCTACCACCTATGCCTTAACCAGATATCTGACTCTTACAGGGAGAGATACGCGAATGAAACTTCCTGACATCCCAAAATGGTGAGCATGATGAGTCATATTGGAAAGTTGTGGTTTTTTTTTTAAATGTTATTAAAGGTGACACATTGTTTTCCCTTGGTGGGGATAATTTAGTAGAAGCATAACGTATGTGGGTGTAGTTTATTTTAAGATCTTCCTCCTCTGTGTTCATTTTTTCATATGTCTACCGCTCACAGCTGATATGTCACAGATGTTTGCTGAAACGTTCGCTTGTATACAAAATGTTACAGAAAGAAAGAAACAGTTTTCTCTCTTTTTCTTCCAGTGCTGGTTCCAGTGCTCCCAGTAAAGGTTTCAGTAAGTACTAATCCAGCCTATAGAATTTTACTCAGTTACTGAGTTACTGAGTAGATCATCTACTCAGTAACTCTTGGTGCAGCCTAGATCTCGGCTGAAGTCTAGAGGTGACCGGGCATTTGCCCTGGCTGCACCAGAGTTGTGGAATAACCTTCGGATTGTGATCCGGGCGTCTGATTCCATCCAATCTTTTAAATCACGGTTAAAAACCTATTTGTTTAATCTTGCCTTTCCTGCTTGTTAATGCTCGCACCTGACTTTTAGACATATTCTATTTTTTCTTATACATATTTTTATGGCTTGTGCTTTTATTATGTTTTTATTTTGATATGCATTTTATACCCCTGTGTATTAGTGGCATTGACCTGTGAGGATATTTGATACTTTGCTAAGGCCTTATAATACTCGTGTTACTTCTCTGTCTCTTATGTTAAGCACTTTGGTATACCGCTGGTTTTTAAATGTGCTCTATAAATAAAGATTGTTGTTGTTGTTGTTGTTTTACTTTTAACTTTAAAAGCAATGTATGTATGTATACTAATAATGTGTTTTTCTTTTATTCGTTTAACTTTAGATTCTGATATTTATGCTGAAATCCCTGAAGACGGAGCTGACATTAGTGGTGAGTAGTATTTTACTTCAAATCAAAACTGATCCTGAAGCTCACGCAGATTGTATCGCTACCAATGAGCCAAAACCATCTGTCAGTTAAGGTGTTTGTGTTATTGCGATGGTCAGTTGTGGGGATTTTTGCTCTCTTCCTTATTGAGAATGAAAATGTTAAAACATTGTTACAAAACAGCAAACTAAGAAAAGCTGGAATATTCAAAGTGAGTAAGTGGAAAGTTAAAAATGTACGCGTAAAAACTTCCCTGGGTTTAACCAAAATTATACAGTACTGTGCAAAAGTCTTGAGCCGCCCTCATTTCTGTATATTTTCCTTCCAAAAAGACTCAATCTAGTTTTGTTTTGTTTGTTTTTTTAACATAACCTTGAGCTTCCTGAAAGTCTTTTAATGTTTTTCCTTGGACATTGACTGCTCTATACCAGTTCTATAACGTGACCATTTTAAGAGTGTTGCTTCTTTGTTGTTAAGCTACTTCACACTTATGAATCATTCAAACATAAAAAGGCACCTAACTCAAGGGATGAGCCAGTGTTCTGTTTTCACATAATAACTTGGCAAAGAACCAATTTCTGTAGTTGAATCTATAAAAAATGATTTAGATAACACAGTTTGGCAGACATACAAATAATATTTTTTGCACCAGTGAGGTGATCCCCAAAGAGCTGTAAGCTGAAAGCTTGGGATTTCTCAACATTGTGTGCAGTGTGTCCTTAAAAAATCTGAGGAAACTGGACAAATGGAGGATAAAAAGAAGAAATGGCAGGTGTGGGAGATGCATCTGGCTATTGATGGGTTGATCGATGTGTTCGCTGGAGCCTCATCAGAAATGGTCTTGGTTCAATGACCAGCTGGTGTCAACAAGTACCATCAAATTTTGATCCACTATGAAATACCATCTGAAAAGCAACTGGTCGACAACTGCTTCATTTTTCAGCATGTCAGTGATCTCAAACCCACTGCCAATGCAGTTAAAGAACACCGGGGTAGAAACCCAACATTATCAGTCACAGATTGGTCTCCCCAGACCTCGGACCTCAACATTATTGAAGCAGTGTGGGATCATGTTGACAGAGAACAGAACAAAAGGCAGAAACATCCAAAGAAGAGCTTTGAATTTCCTTTAAGAACTCTGGAGAACTATTCCTGAAGACTACTTAAAGACATGATAAGAAAGCTGCCTTTAGACTATGATGAAGAATAAAGGTGGTCATACCAAATATGGCCTCTGTTGGAATTGTACAAACTCTGTTTTTGACTTATACAGTATTTTTATATAGATGCGCAGATGTTTCAATAAATAGCTGCACCTATTTTCCTGGTGGTATATTTTTGGCAAGACTTTTACATAGTACTGTATATTTATTTTGGTTTACACCTACACAGGAAGTTTATTAGGTGACAACTGCAGTGAGGACACCTTCTGGGTACTTGTAGTGGTGTGTATGCGGTACCTTTGCTGCAGGCTCTCTGTGGCTGGTGTCAAATACTTTCGAGTTGCAACATGGTCTGTTTCACCTCTTATCCATGTCCAGTTCCACCTCCATACTCTGGATGTCACTATTAAACACAGACATCAGGGATTTATATATTTATAGAAGTCCATTGATTGATAAATATTTTAGGGCATTTAGATCTTATATACTTGTTTTCTTGGTGCACTACTAAAAAGGTAGCTTTTCCTTTTTTTCTTTTACACTTGCTTGCTATGTTCCTTTAAATATCCAGGAGATGTGGGTAAGTAACAAAAAGTGCCTGGGTTGGAGAAAATTTTGCAATAAAATTAAGGTTATTATTATTAATTTTTAGATCAAATTATATGCATGAGCCGTTATCACCATCAAAAGAAATAAAAACCTAGAAATTGGACATCAGATAAATAGAAAATACAAATACAAAAGCCTAATATCAAGTAAATTCAAAAGTTTAAATCAACAGAGAAGAATACAGGACAATCCAATTTTGAAATGTGTGTTTTGTGAGCTAAACAAACTTCCCAGGACCCGTGTAATGGTTCCACTTCATTGGCTAAATTGGGCAACCTAAGGCTAAGAAACAATGCTAATAACAATACTAACAGTAGCAGGGCTTGGTAAACCCCTCCTTACACTCCTGCCTTCCTCCCTCAGTGTATAAGTACAGCGGCGGAGGTGAACATACTGCTGCAAAGTGTGACACAGAGGATGTAAACGTGTCCCAGTAATATGTAAGGGAAGGAAGTACAAATAGTGGCAAACCACACATCCTGTTGTGTGTAGGCTTTTCTTTTTGTTTTTTTGTTGTCTTGTCTTGTTTGAAATGAACAGCTTTACATTTACAGCATATCACCTGCCTTTTAAAAGAGGGAAACGTGGAGTTTTCTCAACCTGTGCCTTTGTTTCTGTGTGCAGAAAGGTACAAGATCTCCAAGGAGGATTTCGTTGTGGGACGGATCTTGGGCGAGGGATTCTTTGGAGAGGTTCACGATGGAGTTTATAAAAGCCCAGTGAGTCCATCTGTTGTGTTGACTAACTAGCCTCACACTAAGGCTCAGACATGCTTGATAACAACATCCCACAAATATCCATCAAACCCAAAGCTGAAAATATGAAAAAGGTTTGCAAATGTAAACCACTGTGCGTGTGTGTTTGTTTGCAGACAGGGGAGAGGATCCGAGTGGCCATCAAAACATGTAAGGACTGTTCGGCTGATGTAAAGGAGAAGTTTCTCAGTGAAGCTGGTGAGTGCATTGCAGCTGCAGTGATTATTTCCTTTTCTTTTCACTACACATGTCAGCGTGTGCAGGGGTTTGTGACGCAACTGCAGCACGTAGGAATTTATAACAAAAAAAGCACTTTAGGGGCAAGTTGGGTCTTATATAGGTGGGTTGTCTGTGAAGGTTCTCAGTCATCCAGGTCATTGTAGTCAAAGGAGCTTGCAAAGAAAAGCGTCTGGACTTCTTTAAGTTGCTTGAAGACGTTTCATCTCTCATCCGAGAAGCTTCTTCAGTTCTAAGGTCAAATGGTGGGGAGTCCCAGATTTAAACCTAGTGGGAGTTTCCCCCCACAGAGGGACAAAACGACCCCCTGATGATCCTCTAATCGCCTGAGCCAAGGTGTGAAACTGGGTGTGGGTCCCAATCAGCCAGGGTTTCGGGTGAGCTCTTTGTGAAACCTGGCCCCACCTTATCATGCGAATTCCTGAGGTCAGATGGCCCAGGATGTGAGTGGGCGTTAAGGCGTCTGGGGAGAGAACTCAAAACTGGATTATAGATGGCAGACAGTTGGTGTCGTAAACCACCGCCTCTGTTCAAAGATGGTCGCTCACAGTGTACATAGATGGCTTCTTTCACTCCTCTTTCAAACCATCTGTCCTCTCTGTCCAAAATGTGAACATTGGCATCCTCGAAAGAGTGTCCTTTATCCTTAAGATGCAGATGGACAGCTGAGTCTTGTCCTGTGGAGGTGGCTCTTCTGTGTTGTGCCATGCACCCATATGGGTGGGTTCTTATATACTTGAAAATGAAAGCGTTGGCTAATTTTTGCTTAAAGAAGTAATGAGTAAAGTGTGACAAGCCAAAGTGAAATGTGCTAGTTTAGATCATTTGAAGGTTTTTGCACCAGTAACGAGGCTGATGTAGTGAACTTCCTGTTGTCTGCTTGTGGTTTCATGTAATAACTCAGACGGCTAGATGTGGGAGTCTGGAAGCCGCAGGTTTTATCATCCATTGCAAAAACATCAAAGCTTGAGACATAACAAGCTTTGCAGTTTTCTGTTCTGAGATAGACAAAACATTCCTGAGGTCCGGATCTTTGCTGATGGTTAAACTGTTTAAATCAAGCGTTACATTTTGAAATTTCATGGTCACAGGACAAAATATCCAACATTTTTGTTACGCTTTCTCCCCAGAAATGCCCTGCTTCTTCTTCCATGATCATCAGCAACGCTCTTCTTATTTTCTTTGTTTAACCCAGCATTCACATTTGCATTTCTATGTAGCACTCGATTTGGTCTCAACCTTGTGCTGTGGCACTCATCACGCTTCACTAGCTGCAAATTCACCAGCTAGCCGCACGCTTCTTTGCTGGGCATGCAGTGGGTGTTAAAACAAAATGAGCAACAGAAAGATGTGGGGTCTTTTAGGGGATGCCACATGATGGCTCTGGTTTTCAAATCTCCTCTGTAAAGTAAAGTTGAACATGTTTTATTTTTAGGCCAATCAAACATGAGCAATTGCCCGTGCTCATCTGATAGGAGGGGCTTAGAAAAGAGAGGGGAGAACTATCAATTTTACTTCTGAAGAAAATAATTATAATCTTCTTCATAAAGTATGAACAAGACTTGCACGAAAAGTTGAAGTCAAATGTATTTTTAGATAAAGAGCTTAGGTTAGGCACAGTGTTGTGATGGTTAGTACCAGTAGCGGTTTTAGATACGGGCGACACGGGCGGTTGCCCGGGGCGGCATCGTGGTGGGGGCGGCATCACGACTCGTTCTCATGCTGCCCCGACATCATGCCAGCGCATATTGGGAATGGCATTGGTTTTCTATCGCCCATTTGCTGGGAGTAAGGGCGCCCTCCGTTTGCGAGCCTGCACAGGGAGGAGAGGACGGGGCAGCAGGGGATGCTCTGGCTGGCTGGAGCAGCAAAAATTAAAACTCGTTGTGCTGCGTTCAACAAAAACTACGGCTACCCAGCCCTCCTCTCTGTCAAAATCAAACCAGTGAAAGACAGACTGACAACCCCCTCTTAATGCCGCCGCTAGCACCCACGTGACTCCCGTTACACATCACCATAGCAACCAAACAAATGAAAACCCAGTGATCATTAAAATTCAATACATTTAATTATGACTCCTACAAGGAGAAACGAGCAAAAGATACAGGTAAGCAGAGGTGTCATTGGATAATGGCAGGTCATGTATCCTAAAACATTAAGAATCAGGATACTTTCTTAATCCCTAAGGAAATTATGTGGGTTACAGTTCCTCCAAGAAGAAATGGTAAAAATAGTAACAGTAACAGACTAAACTCCAAACAATATATACAATAATATAATATTAATTAGTCAGTGTCAATTGTTGATTTGTCCTGTTCTCACTGTATGACGAATTATGATGTCTGTTTAGTAGCCGTTTGCATACAACATTTGCATACAATGCATACTCTGTCTCTCTCTTCATGTGTGTGTGTGTGTGTGTGAGGGGGGGGGGGGGCAGACGGGGTGTTTGCCCGGGCGCCAAGCAGGCTAGGACCGCCACTGGTTAGCACCATTGCCTCATAGTGGGAAGGTTCTGGGTTTGAATCCACCACCTGCCTGGGGCCTTTCTGTGAGGAGTTTGCATGCTCCCGGTGTTCTCTCTGAAGCCATGCAGTCAGTAGGTTTAGGTTAATCTGTGTAGTTGTCCATCTCCTTGTGACAGTCTGCCTAGGCTGGAGTAATGCTAAAAAAAATTGTAAGCAGGACTTTGGGGCTAGTATGGCTTTTGTTTTCTGTAAACAAAAAGCCGTAATATAACCAAGAACCATTGCTGCATGTAATCTCTGTCTGTCTCTACATTAATAAAGTCTGAATTCTCTCTGTTAAAGACTTGATGAAAAATCTGGATCACCCCCACATCGTGCGTCTGATTGGAGTCATTGAGGCCGATCCTGTCTGGATTGTCATGGAGCTCTATGAACACGGAGAGGTATGTTTTTGTGTTTTTATTCTAATGGTAAACCTAAAGTGTCGCAACCTAAACCGTGACTTGCAACTGTGCCTTGTTTCGCTCACAGTTGGGGAACTACCTCATAGAGAACCAGTACAACCTGAGCACAGCGACGCTTGTCCTCTACTGTCTACAGATATGCAAAGCTTTGGCTTACCTAGAAGGTCTCAACATGGTGCACAGGTAGCACATTTTCCACAAGTAGTGTGCTTTCATTAACTGCAGTGTATTTTAAGAAAGAAGCTCAGCAAGACTGAATAAAAAACATTTTTATTTTGCAGAAACTTTAAAGCCTCTCTGCATGTTGTGCAGATATTAAGTGAAAATGGTTTGCATGCTGATTTCTTTTGGTGTGATGTTTCTTTGTTCTTCGCGTCATCCTGTGGTTTCTATTTTCTCTGTCTGTCTGTCTGCCATAGAGACATAGCGGTGAGAAACATCTTGGTGGCATCTCCAGAATGCGTCAAACTTGGTGACTTCGGCCTCTCTCGCTACGTAGACGAACAAGAGTATTATAAAGGTGCACACATCGAAAAGTTTCGAATGTTTGTAGAAGTCCAAATAAATGTCATGTTTTTGCTTTGCCCGTTTAACTGCACCCATTAACTTAGTGAATCTCAATTTCTCCTCTGTGTGCAGCTTCAGTGAGTCGTTTACCAATCAAATGGATGGCGCCAGAATCCATCAACTTTAGACGTTTCACCACAGCCAGTGACGTCTGGATGTTCGGTGAGAAAAAACAACAACAAAAAAATTCATTCTCTCAGTTACACATGCAGGTCTTTACTCCATCTGAACACGAAACAGGCTTTTATTAAACCAGGAACAGAAACAAGTAGTGCTTAAAGTTAGTTTTACCACGGTACAGCTTGAGGTTTTCATTCAGTTGATTTGTAATTCCTCAGGCTGTAGACTGATGTGAACCATGTTATTTAGTCCTTCCATCTCTCATAGCACACAGTTTTTGGGCTGAATGCTTGAGGAGTCCACTTCAATTATTTTTTTTTAAATTTAGAGCCAAATCACAACAACAGCCGTTTCACAGCAGCTGTTGTTTTGGCATCTTGAGGCATGTGAGGCTCTGCAGCTAGTGCGTCAGCCAAACGTTGGGAGTTTTTAAAGATAACCCACCTCAGCACTCAGCGACCCGTCTGTGCAACATAATGTGGTCTGCCGCTTCATGCCTGAGTTACTCTGGTTCCCAAACGCTTTCTCTTTGCAGTAATACCTCTTACAGCTGGTCGTGAAATATCGAGGGGGGAAGAAATTTCATGAACTGAGTTCATAAAGATGAAGATTGATTTCTGTAAAAGCAGACTGTGCCTGATTTTACACACCTATGTTGGGCTACAGCTATCGATTTTAGTGATCAAGTGTTCTACCGATTATTCCATTAATTAATCGAGTAATACCCAACAAATACTTATGTCTTATTAACTACTAAAACCAGGTATTCAAAAGAGAAAGAGGCAGGTCTTTAAAAACAGCTCATAGGTTTCCAACCTAAAATAAGTCATAAATTAAATGGGTTTAAGTCCACTGAGAAGGCTTTCTTAGTATGTGTGTCTGTGTGCGTGTGTGTGCATATGAGCAAGTGTGAAAATGTGATTGAGTATGTTTGTCTGTAAGCCTTTGAAAGAGCATGTGGCAGCTACAATGAAGAAAAGTGAGCATATCAACTTTCTCAGAAGTGAGCACTTTGATGCAACGCTTCCTGCTGCCAAAAACAGGCGTGCTGGTGTTTGCAGCTGTCAGTAATTATTGTTAATAATATTTAAGTGACCCACCTAAAAAAATATATATATATATCTATATATATATATATATATATACATATATACATATATATATTTATATATATATATATATATATATATATATATATATATATATATATATATATATATATATATATAAGTGCCAGTCTCAGTGTGAATAGATAAACATAGATTATTTTTAATATAGCTAACCGTGTGTGTGTGTGTATGTGTTCAACCAGCTGTTTGTGTGTGGGAGATCTTCTCAATGGCCCAGCAGCCGTTCTTCTGGTTGGAGAACGGGCAGGTGATCACCCAGCTGGAGACGGGCGTTCGACTCCACAAACCGCAGCTCTGCCCACCCACCATCTACTCGCTGCTTACCCGCTGCTGGGCCTATGAGCCCAGTGGCCGTCCCAGCTTTGGCCAGCTTGCCTGCTCCCTCAGGTGCACACTCACCTAACTGAACACATGACCCCCAGTACCTACAGAAGGACTGATCCCACTATTCAAAGTTATATAAACTGATGATGCCTGTGTTTAACAGTGACATCCATAGAATGGAGGTGGAGCTGGAGAAAGATGAGAGGCGAAACAAACCACGGTCCAACTCGATAGCATTTGATCCCAACCACACGGAGCCTCCACCAAAGGTACCACACATGCACCAATATGAGAATCTCAGAGGGTCTAAACTCCTCCCTGCAGCTGTCTTTAAATAAACTTCCCACCTAGGTGTAAACCAGCATAGACAGATTAGGCTGAATTACTGCACACAGAAATGATGACATTTTGATTTTGTCAGATGAAATCTTAAGACATCAACAGTTTCTGGTTCCTTACAGTCAAGTTAGTTGATTAAATGACTTAAAAAGGACTTTTTCTGCTTATTTTATCTCAGTGTTTTTCACTCTTTGTCTGTTATAGTAGTTTGACTTAGTCATAGTTCAAAGAATCTATGGAATGGAAGCAAATAATGTGCTTTTTGAAAAACCGCCTGAACATACAATTTAAAATTGCTTCTTTGCTAAGTTGTCTGTTATATGTTTACACATTACACTGGTGCCTTTTTTATGCTTAAATTATTTATAGGTCATTGTTAAGTGGCTTAGTGAAAAAGCAGCCAAAGACCTTCAGAAAGACCGTGGCACAGATAAAGATCAAGAACACAAAGAAATGAGGGGTGGCTCAAGACTTGCACAGCACTGCACACACATATATTTTTGTTGCGTTACAACGCATCTTGAAAGTGAAATAGTGAGTTTCTGCTTATTAAATGTGCCAAACTTTTCACTTTGGTCTCATAAATGAAGCTGCAACTGCAGATGCTACATGCTAGTTCCTCCATATTCAGGTTCCTAGAAAGCTGGAGATAGTGTGGAAGTGAATGGGGAAGATCCAGTCTTTCATTAACTCACACAGATCATTTTCTTTTTCACAAGCAAATTTCAACCATTTATCTTTGGTTGCCTTTTTTATACGCTTATTGTGATTTTTAAAATGTCTTTTTTCATGTGTATGCAGTTTAAAGTTATGTGCAGAATGAATTATGTAAATGTTTTAACCTACATATTGTCCTCTTTCTTTCTCTTAGCCTTCCAGATCAGGAGGCAGCACCCTTCCCCGAGGCTCACACATACAGGTATCTAAACACACTTACACACACAGATATATAGTAGTGTACACATACATGTATATTAGTGTCTAAATTCAGATTCAGCTGCGCGCGTCCCCTTACCCAGGAAACACATATTCAGTGAATGTTAATACAGTTTTGAAATTTGAAATTTTACCTTCACAAAACTGCTTCTTATCAGCAATTGCATTATTGATCTTTTCATATTGCTTAACAGAATGAGAGGGAAATCTCTTAGAGTCACGTTCGTCAGTGGAAGCGCTTCTGGTTTTTGGCTAAAGGCCAAAAGGGTTAAAATTGGATGACCGGAGGATATAGTGGAGGAAACAGAACACGTGACAACAAAACTGTTTTGCATAAGCAACTGAGAAAACGTTACAAAAAACACATGAGGTTTTAAATAACTATCTGCACCAGTATAACTATCTGCACCAGTATAATAAAATTAGTAACATGTCAAGGGCGTGTGTGTGTCTGTGTGTGTGTTTGTGCATGTGTAGGCACCTCCAAAGGATAGCAGCCCAGCATGGGAGAAAGAGAGAGTGGAAGAAACTTTGGAAAGACAAAGAAGAGAAATGATGATGGACAAAATGTGGCTGGAGCAGGAAGAGAAACAACTGGTGAGAGATCTCACACACACACACAAACACACACATAATGCAGCCAGGTTTGAACCGCAGGAGTTTAGCAGTGTAACAAAATAAAGTGATATATGTCTGATACAATTTCATGGGACTATAATTGATTACACATAAAGCACTAAAGCTTATTTTTAAATGTGTTTTCCTGTAGGTTCCTGTTGTGGGACGAGATACAGAGATCGAGGTACTTTCTTCTTCTTTTCCTCTTGTGCAAATCATGCTTTGATCAGCGTGAGGCAGAAACCCAGTTGAAAATACAGCTGCTCGGCCATGCAAACCCATGCCATGAAGCTCTTGATGCACAGTTTTTGTGCTGATGTTAATAACAGAGGAGATTTGGAGCTCTGCAGTGTTTGAGTCATTACAGTACTAGCAATAGCTATGCAACCACCTCAGCAGTGAGTAAACCCACTGTGCAACTTTAAGTGACTTCCCACTTCCTGGCGGAGTTACCATGATTCCTAAATGCTTCAGATTTTCTGCAATACTGCCAACATTTGATCTTGAAATATCTAAGTGGGAAGAAATTTCATGAACTTACTTCCGAGGTGCGAGGAGAAGGACAAAGATCTGGTGACAGATCTTCCTTAATGCTTCAGCAACACATGAAGCATTAAGGAACAACTCTATTGGTTGACCAGCGTGTTTCAGCTTATGGCTTTCATCGTGGTCACAAGTTGAAACGCGTTGGTCTTTTGTCCATATAGTGTAAAACTATAAATGTTAAATTGATCTTCCATCTACAGTTTGAGCTGACAAAAATTCAGTGGTGACTTGGTTACATCAACAGAGTTTAAACTTTTAAGACACAAACCTTGTTGTGCTTTAAATAACTCGTGTGGTTTGCTTAATGAGGAAGTTGATTTACTCAAAAATGTGGTAATGGTGTGGGGTGGGGGTTGGGAGGGTGATTGGTTTAAACATATTGGTTTCCAAAGATTATTTAAACGCTGCTGGCTAACCGTACTCTTAAGTTGATAAAGAGTATTTGTGTCACTGTTTCTCTGTTATTTGCAGCTTCCTCACAACAGCTCAAAAAACGGTGAGTCCACTTTTCTCTCTTTTAACTGCAGTGTAACGTACAAAATTAATTAATTATTTAACTAATTAGTAAGTTTCAAATTTACTCCAACATTTATCATCCTTTTTTTTTAAACTGTTAAACTGTTCATGGAGTGGGCAAAATCCTGTGCTGTTGGCATTACTAGTCTGATACATGGCTTTGATTTATTAGATTCTCTTCTGTGTTTCAGGTCCTCCACAGAAACCTCCAATGCCAGCTGCACAGGTAAAAGTGCGCAATAAATTCTTCATCAAAAATAGTTAAGAAAGGGTTGAAAAGGTTTAAATGTGGACATTTTAAAGCTTAAATGAAGCTACGTGTCAGTAAGAGCTTTCTTGTACTGCTGCAGCCTCGTCCCACAGCTGAGCTGGACCGATCAGGTGATCAGGTTTACACCAGCGTCATGGCGATGGTGAAACAGGTGGTCCAGCTGAAGAATGATGTCAACACACTGCCGGCTTCTGAGTATCCCAATGCTGTCAAGGTAGGTCTATGTTAGTGTCTATGATACACTGAGGATCACCTTTTTTCAGAGCACACAGTACTGACAGCAGAGGGCGCCGTTGGTTTAGCTCAAGCAGACATAAAGCTTTCTCTCAGGTGAAGGAGAGTTTATGCAACTAAACATGAGTTCCAGCATGTAAAACATGGGACATTAGTGGTGTTATTAAAATTAACAACAGGTGCACTAGAGGGGCAACAATGAGACAACCAATGTTCCCTCTAAGCTGCGCACGTGCGCAATTGCGCACTGCTGGCACGGTCTCTGCGCACAGAAAATCTGCGTTGCACACAAAAAAAATCTAACCTGAATTGAAATTAAAATTTATACTTTAACAATTCTGTTTTGCAGTGTTAGTCAGTGAGTGACTGGCTGCTCCCGTATGGCATTAGAACGATGCCACCTTATCCCATAGTCCAGCCAATAATGTGATTCACATTCGTATATATGCAGCTAGTCAACGTTGTTGACAGGCTATGACAGCGTCCTTATGTGCCGACACCGGTGTTTTAGCTGGCACAGCAGCGTGGCTGATGTTTAGTGAAGCCACGTTAATGACAACGTGTACAACCATTGGAGATGTGAGCAGGACAGACGGAACAATTGACGGGAAAAGTGTGGACTTTATACCAGTTTTTAAATTGTGTTGATAGGCCACGTAAAACCAGAGTTATGATAAAAAAATAAAAAAAAATGTAATGTTTGGTTTTCTTCCTGAATACTGTCGTTGTTTATATTTACTGCGGGAAGAAACGGTAAAAACTGTGTTTTATAAGGAAAACGCTAGAACGCACTCTCCGCTTGTGAGCAAAAACAACACCAAAAAAAACCATAGCCTTTCCTATTGGTGGAAAAATGTACCATGTCGACCAATCAAAAAATTATATGGCAACCTGGCATTTAGTTGTTTAGGGAGGGGGGACGTTTTAGGAGTGACGGCGGTGTTTTGAGATGTGAGAGATTTGCGACGTTTAGCGCAAATCTTGTGTAGTTAGTGTGTAGTGTAGTCAATAGTTTTGTAGTGTGTCAGAACAATGAGGCGACTGCTGAATGTTACAGGTGTTACAGCAGTGATACATCTCCTGTTGTCAGGCCTGCAGGTATCAGGCTGTTGTTCTCCTTTATCTCATAGTGGACAGAAATGATTTTTTGGAGTGGCACAAATAATTTATGTGGCATCAGATTTGATGCAGAACAGCTGATTGTTCTGTAAATAGTTTGAAATGTTTATTTTTTAAAAAAACGCCTTGGCTTCATTTTTAGGTAAACAACTTTGTTGTTTGCATAACCCAGTTACTTTTTTGAAGAAGTAACTATATAATTAATTGCCCAACGTTGGTCATTATATACTGTATTTTGCAGACAGAGAGTTACAGGACTCTCTCAATGACCGCAGACTCATAATACAAGTTAGAGCTTTACAGAAAATAAAATAAAGTTGTGTTTTCAAAATTGGAGTTCAAGTTATTTTTAATAACTTTTTAAATCTTTTTAATTTTCATTGTAAGTGGGCTAAAGCAGTTAATTAAAAGTCGTCTAACATAAATGTAAATGCTGTAATTTGATTATTTTAATAAACCATGTAACTTTGATGGATTTGATGCCGGCGTGACCACAGTGCAAACGTCTGCTGTTGCTCACAGTGGTCCAAGGGACCGCTCAGGGCGTTTGTGTGTTCGCTCAGACACGTGAAAAATTAGAGGGAACATTGGAGACAACTCCCAAACTCATCATGTCCATCATTAGTGCTGTAACTGTACCATACATGGACCTTTTTTCAGAAGTAGTTTGAGCCACTGACAGTAGAGGGCGCTGTTGTTTTAGCTCATGCACACATAAAGCTCACTATCACGTAATGGAGAGTTTACACAACTAAACATGAGTTCCAGCTTTTAAAACAAGGAAGACTGTTTGTATTTGAGTAATTGATCATTTTATCCTTCCTCGTCCTTACTTCCACATGTCTCTCACTCCATTCATCTTCGCTTTTCTCCATCATCCACCTGCAGGCAGTGGGTATCTCTCTCCGGACCCTGATTCAAAGTGTTGATGAGATCCTGCCCTCTCTGCACTCCTCTGTCACATCAGAGGTAGGTTTCAAATATTGTCTGCCTTGTGTTTTGTGACAGGGTGTGCATATCAGCCAGCAGACCAGATGCAGAGGGATTTTCTTTGAAGATTCACATAAACAGAAGTTATGTTGTTAAACAACCTTAAATACTCAGTGCAAAAAGGCTTTTTGGCTTCTATGTGTGTCAATATAGAGATTATTACCATTTGACACTTTATGCCATATATAAGCATACTAGATCATCTTTTCAGTCTTTTTTTTTTTTTTACCTCCTGTTGTCTGTATGATCTGATCTTCCTTCTGCTCCGTCCTAGATTGAGGGCACGAAGAAACTGCTGAACAAGGATTTGGCAGAGCTGATTAATAAGATGCGACTGGCCCAGCAGAACTCCATAACATCACTAAAGGAGGAGTGCCAGAAGCAGATGTTAGCTGCTGCTCACACTCTTGCTCTTGACTCCAAAAACCTCCTGGATGCTGTGGACCAGGCTCGAGTCAGGGCCAACCTTGCCAAGCCTAAACATGACTCAGAAGATGAAGAAGATTCTGGGGAAGACACATAGGTTCCCTGCTGATCAAACGAACTTGAAATTTAGCTTTAGTTATGAAAGGATCAGTTCCTTTCTTGAGGACATGTGGAGGCTATTATGGTGCAGCTCTGTCCCGGGGGGACAGGGGTGTATCAGCTAATGAAAGATGTCATACTGTATTTGTATATGCGCTTAAACAACTGAACTGAAACGCTGAACGTATTAATAATATTTGTAGTGTTTATTCTATATTTTTACTATTAAAAATGATGACCTTTCTGTGTTGCAGTGGTCATTTTATGATATAAATTAATGATACACGATACACCTGTGGTATTAATGTAAAAATTCTATGTTGCTTTGTTCTCAAGTTATTGCACACCTCTGACCTTGATCTTTAGGTCCAGTTCACTTCAGTTTGAAGTCATTCAAAAAATTTTGGGTAGAATGGTATCAATTTGAAAAACCTACATCGCCTCGTTCTCGAGTTATCCCAGTCACAAACTTGCTTGTCCATGCTGGCTACCCGCCCAGCAGTTTGACAATAATACGTCTGAAAGGTAAAAAACTACACTGAAATGATGTACTAAAGTTTGTTCATGTGCTCATGTGGTTACCACAGCAAGCCAGCACACCCTTGAATATTGTGCTTTTAACATCAGTCCTGTTAAATGGCTGTGGGGTAAACTCTCTAGCAGGTAATTTGCATAGCTGTTACTGTGCAATAACAACCTCGGGCAGCCTTGGGTGGGGTGTACAGACTTGAACTGCATTTATTCACAGTCGTTCACAGTAAAGAAAAAAAGAGACTATATTGTTGCTTCTAAGGAAAGTGGCCAACTAGAAATACTGTTTTTGACTAAACAATTTAAAACTTTTTATTTTTCCTGTTTGTAATGTGAATAAATTGTTAAAATGTTAATATGTGTTGTTTCTCCAGACTTTAATCGTGAAATCCAACAAATGACACGAAACAGGTGTCGATAGCAGAACAAGCTGTTTGGCATTGACAGGGAAGATTTTATGAGTGGGCTTTAGGGACGTTGTTACTGAAACGCTCTCACACACTCTACTGAATATTTCACAAACATTACTAAAACACTTTCACACACACACACACTAATGAAAACTGAGAAGATTTCAGTTGAACAGGAAGTTGAGAAAAACAAACGGTACATTTCAATACCACAAAAACCACGCTGATGTCTACTCAACAGCTTGTTAGCAGCATAACAGAACAATTTTTTGGCCTTGGTAGTGACTATCCGAACACTGTTGTAGGATAGCAACAAGTCTAGCCCTCCTGGCCATGCTAAGATGCACCATGCTAGCTGCACCTACAATCTGGAAAGAGGACTGTGTGACGGTACCTAAACTACAATGAAATTTTATCTGATACCCTGAATTTTTCACATGCATTCTTTGAGATGAGAGGCAATGAAGAGGATGTCGTAAAAATGTTTCACTTGTTTCCTGCAATGTATTGAGTCTTTCAAAACAAATATTCAGACAAGTTTAGACAAGAGGGAGTGCTAGATGATTATACACAAACTCTATTGGGATTTCTTGTTTCTGGTGTCCAGGTGCCAAAGTGTGACTATTCAGCACATCCACACTTATACTTACAGCAGGTTGACGCTCCATGGCTGTCACATTTTAAAGAGTTCTGGTGGTCTCTTTCAGGCACGTGCAGAGGGGGGGCTAGAGGGGCTTGAGCACCCGCCCCTTTCCTGATGGGTGCCCAAAGTGCCCTTTTGTTGAGGCGAAAGGCAAAAAATGTATTTTTTTTTTTTTAATGTGTGTGTGCGTGCGGAGTCATGTCTGTGCCCCTCAACAATAATATTTAACTATTAATCACAGTTTTGCTAAATAAAAGGATCTGGCTTGCATCAGTCACATGATCACATTTAACTAATAATCGCCCTTGATGGCAGAACGCGCTGGTTACGAGCCGGGAACGAGCTCACAAAGAGCACGCGCATTTTTTGCGGTCCGGAGCTGTAGGAGAAACACAAATTAACTCAGAGACACAGACTGATGCGACAAAACCAGTAAGTAGGTGTACAGCGTACACTGTAGTGTATAGCACACAGTAGTATTAGCTTATTATGCACACGTTGGTAAGTTGAAACAAACGAGCGTGCTGTGTGTGCAACAGCGTGACAAACATTACCTGTCCTTTTATTAACTGCACAAGTAGTGCTGGTCATAGCTGCTGGCTACCAGTGTAAGGCTGTCATGGGTCTGTAGCTCTGTCACCGTTTTAGGGAACATATTTAGTTTTAAAGTAAGTTTCCGGGCTTTTCCTGCTTTTCTGGAGGGATTATATTTCACTAAAAAACGATCTAATATGCATGTCCACATAATTATGCATTATTATAATTATAATATATTAAAAAACACACGCTGTATTTTAAAGAACATACATTAAGAAGCAGATTATATACTGCTGGGTTGGGTAGAGTTGAATATGTGGGTTACACCTAATAAAAACTCTGAAAGGTTCTCACTACTGAAAACCAAGCTGTTTCAGGTGAAAAGGAAGCCGTTTAAACTGAATAGGAAGGTGTTTTGGGTGAACAGGACAGTGACCAGTGAGGGCACATTTCAAAATACAGATAACATTACATTAATGTCTGCTCAACAGCCTGCAAGTGAAATATATTAGTCTTAAAAGAGACCAGGACCGTGCAGAGAGGTTTAAAGGGGCGGGTGCTCAAAGTTAAAAAGGGGCACATTGAACCAGGCTGAATAACAACAACACACATTCATCAAGAATCTAATATGGGCAACAAGCCAAAGCAAACGTAGCCGATGTTTTACCTGATGGGTACAATGTTGCTGTAGAGGGGTTGCTGTGGATAGTGCTGGAGGGCAGGGCTGTGTTGATCTGAGACTGTAGACATTAAAAAGTCCATAGGAGAGATGGTAGCTGATTAAACAAGTGTCATGAGATAATAACAAAATGCAAAGATTGGTGACAGCGCTTGGAACCATAAGGCAACAAAAAACTGTGAGAAATAATTTAGGCTCTGCCTGTGAATCACTCTTTGCTTCTCTTCTTCCTTCCATCCCATCATTTCATATATCACTCTCCACTTGCTGTCTATCTGAGAACAAGGCACAACTTGCTATTGCAATAAACTATAATTTAATCATACACACCTAACAACTCTTGCACTTAATGATGACAGAAAAATGTTATAGCACTGCCTTTAGTAGCCTCACACAGCTCCTACTGTTTCCTCCTCATGTCCTTACCAGGCATGTCTGGACAATGTTATATCATGAGTAACATTTTTTTTAAAAATCCATCTAAATAAAACAAACACATGCACGCACACACAGTGACATTTTAGACCTTCTTCAGAATACTGTATATACTATCATGCCATCATGGTGCTGATCCAGAATCCTTACATTATTATTTATTACTAGAGCTACAATAATAAAGCAATGAGGAGGGAGAAGTAATAAATATGAAATAATGTATTTATGATGATTCCATTTGTTTCACTATCCACTCTGTGCAGGGGCAAAGCTTATTACATTTTTAAACTGTAGAGATACAATAATTTTACTGCTGTAAAAACCAAATTTTGTCTTATTTAAAATATAAATCTAATATAATCTGCTTCTTAATGTATGTTCTTTAAAATACAGCGTGTGTTTTTTAATATATTATAATTATAATAATGCATAATTATGTGGACATGCATATTAGATCGTTTTTAGTGAAATATAATCCCTCCAGAAAGGCAGGAAAAGCCCGGAAACTTACTTTAAAACTAAATATGTTCCCTAAAACGGTGACAGAGCTACAGACCCATGACAGCCTTACACAGGTAGCCAGCAGCTATGACCAGCACTACCTGTGCAGTTAATAAAAGGACAGGTAATGTTTGTCATGCTGTTGCACACACAGCACGCTCGTTTGCTTCAACTTACCAACGTGTACTTAATAAGCTAATACTCCTGTGTGCTATAGACTACAGTGTACGCTGTACACCTACTTACTGGTTTTGTCGCATCAGTCTGTGTCTCTGAGTTATGTGATCATGTGACTGATGAATGAAAGTCTTTTTCCATGGCCTCTCCGAACTCCTCCCACACCCGAGTTTTTGCCTCAGCTACTGCCCGAGCCACATTCCGCTTGGCCTGTCGATACCTGTCGGCTGCCTCCGGAGTCCCACAGGCTAACCAAGCCCGATAGGACTCCTTCTTCAGCCTGGTGGCTCCCTTCACCTCTGGTGTCCACCATTTGGTTCGGGGATTACGACCACGGCAGGCACCAACCACCTTGCAGCTGCAGCTCAATGCAGCAGCTTCGGCAATGGAGACGCTGAACATGGTTCATTTGGACTCAATGTCCCCAGTCTCCCTCGGAATGCTGTTGAAGCTCTGCCGGAGGTGTGCGTTGAAGATCTCGCGGACTGGGGCCTCTGCTAGACGTTCCCAGCACACCCTCACTACGCGTTTAGGTGCACCGGGCTGTCCAGCGTCCTCCCCCGCCACCTGATCCAACTCACTACCAGGTGGTGATCATTTGACAGCTCAGTCCCCCTCTTTACCCGAGTGTCCAGAACATATGGTCGCAGGTCTGGGAACAAACCCTCTCGTCCACCGGGAAAAACCCCAACGTACCGGCAGCAAGCCGAGGGGATATTAGAATACCCACCCCAGCCCGCCGCCTCTCACCAGGGGCAACTCCAGACTGAGACAGAGTCCAGCCCCTCTCCAGGAGACTGGTTCCAGAGCCCAAGCCATGCGTAGAGGTGAGCCCGACTATATCTCGCCGGTGCCTCTCAACCTCACGCACTAACTCAGGCTCCTTCCCCACCAGAGAGGTGACACTCCATGTCCCTATCGCCAGTCTTGGCAGCCGGGGGTCAGTCCGCCAGGGCCTCCGCTCCTGGCCGCCACCCGACACACAATGCACCCGACCCCTATAGCGCCTCCTGCGGGTGGTGGGCCTGCGGGAGGATGGGCCCATGTCTCCTCTTCGGGCTGTGCCCGGCCGGGCCCCATGGACTAAGGCCCGGCCACCAGACGCTCGCCCTCGGGCACCCTCCCCAGGCCTGGCTCCAGCATGGAGGTTGGTAACCCTATCCCAGGCAGGGTGAACTGTTCCCTCGATGTTCTCTTCATAAGGGTTTTCTGAAACTCTATAGCGGAGAGATTATAAAGGAATTTTGGAGTTAGCCAAGAGCTTATCCAGCTTATCCTCTTTATAAAATTCTACCGTCAACTTCTACTGTAAACTGTATACTGCAGACTTTATAAAAGAAATGTCTTATTTAAATTAACCATGCTGCAAGCACGTCTGCAGAAACGTGAATTACATTAGATGCAAATTGGTTAGTCACAAATCATATGAGAAAATGAACACATGCACTAAAGGTGTTTCTTTCAAAATAAAAGTCTTCTTAGTCTTCTTACAGAGGATAAAGACATCCATTATGTGACGGCACTGGATACAAGTTACACATTAAAAATCTGCGCACTGGCTGAATGCAGGTTTCTCTAGAGTAACTGTTTTAAGATGGCTATAAAATTCCTTGTTTTCAATACATTTCTACCATATTTGGGTTTAATGAAAATCCTTCAACAATGTAATTATGTAATTAATTATTTCTATTGTCCACTTTCTAGATCAAGAATTTATCTTAAGATAGAGAAACTGAATGGTTTGTTTTTCTTTTTTAAAGTGTATTTGTTTTAACTGAAAAGCCTTCAGTAGCCCCTTTAATTCTAGACACCCGTAGTTGAACATTTGTTATTTGCACTGTAAATAAAACCCACTTGCACCTCCACCATTGTCTGCTATTGGATCCTCCTTTCTCACCCTCCACACGACTGCCGCCCCAGCCGTGACAGTACGATGCGACAGTACGATGCGACCACAAGATGGATTCAGCAGCTTTGTCCGGGGAGAGCGACCTCACACGCGCCCTACGCCTAGTGGACTGGGTAACCCACACCTCCAACGCACGAGCGAAGGTTGTGGGGATAAATGCCATTGAGGCTATTCTGGATGGAAATCCCTATCTCCACCAGGTCAGGGGATTTTCGGACTTAATTCGCAACCTGCCCGGGAGGTGGTGCAAGCTCGGGAATCCACAGGCTTTATCCAGCATCAGCGGACTACGGCCGCCCCGGAACAGTCACGTCAGCTTCTCCTGCCGGAGGTTTTGCCCGGCCCACCGGAGGTTTTGCCCGGCCCATTGGAGCCGTCCGCAGGGAGGAGGCGACGATCGCGCCGTCGGCGCGTCACCCCACAGCCTGATATTAGGACTATAGCACTGCAGGCTGTGGTGAGTGAGAAGGACACTTTTTCTGTTTTGGACTGTGGGACAGTTTATTCAGGGGCTTTGTTTTGTGCAGCAGATGACAAGAAGGACTGTTTGTTGCCTGTTCATTCTCCTGCTCAGCTGTCTTTAGCTCGTTTAGCTGCACAGCCGCAAGCTCGTCTAGCTGCACAGTCGCAAGCTCGTTTTTCTAGTACGTATGTTTTGCAGAGAGACAAACACGTTAAGAAGGCAATCTTCCTCAACAGCTGGCTAGTTTAGAGACTGTTACTTGCTCCAGGGCCTCCCCAGAGGCTGGGTTTCAGCCCCCAGCAGACTCTGGACCCCTGGAGGCTAAGAACCCAGCTGAGGACTGCACCCGGCTGTCGCTGCCTGAGCAGGGTCGGTGCTCCGCGCAGCTGCAGTCTGTTCTGTGCCCGCCAGAGGTCCCCGCACCTGCTGGTTCTGTTCTGCGCCCGCCAGAGGTCCCCGCACCTGCTGGTTCTGTTCCGTCTCTGCCAGAGGTCCCCGCACCTGCTGGTTCTGTCCTGTGTGTGCCAGGGGCCCCAGTGCCCACTGGTTCTGAGACTGTTTTTGCTGGAGGGCCCGAGGAGCCCGTCCAGTTTCCTGCCTCGTCAGCTGGAGGGCCCGAGGAGCCCGTCCAGTTTCCTGCCTCGTCAGCTGGAGGGCCCGAGGAGCCCGTCCAGCCCCAAGACTTGTCAGCTGGAGGTTCAGGAGAACCTAGCCAGCTTCCTGCCTCGTCAGCTGGAGGGCCCGAGGAGCCCGTCCAGCTTCCTGCCTCGTCAGCTGGAGGGCCCGAGGAGCCCGTCCAGCCCCAAGACTCGTCAGCTGGAGGGCCCGAGGAACCCGTCCAGCTTCCTGCCTCGTCAGCTGGAGGGCCTGAGGAGCCCGTCCAGCCACCAGCTGCAGCCTCATCATCCTCGCCGACTGCCGCTCCATCCACGCCGCCGGCAGCAACAGCAGCTTCATCCTCGCCAGCTGTAGCCTCGGAGTCTTCATCCTCGCCAGCTGCAGCCTCCGTGTCTCCACCCATGCCAGCTGCAGCCTCCGTGTCTCCACCCACGCCGTCGCCTGGTCCAGCTTCAGATTCACCCACGCCGTCGCCTGGTCCAGCTTCTGCCTCACCAGCGTCGCCTGGTCCAGCCTCTGCCTCATCAGCTTCTGCCACGTCTGGTCCAGCCTCCGCTTCAGCTTCTGCCTCGTCTGGTCCAACCTCCGCCTCAGCTTCTGCCTCGTCTGGTCCAGCCTCCGCCTCCGCTTCCGCCACGTCTGGTCCAGCCTCCGCCTCCGCTTCCGCCTCGTCTGGTCCAGCCTCCGCCTCCGCTTCCGCCTCGTCTGGTCCAGCCTCCGCCTCCGCTTCCGCATCGTCTGGTCCAGCCTCCGCCTCCGCTTCCGCATCGTCTGGTCCAGCCTCCGCCTCCGCTTCCGCCTCGTCTGGTCCAGCCTCCGCCTCCGCTTCCGCATCGTCTGGTCCAGCCTCCGCCTCCGCTTCCGCCTCGTCTGGTCCAGCCTCCGCCTCCGCTTCCGCCTCGTCTGGTCCAGCCTCCGCCTCCGCTTCCGCATCGTCTGGTCCAGCCTCCGCTTCCGCCTCGTCTGGTCCAGCCTCCGCCTCCGCTTCCGCATCGTCTGGTCCAGCCCCAGCCTCAGCTTCCGTCTCGTCTGGTGCTGCGAAGGCCACGCAGCCTTCAGGTCCCCAACTGCCGCCTCAACATCGTCGGTCATCTGCCAGGCCGCATGTTGGGCATCTTCGCCACCGTGGCCGGCCTCCGGACTTGCTTTCACACCACCGCTGCCGTCCGCACGGTCGGCCCCCAGAACTACTTTCACGCCGCTGTTGCCGTCCGCACGGTCGGCCCCCAGAACTGTTTCCACGCCACTGCCTACTGCGTGGCCGGCCTCCGGACCTGCCCCACTGCCGCTGCCTTTCACGCGGTCGGCCCCCGGAACTGAACTGTTTTGGCCTCCAGCGCTGTTGGCCTCCGGGTCGGCCCCCTGAACTTGTCCGTCTGGGCCTTTTTGGACTCTGTCCCTCCGTCCTGGACCCCCACTGCCAGCCCTGGTCGGGTCGTTTTTTTGTTTTTTTTTGGGGGGGGGGGGGTGTTTTGGCCTGTTTTTGTGTTTCTGTTGGGCTGTCTGGAGCCAGCCCTTGAGGGGGGGGGGGGGGGGGGGGGGGGGGTACTGTCATGGTCCTGGGTCGGTGACCCAGCGCTTTGAGTTGATTATTGTCATTTTTCTAGTTTATTCTGATTTTGTATTTGTTCTTAGGGGTTGAGTTGTGTGTTTCTATCATCCCTACCTGTGTCTCTCCTCTGCGTTCTGTTCCTGTCCCCAGTTGGTTGTGTAAAACAGTCTGTGTGTTTCCTGTTTTACTTTGTAGGTTTGTGTCTCGTTATGTCCATTAGTTCCAGCTGTGTCCCCGCCTGTCTGCGATTACCCGACTACCTTGTGTGTGTGTATATATAGTGGGTGTCGGTCTGTGTTCGTTGTCGCGTCGTCTGTGTTCATTCCTTATGTTTCTCTACGTCTCTCTGTTCTGCCGTCCTCATCTGCTATCTCCGAGTTTCTCCCGCTGACCTTATGTTCCAGGTTTGTTTGTTAGTTTCACCCAGTTTAGGTTTATGTTCTGTCCTGCCCTCACTTCTGTTATTTGCACTGTAAATAAAACCCACTTGCACCTCCACCATTGTCTGCTATTGGATCCTCCTTTCTCACCCTCCACACGACTGCCGCCCCAGCCGTGACACATGCAGTCAAAAAGTTTAACACATGTTTGCATGATCAACACATCTCACACCACATATGTAGAATTTCTGACTTAATAGTTTCATTAAATTAGTTAAGCCGATTACAATAACAGCAAGGTATGTTGCAAACACAGCACAGAGGTGATATGCTCTATGATTAAGTCAATTGTTAAGAATGCAGAGCTTTGACATACCCTTTAATCATAAGATAATGGATCTTTTCACAACCATCGTTTCAGCCCTGCAGCAGATTCGTCTTTAACACAAGTTTCAACAAAGGTAATGTCACAGGCTTGCCAAGCAGACACATCAAATCTGATTTCATTTCACTTTTCTTTCTCATGAGAGGAAAGAAATTTGCTTTTTTAAGCAATTGAAGCCACAAAGAGGCTTTGTGAAGTCACGAATACCCTTAAACTCTATAGCGGAGAGATTATAAAGGAATTTTGGAGTTAGCCAAGAGCTTATCCAGCTTATCCTCTTTATAAAATTCTACCGTCAACTTCTACTGTAAACTGTATACTGCAGACTTTATAAAAGAAATGTCTTATTTAAATTAACCATGCTGCAAGCACGTCTGCAGAAACGTGAATTACATTAGATGCAAATTGGTTAGTCACAAATCATATGAGAAAATGAACACATGCACTAAAGGTGTTTCTTTCAAAATAAAAGTCTTCTTAGTCTTCTTACAGAGGATAAAGACATCCATTATGTGACGGCACTGGATACAGGTTACACATTAAAAATCTGCGCACTGGCTGAATGCAGGTTTCTCTAGAGTAGCTGTTTTAAGATGGCTATAAAATTCCTTGTTTTCAATACATTTCTACCATATTTGGGTTTAATGAAAATCCTTCAACAATGTAATTATATAATTAATTATTTCTATTGTCCACTTTCTAGATCAAGAATTTATCTTAAGATAGAGAAACTGAATGGTTTGTTTTTCTTTTTTAAAGTGTATTTGTTTTAACTGAAAAGCCTTCAGTAGCCCCTTTAAATCTAGACACCCGTAGTTGAACAATAGTATTTTAACAATGTCAGACAATTCTAGTTATTACACAGTTTGAACCCCTGTCCCCTCTATATTATTCTTAAATGTTGTTCTTTCCAAAAAGAGCATGCAGTTTTTTCATTTTACAAAAGAAAACAAAAAGGCGGACAAACCCAAGTTTCGGGTTGATTTATAACACCTAGAGAAAATCCCCTGAGGTGGAGTTAGCCATGTGTTTATGCAACACCTGCCTTTATAATTCTGCCCAATGTTCAGTTTACGCATTCAGCCGCAGACGCTTATATCATTAAGCTGTAAACAGAATCCATTCACCAGGTGAGTATTTTACATTTAAGTAATTTTACTTTAGAATGAACCTTAAAATACCATAAGAATTTAATTCTGAACACTAATTACTGCATATGCATTTTAACATTGGAAACCATCCTAAAGGTGATGCTGTAAAAAGTATCTAAATATCAAAAGAAAAAACGCTGTGTTTTATTTGTTTTTATTTTTGCAGTTTTCTCTCTCTCTGTGTGATAGATAGACTGGTGGTCCGTGCAGAGTGTACCCTGTTTCCCTCCCTCTGACAGCTCAGATAGGCTCCAGTTAGAAAAGCCGTTAAAAAATGGAGGGATAGATGGCTCCAGATCATGTTAGAGGAATGAAGTTTGCATTATTAGAAACAATATCTCTTCAGGTTTTTAATGCTGTGGTTGAACACAGGATGAAGAAGAAGCTCATCATTGATGTGGACACTGGGGTGGATGACGCTATGGCCATCATGGTGGCCCTCGGCAACCCTGATGTGGAGATTTTGGGGATCACCTGCTGCCATGGCAACACACCCCTGGAGAACGTCCTCAAGAACACGCTGCGTGTCCTGAAAGTCTGCAATAGGCTGGATGTAAGTTTTGAGCAGAGTGTGGGAGAGCCTTATACATGGATATGGTGACAGATCTGACTGCATGGCTGCATGCTGGATGACCTGCTATTAAATGCAACCTACAATACAGATTCCAGTGTATCGTGGCTGCTCAAAGCCTCTGCTGGCCCGCAAACAGCATGCGGGTGATTACCACGGGAAAGACGGGCTGGGGGATGTCCCGGATCCAGATGCTCCAGGCTTGGATCTGCTGCAGAAGAAGAAAGCTGTGCAGGCCATGATCAAGCTTGTGAATGACAATGCTGGAGAGGTGAGTGCTCTGTTAAACATGTTGCTAATGTACTGTAAATAAAATTTAAGAGCATCATTTTTCTGTGTATGCATGTATTCTATGCATACCAGAATTATTATAGTTTTTGGATTCTCTTTATTTATTTTAATTTTTGTTTTTAATTCAGTTTAGTTCGGCTTAGTTTCTAGAGTGGATTTGCTCATTTCATTTCAGTTGTTATTAAGTTTTATGTATCTAAAACACAACTCAATGACAACATTGTTTCACTACATGTGCCTTGAATTTAGGATTTTCTGGAAATGGTTTATTTATTTAAAAAAAAAGGTAAACATAAAGGTTTACTCTATGTAAATGATCTATTGAATTTCACTAAAAAAGTAAATTTCTAGATAAAAAAACATTATTTGTAGCGGTTTTGTTCATCCCACAGCTATGTTATAAATAACAAGAGCACTCCAGTCATCAACACAAATTAGTCTTCTGCCTTCAGGTGCTCCTCGTAGCCACTGCCCCCCTCACTAACCTGGCTGTCGCAGTGCAGTTGGACCCTTCCTTGCCAAAAAAGCTGAAGGCGCTCTACATCATGGGGGGAAACATTGAATGTAGGCTTTTATTTACCCTGATGTACTTATTCTCTGATTTATGATTTTTTTTCTATATTAATAATAACAAGAATTGCATTAATAATGTCTGTGTGCAGCCAGAGGTAACACCACAGTGTGTGGAGAGTTTAACTTTGTAGCCGACCCAGAGGCGGCTTACATCGTGTTGGACCGCTACACCTGCCCAACCTACATGGCTACATGGGAGTTCACCTGCAGGAACAGCCTTCCGTGGGTAAGGAAACAGACAAGCTGTACAGCAAGCCGTACGGCTTTACACTAACTGAGATTACATTTAAAATAATATTTGAATATTTGTAATAATGCTGTTTTTGGCTTGACTGATAATTTCACAGTGATTTAAATTTGCACCCTCAATTTTTCCTCCTGTAGTCTTTCTGTGACACCTGGCTTGCCAAATCTACTCAGAAAGCAGACTTCATGAAAAAGATTTCAAGTCTTTCAAGGACGGTAAGAGTGTGCAAATGATATTATTACAATAATTAGAATCCCATCCCCAGAAAGTGACAGACAAATTTATATCTTAATACATTTTTGCAAGAAAATATGTTGCAAGAAGCACTGGATCCCCAGGTGCTGCGAATGATGAGGAATTCCTGTTAAACAATTTTGAAGTTTTTTCACCTTTATTAGATAGGCCATGGGAAAAATGAGACAGAACAGCAGAAAGAGAGTGGGGGAAGACAGGCCAAGAGAGCCTCGGCTCAAACTAAACCGCAGACTGGTATGTGTTCACCAGCTCAGCCCAGTGAGCTAAACTGCCACTCCTCCCAGATTAACTTGTCTAAGCAGGATCTTAGTGCTGTGACACAATAATGCCAGGCTTCAACACACTGTGCTGCCAAAAGTATGTTATGATACTTAGATACATGTCGTTACACATCCTTGTTCTTTAATTTATAATTTGCTGAAAGGGGGGAGAAGCATAATACATAAGAAACAAAAACCGTCGCACTGATAAAATGATTGAATGATTGCAGCTTTTCTCACAGGGAGTGGTGTAATTCTCACATCAGAAAGGTCACTCTCCTGATTCAGGTTGTGGGGGCAGAAGCCTGAACAGAGAAGCATAGATTTTCCTCAACCCCTGCTTCTTTAACAGGGAACGACCATCCCAGTCTTCCAAACCAAACCAATGACCCAGATCTCAATGCAACACTGTAGTGAAGTGTCACAGCATTGAGAAAATCAGGGCACCCCAGGTGCACTGACATCAAGCAGTCACCTCACCCCAAATGATAGGCGAGTCATCCTGCGTCCACAAGATTGGGGAGTTACAGTATATTTCCATTTTTAAGAAGGATAGTTCGTCAGCTTTATTGCTCTGGACATTTTCTGTTTACTCGTTTTATCTATTTGTTGTTAGATGTTTAACACGACCTCCACTGGTTTCTTCTTTCTGGCGCAAAGTGGGCGATAAACAAACAAGATAGACAGGACCTGCGTCAGAAAAGCCAATCATCTTATTATTGATCAGTTTCATGATTGAAGTAGAAACAGGAGAGGGAGGGGGAGAGAAGAAGAGGCAGCTGTGAAGCAAAAACACAGAATAAATCCAGCTTTGTGTCTTTTTCATTGTAGCTGAAGTACAGGACAAGCTGTATTCTTTTTCACCTCAATACGAAACGCGTAATATTTTCTCCGAGACGATTCCGGTTTTTAGGGGACGGTTGGCAACTCTAATAATTAACCTTATGAACAAAATAAAGTTCAACATCAGTAACATCATAGCACCACCCAGCTGTATAGAAACTCCATCATGCTAGCTAGTACCCAGTACAAAAAAGTCAGCATAACTAAAATAAACTCCACCTAAACTTGGTTTATATCTGACCCAGATAGACTGCAGGTCATAACTTCTTACCTGAAGTTCAGTTCACCTGACACTCGGACCGGCGGCCACCTCGGGTCTCTGCTCCTCCTGCCTCCCCTTTCTCTCATCCACCTGCTGGCCTCCACCACTTGCTAATGTTACTGAATCTGTTGAAGCTCCACGATAGCCACCGGAAGAAGTAACGAATAACGACCCTATCTAAATCCCAGTAACGGTTAACGCGTTCCTGATTTTGGCATAATAACTAGTTACCGTGCTCGTTACCACAATAATAACGTAGTTACTGTAACGCGTTACTTAATAACGTGTTAGTCCCAACTAGGGATGGGTATTTTTAACGATTCGATTCTTTATCGATTCTCTTATAGATTCTTATTTTTAAAAAAGGAGAACACTAAGGTCGATTAGCTGAGAACTTTGTTTTATATCGTCTTTTTGAACAAGATAGAAATTTAGGAGTAACATGGCCTTACAAACCCAACAGTGAGATCTTAAGAGATCCACAGCCTACGGCTCACAGGGTGTCACAGGGTTCCCAGGAAAAAAAATTGTAAATGTAAAATAATAAAATAAATATTCTTCTGTAGCAATAACAAAGTATAACATAAATTATTCTGTAGCAATTACACAAGAATATCCAGTAATGTCCCTGCCTACAATTAAACACATTCACTTACCGAAAATCGGGGGCATCTGCTGTGGCAAATGGGTGCAAGCCTTTGACCACAAACTTAGTCACTGCTCGGTGACATTCGTCTATCCTGGCCTGAAAGGAGACGCTACCGGTAGACTGCAGCGAGAACTGCCAGCATCTGAGCCAGACTCTGTCTGTCTCTCTCATCATGGTCACCTAAATGCACAATAATGGCAGGTTTTGTAATAAGGCAGATCGCGCTAACATAATATGCACTGGTAGTTGATTATTTACCTGCCGCATTAACGGGAGAGGACGTGCAAACGTCACCGCTGCTGCTGGGTTGAGATTCACGAGTCCGGAGCAGAATTAAAAACACGACATTCATTTAAGGTCATCGCGTGTTTTCTGAGCAAATGCTTTTGCATATTCGTAGTGTTTCCTCCCTTAAATGAAATATCTACTTTGCAAATATTGCAAGTTGCCCTGTTGTCATCCGTTCTCGTAAAGTATGACCAAACTTTTGAGCGTTAGGCGCCATTAGTGATGGGTCGTTCGCGAACGAAATGGCTCTTATAGCCGACTCTTTGAAGTGAACGACGCCAGCCGGCTCCTTATTGGGAGCCGTGAGGGTTTTTTTTTTCTCTCACCCTCTCTCTCGCCCTTTTTTCCGCTAAACTCCGCATGCGCGGCCTGTACTTTGCGCTGGGCAGAGGGGGGAGGGGCGTTAGTTACACTTGCAGTAGCACAGGAACAGAGCCAGAGAGAAAGAGCGAGGGACAACAACATCACATTAGAAAGGTATAGTAATCATCCACTTTTCAGTTGCAGATGATAAAGGATTCAGAAATCATGCAGGCCCATATGACAGAGAATGTGCATCTTCTTTTTGTTTTAATATTTAAATTTATATTTAATTGTGTTGTGGTTTGCAGTGTTTTGTGTTGTTTCACGTTAAATTTGTTTAAAAGGAAAAAGCTGAAAATTTAAATAGTTAAAAGTTTAAAATATAAATAGTTGTTTTTTGTATTATATGATTTATTTATTACATTTTATGTGGAGTGAATAAATAAAAGTATATTTACAGTGGCCCTTAGAGACAAAGCACGTACAAACTCCAACACACGTACAAACTCCTAAGCATGTACAAACTCCAAAACGCGTAAAAACTCAGACGCACTTACAAACCCCGAAGCATGTACAAACTCCAAAACACGTAAAAACTCAGAAGCACGTACAAACTCCAAAACACGTAAAAACTCAGAAGCACGTACAAAACACAACAGAAGTGCTCCAGGATGCTAGGGTGCAGTGTTGAGCTTTTGTTACCTAGTGGCTACACAAGCCAGGAAGTATCAACAACCGGATTTGGTGTGTGGTAGTAAGAGGTAAATGAATTTTTTTTAAATTATTTGAATATATATGAGTGCTTGTCTATAAATACACAAACAATACACACATGCTTTCTATTGTGTAATTTAAGTGATCTGGGTAGCTCTGTTTTGGAAGTTCAGTTAACATTAGAAATGTGTTTTGGAGTTTGTACGTGCTTTTTGGAGTTTGTATATGCTTTAGAGTTTGTACGTGATTTGTCTCTAGGGGCCATATATAAACATATAAATAAAAACTTTTTTACATTAGTAATTCCTTTTATGCATAATTTTATATTATTGTTAATGATTAAATAATTAAAGCAACAAAACAACCTGAAGAGCCGGTTCGGAGCCGAAAGAGCCGGCTCTTTTTAGTGAGGCGAGCCGAAAGAGCCGGCTCTCTAAAAAGAGCCGGAAATCCCATCACTAGGCGCCATGTTTCCTGCCAAGTAAATGACGCTCCGCAACGTGGTGACGTCATTCGGGGCGACTGGAATCGATAAGGGAATCGTTTGCAAAAATGCCAAACAATTCCAAGGAATTGAAACTGTTTGAACCGGTTCTCAACAAGAACCTGGTTTCGATACCCATCCCTATTCCCTACACTGATAATCACAAAATGTCTAAATACCTCTGATGTACTGATTTGACAGAAAGCCCAATCAGCTGACTATAAGAAGGAGATTACTGCAGGAACTGGTTTCAATTCCTGTGACGTCTATGCCTTAGCTGCTGCCATCGATGATACATTGATAACTGAGAGCGAAGAGGTAAGCAACTCCTGATTTTTATCAGGTTAGGTAAAATTTCAAGTATTGTTTAACAGTTTCTTGTGTTTCTCCTTCAGGTTGCAGTGGCAGTGGAGTTGGAGGGGACCTACACCCGAGGCATGATGTTGGTGGACTACATCCAGAAGCTGAAGAAAGACCATAAGGCCATCATCATGAAGAAAGTTGACTTGGAAAAGTTAAAGCAAATGTTGATCAATGCACTCAAATAGAATGTTTCTATGCATGCTGAATGCGTGAGTTTGGTTCATAACAAGAAATAAAAAAATGATTTTTTTTCTCTTTGAAAAAGAGCACACCCAGTTGCTGGTGCCTAAAAGCTGCTGGGAATTGATTTTCCAGGTCGCTCACTATAACCCCACAGTGAATAATGGTCCAATTTTCATGGCCAAGCATGTGAGCTTATGTGTCTGTGGTGTCAGCTGGCGAACCAGCCAGCCATTCCAAAAGTGCCTTTATGCCTATTGCTGTTAACCCTTTAAGACCTACCATAGAACCAAGTCCGATAGAGCTTATATTATATGTTTACATGCTGTGGAGCCATTTTTGGGAGCATTTCAAGTTGCTATACATCAATACAACCATTAAAGCCTATATTTTAATAATATGCATGCATTAAGTGCATAGTAATTATATAAATTGCAAAAAAGTGCAATAAACTACAAAAAAATTGAAAATCGTTTTTGTTTTTTAACATATATGTCTAGTTAGAGAAATTTAAGAGGCTTATCCCTCAAAACTGTAAATACAAAAAAGTTGCACAAAATAGTTTCCCACCACAGGAAATTTATTTTGAGTGTCTTCATAGTTTTATTTTTGAAATACACCAATTTTTATACACTGCAGGAAAAACAAAAATAAATATTATAATGCAAATTTGCAAAAAAGCAGCATATGCATTAAAATAAACTATTTCCAGCAGTGCAATATGAGTCCTAAGCATCCCAGAAACCACACAGAAAGTCATAAAGTCAAACATAACTTTTAAAAACACCAGTATAGGCTCATGAGGCTATATGGTAAAAAACTACATTTCAGCGAAAATGACGTCACTTCCGGTTTCGGGCAGGTCATGGCGGACATGCGATAGTTCGCGCTGATGGACGTAGGAAGTGTTATGAACAGCTGATCGGATCGGCAAAGCGTGTTTCTGGAATATTATGTTTTTGTTGGTGCAAGTGCTTTTTATGCAGTTTTTGCAAAGTTATATGTGGAAGGAAACTGTGACCGAGGACAAGCTGATGGCATAAGATGTAAGTACAACTCCTCCGGTTTCATATGTAAAAAAAAATTATTGTGCTAGCTCACGTGGTTGCAGAGCTACCGGGATTTAAAAGTAGTTATGCAAAACAGAGCGTGCCCGCTCCGACCGGCTTTAAAGGGTTAATGGAGGTCCCGTTTGAGTTCACTGACATGGACCTCATCGGGCCATTTTATCAGAGTGCACGAGGATATCACTTTGCGCCTTGAGGCGACTTTTGTTGTGATTTGGCGCTATATAAATAAAATTGAATTGAATTGAATTGAATTATTTTTTCTAGTCGATTATGCGGCATATTATGCAGATATCCAGAGGCAGTGCTGCTGCGCACCATTTCTGCAAAGAGTGCGGCGCAGGCACTGTTCAGGTCATCTCCCACATCAGCATCCTGAAAAGATATACTGACTGACCAGGGAACTTTATTCATGTCCCACACACTGAAAGAGCTATACAAATTACTGGGCATTAATCTGTTCAGACCAGCATCTACCACCTTGAGATTGATGGATTGGTGGAGCGGCTGAATAAGACTTTAAAGTCCAGTCCTCTACTCATGAGGATGAACGCAATTGGGATCTCTGGTTAGGCCCTCTGTTGTTTGCAGTGTAGGAGGTGCCCCATGCCTCCACGGAATTTTCTCACTTTGAGTTGTTGTTCGGCAGGAAGCCACGAGGCTTGTTGGACTTGAATAAAGAAAACTGGGAGGAAGGTCTGAGCCCACCTAATAATTAGATTCAATAGGTTCTGGGCCTGAGAGCAAAGCTGCACATGTTGGGGAGGTAATCACGAGAGAATATGCACCAGGCCCAGGAATGACAGCAGCACAACATAGGCAATTTTCACCGGAAGATGCTTGTATTGCTCCCTTTTTTTCAGCGCAAAGTTACTTGCAAAGTGGCAAGAACCCTTCATGGTCACAGGGCGAGTGGGTGGGTACGGTCGGACAGGGGAGGAGCCACCCAAATATATCACCTTAACCTTCTTAGAGCTTGGAAAGAGGCTAAAACCAATTCTCTGGTGAGTCTGGTTAAGGAGATGAGTGGGGGGTAGAGGCGCCAAATTCAACCATTCCCACCTTCCTCCCCACCTGGGCGGAGCATGTGCGGTCCTGGATTACCTTTGGCCAATGAAATCTGATGTGTTTTCAAAGTGTTTCTTTTATTTCTTTTAATCGCTCTATATCTAAATATCGACCTCATTATACGAGAAAAAAAACTTTTCTCTAAAAAGAGCATGGCAGCATAGCTTACGTTTCTTCTTGAACAATGTGCTTTGCACAGATGAAACCAGATTGGAGACGTTTGGCCATTATGAGTCAAATAAAAAACAATCCAAACATATCAGCACAAATAACTCATGTCAACAGTCAAGAATGGTGGTAGAGGGGTAATGACCTTCGCATATTTTCTAGCCACAGGACCTGAATATCTTGCAGTCGGTGAGTTAAACATTATTCTAGAGTCAAGACACAAGTTTCTATAAAGTTTTAATTACAATTTAAGCACTCTACACCGCAGAGGTTATGAAGGAATTCCCACCTCCCACTGGGCAGAGTTAGCCAAAAGCTAATGCAGCCTCTCTCTAAGTAATTCTATCCAGTCTTCAGATCACAGCATTCAGCTGCAGTGGCTCATATCAGTAAGCTGTAAACATCTGTCAGAATCCATTCACCAGGTGAGCATTATACATTTTATTGTTACTTCAGGTCATCTTAGAGTCTGCTCTCCCCCGATGGTCACTTCTCATTTCCATGAGTGGCTTCACTTGCCTACCAGCACATCCAGCGATTTAGCTGGACTTGTGCTGCAGCGATTGTGAGACTGCAGCTGCTGAGAGTCCACTACTGCTGAACCTTTGGATGGCCGACAAAACAAATCTTCCAATGTTTTCAGCTAAATTGCTGGACGGGCTGGTAGGCAAGAAGTGAAGCTGCTCATGGCGGTGAGAAGTGACCATCAGGAGAGAGCAGACACAATCTGACCACTACCAGCACACTTTTGCACCGGAGATTTTCGTAAAGCTTTCATTTTGGTATTTCCGTTGATCTGTACAATTAATTTGCATGTTAGCTAAATATTTAGTTTCCTTTAACATTTAGATTTAACATTTAACATTTAGAATCAAATATAACATTTAGATTTAACATTTAAAATTGTGTTTTAAATATGAAAAGTTACAAACATTTTACTAAATTGTGTAAAAAATGACTCGAAAAAACATGTTTTTGTAAGGTTTTGAGCTAAATGTGGAAAAATGTTTCACTTTACAAACGGCACCCCATACACCTGTGCCATATTCATGCTGTCTAATCAGAACCTTGACAAGCCACACCTGTGATGTGGCATGGATGTTCATGGCAAACAAGAAGTTCTCACTAACACAGATTAAGAGATTTGTGAACAATATTTGATAGTAATGGGTCCTTTGTGTATGTAGAAAATGTTTCAGATCTTCATGAAAAATGGGAGCAAAAACAAAAGTGTTGCATTTATATTTTTGTTCAGTGTAATATAACTACACATCATGGTGTGAGATTAATTTTCCGTAGAGGCTGAATAAACTCAGTAAGCCAAACTCAACACTACTCTCTATTAATTTTCTCTCTTTATAAAATACCAGAGGCAAGATTAGATGTTATAATTAGGTGATGAAAATGTGAAACAGACATAGCGGTAAAATATTAGCATTGTAACTATTTACTTAACATTTGCGAAAACTATGTTTTGTAAAATTTCAATACCTGTAAGGTTGTGTGTTTTTTTTAAGTGCTATTACCTTTTCGCATGTAGTTTAATTCATCTACAGTTTTTCAGTTTTTTCATGAGAGATTACCTAGTCAATCCAGCTCAGGTAAATGGACTGGGGGGTTTTCTACTGTACTTGAGAACTCGTAGCAATTTATACAACATGGCTCATTCACCTATTCACACACAAAAACAGTAAAGTGGAAAAATGTTGACTGGTCCTGATGTTTGCAGTGATATTCAGATGGTAGGGTCAGATTTAGGTGTAAACAACATAAAAGTGTGGATCAACTGCGAATATGGACTAAAATGTATCATACTGTTGTTGGTATAATGGTGTGAAACAATTTCAACACTTTGGGCTCCTTGATACCAACTGAGCTTCATTTGAATGCTGCAACCTACCTGGGTACTGTCGCTGACCACATCCATCCCTTCAGCACTACAGTGTACTCATTTTCTGATTGCTACTTCTAACGGGATGACAAATAATGTTTGGGGTTTTTTTTTATCTTTTGTGTGAAACATTGCTTAAAGAATTTAAAACACACGACTTTAGAACGACTCTTTTATTTTGAAAAAGAAATATTTTTAAGTCACTTGAAGCTCTGGCTGAAACACAGTCACCTCCAGTTCCATGTATTTTTCTTGAACTCCTTTTTATAAATTAGAGTGGTTTATTATGCATGCAATACCGCATTAGCCGCTTAGATTTTCTTCTTCCACAGAAAAAAAAACAGAGAGAAACACAAAAATCCGCTAAAAGTCCAGATGAAGCTGCTTGGAAAAGGGTGTTTGGAGAAGCCACAGCATGAAGCGATGTACACAGTTTGCGGTTGCATAGTACAGTACATGAAGTTCCTCATTTTAAAACAGCATGCCGTCTTGTATTGCACATTACTGAAACTTTGTATACTGGACCTTGCTGTTGTCCCACACGGGTTGACTTCGTCTTATTTCAGCACATGTATACAGCAAATCGCATCTCAAAGACATTATGTACATTTATCTCTTATAAAAATAATTGACAGCAAATATTCATGTGTTATTTTTCTACTGGAATAAATGTTTATTCTTTTACTTTCTCGCTCTTTTTTGTGTTTTATATTATACCAAAGAAAATCTTCTCTACACCTGTGTTTTGTGGTCACCTGGAGATTTAGTCAGAGAAAAAAAAAATCAATCAAAGATGAATTTTGCTTGCAGAGAAACTTTTGCTGACACATAAAGTCAGAAGGAACAAAGAAAAGCAGGTCTGGAGGTCTGTGAGTGAAAGTGGCATTGTTTCATTCTTACATTTCTCTTAATAAAGAGAGCAATGGTGGGACGCTGGTCAGGAAATCCCTTCTGATTGTCTCAAGCAGCCCAGCTCAGCATTGGTTGGTTTGATTTTGAATGGTAAATGTCTCGCTGTTCAATCAACCAATGGATTTTATGCTATGGGGCACAATGAGACAGATAAGCTGCTTGTAAACAGTAGTTTTATGCACTCTTTTCCCATTTGGATAACATGGAAATAACCAGGAAACAAAGGCAAACAAACAATCTGTGCCTTTATCCCAGATTCACATTGTAGGAACAGCTGCTCAATAACCACTGTAGTTTTTGCTTACTCATTTGTGCTATTCAATTTGTTTCATAAATTATTTATTTCTGCACTTTTATCCAGATCTATGCAAAGTGATCCACTGCACCTTCTTTTACATTTAAATCCATTTATAAGAGCTGCTTAAAATCAGGGAAAGTCAAATTATGTCACGTCAGCCTCCTTTTCTAAAAAAAAACCTCCAAATGATCTAATCAGGCCTCCCAACAGCTCAAAACTGTTTCAGGCTGTAGAACTGTTGGGGACTGTTAAATATCTCTTGTATGTGTCGTGGTTCATGTCTAGATTTTGAATATTCAAATAAAGAATAAAGATGCTACAGTTTGAAGAAGTTCCTCCTGACCGGCTGAAGTGCATATCATCAAGATTTAGTAAAGCTAATGTCCTATGTTGGACAACTCTGCACCTCACAAGCAACCAAAGATTTTCAGTGCTAATTTTCTTTTACAGCTTCAACACAGACTTTATTAGGCCTGCTCATGCTGCCACCTAGTGGCTGCAGCATGCTTATCCTTTTTTGTGCTGTAGCTACATCACCATCTGATGTCATTTAAAAGAACACCATACCAGAATCAAATTTGAAAAATCGTGTGAACAAATTGTACTTATTCGTAATTGAACATGTTTAACTAAACAAAAAAAAAATAATAATATAATAAAAATCAGCCTAAAAACAGCTCCCACTTCCTATTAAACGTTTATGAGAACACTCTGTATAGATCTCGGACAAAACAATAATAGTAATTTGCTATTTATAAGGCACCAATCTAATTTGGTGCTGCAGCAGTCAGTACTGTACATCGTTTTTGTCATAAGGGAAATAACATTTAGAATAGATGTATTTGTTTAACATGCCAAAGAAAACTCTTTTGACACACATTCTAATTCTTACTGTACATATGGTAATTTTCCTAAAAATCACATTTCTCCAGGTGTGCCAAGCTCAAATTTTGCCATGATTGGGACCAAACTAAGCTTATTAAAAAATAAATAGATTTTTAAAGCAAACTAGTTAAAAGTAACTGCACTGTGTTATTACAGTAGATTGTTATTACTCCGTTTTTCAGTGTTACTGATTGATTTATTTTCTTGGGGGAATAAATACTTTATATTTAATGCTTTAATTCATTTCTCAGTAAACATGGTTTAAATTTAGTATTTAATTACATGGCACGTTTGGTCCTCCATACAGTGAAAGAAAACATTTGAATCCTTGTGATGTAGCCGTGTCACTCACTTCCTGTATGTATCATATCGCATACAGGAAGTTGTGAGGTACACTGCAAAAACAGGCATTTAGGTTGTTCTTTGTGTTTTTGGTCCTGGAGAAATATGGAAGCCAAAAAACTGTCAAATTTACAATAGTTTTTATCGAAAGAGCACAAATTTCCAAGATAATAAAGAATGTTCCAGCAGTTTTTCTTGTCAACATGACGACTTACTCATCTTATTATCTTCTGATAACACGCAACGTGATTCCTTACTTTATCCTCGTGACTTTCTCTTATTTGCATAAACTATAATAGGACACTTGAATGTTACCTAATATACCTTTTAAAGTACTTTGTTTTAATAGAAAACCTTAAAGTTGGTCCAATGGTACCATTTATTATCTGGAAATAGTAAGATGATTAAGTCAGAATCACAAGATAATACTATCTCTTAAAAGAATGGGATATGTACAGCAAATTCTGTTAACAAAACTTAAGATCATCATTAGCAAACACAGCAGCTCTCATGCTCCATACAAAGCACCATGTGGGCAAACTGCCCTTTTCTGTGAGGGTTCAGCCTGTGTCGGTTGTTTCAGTGCACTTTCTAATATATAACAAATTTCTGGTCTAACAGAAACTTATCAGTGAGATGGCTTCACTTTTATACCATGCAGGCCACTTTAACATTTTCTAAATTATCAAAATATTTGCTTGTGTCGTTTCAGTGTACTGAATGAGCGATTACCCTCAAGGATCCAGAGATATCATTCGTCTGCAGTTTGGGACATTTTCTTTTCTTTTTTTTTCTATTTTTGGAGAAACGTGCCTCATACTTGTACAAACACCAACTTGATTACAGTGGGCTTTTTTTTTTTTTTTTGACCTTTGGAGGGAACATGCTCTGCAGTCAGGAAAACATGCCAGCTACACAGGGAACGAACATGGTGCAACCAATCCTGCCGTGTAACATTTATATCATTTCAACCCCTTAAAGCCAACAAAAGGAACTTTGACAGAGATTAACCAGTGACTTGACTTAATGCTAACCGACATCCATATGTGTGTTTTACCTCTACGTAACTGTGATTTTACTGCTAACAAATGCAAAATAACCTGTAGCTTCAGCAGCAGATGGAACTTCACGTCAAACAAGCAAACAAACAGAAGAAAAACAAGACGCTGGCAGGGGCGAAAATGTCAAGACAGAACATCCCAGCCAGCTAAAGAGGCTCCTCCTGCATTGGTTTTAATGCCAGTCCATATTTCAACAGTATCAACTGCATCTCAAGTAGAATTTTGCTATTGTAATCCACTACAATATCACACAGTCTCGGCTATTGCCTTGTCTAACTCTCTAAGTGCAGTAGAGCAGTATTGCCTTCCTCTACAGTGTAACAGAGGTCTGATCCCAGCACCATCAGAGTCTGTTCTGCTTATGACGGTCAGGGTCTTCACCCAAATAAAATCCTGAAGCTATGCTACACAAAAGCTGGCCTTGCTCAAAGTGACTTTCAAATAGCAAAATAGTTTGGGAATGTGAAGCACCAGTTTTCAAAACTAGCAGCCAGATATCATCTGCATATCCAACCCACAAACCCACCACCGAGCGCCTATCCACAATGAGGTGAAAATTGGACCTCCATATCTACACCTCATCATGGGAGAATCCAGAGTAAAATATCAGTGAAGTGGATGCGGAGGTTGATCAACTACAAGCATGCAATAAGCTAAATGAAGAGAGGATTTATACATGGCCCAGGATAGGGGACAGCAGCCTTTCAGCAGTTTGTGTGCAGAGGGCTTCCATCTGACCTGGTGTGACGCTTCAGGCACTCAGAAGCCCATACAGTACATCATCACCATCTGACTACTATCCATAATTAGACTGTTGACACCGGCAACAAGCACTGTGTTGCACATCTGCTGAGCATTATGTTAGTAAAATCCCAAAAAGGTCCCAGAAACTTAAAGAAATTTTACAAGTTTTTTTAATGTTGGCCTGAACCTCCTCACTACTCACACTGTTGACTGATGGGGGTTTGCCCTGACAGCTTGATTAAAAAGAAAATACCTGAATGTGATTCTTTTTTACTTTGAAAGAGGAAAAATAGCCAAGTAGATCAAAAAGAAAGGGGGGGAAAAAAGGTACAATTTGGGACCATCTTGGCTCTATTGCAGCGTTTATTTTGGGTGGAATTTTGGGCCGTGTGGGCCACTGTGGCGAGACGAGTGTTTTCAGAGCCGGTGCCGGGAGTCATGGCTATAGCTGCCCGGTGAGCTGCGATTGCGATGTGGCTTGTATGCATCCTGATAGGGATCCTGGTAGTCCTGGTAGGCGTCCTGTTGCTCTCGGCTATGCTGGGAGCCAGAGGACATGCGGTTGCGTCCCTTATGTGCCCGCTCGTTGTGGTAGTTTTCATCTGACGTCATCAGGTTGCGACGTTCATTTGGGGTCGAGTGGTCTCCTGTGTGGTTGCTCTGTCGCATTCTTTGGCTCTGCTAATCACACGAACATACCAAGGACATAGATAAGGCTCAGGAGGAAAGGAAGAGACCTAATAACCAACACGTTCTCACTCCCAAAGCGTAACATTTTACGCTAGGTGACAAATCGTCAACATATTACCCACCACGTTCCTGAATGACGACCTCGGAAAAATGAGGAAATATGAGAACCGTATGGACTCAATCTACACATGTTCGCTCTTTTTCTTCAAATCGCTTAGAAACACGCTATTTAACATCATTACAGTCATGGTTAAGGTCAGGAAAAAGGTTATGGTTAGGGCTAGGGATAAGGTTAGGTTTAGGGCTGAAATACAGGGCTGGAACGTCTATTACCGAGGGAGCGTCATTGCACTGGATTTCAGCCACGTACCATAAGAACGCCGAAGGTCTCCTTTCGCGTTCCACAGGAACGCCGCGGGACGTGACAAAACGTCGGCATGTTACGCCTCGGGAGTGAGAACGGGCTCTAATAACACAGTATCCACACAAATGCACACATGTGTTTGCTTTCAATTTCTAATGGGGAGTTATCAGTGGGTGTAGATTTCACTGCCTGCAGCAAATAGGATTATGACTTGCTTAGCATGGACATCGTGAAAATCTGTTCAAAAAGAGGAGGAGCCAGAGATAGAATTTAGGTTGAATCAAATATGCACTGTCAGATTTGCGCGGTTAGGCGAACAGATGACAGTAATAACATGCAAACACATGGCAAAGCAAAAAAGTTTGACCAACTGTATTAATGTAACGACACACTTGTGTAGGTTTAACTTTCTCTGATATGTGGGACTGTGCTGAGTTGCTGATGACGCAGGGAGAAGAAAGATCACAGCGACAATGACAGTAAGTATAGTGTAAAAATACTTAGACAAGTTTTGCATTTTGATAAACATGCTTATCCTTGTCTCTTACTGTCCACACTGAGGCTACGTCCACACGTACACAGGTATTTTTGAAAACGGAGATTTTCCGTTTTCGTTTTAAAAAATAATCCCGTCCACACGTAAACGCAGAAATGAAGGAAAACGCTGCTAGGAACATGCCAAAGCAACAGGTGGCGTTATATTTCTAACCGTGCAGAAATGTTGGCCAATCAGAAGTCTAGAAGCCTCGGTGGGAAAAAGTAAACAAAGCTGGGGCATAGAAGCAGAACCGAGTCGTATGTGTGGAGGGACAGTAACTGTGTGTGTATATGTAAGCATTTAAACACTGCAGAGAGAACAAGTAACAGTAACAGTATTGTAGAAATTCATTTCACCGAAACAATAACGTGGCGCACAGTGTGACGTCAAAAAAGGCGCACACCTTTGACACTGCGTTTTCTGTGTTTTCTCCGTTTTTCTCGTCCACACGTAAATGCAAAAACTGAGTTTTCAAAAATATCCACCCTGGCCGGAGTTTTTAAAAAATCTCAGTTTTCAGTGACCAAAAACGCCGTTTACGCGTGGACGAAAGGTGCAAACGCATAGAAAAATCTGCGTTTTCAAAAATACCTGGGTACGTGTGGACGTAGCCTGAGTCAACATACATGGATTAAATGTGTACATGACTTTTGCATTGACACAGAGTCTTCTGCATTTTTTTTTTTTTGAGCGTGACAGAAATTTAGGCTCTGGCACCACTGAAAATATTTAACATTTCATGGTTCTTCACTGAAGACACACTAAGAACAGCTCACTCCATATCTGCAAGGTTATCAGAGGGAAGCATCAATGGTTTCTTTGTTGACACATTAAATCAGGGATCTTTCTCTTTAAGCTGATAATAAAACAGCTGGATTATGCAGGATGCTACAGTGCCAACACTCTGGTGTAGATTTAATGGACAAACTGTTATTTCCCAGAGAACAAAATGCCACAACTCCAACTGTTGTGACTAGACACAACAATTTATTTCAAAAAACAAATGCTGCAAACTCGGAAGGTATAACTCTTTTTAAATAACATGAATGAAGAGGAGAATGAGTAAAAATGATTGGCAATAGGCTGGGTTTACTCTTTTTACTTTTATTATCTGAACCACACCCATCAAGGTCAAAGAAAATAATTTTGGCACAGGTGGATGTGTACCTGCAGTCCAGAGATGCTGGTGGGGTAGGGCGTGAGTGTGGTGGGGCCCAGGTTGCGTCCCAGCAGGGGGTTCAGGGGCGTCGCCATCGAGGTGTGGGTCGCTTTCCAGTATGCCTCGAGATACTCGGCGAGATGCTCACAGGCGTCCTCCAGCTGGTTTTCATCCAGGATGATGTCAAACATTTCCTGTTAGCATCAGAGGACACGTGGAATACATGATGTGCACTCTTATACTGTATGTGAGGCTCAGCTATGAATGTACATTAGCACAAGGACTAATGATAATAAACATCATATCAACGGCTTCAATAAATACAAATGCTTTCAGTTTTTGCTCTCCAAGACATAAAAATCTCCCTGACTCTTGTTTGACCTTAAGATGCATTTGTTTGGGAGTGCAAAAACAAAGTTTATGGGCAACTTTTTAAATACAGAAACTGTAAAAGTACGAGAACAATGAGTCACACAAGCCAGCGCAGGAGGAGAAAGTTGGCTTACCGGTGGACACTGGGCTAGTTTGTCTGCTGCCACGAGCTGGACGTTCAGGTGTTTGCTCTGGGACTTCCCTCTGGACTTGACTAGCCTCTGCAGAACCTGGATGAAAGAGCAGAAACGCACACAAAGAAACCAAAAGTATCTCAGTTTTGGGTGAACTGTCTGCTCATATCATCTGCACCTTCTTCTGAGAATTTGGGATTTTTAATAATGTTTACATCTACAAATAAATATTATACCCTATGGGGTTAAACTGTGTCAAATTTAGCCTCAAAATATTTATTTATGATCACCATTAAGCCAGAACCTTTATGACCAAAATGTGATGAAAACAAGTAACAATTATTGGTTGAAATAAACTAACAGTCCAAACATGTTGGAGGACTCATGACCTCAGTAATGCAGTGATGCTATACGCATAATATTGCTGCTTCTTCCTGGTTTGTCTGTACACTGGTCAGTTTTACTGGTCAACAGTAGAAAAGCATGCTAGGAAGATGTCGTGTAAAACACGTGCAAACAGTAAACAGCAGATTCTCAGTCTGATTAAACTTAATCCTAAAGACAGACAGTTGATCAAAGTGGTTACTGTTGTAGTCCCAGTGCTGAGGGAGGAGGTGAAGAAGACATACTCTCCCATGCAAAAGTGCCAAAGTGCAGATTTATATCCCCCCAACACACACACGTGTGTTCATCAGAGGCTTTAAAAGTACAGGACTTCATGCTAGTTTTGAGGTAACACTGTGCTTGTGATGAGCTGTAACACCCGTGGATAAACAACATGAGCCTAACAGAGACACCATTACCTTTGTTCTCGATGTTTGTCTCCAACTGAATGACTCTGTTGGACAGTCACTGTGAAGATCATATATGCTTAATTTCCTGTTTTGTCCAGCCTTGATTAGATAACTTTGTAACCCATGGCCTGATTGATAATAAACCCATCAGAGAGAGTAAAAATGTTTCTTAGTGCGACAAAAATCTTCCTCTTTGAAGGTCTGACTATGATCCGAGTACCTTTGGTGAGGAGACTTTAACATGGACGATAATGGGGGCCAGGGAGGTCTTGAGAAGCTGGGCAGGGTGGTTGATGGTGTCGGCATCCAGAACCACCAGCTGCAGGGAGCGGGCCAACTCGAAGATCCTTTCAATCTCACTTTGCACCTCAGCTAAGGGGACAAAGACAGACATTAGACGTTTGCATGATTCTCGCTACTTACAGTTAAACTTCACAGTTTCAGACTATAGCTCAGTCAACATATACGTGAAACTCACCTAAACTGGAGCGAGTGTTGGATCTTTCTATGATGGCCCTCTTACTGGGGTTGTTAAGAACAGACCTTTTGGCCAGCGATATATCTGCTGTGACTCGTGTGATAGTTATCCTGTAACAAAGAAGACATAATTTTTTTAACCAGGGCACTGACTCGATTTTGAAGATTGCACAGAGAAGAAAAAGGACCAATCAGAATTACTCTCCATATTTTTTTCTTCTTGCAAGTAACTTTATATTTTACTTACCATTTATTGGGAGTGAATAAAGACTATGTTAGAATTAAAATAGTTCTATAGTTCTTCCTAAGAAGTGTGCATTTAATTTGTCTTTACCTGCCATCAAATCTGTGCTTGAGGAAGTCAAATAGTGCTTTCTGCATCATGTCTGTTACCTGCGAAGCAAAAATGAAAAATTGGTCAGGGACTTAATCTCGGAATATGGCTTTGTGTGCTTTGTGATCCTCAGTATGAATAAGCCACCATCCATCAGGCAAATCCAGGACAACAAGACAGATGGCACTTTACTGCTGCTAAAAAAAAACCATAATGATGTCGGATGCCCCATCTGAGCAAGCAATATGGTAATGACCTCATCAGCTTAGATAGTTACCATGTGACCAAACGCAGCATAAATCAATGAAATGTACTGTTGTTTATGAATAAAGTTTTTTCTTTTCATTTACCTATGATATTTGTTGTTATAATTGGTATTTTAAAACAGGAAACATGGTAAAAGGCATGCACCCTGCACCACTGTAATAACTGACCATAATTTGTCTGTACAAATATACTTTAGAGCACCAAGACGTTTACATTTTAAAAATTTTACATAACAGTGAAAGCATTTTTAATTGTTTAACATAAAAACATTGTTGAATAACAACCTTTCCACAAGTCAGCATTCAGACACTCGTAGCTTTTAGGTTTTACTTTGAAAGGTTTTGATTGGCTCTCACAGCTCACAGTTGAGAACAGTCTAGACTTCCCAGCACTAAACGGACATGACGGACACAGCTAGCTACAAGCTGGTGATCATTGAGGAGTATTCGCAGTCCCATAACTGGCACTGCAGATGTACCTCAAAGCAGTTCTAGTATTCTGCTTTTTCTACAAGCCACAATTATCAGCAGTATTGGAAGCAACAACCAAAAATCTGCCAATTACTCAACATATTCTTATCTGAACTCTTCGTCTCCTCGCTAGTCTGGCTGCAATCTGGATGTTACGTGGGCGATGACACGTTCATAATTAACAGTGCCAACAGAAGGCTATTTTGGGGGACTCAGTGAAAAATGTACAGGAGTCATCTCATTTCTTGTCCAATTTGTAATTAAATTCAGATTATTCATGTTTGTTTGTTTTTAATGTGAGAATGTCCGATTGTTCATTCGGCTGTAGAGGCAGGCAGCTTACCTCGTAGCCCTTGAGTGAGGGTCCCACCAGAACTACAGGCCTCATGGAGGGAACCACATCATACGGGGGGATGTGCTCCGTCTGTTAACACAAAGAAGCAGCGGTACACTCAGGCTGACAAAAATAAAACCACAAGAGACAACAGACTGACGAAAAAGCAAAGCAGACAGCTGCGATAAACCTTTTTTGTAGCAGACGCCGTGGCTCCGCCACTGCAGGAGAAGCACAGGTGTGATAATGATGGCTGCATTAAGGGCAGGACCTGCTTTCGCTGATGCTGGTTCACCATCATGAGTTACTGCAACACTAAATAAAGCTAAGCCGTCATTATTATACCTATGCTTTCATTACAGTGACGAGGCGAAACGTCTGCCTAGAAACGGGTTTCTGGACTGCAGAGTCAGCTCAACACACAACCACACGTAGTAAATGGGAAGCTGGTTTACTGCCATGTCAGGGCATGTAGCAAATGGTAAGTTAATTTGTCACAATTGAAGCAAAAATAAGAATATTAAGAATACTTTTAGATTGTCCCAACTTTACTCAACTTTACAAAAAAAATCTAACACATTATCTCAAATAAACGTTAATTTAACATGTTAGCTTACAAAATGTGGTTAATGCATGATAATGTTTATCATTTGCTACATAAATGACCACTGTACACAGATTTTGCCCAAACACTCACAAAACTACAATTGAACCCAATTTCACAATAAAGGTACCACCACGACACAGTACAACTCAAAACAGCAAACACTTGGTATCATTTAGTTATGTAAGCCAACACATTTCATGTGTAGATCGTTCACGCAGTTAAAAGCCACATTTTATTAAACAAAAACTGTGCATTACAAGGTAATAACAATATCAGATTGCGGTATATTTTGTGGTGAATAAAAATATTGAAGTTTATATTAATAATACTTTTGGTGACATGGCATAGTCTTTTAACATCACTGCTTAACTTTCTCTGGAATCAAACCAAGATCTTTCAACTGCACATCTTAAAATTATGTAAATGGACGAGACTGATTCACATTAAGCATTCAGGGGTGGTTGAATTTCCAAATAGCATATGCAGTTGCCTACAAAATTCAGATATTAATTCAATTTATAATGATCTATTACACTGTCTCTCTCTAAGTATATCAGCTGACAGTAAACAATGTTCATAATGAGATATGTTTCAGGTAAGTTTTTTTGGATCCCAACTTTTATATAATTTACAAGATTAGATTAGATTCAATTAGATTAGATTAGATTAGATTACTTGGTTTTGAACTCCTTGGCCTTTGGTTTGATTGGGTTTTTTGGCACTCAGTCAACATATTTCTGCAAAAATGGCCTGATGCATAAATTCCCATGCTTGTTATATATGTAGTAGTATAGCCAGGTCAACCATTTTCCCCATTTTCCTCTCCTTTATGCAACAGTAAGACTAAGTAACCACATGTGGCTTCATATTTAATCCACACAGCAGAGACAGTTGTTTTATTGTAAAGTACCTATCATAATGTATTATGTTGCGCAGTGATGGCATTTTGGCGTCACAGGAATCATTATAACTTGTTGTTGGATATTTCAGTAGACTGAAGCATTGTACGCTATGTTACTGTAACTTCCTCTAAATGCTACCCGTTCCTGTCACAACAACAAGAATTGAGTGAATAGTATATGAGTGTGTTTTACCGTCACCAACTTACCACTTTCTGTTTCTGCTTTCCTGTAGGAGGAAAGAGAAGACAGCGACAGTGATGTCAGTAGCTGCTGCCACAGGAGGAGTCACCAGAATATTTCAGAAACACTCCAACATGCTTCACATATGCAACTTTCCATTATAAGCCATAACAAATGAAACCTACCAAGGATAACTATAATATGAAAAATAGAAAAAAAAAAAGCAGTTCTATTGTCCTAAGGTTATATTCACAAAGTCACATGAGTGCAGTTCAGAGGGGGGGTCATAGTCTTGTCGTTGGGTTCACACTGTGGTAAGCCCCAGTCTCAGAGCGCCTGCAGTCCTCAACTGGAGGAAGAGGAGGATCATGGGAAAATGTACCAACAACTCTGAACTTATGCTCTACGCAGAGACATGGGAAGGTTTTAGAGTCTTATTTTCTCTATGTTGTTGTGGCCGAGAAGCTTGGCTCTAAGCTGGCAGCTGGCTATTAAAAGCCCTCTCCCCCTGTCCGATGTTCTCACCTGCTGAGGATATGAGTGGTCGGATAGAGGCAGAAACCTCATCCTCCACACTGGAAGAAGAGTTCCCTCCAGACTTACTGGAAAAGACAATGGGAAAAAGAAAGACAGAAAAAACCCACAGTATTAATTCAGAAAAGGACTGAAACCTAAAAAAAAAATAAATAAATAAAAAATCTATAGTATGCTAAGACTGAAATAAAAACTAAAACTAATAATAATAAACATTTAATTAATTTAATATTTAATCAGCTAAACCACCTTAAACATCAGAACACCGTAACACAAGTCTCTGTAGTTTCCCATTTTTTTTTTTTAATTTTTCTAATAGTTTCTACTGTAAGTATTTTCATTTTCTCTTTGTGTTCCTTCCTGTGTCTTCCTGATTGTCTGTTTGGCTTTACTCTTTGTGTTTAGCATAGTTGATTCCAGTTTTATTTTGAAATTTATGTGACTGCGTTTATACTTCCTGCTTTTGTTCTTTTCCTGCCCTTATTGCTCTCTGATTGAGTTCATCTCTTGTTGTCCTTCTCCCTGGTGTGCATTTAGTTCGCATATCTTTTTACCTACTTCTCCTGAGTCTCCTCTCGTGTCTGCTTGTTGCCCAAGTTGGAATTTCCCCCTTCTGTCATCACTTAGGTCCACTGCTGAATTTTCCCCCATAAAACTTCACATCTTCCTCAAATATTTACATCATCTTAAGTATGGCAAAACTAATCACAGCATTAACAATTATTAATTCAAGAATTTTTCAAGTTACTTTCTTTCTTTTTTTAAATATACAGTGAATAATTTAAACAGAAGCTGAGTGAAAGTTGCATCTTCTTTTAAAACTAAAAGAATTTTCATGAAACTTGGGAATTCATCTCAGGTTGGCTTTTTGTTACAGATGTCCATTTTTAAAAGAGTATGAGGCTCATTGTTATTCAGCTATTATACACTCAGCAGACACTTTATTAGGTACACCTTTTCAAACACTCTTTACCACAAATGTCTAATCAGCCAATTATATGGCAGCATATGGATATATTTAGACATGGTCAAGACAACCTGCTGAAGTTAAAAGCGAGGATTAGACTAGGCAAGAAAGGTGATTTAAGTGATTTTAAATGTGACTGTTCATGTTCAAAGGGCCAGTAAGCACCTTCTTTCTTGGTGAAAATGCCAGAGGTCAGGGGAGAATGGCTAGACTGCTCAGAAATGATAAGGAACAACAGCAACTTAAACAACCACTCATTACAACCAAGGTCTGCAGAAGAGCATCTCTGAATGGACAACATGGCAAAATTTGAAGCAGGAGGACTATAGCACCCAAAGACCAAACCAGACACTACTCCTGTCAGGTAAGAATAAGAAACTACAATTCATCAAAATTGGACAATAGAAGATTTGATCTGCTCTGATGATTTCTGGTTTGGCATTTGGTTAGAACTTGGCGTTGTGGTTGTGTAATGGATTGGGGGATATTTTTCTGGCACAGTGTGTTTCCTTTTGTACCAAGTGATCCTTATGTAAATGCGACAGCCTGCCTAAGTATTGCTACAGACCATGTCCACCCCTTTATGACGACAGTATACCCATCTTCTGATGGCTGCTTCCAGCAGGATAAGACATCATGTCACAAAGCTCAAACTGGCTTCTTTAACATAACAATGAGTTTATTGTACTCAAATGCCCTCCACAGTCACCAGATCTCAACCCCCTTGGGGAGGTGATGGAACGGGATATTCCCATCACGGATGTGCAGCTGACAAATCTGCAGCGACTGTGTGATGTTGTCAAGTCAATATAGACCAAAATCTATCAGGAATGTTTCCAGCATTTTGTTATCCTAAGCCAAGAATAATTGAGGCAGTTCTGAAAGCAAAAGGAGCCCATCCCGGGCTCCACCTAACAAGGTGTACCTAATAAAGTGCACTCAAAACTTAGAGGTGTTACATGGTTAATACGTGGCAAGCCTATTGTATGTGTGCTCTGTTAATGCATGAGTCCCCCGTGTTAGTTAATCGTTAAATCAAAAACATCTGGATTTTATCAGATTTTCAGTTTTTTGCTTGCTGTGCATTATCTGACAGTTTAGGAAAACTTCTTCTATAACTATAGACTTCTATAATGCAACATAAAATAAGTATAAATAATATAAAAGTAGACCTATAATTTTAACTAATATGTAAAGCAGTAAAAAATGGCTTCAAATTACAAGTGATTTTACTCAACAATAATAATAAATCCGTGAAGTAAACGACATAAACAAAACAAATACTACAAAAATATATGAATAAAAATGTATCTCTTTTCAAGATGCTTTACTGTCCAGGATCTCTGTAAGTCAAAAAATCTCTAACATAGTGGTCCTATTTTTCAGTGACACAGAGTCGTCCTGTTTAACGGGGGTTCGAATGTCTCTCCCTGTCTGTGAGGTTCGATGACAAAAAGCCACAGAAGCCACGCTGTTAAGTGAAGCTTCAGCATTCCAGTCGAGTAGGATTAGTATTAAACTCAGCAGCAAGGCTCGGGGAACTGCCTGTGAGTTATTGTACAAACTCTGGATGACAGAACATTCAAGACACATTATACACACACACACAAGGAAACTCGAAGGCTGATAGGTGTGCTAATTACAGCTATTGAAACCGCTGGACTGGTACAGTCGACACGAGTGGAGAGGACGGAGTAAATGGGCATGAGTCACGAAAGAGTCAAAGGAAACTTTAAAGAGTAAATAAATAAAAATAAAAAAATCACAGTGAGACACCAACACAGTCAAACAGATGACGAGGCTTTTATGGAGAAGTTACATGCTTTTATATAGGATGAAATTATTTTAACTTCTGTATTGGTTAAACAGCAGTCTCAGGGGCTGTGTCAAGAGTATTGCATCAAAATATTCAAAGGTGTGAAGCTGATAAAGGAATCATTTCAGGTTGTTAATATAAACTGGCATTTTGGATCGCAATCAATCACCATTTCCATCGCTAAGACAAGTCAAAATTCCCACGGCACCTCTTCCCTTTCTGCACCCCCAACTAATTACAGTATTTTCAGAGCAATTTGATTATCTCATTAGCTGAACAAAAGTTATGTTGATAAAATTGAAAACATGTCCACAGTACTTCCATATAAAAGTTGAATTGCTTAAATGTCTTGTTGTGTCCCATTAACACAATCCTAAACACAAAGATGGCAAGTTCACTGTCAAGCAAAGAAAAACAACGAAACCTCACACAGGAAAGGTTAATTAAATTATTACCAAAATGTACTGTACAACTCTCAGCTTAATTTGTCTTTTTTGTTTGTTTGTTTGGGCAATTCTACCTGTTTATAACCATGATTTATCCAAAGATGATCTAAAATTACTGACGACATCTATTTCCATGCTACCTCATTCTCATTCCTAGCAATATATGCATTTAAATAAAATATCATCTAGCTAGATTCATGAGATTTTAAATACTTTGCTTTAAAAAAATCTGGCAAGTAGAACACGTAGAAGTAGTGCGCTCAGTGGAAGCTACAAAATCTACCAAATTCTGGTTTATCTGAATAATGTTTGCTTCTTGCGATCAAAAATGCTACAATTTTGGTGCAAAGTTGACTTTAAATGATCCTTGTCTTATTGTTACTCAACACATTAGACGCCAGGTTTTTGTGCTTACGTTAACGTTTGTGTGATCAAGTAAGGTTTGATTTACGTGAGGAAAACAATGAGACGACGACTGTGGTTTTGTGCTACTTACCCTTGGACTCGTCCTCTCTTTTGCTCCTGCTGGAGTCGAATGTTTTCCAGCTTCAGAGGGCTGGGAATGAAGCCGATCTCGCAACCCTCTTTCACTAACCGACCGATCCACCAGTCATTGTTGAACTTCTGAAGATGCAAACATGAAAGGGATCAGATCAAATTGAATTTTGTATCATCACATATATGCCGTAGTTATGATGTTTTAATACAAATACATTAACCTCTTTTATGTGCAGGAAGTCCTTAGCGTCAAAGGAGATGGCTGTGGCTGGCACTGGAACATCTTCATCCAGTGCGCCACAATAGCTGACATTGGTCCTTACAGCAAATGCCACAGGTTTACTCTAAAGGATGGAAACACAAGCTCAGAAAAGTATATTTAAAATGATTAAAAACTTCTTACTCTAACGGACTTGAGGACTTTTTATTGATCTGGGAAAAAATCCATAATAAAGATAAACTAGCATGAACATTGTCACAGCCTGTCTACCTTGGCTCTTTCCAGTTGAACGGCAGCCTGCTGTTCCCTCTCCTGACGGCTCTGTCCCGGTCCTTGACTCTGGCTTGGGCTCTGGCTCTGGACCTGAGCCTGCACCTCCCGCTCCTCCTCGAGAGAGACATCTGAGTCTGATGGTCTGCTAGTGTATGAATCAGCTGATCCCTACGAAAAGAAATCACAGAGATTACTGGAACTATACAGACTGGATACATCTTTTGATAAGTGCACCAATCAGGCATAGCATTATGGCCACTGACAGGTCACCTGTTAGTGGGATATATCAGAGAGCAAGTGAACATTTTGTTCTCAAAGTTGATGAGTTTGAGGATATGAGCAAATTTGACAAGGGACAAATTGTGATGGCTAAACAACTGAGTAGGAGCATCTTCAAAACTCCAGCTTTTGTGGGGTTTTCCCAGTCTGCAGTGGTCAGTATCTATCAAAAATGGACCAAGGAAGGAACAGCGGTGGCCAAGAGTCACTGATGATTGGGTACAGAGGGCTGGCCCATGTGATCAGACAGACAAGTTGCTGGCTGTATCCCAGTTCAGGGTCTGCAGCCTTAAAGGCCGCATTTTAAGGCCGATTACGTCACCGCGACGCGACGAAGGCTGTCCCAATTCGAAGGCTGCTCGAAATGCGGCCCTCAAATGCATCCTTAATTTCCCTGAATTTTAAGGACGTGGCGGTGTAGACTTCGTGGCCCAACATATCCCAGAATGCATAGCACGGCAGTGGGTGTGGATAATTTTGCCGAAAAAAAAACGGCGGATGAGGGGCACCCGAAGAGTAAACTTTAAGTAAGTACTGAATATTATGTCACTTATTTATGTGCAAATGTTTAATAACGAAGAACATTAAAACATTCCTGTTGGCCACATGTCGGCAAAGTTATGTGACATTAGTGACGTTTGTACTAACTTGGTTTTACAGCCTTTACTTTAAAATATACGCCGTTCAATAGCTGAGCTTAATCTTACAGAGAATGATCAAAGCTCATGTAGAAACAAACAAACAAATGAACAAAAGATTTTCTCCTTCATTTCTGTCAAACAAAGCTGTATGAAACGTTTCCAGCTGTTAGTATCATGGTTGCTAGGCAACCTGGGCAGCACAACGGAGGCTAGACCGTCCCATTTCACAAGCCTCGCACTTCCAGCCTTAGCGGTCTTTGAGTACGCGGCCCTTGAGGATCGTTGAGGCTGCGTACTTTAAGGCTGCAGACCCTGAATTGGGATACAGCCACTGTACATCAAACTGCGAATGCTGGTTCTGACAGAAAGGTGTCAGAATACACCCTGCATCGCAGTTTGTTGCACATGGAGCTGCATAGCTGCAGACCAGTCAGGATGCCCATGCTGTCTCCTGTCCACTGCTCAAAGTGCCAACAATGGGCACGCCTGTATCAGACCTGGACCATGGAGCACTGGAAGAAGGTAGACTGGTCTAGTGAGTCACATTTTCTTTTACATCATGTGGAGGACCAAGTCGCTTACCTGGGGAATATCTGGCACCAGGATGCACTATGGGAAGAAGGAACCAACTTACAGAACTTAAAGGATCTGTTGCTAACATCTTGGTGTCAGATACCACAGCACACCTGTTTTGGTGGCAAAAAGGAGACTAACACAATATTAGGCAGGCGGTCATAAAGTTATGCCTGATGGGTGTATGTTGGGAGTGTGTTGTCTTTAAAGATGGCAAAACTATTCTAGAGCAAGAGTTGCTGCCAAACAAGAACAGGAAATAGTCACAGTGCTTTAAATTTGTTATCAAGTTATGGCTAATCCAAACTAATATTAGCACTCTGTTCCTGATAGGGTTATTAAAGAAAATGAAAACTACACTCAAGGCCTCTAGAATAAAAAAAAAAACATCTCTGCACAGCGAAACACTGTCCCTATATCAAGGACTTTAAAGAAAAAGTTAGAACAGTGTGGACAGATGCACCCGAATGACCTGAATTTTCTCTCTGAAAAGACAAAAAAAAAGCACAAAGGCTCTGAGGTTCATTCAGTCACATGATGATAGAGGACACGTTTCAAAACAAGGATGTGCTTTAGCTTTATCTGAAAGCATCTGAGCTGCTAAGCACCATAAAGATAAATTGTTTATGGGATAACTTGCTGAAGTTTTGGAGTTCGATGCGCATCAGCTTACAATCACAGTGCCAAATACTGAGTGGTGGCTTGGCACACTGAATGCAGAACAGGTAAAATCAACGATATATATATATTTAAAAAAAAGAGTAGGCTGCCAGTAGCATCTCAGACAAAGTGGATTTCTATTCTTGTGCTGTCAGCAGTTTGCATGACTACATGCATTTAATTCTCAGAGAGTGAGAGATGTCTTCTAGTTATTTTTTACTCATCTGAAACAATCATCCCATACAATCATGAAACTGTATTAGTCAAACTACAGTCTACATAGCTACAGAAAATACTTCAAACATAACCACAGACATTTATGCACATGGCAACATTTTGGTTTTTCTGGTAGAACACCTTTCCCTACAGAAAAAATAAAGCTACTATGGACTATTAAAACCAAAGAATATCAAAATAAGAAAATGAAATATAAACTAAATATAAACTGCTTTTAAATTAATGTGCAGGCCTTGCTGTAAGGTTCTCAATGAAAACGTCATGTGACCACAAAAAAAAAGCTTGCTAAAACTGTTTTTAACTGTTAATTATTTTTAACAAACATGACTGTCGATTCTGCTCGCTTACTTGGTGCAGTTAAAACAGTAATACCTTGTTTGCTTTTATAAGACAAACACATGCAAGTATCTGCCCATGACTTGTTTTACAGACCAAACACACTGTGTAAACTGAAGACCTCTAATCAGCAGGGTTGGGTCAAAACTACCAAGTAACCACAGCACTAAAGGTGGGAATCCCCAAACACCCCACGATACGATGTTACTCCAATACCACCATCCAAATTATGTCCTTAAAGTTAAACTATGTTAATACCTGTTTTGTCTAATAAGATAAAGTTATCTCACTTCAGATTTTCTTTTGTTTTTTTGGGCCAAAAAAATGCCAAATGCCAAACATAACAACACTGTGACGAAAACCTCGCTTAATAAGACAAACAGTCTGCAATTGATTGGGGTCAAGCTGGCGATTACATGTAATCTGTTTCTGATAATGCAGTAATTCACTGTCATAAACCATTTTTTTATTACATATTTGTTGCTGTCTACATATACAGAACCCTATGTACCCATATGTAAAACAACATTCAATACAATCAGACAGCCATCTATTATTATTTTAGATGTAAAGCAGTTGCTGTCATGTTTTACTCGTGTGACTGAGCTGTTGGCTTGCTCCAAATTAGAAAGTAGCATTGTTCAGCTAAATGTGTCCACTGTTGGATGGTTTTTTTTTCAGTTGAGCCAATCTAATTTCAGTTTGCTTGGCTAATGTTATCTCAGGACAATGGTGGATAAGAGATCTCTGGTTAATGGTATTGTTAGTGTATGTTAATGTATTTATTAAAATATCATTATGTGGTGTCTGTGCAACTACTGCAATACTATACTGTCCTGACTTTTTTCCCCCTATACACCTACAGAGCAGATCTGAGTTAGAGAAGAAGAATCGGAGGCCACGTGACGTGACCCCTGAGATGTGTTGAAGAACAAATGCAAGGTAATGGTGCCAGTGCCGAGCTGAAAGCAGGTGTTGTAACAAAACTCGATGCAGACTCTATGCTCTCGGCAGCATTTGTAGTGCAAAATGCAAAGCTGGTCAGGGCAATGCATCTAACCTGTCGGAAACACCTGGTTAAACACAAAATAATGATATCTCTAAAAGCTGATAAGTGGAGAATATTTGATAGGTTAAAAGCCAAATTCGCCAAAGGACCTGCAGCTAATGTTAGCATGTCAATCGCCAGCGCATAAGAAGTCGTCATCTTCTTCAAGTACTTAATTAGGTAGTTTGCTGACAGAGAAAAGGAGCTTTTGTCACTTTGTTGGATGATATTTGAACATTTTTATACCAGTTATGCTGAAATTTCTTATTAGCATGCTATTCGTGTACATTTAATTTACAAATTTTGGCACCTGCTTGCGTATCCCTTACATCTGATACAGGATATCGGTGGTCCATTTTTTTGCAACCTGTCAGGATTTTTTCTTTCACTTAGAGCCTCAAAAAAAAACCCGCTAGGCTTGCAGCAGTTCATCCAGCCACCCAGTAGGAATTCCTTCAGTGCAACATTTTTTGCTCAAACACGACTGGATCAAGTGCTTCCTTCTGCTGTTTTAATCTAAACAATCAGCCACTAATGATGATTCAATTAAGGAAGACCATTACTCCCAAGAAGATCAATCAATTTAGTCATCACAGCTAAGCACTTTCTGTTTTGTTTTGTTTTTTTGCTGTTTTTTTTACAAGCCAGCAGTGGCAAGGCCTGACTTCAGCACGCTGCTCATTTGAAATGTAAGCATCCCATCCCAGACTAACTGGGTGTTTTTGTAGGACTTCCAAGATCAAAAAGATTACAGAGGAACAAACACATCACTATGTTCCTGCTGGCTGTTTTTCAGCTGTATCAAACACATAGTCCATCTGTACAGTTTATTCGCCCTCAGCCTGTGAGAGCTGTTACATGGTGTTATCTGTGGCTCTAAAGGGAGTTTTGTCAGGTCTGGGGGAAAATAACCCTGCTGATGTCATAATGATATAATTTGGGTTATCTCAGTTTTAACTTGGAGGCGAAGTGCTAATTTAGAACAGGAGGCCTGAGCTTCAGTTTCAGGGTATCAAGTCAGAAAGAAAGGAGCAAATAATGACAGAGTTGCATTATAAGGATGCATTTCATTGGGCACAATGTCTAAATGTTAGATTAAAAGTCAGAACACATTAGTCTCTGCAGTTTTTAATCTTGACCATGTGTCTCATAATCTGGTTTTCACAAGTCCACCAATTTCATATAAAAACGTCTTTTTTCCCCCGATATGATTTTTGCATCACTGCTCAACTCAATCTCATGTATCTGTGCGGAAGATTTGAGGGTGCACTGTAGCACTTGAGCTATTATCCAATGGAGTAGCTTCAGCATGTGACTCATCAGCATCAGAATCCACTTCATGACATCACGATGCATGTTTCGCCAAGCCTCGTCAGAGCCCTTACAGCACACAGTGGCACGATCAGATTAAACAAAACAAAAAAAACACTCAGCTCGACAATTTTTGAGAAAGTCAAATGTGGGACTGAGGAGCTATCAGAGCGGAGAAACGAGTGATTAGCATCTTTGAATCTTTGAATCTGGGCTTGGTTCACCTCATGAGTGTGATGAGCACTAAATGGCTCCTTCTGGATCCGATGCTTTCCTGACGTCCAATCTTACAGCTTTATAGGCAGATTGCCATCACATGCACAACTACACATGCAGATAAAGCAAAACACACACACACAGACACACAACAGTGTGAATGTCACACATCAGAAGCCATCTGCCTAACACCCACCCACCCAACCCCCTCCCAGTCAAGCATAACCCACGATCACGCTACACTGTACTGTTGGCTTACCCATCGAAGGCCTTATATGTGTGTATATATGTGTGCAGTGAGCTACTTCCATCAAAAAACACACAGCTGAGAGCACAAAAGCAGACTCACACACACCCATCCAAACACTCACCGCCTCCGAGTCTTCAAATCCATGCAGGTACAAATTGTCATACATGGAGGTTTGATATTCCAGTGAGCGCCTCTAGAAGAACGAGGGGGTAAAAAACAAAAAGAGTGTAGGCGGACGAGGAAGGAGGGGGCCCCAGATTTAAAAAAAGGATGGATGTGGGGGGTGACAACAATCCCTTCTCTCCACAGCAGAGAAGAATGATTTAAAAAAAAATCTCCCCTCCCGTTGGATCACGCCTGGTCCTCCGGAGGCCCGTCACTTGATGGATGCAGCTTCTCCCCGATCCCAGAGTGCTGCTGGCTGGCTCACGTTATAGGATGGAGAGGCTCTCCCTGGAGGTAGCCCAATCCTGGCATTTCATTTCATCAGGCTTCCTCGCACACACACACACATATACAACAGCGAGAGCAGCAGAGGCAGCAGCAGAGCAGTGGATCCTTCCTCAATATCCAAGCCTGATGACAGAGCCAATGTGCAAGAAGCTGATTGGCTGACTGGCTGTCCACTCATCTTGGATGAGCGCTCTCCTTGATTTTTTTTTTTTTTTTTGTTAGTGCGGGGAGGTAGCAGGGATCGGGGGAGGGGGATGGGGGATCAGCACCCTCCATTTCCTTGCTACCTCTCTTTCTCACTCTGCTTATTTATTCTCCAGAGAAAGACAAAATAGCTAAATAGCTAAAATAACAGGAGCATTATTAGAAACATGGATTTAAATTCATGGAAGTTCATTTTCTTTTGAGAATTAATGTGGTTGTGACACATCTACACCACTAATACCACTAAAATAGAATAAAAGTCAGGTACTGAATGGTTTGGATTAAACCTGAGCCAATCTTTTGTTAACAAATACTTAAAATAATTACTAAAGACATAGTATTTTCTATTTTTTAGGGTATCACAGTCCAAACACATCTTATCTCCTTATTTCTGTAAATGTTAATGTAACTTTTATATTTATAAATAATTTCCTGGCATTAAGGCCTAAATGTGGTTTCAAGTCCTCTCCACACAGTCAGCAGTTAATGCTTAAATAATATGTTATTACTAAAAAGGAACCATTTTCATGGCAACTGAATACAAACGCTTTTCATTTGAAATGGTGCAAAAACATAGGTGTTACTGATGAGACCTGCAGAGAATCGGTTCTATTTATGTACACAGGCGTAATTAATGTGATCAGTAAAACCTGCAGCCAAAAATATCTGCTGCTGAAAAGGTCTGCTCCAACTAAACTGAAACAACTAATACTTAAAAATGAATATTTTGTGGGTGAATATTTGCTGATAATCTCTTTTGTCTATGATACCAGATTATTTAGCTAATGGAAGATAAAAACAATGGGTGGACACTAGGGCTGCTACGATTAGTCGACTAGTCACGATTATGTCAACTATTAAAATCGTCGACGACTAATTTAATAGTCGACGCCTCATTTGAAGCTTTGTAAGATCCCAAAAACGTGGCAATAAGCAGTAGGATTTAAGAGTGTAATAACGGACTGAAACAGAAGATGGCAGCGCTGCATGTACAATGATGTCAGCTGCCGTTAAACCCCGAAGAAGAAGAAGCTGTGTCCGGTATCGTAGCTCAGCGGTCCCCAACCCCCGGGCCTCGGACCAGTACCGGTCCGTGAGTCGTTTGGTACCGGGCCGCGAGATTTGAGGCTCAGGTGTGAAATGTATAGTTTTCTGGGTTTTTATCAGTTTTCAGCATTATTTTGTTATCGTTTTTATCGTTTATTCGGTTTTCCTTGGTCTTTTCACGTGTTATGAATAAAATTTATTTTTTTCAGTACCGGTACTAGTTTTATTTTGTTGTATTTATCCGCGACACCTTAAAGGCCGGTCCATGAAAATATTGTCGGGCATAAACCGGTCCGTGGCGCAAAAAAGGTTGGGGACCGCTGTCGTAGCTGTGCCCAAATTCAGGAACGGCATCCTCCTTTGCCCGCATTTGTAGGCCGATTACGTTACAGCGACACAACAAAGACTTCGACAAATGCGCCCTTCATTTACATTCCATTACACTAGGGCTGCTACAATTAGTCAACTAGTCACGATTATGTCGACTATCAAAATCGTCGACGACTAATCTAAAATAGTCGAACGTGGCAATAAGTAGTAGGATTTAAGAGTGTAATAACGGACTGAAACAGAAGATGGCAGCACTGCATGTACAAGGATGCCAGCTGCCGTTAAACCCCGGAGAAGAAGAAGCAGCAGTGTCCGGTATCGTAGCTGTGTCCAAATTCAGGAACAGCATCCTCCTGTGCCCGCATTTGTAGGCCGATTACGTTACAGCGACACGACAAAGACTGTCCAAATTCGAAGACTCCGACAAATGCGGCCTTCATTTCCCCAGATTTGAAGGATGGGTCAGGTGTATACTTCGTGGTCCAACCTATCCCAGAATTCATAGCGCAGCCCTGCTCAGTTTCCAACTATGGCGGCAGCTAGTTAGTTTTAATATTACTCTTTTTATTCTTTAACGTTTAACATATTTTCAGGTGAGAATGTAGCTGTGTAAACTTCAAATATCTGCTCAGTTTATCAAGACACCACATATTTTCAAAAGCACTCAGACGTTTTCGGAGACGTCTGTTACCCACTAGCTCGATAGCAAGCCGGGGTTCAAGGCTCATTAGAGCCGTGAGAACACCGGACTTCCAGCAAAATGTTTTCAAACCCACCGCCATCTTTCGCTACTCAAGTTAAACATATATAAGTCACTTAGATAACTTAAAAATGGTATTGTTTGGCTTTTTTCAGTATTTTATTTCTTCCTGAGTAAATCGGTTTGGCTGAGATTAAAGTTATAGTTTTTACACAGCTGAATAAACGTCAAGCAGACAGCTGATTATCAGAAGTGTGAGATGCTGGAGAATATACTCCGGTGTCCTGTTATATTTTAGATAGCAAGGAGTTTATTAAACTTCACCGAAACAATCTGCAAATTTCATTAAAATTTAATAAACTATCATCTTGTCTTTATTTTTAATTAGCACATACCTGAAACACTTAAAGCTGTAAGCTAATGATAGTTATGTAAGAGCAGATGCTGCTGGTGCAATAAGCTGTACGTTTTACGTCCAATGGATGCATGATCTGATTAGTCGATTATCAAAATAATGGTTTGTGGCAGCCCTAGTGGACACATGCTTTAGAAAACTCTTGGAAATTCTTTAAGTTAACCAATCAATTAAGAAAATACTTGAGCCGGACCAATATAATTGGCAGATATTAGCTATTTGACAATTGACTGGTATCATCATTTTTAAATAAAAATGAAACCACAAATGAAAATATTAAAAACGGAAAGAAATAAGGGAGAAACACCCTTCAACCATGTTATGAGTGTTGATATTGCATAGGTTGTCTACCAGAGAGCACTCTGCAGCTTCCCATTTGGTACCACATGTTTGTATGTTCTGAGCAGTCGGGTAGAGCGTAAATGAGTCAAGAAATCACTACACAAAAATTAGGGAAATCTTGTCTAAAAGTAAAAAAAAATATCAGCTTATTCGTTGGATGGTCAAATCCAAATGTGATGAGAAGGTGTTGTTTACCTTTTTTAAAATAAAATGACATGAACAAATTCAAAAAAATTCTGTTTTAAGTCACAAAACAGAGAAACAAGCAAATTCAATTGGCTAATCATTTCAGTTTCACATTTGGTCTAAACAAATTGAAAAATATACTATAACTTGTCAGCACAATAATCTAATAATAATCAGTTTCACACTTTTTTTGACTCATGCCTTACAATGGTTTGCTTCTGCGCCTACCTAAAGGCTCAAATTAAATTAATGTTTAGCTCGCTTGAGCCAAGACGACAAAAGATGGCCTTTGGTCAACAAGAAAAGTACATAGCTGTTAGCATTTAGCCCCTAGATTTAGCTCTTTGAACACAGACTAACAAATATAAATTGTTTATAATTTTCAGCAATGGCTAAAATCTTAATGATAACTAAACGAAATAGCTGTGTACTTTAGTACTGATCATTTTTACCATAATCAAGCACATTTAACATACCCTGTACCCAGATGCTGCTCCCAACTTAACATAAAATTAATTTTTCCAATATTAATATACCAGTGAACCAACAAAATGTGCACTGGGGTTTAAATGCACTACATTGCTGGAAACTAGAAGCTTGATGAGTGTATTTTAAGCAGACCGCCTTACTCACAACCATATGACTCATATATATTAAATAAACTTTCTTCAACTTAAAAAAATAGTACAGAATAACTATTACTAACACTAGAAACGGCACATTTATAAAAAAAAAAAATTACACCACTGAGTACAGCATGCTGGGTAACACCATGAATAAGAGTCTGCTGAGAGCTGTGATGGGCTCTGTGCCACATTCAACAACAGTAAAGACAGATGGAGGATGAAGAAAAGAGAGCAGAGATGCTCCAAAAATAACTTTTGATAAAAACAGATGAGCTGTGTCTGCTTTATGCACTTTTTTCCATTTTAAATATTGAAACTGGTTTGTTCGGTGAAGAAGAGGCAAGATCTTACTCAAGACTAACACGTATTTTTCCTCAATGCAGAATAATTTCTGCCCCAAATTTTGGAAATATAAGTCTAAATGTAAGTCCACTTTTAAAAGCCAACTTAGCTATGGGAACATTAATTAAACATTAACACTAATGAGCCATATGCTGAGTAAAAACAGTGGGAGCAAAAACTACCATTACATTTAACCTAAAAGCAGAGCAGCCAGCCTGCTGAGGCCCGACTCCACAGCCCTGTGCCAACAACACAATATTTTCTAATAGAGACTAAGAATGCTACACTATTTGGTTTTTTTGGTTGTTATATTTGATCTATTTTTTCTTTTTTTTTTTATGTATAAATGACAGAGGAATGGGCCATTGTAATCCTATATAAATCCCAGCTTATGCAAAAAATAGAAATAACAACAAAATAATAATAATAATTTCGCTCTGTTGCCTATAACGCCAATAATTTTAAAGATATCATTAGACAAAATTTTCAACATACCAACCAACACTAAACAATAATAAAACAGTAAAATCTACTGCCCCTTATGTTTCCAGTAAAGCACCAGAACTGATTGATTGTTTTAAGAAATAACCAAATAACACCATATTCAGATATGCTGTAAAGGTTCATATTTTGCATTTTATGCAGTATTAGACACTGCCTGATGTAGCGTTTATGCCACAGCTGCCCTAAATGAACACTATTGGTAATTAGCAGCATAATTTTTTATGCCTCTGTAATGGTTGATCCAAGCTCTTGAATAGAAATTAGAAATTTGATGCTAAAATCTGATTATTATTGTTATTTATTAATTTTCAAATGTACTACTTAACAAAAAAAAAAAAACAGCAAAAATAGTAAAGCACATTGATATTTTTGGATTAAGGTGTAAAATGATAGTTATTTACTTGCAGTTCATTTTAGTGCTTGATTGTTATGCTTTGTTAATTTCTGTATTCTCAGAGTAGTCCAGAGTGCCAGCTCGGATTTGGGTATGAAAATGTGAATTCAATTTGGTATTTGCCTAATAAATAATGATATAATTGTTAGTTTGAACACATTTTTGACTTTTAAAATACTGGTGTTGTCTTTTTTTTATATCAGGTGATCTAATAATATTGTTAAGTACTTTATATTGAAAGAAAAGATGTTGTATAACTGCATCTAAATATGTTATTGGTGCACTGCCACCTTCTACTACCTGCACTTTACCACCCCCTGCAGTCAAAAGCAGTGTATGTCGTAGATGTGTGATCATCAATCAGAAACTCAGCAGAGTAAAAGTCATGAATAGCTGTTTGTTTGGTTTTTTTTGAGGTATGAATATCCTGTTCAGTAAAAAACACCATGTATGATGTAGCCCATTTACAACACAGGGTAAGCAAATATCTTAACAAGGATCTCATTTAGGGAAAAATTTGATACATGGAGCAATTAATGCTATGCTAAACTATATGTGTTTTTTGTTGTTGTTTCTATCCCATTTCCATTATTTGGTATAAATGCACAGAAACATCCACGTCAAACCACAATTTTACAACCATTCAGAGCATCTGTTCCCTGCAGTACCTGTCTGAGGATGAAGCTGGTGGAGGTGGTGCTGCCGTCAGACCTCTTGAGGCGACTCCTCCTGGAATAAGTCCCTCGGTTCACCTGACGGAAAAAAAATGAACTCTTAACCAGCAGCTACAGTGTCAACTCTTACGTTTTCTTGTGCACATCCATTATATTTGGATCGCTTGCTGAAATGCCACATGAGACCAATACATGATGCAAAGTGACATTCAGGCACATGTGCTTCACACAGCAGCTGATGCTCTTTCCAAGATTAGATAAGGTCAACCTTACAAGCCATCTGACATGCAACACAAGCTCACTTCTATTATATGTTTCTGCATTATACGCTGCACTTGCCAACTTACTTTTCTCCTTACCTCACTCGTGACTTTCTTTCTTGCTCTCCTCCAAAAAATCCAAATATACCAACAGAGTTCATCTCCAGGGAGGTAAATTAATTATCTGCCAGTGATTTGCCCCATTTCTGTTCAAATCTCCAGAGTTAATGACAATGTCACCATTAAAAAGTCAGAGCCTACTTCCCTGAATTTATAAAACAGGGCCATTAATCTGGGTCACCATCCCTCTTCTGCCTCTCACTTTCAAGCTAAGAGCCCAAAGCCAAGAACTGACCCGCTATTATTACACACAGTAAAGATCAATCAAACTGGAGAAAAATAAATTATCAGCTATCTAGCAGGGGGCTGATATCGGGGGACTGATGCACTTCCTTCCCTTTATATCTACCACAGCTATTAAAATAGATGCACTGTTAGAAAGCTTAGGTCAGTCTTATGTTCTTTATAGATGCAAGGCAAGTAAGGCATTTCTGTGAGCTGAAATGGCAAAAAAACTGTATGAAAAGCATCACTTTTAAACATCAAGTGGAATCCACCTTAAACTGAAGCCACTGAAATGCTGACACACTGGTAGGACTATGTCTTTTCTATCTGTTCTGTAATGCTTTGATTCATAAATAAACAAGGAAGAAAGTCATTAAGTAGAAAAGCACGGGCAAGGACGAAAACGTGTGTAAAGGCTCAAAATAATTAAGTTGAGGTGAATCAGTAAGTCAATAAAACCATTATGAAAGCGAGATTTCCAAATAATGTAGTTTATTAAGTAGAACTAAAGTCCACTCAAAAAATAAAACTTTTACGTAAGTAAAACGTCACTGATCTGTTATTCCCTGAGACACAGTTCATTTATTGTTCTTAATATCTAAACTATACTGTCACCTAGAGAGTATAAAGGTGGGAAGATGTGCATTGCAAAACACAAAGTTAAAATAAAAATAAAGAGTTGACCATCTATGCTTTGTTTTGTGTCAATAGTCTCATCGATATATAAATACTAAAACAGTACAGTTAGGTGTTTTAAAGCCTATATTCATAATGTATTACAACGGGGGTTGTTTTTCTTTTTAAAACAAAGCTACCTTTTGCTGTCACCATAACGCTTGTAGTGGACTGAGCTACTGAATTATTCTGGTTACATTTTTATTGTAATTAAATTTAAAATACTTTTTCTTCACTTTTAAATTAAAATGTAGCCTCCGCAACAGTAGCAGCCTTCAAGACACCTGACCTACCTGAAAGATGGGCGCTTGGATGCCCTCGCCAATCTTGTTCCGTATGTAGATGTGCCGGGACATTTCGGCCAGGACATCGGTCCAGAGGGCTGGCTGCTCAGGTCCAGCCCAGCGGAGGGGCGGCGGGTTCCGGGCTGCGTGCTCCAGTTTCACGCCACACAGGAGAACATGAGCGCTCGTCACGAGACAGGTGTTCCCGCTGCTTGTTCCTGCCGCGCGCGCCGGGAGCTAAATCAGACACACTGCAGCCGCTCGAGCCACTCAAAACCAGATGCGCCCTGATGATGGACGGAACTATTTTAGAAGCAGAGGAGGGGGTGGTGGGGGGGTGTTACCATTTAAAACGCCTCGGGTGACTATTTTAAACATAACAGGGAGCTAATTTAAGCTCAAAGCCCGAACAGCCCCTGACACATTTATTCGGCAGTTTATTAAAAAAAACCACTGCTGTTGCTGAAGTGTGATAATGAAGAACACGTATAACATCCTATTTTGTCTTGCAGATGGATTTTTTTTTTATCTTGTTTTCACATGTATTCATGTTTGTTCAAAATAGTAAACAAAATTTAAAACAATTTAAAAACCACTGAGAGTAAATGAGCTTCATATACACTGCTAATTTACTAGACGCTACACCTCTACAAAAACAGAAAGATTTCTTCTTCTCGGCACACTTCAAACGTTAAGTCTTGTGAACCTTTAAAATAAAAAAGTAAAAAAAAATTCTCTGACACTTTAAAGGGAGGGACCTTTATGTTTCTTATGTTGTGTTCCCTTGTGTGTGTGTGGGGGGGGGGGGGGGGGGGGATACTCAGGGTTGATGAAGCTATTGTTATGTCTAATTTAGGTGCACCCCTGTCATAAAATTAATAACCCCAGTAATAATTCTACATATAACAGTGTCTTTCTTTTCTGTTGTCCATCATGATTGCCTTTAGCTTTGGATAGCTCGCTAGCTCTTGGCTGTTTCCGCTTCTGCAGTTCTCATTATACTAAACGGTTGCCAAGAGATTCTTTTTATTTCCCTCCAGTGATGAGTTCGTTTGTTGTCTCATCAGCTCTTCCAACAAGCGTTTGGCTTATTAAAATCATTTTTATGTAACAAGAAAACAGGTAAGTTTCCATTTCTTTGTTTCATTTCTGCATCACCAAACTGATACCTGCCTGTACTGTAAGCAGGCATCAGTGATATGTAGGGATGGGTATCGTTTAGGTTTTATCCGATACCGGTGCCAAACCGGTACTTTTGAAACGGTGCCGGTGCTTAAACGGTGCTCAAACCGGTGCTTAAAGAATGGAGAACACAAAATTGGTCCAAAAACCTCTCATGTTCAGCTGTTTTTTTTGTAAAAAGATAACAATGTTAGCCTTTTCTGCAGCTATAGGGCATATATGGCATCACTCTTGGCTGGAAGCAGTGCTTAAACAATGGAAAAAACATAAACTTTGTCCAAAAAGCTCTCATGTTTAACTGTTTTCCACTTTTTCTTTGGTCATTTTAGCCTTTTTGGCCAGGGTGAAGGGAGTATCTGCCATCAAACAAGAAGACAGCCGCATGTAACTATGACGGTGTTTGCTAGTTCACCTTACATGCATTAATGTAATAACGTGGTTAGCCTACTCAACGTAAATTACACATGAACAACATGAAGCTACTCACGCAGAGAAGAACGGCTGCTGCTGCCATCATCATTTCTGCTACACTAGCAGGGCTCCGGGTCCGATAACAGGCACCACACCCGCAGTAGATGTGCACGGTGTGAGGTCTCGCAGCAAGCTATCAAATACGGCGCATTTCTCGGCTTTAAAAAAAAAGCGCTATGCGTCGCCAGGTGTTTCATCGGATTCGAGGTGTTACCTTTGACAGTGTCACAGTATCAGCTTAAAGCACTTGTTGCAGGCTGCTGAGTTTGCATATTTTGCTGTGAAGTACAGCCAGACTTTTGACTGCTTCGCCTTGGGCATTTTTAATCTGTAGCTCTGCTCTAAAAGAACTTACGTACCTGGCCCCGCCTACTATCCTCGGAAACGTAAAATGATTGGCTAGAATCTAAAGTGTATCACAGCTCAGGAAAAAAAAGCACCGAAATAAAGCACCGAAATGTGCGCTGCTTTTCGGTCTGGTTACTACCGTTTATGTCAGAACCGGTGCCATGACACCGGTACCCATCCCTAGTGATATGTGGCATTTATGCTTATAGGGCGTGATTTACCCTCCCCAAATATAGACCAGCAGACAGTACACCTATGCAGAAACGTGGACTGGCCTTCAGGAAAAATCTGAACAAATAATTCAGGTTAGTTGGGGTTTTATTCAGTCCCAAGAAAGACTTGGGATTGTGAGAACTTGGAAAGGAACTGATATTTACACACTGTGTATGTTATAGACATATTAATGTTGAGCTAATACCAACTATTCATATTCTCTGCAAACCCCACTTTCATGTTGTTTCACGTTTTGCTCAGCAGATGGCAGTATAATCAAAGGGACCGTAACAAGGACCGAACACTGTTTACTGGACCCACCAGTAGGTTCAGGGGCACAACTGAAGTATGTTTTCACCACTGTCCCTTTGAGTTAGTGCAAAAAAGTACATGAAATGACATTTCTTTTACTGTATACACCACAGATGTACAGATAAAGCACTAGGCCTCAATAAAAATGTAATTTCTTTAAGTATTTACAAAGTGCTGTTAATTAGAGCAGAGCTTTTCCAGACATTCCTGTTATATTTTGGATGCTTATATTATTTTAATTTGCACACAGAAACAAAATAATTTCACAAAAATCAAAAACTACCAGGATCAAAATTATTATTAACCCCCCTGATGCTAACGGTTAGCTGTGTAATGTGTTGTCTCAGACACAACTCCTGAGCAATCTCAGCCCATTCTCTTTCTCCTTGTTGTATATCTTTGCATACTTCAATCTGGCTTGAAGGTTTTTCTTGGTCTGAAACCTCGCAGTTCACTCCTGTACAGGGTTCTAGTGATTTTTTTAATTTCTTCAAGACTATAATTCCCAACTTTGCTAAGTCATTCGCTGGTGTCCTGACACTTCTTCTGTCTTTAGACACGTCTCTCACCAGTTTTCTTTCCAGTCCTTGAAATCGTTTGTTTCCTACCTATTCCAGGCTTGTTCTGAACTGTGTCACTCTCTTTGAATGTCTTTCTTTCTTTCTTTCTAGCCTGTCCTGTGTGGCAGCTTTTGCAATCAAAATCCTGATCATTTATACTTTTTTTTTTTTTAAAGATTTAAGTTATTTCACTGGCACTCACAGTGTCTTAAATGCTGATGCTTAGCATCACTTGTGCTAGTTTTACATGAACAGGGTGTATGATCAAATATCATGCCACCATTTTTGTGCCACAAATTTCACTAATGCCTAAATATCCAAGAGAAACAACAACATTTCGACATTTAGAACAACTATCAAACACACTGCATTTGGTCTCATCAATTTACCATGATTCGTTTCGATGTTATGAGCACAAGTGTGGGAGCAGGTGAGGTGGAAAAACTGGAATTCTGGAATAACACAGAAGTTTGACATTGTTCCAGCCACTGCTGATTGGTCAAAAGCAGTAATTTTGCTATCTGTCACATAGCCCGATCTTTGGGAGAAATCCGTGTGGTTCTATAACTTCACAGTGAGTCAGTAAATTATAGCACACATCAGTTATAGGTCAATGAAGTGGTCACAATCAATTTGATGGACTGTCCTGCATCTGAAACTGCAAAAACACATTTTAATTTACTAGAAGAGCTCTTGGCTCAGTTTGTCTAACTGCAAATAAATATCACAGTTTTCCAACTGAGAATTGTGCCAAACGCTTTTTGGCTGTAAAATTGTCAGAGTAGATCTGCAACATTTGTTTTTCATAAGATAATTGAGTTTATGTTGTTATTAGATCATTTTAAATAATTTTCTAGCAAAATGTCACAACAGATGCATGCAGTATGTTTTACTTGTATCTGCAGAGAAGCTTCAGCTTCAACAAAGAACATGTTATAGCGCAAGCCAGCTCCTCCATTAGTCAGCCCTCTGAGACGCTGAGTGGTTCTTATCTGTTGTTTGTTTTTTTTTCCTCCAAGGTACCTGAATGCCTCTGCACTCACCTGGTCAATAACACAGTTATTGTATAGCCTAAGAATATCTTAGTCACTGTGCTTTTACAGCCATCTCTCCTCTCACGCGATCTCTTGTACCTGCAGGCGTGCATCGCATGAAGCCTGGATGAAAACATAACGGTCCGCTGGCAAGGATAACGAAATCTAAGCAGAAACTTTATTTTTGGCGTCTGCAGAGGAAGCATGTGATGTATAGTGTCCCGGAGGCAAAAACAAAAAATAAAGGTGTTGCTAATGTTCCTCTGTGTGTCAGTGCGTGGCACTTTTTTTTCATATACTGAAAAAAACAAAAAATACTTTGATACACCGATTTATGTTCTGAGGCACTTTGATCAGAGAAACCTTCAAACAAGTGAACATAGCAAATTAACCGGCTTTAAAGTGGACAGATTAAGTTGTTTTTGTTTCAATTTGGGATAATATGGATTGTATTATGGGATGTTAAGACAACCAGCTCTCTTACAGAGATTCAATCGCAGTTAAATTTTAATGTATTTATGTAAGATTGAGAAAAAGCTCCATGAGTAAATGTCAAAGGTGGATTTCACACTTTAAATTATTAAACTGCTGGCATATGTCTGTGACTGAAACTATGGGTTAGGGTCTGCTACTGCTTATTAACTAAATGAGCAAAGAAATGATATCTGGCAACAAAAAAACCTTCAAAGTCATTAAATCAGGGACCAACTAAGTGCAAACAGTGAGTGACAACACCTTTATGAATAAATACTGCACAGCTACTTTATTAGTTACACCTTCTTAGTACTGGGTTGGGCCCCTGTTGCATTCAGAACTATCTTAATTCTTCACATTATCGATTCAACAAGGTGCTGGAAACATTTCTCCGAGATTTTGGTCCATGTTGACGTGATACCGTCACACAGTTGCTGGATATTTGTTGGCTGCACATCCATCATGCAAATCTCCTGTTGCATCCTAAAGATGCTTTATTAGATCGAGATTGTGGTTAGTTTGATAAACGATTATTGAGCTTATGATGATGTGTTATCCTGCTGGAAGTAGCCATCAGAAAATGAGTACACTGTGATCATGAAGTGACGAACATGGTTAGTAACAATACTCAGGTAGGTTTAAATCATTATCATTTGGTATTAAAGGGCCCTAAAGGACCCAAAATGTGCCAAGAAAAGTTGCTTTCACATTGTTTATTGAACTTTTATGAGTCTTTATTGTTCAGTTTTGGTGAGATTGTGTAAAGAGACTGATTAGACAAACAGCTGTACCTAATAAAGTGACTAGTGAGCGCAGTTCATCTTCTTTGTACTGTGAAATATTTATGGACTCTACACTCCTCTTTTCCTGCTCCTAAATGGAAAGGGGTGGAAAAAGAAATTCACATGAATAAATAAATTAATATGCTGCGTGACGGTTGACTATTTTGGTGACCCAGTGTTTTTTAGCAGCAGATTAAACTCTCAGACAGCAGAGCAGAACTGTTCACTGGACTGTGAACAACAAACACTGGAGTGCCATCTATTCGGGGCAGTGATGTGAAGTAAAGCATTTGGGACTTGATGGGTAGACACTGGTCTTTTATTAAAAATGTGAGCTAATCAGCGGTTGGTGCCTTTTGTAAATAGTTATTAAATGGTTTAATATATTTAATAAAAACAGCGTATGTAAGTGCAAGTATGTATTCAAACATGCAGGTGTTTATCCTGGCAAGCATAGAGACACCATGAATTTATTTAATGTGCACAAAAAGCACGCACATGTAGAAAAGATCGTTGCATAATACGTGTTTTAAAGATTTTTCTTTCCACACTTTTAATCATGTGTCATGTACTTTGGGGCAGGAAGGTGTGGCTTCTCCAACAGCAGACATAGCTGTTACTGCCATGATCCAGCAGCACTGCTCTTACAGTGGGAAGCACAAACAGGATTACAGCCTCAGTCACAGAAAGCAGGATTTCCAAGAACTCGGCCTTGCAGCGCCTTTTATCTTACAGAAGCAATAATCCCACAAAGGCCGCGGTAAATTAGCAACGGGCAAGCAACAGACCTGACTGCAGCTTTGAAATTTTAGCTTTTGAAATTTGTCACTAATCAAGAGCTCTTCAGTGGTGACTATCCCAAGACCACATTCTGCATGAATCACCATTATGAAGGCATGCAGAGAGTTGTGCATCCTGCTTACTGAGTTAGCGCTACTTTTTTTGACATTGCATATTCTAATTGTTCACGAGTACCAAAGGATGCCCAAGTACATTTCACACTGTCTGCCTCTGTACATTTACAGCAAAAGTATGCCATAAAAAATAACATTCAAGTGCTCGAAGTAAAGGTAGTAATAATAGTACTATTTACAGAAGTGCTAGGTAGGTAACAATGTCACACTATTAAGCATTATTAAGGTATTATAAAGTGCTCATCGTTTATATTAGTATGCCATTTGTAAATACAGATATATTTATAAACATATCTGTATTTATAAATGAAACACTGGAGGCGTAATAACATATAAATGATAAATTAAGCACCTGCTAATGCTTAATAATGTGACATTATTATAGTGTTATCCAGTACTGTAATGGGTAATGCCACTAATTTACCACATTAAATGAAATTATGTCACTGAAGTTATTCAGTTATTCCACAGGCTGTAGCTCAGGTGGCAGAGCAGGTCAGCCACTAATCAGAAGGTCGGTAGTTCGATCCCAGGCTACCTCCTGGCTGCATGCCATGGGCAAGATACTAACCCCATGTTTGCCTACTGGTGGTGGTCAGAGGGCCCGGTGGTGCCAGTGTCCGGCAGCCTCGCCTCTGTCAGTGCGGCAGTGTGGCTACAATGTAGCTTGCCATTGCCAGTGTGTGTGAATGGGTGAATGACTGAATGTAGTGTAAAGCTTTGGGGTCCTTAGGGACTGAGTAAAGCGCTATACAAATGCAGGCCATTTACCATTTAACAGTCAGATTAACAGTGCTGGTAGTTACTGGTTAATTACCAATGGCTAATGTATGTCCAGTTTTTTGACTCACAAAGATTTTTTTAATGCTAAAATTTATTAATTGTTATCCATGAATTTACAAATCTACTGTTTTAAGAAAAAGGTAAAGCACATTATTATTATTTTTTATTTACTTGCCAAATTACAGTCATTTACTTGCATTCATGAACAGAAGAATTACTTTCAGTGATGAAACGTTATGCTTGGTTAGTCCAGTAACATGCCCAAAACTGTTGATCCGGTTAAGTTGCACTGTGAATATACTGGTGCCAGATATTTAATCAAAGCTTTAGTCAAAAGCTTAGATGATTTCAAATTGCCCATTTTGATTTTTTTCAAAGTAAAAGTCTGCTTCTTTAACAGATTAGTAACGTGAGTAAGTAAACAAACGGAGGACATAGTGCAGATAACGTTTTCAGCTTTACTGGCACCTGCACCTTCCCTCCCTTCTCCACCTGCTCCTGCTGTTTGTATTATTTATCAGTTATACTCTCTGACCTGCAAAGATAGAAACATTCACCCTGGTATACAAAATGGTAAAGTTACCATTTTGACTTACCTGTAAGCTCGTCTGCTTTCAAACAACGTCAAATATTAAAGACATGAGGGAAGTGGAGGCAGTGAAGTCGCTAAAAGAAGAACACCTTGTGACCCTTTGCAGTCAAACGACTTGCAGGGAATAACACCGGAGTGCACAGAAAAGCTATATCAACAATTATTTTTATGCCTTTGAGCCCATTTGTTTTATTTCTAGTCCATTTTGGGGGCTGGATAGTGATGTCACACTGTTTTCATGACTGTTCCTCTCTTATTTAAGCTTATATTTATTTGCCCAAGCCCATGCTTGGAGTTGGAGTGATTTTGTGTGACATCAGAAAGAAAACAAAGTAGCTGTGCTTGCTCATCACTTAGTCGCACCTAACTGTGCAGGGCTGTGGCCCCAGTTTGTCCTTACAAATGAGGTAAAGTGTGAGGGGGTGCATGACTCTTTTTAGGTACCAAAATTTACCAAAATCAACCACTTCAGAGGGTCTAATACAGCGGGACACATGAGACTGCCTGGTTCTGCTTTCTCAGCGTTTGGCCTGGCACTCTGACAGCAGCATTTTTCCTAATAACATTCACAGCTGAAGAAACAATCAGTTTTAGAAACCAAAGTGCTGACATTTCAGTGGTTCTCCACACCTCAGCTGGAAATATTGATTTTGGTTTAATACACAAAATAAATCTTATTACAGTTAAATCCTTTGTGCAGTTTTCCCCCCCAAATTCCATTATCTTTAAAATTGCAAAATATGTCATCATCATGGTCAGTTTCTCCAGTTTGATCTCGTATCCTCGGGTACTACTCCCCGGACGTAATCTTACTCAGAAGCAAGGCTAAGGCTAGTGTGGGCATCATATTTCTTCTGATCTGTTGGGCATTCAGCAAATCCTCTGACCTCTAACCTTAAAGCTCCAGCCTATGTTGCCTTGTGCTCTGTTCAACTTTGCTGTATCAGCTCAGTCTTCTTTAGTCTATTTGCAGACAGCTGTAAAGTCAGCATACCGTAGAGTGGTGCAGAGACATCCAAGATATTAAATCAATCAAAAAGATCGATTGAATAAAATAGTTCATTTGATCTTTTTGAACTCAATAGAACAGCATAAAAAGTCTTAAAACTGCACATTCCTGATTAGGGATGGGTATCGTTTAGGTTTTATCCGATACCGGTGCCAAACCGGTACTTTTGAAACGGTGCCGGTGCTTAAACGGTGCTCAAACCGGTGCTTAAAGAATGGAGAACACAAAATTGGTCCAAAAACCTCTCATGTTTAGCTGTTTTTTTTGTAAAAAGATAACAATGTTAGCCTTTTCTGCAGCTATGGGGCATATATGGCATCACTCTTGGCTGGAAGCAGTGCTTAAACAATGGAAAAAACATAAACTTTGTCCAAAAAGCTCTCATGTTTAACTGTTTTCCACTTTTTCTTTGGTCATTTTAGCCTTTTTGGCCAGGGTGAAGGGAGTATCTGCCATCAAACAAGAAGACAGCCGCATGTAACTATGACGGTGTTTGCTAGTTCACCTTACATGCATTAATGTAATAACGTGGTTAGCCTACTCAACGTAAATTACACATGAACAACATGAAGCTACTCACGCAGAGAAGAACGGCTGCTGCTGCCATCATCATTTCTGCTACACTAGCAGGGCTCCGGGTCCGATAACAGGCACCACACCCGCAGTAGATGTGCACGGTGTGAGGTCTCGCAGCAAGCTATCAAATACGGCGCATTTCTCGGCTTTAAAAAAAAAGCGCTATGCGTCGCCAGGTGTTTCATCGGATTCGAGGTGTTACCTTTGACAGTGTCACAGTATCAGCTTAAAGCACTTGTTGCAGGCTGCTGAGTTTGCATATTTTGCTGTGAAGTACAGCCAGACTTTTGACTGCTTCGCCTTGGGCATTTTTAATCTGTAGCTCTGCTCTAAAAGAACTTACGTACCTGGCCCCGCCTACTATCCTCGGAAACGTAAAATGATTGGCTAGAATCTAAAGTGTATCACAGCTCAGGAAAAAAAAGCACCGAAATAAAGCACCGAAATGTGCGCTGCTTTTCGGTCTGGTTACTACCGTTTATGTCAGAACCGGTGCCATCATGGCACCGGACACCGGTACCCATCCCTATTCCTGATTTTGTTGTCTGCAAGGTGTACTAGGCATTTGCAATTTTTACTTCCTCATCCTTAAAAATCCTACAAAATCTCAGTTTTAAAAGAAGACATTTGTAGTCCAAAACGAGCAGATTTCATCATGAATTTGAAAGATTTTTTGCACTTATTTGGTATATTTTTCAATAAATGGTGTGGTCGTTACCATATAGCAGTACAAAAAAAAAGCAATGACAATCAAACTATTGGCACCAAAATGTATTTTTGTCATCTTCGTTGTTTTTTTCAGTGTACATTATAGAAAAATATAGAGTAGCAAAAGTTCACAGTGTCCAAAAGGCAGTGTTAAGTCACATCAATCATATTTAACACAAGCGTTTTTGGGAGCAAAACAAATCCATTTTGGGGATTTTTCTTAAAATAGGAGGATAAATTGTGTCCAGTGTGAATCAGATTTGACACCAAAGCGGCCTTTAAATACAAAACTCACTTTCTCTGCCGCAGACAGGGTAGGAACACCGTTTTTAAAAAGACATTTCCACTTTCTTGGTTAAATACATTCAAACATTTGTACACTTTACACAAACATGGACTGTATATTCATGAAAGAATGTCAGTACATGCAGTTACTTGTATATAAACACACATATTGTACTATCGGGGCTTTTTGTTTCATGCTGTGTAAAAATGTTGAGAAACTGGTGCATTCACTTCTTGGTATTTACAAATTAGAGACACAAAATATGCAATATACGTTTTATCATTAACAACACAGGGCTTGGATTTAACACCAAAAAAAATCACTTTACTTTATTGTAAAGTTTATTTGTTTTAAAATAAAAATATACAATTCGGTTCAAATTTGTTATGATTTAGAGGTTAAGGGTGCAAAGTGTTTTTGGTATTACTAGAAGCCAACACATTTTTCAATTTCCTCTCACAGTGACTTTTATGTGGGAAATTTTCAGCAGTAGAGTTTGAGGTTGGGCTTTTTCGGCAAATCAAAACAGAATCTGGCACAAATCATCAGGAAACTAGAGCCAGTGATCAACCAGTGCACCTCCAATCCAGTTACGTTAACAGCTTTTTCAGCTAAAAGCAACGATTTTGTTTCCATGTTCCTTTCCGATAACAGTGGAAAATTAACCGAGGAACCGTGCCAAAGATGCCCCTATTTATTTACCTAATAATTTCCCCAGGAAATGTATTACATTATATTTTATATTATGTAAAAAATGGCACATTGTAAGAAAAATTACCCACCATTTGAAGAAATAAGCAACAAATAGCTGAAAAACACATTTATACAAGTGTGTGCAATGTTGTCCAAGTAATGAGACGCGCCATCACGAGACCGGCCACTTCATTAGATACACCTTACTAGTAATAACTTTGACTCCCTTTTGCCTTCATAACTGTCTTAATTCCTTGTGGCATAGACTCACAAAGGAGCTGGAAGCATTCTTCAGAGATTGATGGGTACAGTGTAGTGATGAAGGGATGAACATGGTCAGCAACATTACTCAAAGTGTGACAAAAAATGTTCCCCACACAATTCTGCTACCTGCTGAGGTTTGATTAAAGGTCAATTCTGACCCTGCCGTCTGAATGTTACAATACAAATTGAGATTCGTCAGATCAGGCAACATTTTTCCCATCTATTGCCCAATTTTGGTGAGCTTGTGTTAATTGTAGCCTCAGTTTTCTGTTCTTAGCTGACAGGACTGACATCCAGTGTGGTATTCTGCTGCTGTAGCCTATGCTCACCTGCGTACTTGGTTTGAGTTACTGTTGCCTTCATCGTTCTTCCTCGTTCTGTTGCTCAGTTTGAACTTCAGCAGCTTCAAAATTTGATCAATATGGTTTGAATTAAGAGACGTGCAGGGAGAAACCAGTTATTTTCTACGTTGTCTTCCTCAATGGAAAACACCAACGTTTAAGCACATTTTATCATCTTAAAGTTTTACATTTTAAATTTGTGCAGAACCAAAACATTTTTGTATTTTTTGGGGGCAGCAGTTGTTTCCCAGTCACTTCAGTATGTGCTATTAAATAAAAACAAAAATCGTAGCCACCATAAGCAAGTTAATCACAAAAAAGTTACGTTTTGTTGCATGAAATTAATATTCATTTGAAAAGTCTAACACTGACTAATGAATTATTCACATTCTGTTGAAATATACATGAACAGCTGTATTGTTTTTGGTGATTTTTGAACAGTAGCCTTGTAAAATCGGGGCGGTACGCCCCCGTATTTTTCCATAGCTGAATCAGCAGACAGAGACACCAGTACAAACAGTGACATCTGTGAACACCCCTAAAATAATTTGTTCATTCTGCTGATAGAAAAGTTGTCAAACATGCATTTTCTTCTTCTTTTTTACCAATGTACAGTACGAAGTCAAGCGTGTCAAAAATGTCCTCTTCAGGATTGCTGTCCATCGTTTTGCCAGCTAAGTATGAAAATTAAAGCGAATAAGCTGTTAATTTCTTAGCTTTATTCAGAGTGGAGATGTTCCTCCATCATTTCATGGATCTGTTTTTTTTATCATGGAAATCAGTCTTTGCAAACTTAGTGTCCAAGCCGTCTAGAGAAGGTACTGGCCAAAATTGCATAAAGGCCTCATAACCAACGTAAGAGTCCAGTGGATCCAGTTACACACAATGTCAGCGGAGTTCAAGCCCTGGAGGTTTGGGTTCTGCTTTCTGGCACCCTGAGCACGACCAGGGCACTTCAGGGAGGGTGAAGTGAGTAGACGGGGGGGATCCCTGTAGATGGAACAAACGAAAACAAAACAAGTCCTCCTCTGGGAGGTAAAAGTTGATGCACTGTGGCTCACGAACAGATGCACGCACAACATCTGAAACAAGGGCCGGATCGATCGGACCACCCACAGCTCGTTCTTGGTTACTGGCTCATAGTCTCTGCAATCAGTAAACCAGTCACCTCTCATTCTGGCTCTAAGAAAACAGGCAGCTACATGGTGACGAAAGGGAGGAAACGAAAAGGCTGCCGGCTTTTGTGGGATACTGAAAGTACCGTCAAAATATAAGAATTTAAAGAACTCCCTATAGATGCGGAAAACTAAAAAGACACTCAAGATGTGCTCTCAGCAGCGCTTCTTTATATGTGAACTGTAATTTGGGATCACCTTTGTTTTGCTTCTTCCTTTATATTTACACAATTGACCTTATTTTGAAGATTATTAGTCCCCAAATCTGGGATTAATAAATTAAATCTTCCCTAGTTACAGCACCACACAGTCCACGGTGACTGACTGCGGGGGTTTTGGGCTGGCAGACATTTATTCTTGTTAGGGTAAAATGACAAATCGTGCAGGGCGATGGTGCGCAGACGGGTCAGATTTTTTTAAACGGGAATTTTACATCTGAGTGATTTATACTCAAAATCTTTATAATCTCAGTGCTGTGGTCAAAAATGATAGTGAGCTGTGACACACAGCTGGAACTGCTTTAAAGCAAAGAAATAGTCCAAAACCAAAATGACTTGCATGGCCAAATATTTGGGTATTTCATGAATAACTCTAATAGAAATCATTTTGGTGTTTACCTTAAGACTATTTAAGACTTTGCTCTGATTTCTGAATGATGAGTACATTGTGGTGGATGAGTTTGTTGGCTGAAGCCCGGCCTCCTCTCAGCTGTGCATGTAGGTCCTGCAGGGCGAGTCTGGATGGAAGTCGTACTTGCTCAAACTGGAAGGGTAGTAGGTGGTGGCAAACATATTGCCTGAGGGCACCGGAGCGGGGAAATGGTTGCATGTCTCATCGTTGACATGAATGTTGTTCTTGTTCAGCATCTAAAAATTGGCAAACCGTGTTTTATAAAAACCTTTAGAGTCTATAAACCATTTAGAAATGTATTTAAAGTAATGTACGAGCCCACCTTGAACTCCATGGGGATGTACTTCTCATTCTTTGGCGTGGCGTTGCCCTGCTTGTTGTAGGTGAGGTGGTTTGGTGTGCTCGGGTGGATTACCGCTGACTCTGCCGATGGTCGGTTCAGGTGGTGACAGTATGTGAAGGCCAGAGCTGACAGGAGGGCTGCTGCAAAGAAACTGGCTAAGCCCACAGCTGCCAGCTGGAACAAGGTAAAGGCTGTACACAGAGAGGTGGGAAGGAAGAGCGCAGAAACAGAGCCATCGTTAAACCAGTGAGAAATGTAGCCTTGTAAGGGGATGGGTAATGATAGGCTGAGATGACAAACAATCGAGGACGCTAAATAACACAGTTTGCCTCAAAATGTTACAAATGCACACGATATGATCCGCAAGCATAAACTAAGTTTACGAATGTGTGCAATTTGTGTGTAACTATTTGTGTGCACAGATTATTTGCGTCTGACCACACAGGATCGAACAGCTGTGTATCATGTTCTCTTGCAAAAAAGCTTCCTTCCTTCCAAATTCGAGAACACCTTGACCTGGATTATATTGATATTCAAAATATACAGAATTTATATTTCCTAGTTTTCCACTTGCACTTGAATGCAGCTCACATTTGTGGATCTGTGAAGAGCTGGCAGTGTGAAATTATTCTCAAAAACCCAGGTGGGCATGTTGCGTGATCTGTGCGTATCGGGCGATTTGTATTTGTTCGTGAATTTAAGGTTTCGTAAACGTGTAATAAAAGTCACAAATATTTTTAAAGATTTGTACAAACAGGAAGGTTTTTGAAAGCGAAAATGATCATGTTTGTGAAGCTGAACTTAAAGTCATTGTGTGTAAATGACTGCAAAATGTGGCCCTGAAAGGTCAAATGCATTGCAAGATAACCAAACAACAGCAAGTAGAAAAACGCTGCAAAAGCACACAAAACACAACAGAACAGAAACAGAAAAAATAAAATAAAATAAAGCAAGTTGAATAAAATAAAACAGGTCAAAAATAGAAAAAAAATTCTGATCTGATTCTAAAAAAAGAAACAGAACAGCTGCAGAAGTGACAAGCTAACAGTAAACAGCTAATAGCTAACATGCATGTACCGTTTTATATGAATCGTATGATTAAAACATTTTCTGTATAAATTCCATGGGGCGATCGTGGCTCAAGAGTTGGGAGTTCGCCTTGTAAGGTTGCCGGTTCGAGCCCTGGCTTGGACAGCCTCGGTCGTTGTGTCCTTGGGCAAGACACTTCACCTACTGGTGTTGGCCAGAAGGGCCGATGGCGCGATATGGCAGCCTCGCTTCTGTCAGTCTGCCCCAGCTGTGGCTACAACTGTAGCTGCCTCCACCAGTGTGTGAATGGGTGGATGACTGGACTGTAAAGCGCTTTGGGGTCCCTAGGGGGGACTAGTAAAAGCGCTATACAAATACAGGCCATTTACCATTTTAATATTTTGCTTTTGCAGCTTTTTTTAAAAAAATTTATTTGACAGTGTTGTCTTCAGTTGCATTTGACCTCTCAAGGCCACCATATCTTTATTCTCCTTTGGGTATAACCTTTGTAAAATAGCTTTACATGAGAACAAACTGCTTTGCATTTGTGTGTGGCTCATTAATGAGTACACTGTACACATTTGCAAATCTTAATTTACGCTCGTGGGTCATGTCGTATGCATCCTCAACACTTTTGAGGTAAATTTTTCACTGTAACAGGAAATAGTCTGTCTAGAAGGTGGTGTAAAAAATTTGAGCTTTTGTTAGAAGGGAAAGAAAGTCGGGAACTAAAAGCAACTGAAAGTTGATGTCACTACCTGAATGGGACAAATATCGATTCCACATTTTCGGCCAATCCCATGCCACGCGGGGCCGAAGTCACAAACAAAAGTCAATATGGTACCAACTGTGTGGTACACATCAGGAGAAGAAGAAAGCCAATAACTTTTACAAGAATGGCTAGTTGTTGCTACATCCTCCAATTAAACCGAGGAGATACTGATTTGGTTTGGATGCAACGCTGGAAGAAAAGCGGGAAACCCTGCAGATATTTCATGCTGGGAATTGAAGAGCGCAGGAGGTGTGTATGTGTGTAAGCTGGGAACAATGTGTAATTATTTGGGGGAGAGTGAACAGAAAGACATCAGTTGTTTTCACTCACTTCCACAGCTCTGGTCCTCCTGACCGGGCAAAATGACTGCAGAGAGACAGAAATGAAAAAAAGAAAAGCCATCAATGTAGAGAAGAAGAAAAAAGAAAATCACAGCAGCTCCGAGAGATCAAACAAGACAAAAGTAGTTAATTTCTCACAAAGCCTTCCCTGTTCTCGAGGTAGGCACGCTGCTGACATCTCCGCTAATTCATCTTTTTAATTTTCTCCAAATGCAGAGTGAACAAGTCAGCATTTAGCGTGCCTGATTAAACTTTTCACTCAAATTAATTTTTCCAGCTTATATCTGCAACAGTCTGCAGCGGTCCTGTTTACATGTGCGATCATGCGCTTACCCGGCACCTCGTGAGGCTGGCACGGCCTAGACTGGGTGACGTTGCCCTGGCAGAGACTGAGCTCAGCCTCTTGGTTCTCATCGCAGCGGCGGGTGCGATGCTGCAGGCCCTCGTCGTCACAGTCCCCCCACTCTGTCCATTCACCCCAACCTGCAAACACAGGAATCAGGGAAAACGACAAACGTCCAAATGAGAAACGGGAAAATATATGAGCGTTTTTCCAATCACCAACAAACTCAACCTCCTCTGCAAGGAGAGGAACTGTGTGGTAAGTCACCAAGAGTGCAGCCTGAGGAGTTCTGGCCACAGTGCATCAGTGCAATGGTCATCATCATCAGTCAGCAACCTTGTGTGCCTCCCGGGATCGCTTTGTTTCCCGAACAAAAGCCTAAAATGGACGAGGAGTTGATTACACCGATTTGCCTCCCGTGTCTCTGCATTTTTTTCTTCTTTTCAAAGTCCAAGGGAATAAAGATATGCAAGAAGCTGCTCGCATCCAAATTCAGGTCGATAGGGAAATTTGGGGCTATTTCATTAACTGTTTTTCCGTTCCTTCTCCGACCTTCAGACGACGCGTGCTGGGAGAGGCACCAACCGCCACATTGTTTTCCTTCTCATCACAAATATTGATTGGCCTGTGTGGGGGAGATTTCCCATCAGTGGCCAAAGAAGAAGCAGTTATTTAATCTGGGTAGACTGACAGAATCTAGAGAGTATTTTTAATGGTGTAATAATTGTAATGAATTTTTAAAAATTTTGAAATTTGGATAAAGGGGTTGTTTGTAAGAAAGGTATAAGATGACTTTTATCTTTAACTTCACAACATTAATGTTCAAATCAGATTAACTCAGCAGAAACTGCAGTCCTTTGTAGTGAATCCCCCCCTAAGACACAGAAATTCATATTATAACTGCTGATAATATCTGTACCATAATTTCTTCACTTCAGTTAGAAAGCTTTTATCTTCAAACCTAGACACAGACAAAATCTGCTAGTGATGTAATATGTCCAACTGATCCATCTGTGACCATTACACATCTTTGGTTCGTCTGAAACCTTCCATAGTGCGGCTTCACATATCCCTTCATACCCTCGCAGGCGTGTATATTACAAAGGGCCTCTTCAGTATGCAGGCCTATGCAGATATCTCCTCCGTTGGCAGGGGGTGGGCTGCTGCATGTCCGAGTCCTCTGGTAGTGCCCGCCTCCACAGCTGGACGTGCACTGGGACCAGGCAGACCAGCAAGACCAGGCTCCATTCACTAGATTTTGAAGAAAACCCCATAATAATGTAACACAATGTAATGCAAGCTAATGATGGTATATAAAAGTTTCATGTAGCTGTGACCTCAGTGCACAAGTGTTTTTAATTGGCATTTTTTCCACTGGCCACCAGGGGGAGATTCATGTTGTAGCAAAAAGTCTAACTGTGCAGAGGTCTATTGCGGAGGGCCATGAGTGCCAAAATGAATTAAATAAATATATCATTAAATAATAAATCAAATGTGCCATTAATAAATTAAAATTGGAAAAAAATATTTATTAAATTCAATTAAATGAATGAATATTCAATTATTTATATACTGAATTAATTAATGATTTAATGATGGATTATTTAATGAAACACAACAATAAATGAGACATACAACATACATTCATCTCGTAAACGATCGTCCCCACTAGAATAAAGACAGACAGGAAATCAGTGTATGCATGCTTTAGGATGCGGGTACCTAATGATTGTTAGCCGCTAACACATGAGCATGCAGTGACCACAGTTCTGCAGTCAGATCCACCACCCAATCAACATACATGCTCAGCTCTAGGCTTAATGCTTAATGGGACCTCAGTGTCCAGCTGGTGATGTCACTGTGGTTGTGTCCACCATTTATATACAGTCTGTGACGTACAGTGCACTAGAAGCTCTCTGTTACCTGGACACGGTTGAGTGTTGCAGTCCTGATACTCCACCGGCGATCCCACACAGGCGCTGGGGTTGATCCTCCCTTCTATGGTCAAGCAGCTGCGTTTCCGAGTTCGGAAGCCTCTGGAGCACTGCTGGGAACAGCTGGACCACGTTTCCCAGGATCCCCATCGGGCACCTTGTGGCTGGGATGAAGTTCGGACACTTGTCTTCATTAAGTCTTCAACCAAAGCTGGCAACAAATATAAAACACATTTTGTTCTCTATCTTAGAATCCAAACAAGGGAAACAAATTACACTAAAAAAATATACAAGTCGATCACAACATCTGCCGCAATCTGCTGAACGAGTCAGAAATTTTCTCTAAATTCAAATCGGAGACACGCTATTGTATGGTTTTATTGCTAAGCTCAGCAGCCAGCCTGTTATGAAACAACAATTAGCGAGGTACAATGCAGGCACAAAATGAGCTAGATTTCCCTGTACGCTGACACACACATACAGTTGGTATACCCACAATTGCAAATAATTTACATATGAATCAGAAGTGCTTCCTGAGGCTTTTGAATGAGGCCACCAGAAACATTTCATTAAGATTTTCTTTTCTGAGGATGACAACTTGAGAGCAGTCACACAAGCTACGAAAAACAATGACATTTCCCACTTCCTCAGCTTTATTTATTTTGGAGTAAATACCCAAAGGGTGATACAATCCAGATTCTATGAGAGAGAAGAGAAAAAAAATAAAAGCTTCGATGACTCTGAGGGATGCAGGAAGAGGACATCTGCTTCCCCACAACAGTTCAATGATGTTTAATCAATCTGCTGACTGATGTCCACAGACAGGAAACCAGCTGTGTTTAGCGTGGCGTACTGGGAGATATGCCACCAGCAGTGCTGATAAAAGCTCAGACAGATACAGCTCTAGGCAGATAGCGTGTGTACGACTGCTTTATGGAGTCGAAAAACTTCACAAAAATGATTCAAACCTTAAAAAATTTACCCCCGCTCACCCTCCCTGTGGAATCCAGGTACACCTGCATTCTAGCAGGTAATCACAGCAACAGCTGTGTTTGCACATTTACAATCAAGCACATCTGCTGTGACTTACAAACAGAAAATATGGCAACATTTCTAGTTTGCCTAAGTTGTTAAACTCGCTTTTCCACATCTCCCAGCTTATTTCCAGGACTCACAGTCAGTCTGGCAAGCTCCAGACCCGTCGTTGGGGCAGAAACGGGTCTCCACCTTCTTCCTGCCCAGCTGGAGCTGCTGGGGGTCCGGCAGAAGTGCCCGGCAGGTGTACCTGAATCTCTGCTCCTGCCGTGACCCGTCTTGGCTTACATTGACGGGCATCCACTGGGTCCAGGGGGTGTTACGACGAACTTCAGGGCAAGCTTCCAGGTTACAGGCTTTGTACTCCTGCAGAACAGGATGGAAACAGCTCATCAACTTTAAAGCTAATGAAAAGGCAAATCCCAGCAGGCTACAGCTACTGTCTATCCTATCACAGCTACATCTCCCAATTGATTGCAGAGAGAGCCTGCTGCCTTATTATATCCTGCCAAACAACACAAACATTACAGTTTTCCTGGGAGGGGGCTCTATCATGCAACTTACTGTATTTAATAGGACATAAACTTGAGCTTTATTGAATGCAATGAAGAACAAAACCCTTTTTAGATGTGAGTTTTCCCCAGTTGCAGACATTAAAGTTTAATGCAGAAGAACTTCCAGCCCTTTAATTGGGTAGTGCTCGGAAAGTTTTTCTCTGCACCAGCTAACTTTGACTTTGCCCTCAAAAAAGTAAGTATAAGTAATGTTAGTAAGTATAAATAAATAATTCTGACAATACAAAATGAAAAAAAAAACATAGAAAGTTTGTAGAAATAGAATAGCAGAGCAGATAGACTGGGTTGGATCAGATTTCCCAAGTGTTTCCAAAAAATGGCAGGGCTTCAGAGTTCAAATGTATACCTAATAAAGTGGCCTATGATGTGGACAGATAGACAGATTTTCCCCCCCAAGTCTAGCAGACTGAGACTGAGCAGAAAGAGCGGGGACTGTGTGTACCTGCTGTACAATCTGAGGTACTTGTGGGGAAAACAAACGTCCTTTATCTTGTTGTGTAATAAAAACAGACAAGTAGGTCACTCATGTCTGCAAATCAACTCGGATATTATTCTGCCTACTCTCTTCTCTTCACATATAGAGCAAAAATACCGTAGCACATCCAGGACAGCTGTTTCCGTTCTCACAGCTTCTCGTCCTGGAGTGGACCCCCCCACCACAGTCAGCACTGCAGTGAGCCCAGGGTCCCCACGCAGTCCACACTATGGGAAGTGGGCATGGCTTTTTCTCATTGCACAGCCTGGAAACACAAAGAGGAATGCACACATGCACGCTCACTCACACACAGAGCTTTGTAATGCAGTAATCGGGCCTGATCGCTAAATTCTGAAGTAACCTCCTCACCTCTCCTCCCGTCCCTGGCCGACACAGACTCTACCGCCGTGGCGAGGTGCGGGGTTATTGCAGGAGCGCTGCCTCACCTCAAACCCAATGCCGCAGCTGCTGCTACACTGGCCCCACGATGACCAGGGAGTCCAGCCGCCATTCCTGACAAAGAGAACGTAAAAAGGGATGTGACTGAGCCTGATGTTTTAAAACGAATGTCTCCGTTTTTTAAGCAAACTGTCTCCTTTCATGAGTGTATTAGTTGTTAGAATATAGTTGAACATAAAGGACTATTTTTAGATTTACTTACATGACAGTGCATTTGGTCAAAGATTGATTTCAAAGGATTAGTATGGGAATAATGGCTGTCTGCATGAAAAGAAATATACCTGGAGCAGTTCGCCACCTGGATCGTCGGGCCCTTGCATTCAATCCCTCCACATCTGGCCACCGGTCCATTGCAAAAGCGCGACCGACACAAACAGCTGCTGATGGAGCCATCGCCATCATCGTGGTTACAAGGCTGCCAAGGCTTCCACGGACCAAAACCACCATCCTGAGTCAGGTTCCTCACCTCCAGAGAGGATTAGAGAATCACATATGATAATTAGCATGCTATATTAGGCTAGCGATAGTGAGTTTTTGTTTTTTATTATCAAACAGGAAACTTGTGATGAAATTCTTATTAGAAGTGAGACAGGAAAGATCTATACAACAGACAAACCCAGGGTCTTACAGGGCATTCAGTGATGTTCTGCGTCCACTGGTTCATGTTGGAGCTCTCCTCGATGGTGGTGCACCGCTTCTGTTTATGATCCCAGCCACAGTAAGGGTCCCGGGCCTCCATGCAGGAGCTAACAGGTATTCAGATAGACTATCAGTGTCTGTAGATGCCTTTCTTTAGCAGTGTGCAGATTTTTAAGCTGACACAAAGTCAGACGATCTACTGATTGTTGTGTTTCTGCTCATAAAAGATCTCCTGTTGTGTTTTGAGTGAGAAAGCCGTCAACTATTCCAGCAGTGTACTTATTGTCAACAAAATTCATAAAAGCCTGCTTGATATGTCTGCTCTGAGTCTCGCAGAACTGTACACTCAAAAAAATGAAATTGGGTGGTTGTTACATGTACAAGATTCAAACTTGTAATTTGGACTAAATAATTTCATGTTTCTATGGTGAACGTAATTAAATCATGTAGCATCTGCATGAAATTCAGCAACTTAATTTGTTCTTGTTGAGATGACAGGATACAATCTAGTAAGAGTGGTTCGTTGCCTGGACTCACGAAATTCACAAGATCACATTAGATGTCAAACTGCGGGAAAATCGCTGGAGTTTTAAGAGGCAGACAACTACACCCACACCATGTGTTTGCTATTTATTGTGGTTTAACCTGTCAAGGACAAAAACGTACAGAAAATTCTGCATCAAGCCTTGTAATCATAGCTTTCCTAGTTTTGTTAAGCCTGGATTGACAACTTGGTGGTGTGATGGTTCGTGCTGTTGCCTCACAGCAAGAAGGGCCTGGGTTCAAATCTACAATCTGGCTAGTTTGCAGTGTGTAATTAGAGTTAGGTTAATTGGTGATTCTAGCTTGTCCATGAATAAGTGCAAATGGTTGTTTGTCTCTATGAAATAATCAACCCCCATATTGGTTCATTAAGCAAGACTAGCAGTAATTGCCTTGATTAACAAAGTAGTTGTTCAAACAACAAGATTTCATTGTGTTTTCCTAAAGTTTTTAACTTGTGTAGAATGAATTAAAACAAATTTCACTCTACATACTTAAATGAATCACTTCAAGTCAATGTAAGTATACTACGTTGATCCAACGTAATCTGATTACATCAAACCACCAAATGCCAAATGTGTTGGTTTGACATGGTCAAAAATGGGTTATAGTACTCGGTTAAATCACGTGGAAAAAGGTGCCGTGATTCAATTGTGTTCATCCAACAACAGATTTTTTTGAGTGTATCCTGACAGTTCAAAATGTGTCACTTTGTAGGGAAGATAAATAGGGCTCTTAACATAATCATCTTTGTCAGCATTTGTTCGCAGGCCCTTCAGACTTGGACACCCCCGTGTGTTTGTTAGTAGATTTGCCCACTCATCACCAGCACCAGAAAATCAATATATGAGCAGGCTCACACAGACTAAAGGCTACAATTTTTCATTTGCTTTATGCTAAATATTTATACTCAGTCATATTTATGGTTCTTATGTTCATTAATCTGTAGGTATATTTGTTTCTATTTGGTATAAAGACTAAAAGCATTTCAGAAAATCTTGGACCAAACCGTTCAGTTGGGTAGCTGGAGCAGCGCTCTAATGGGATCTTCACCAATCTGTCATCGAGGCCCACAAACAATGATCTGTCATTGTGGAGAATTTGCAGACTCTTTATTGGCCCCACTCTCCCTTCGGGCAGGATCCTGAGCTCCTCCAGGTAGCAGTCATGCAGGCTTTTATTGGTTGTGGAGAGAGCCTTCAGAATGGTGCCATATTCTTTTAAGACAATAGTAATAAGAGCAAGCTCCAGGATGGCAGATAAAAAAAAACGGTTCGAGTGATTATTTTCTCATTTTTAATTAGAACGTGTCTCACCTGTGCCGATGTACATGACGTGGTAGAGAGAGTGTCGGCCCTGCACGATATCCACCACCAGCTTAGAGAAACGCAGGTTGTCCTGGGTGAGCAGGGGGTTGACGGTTACTGGCTGGACCACGTCGTTCATGAGGAAGAGCCGCTGGGCGTCCTGGAGGCTGCGCTCTGTCAGGTTTCCCCCATTGGCGCCCTCCTCTAACGTGCCACACTGAGCAGTCAAGAAGGAGGCAGAAGAAGGGCGTTTAGTGAAAGGGAAGCTTCTTATATTGTGTCTGTGAAGGTTCTTAGTCATCCAGGTCATCGTAGTCTAAGGAGCTTGGAAAGAAGCCCGTTTTCACACCTTTGCTCGTGTGATTAGGTAGAGGATCATCAGGGGGTCCCTTTGTCCCTCTTGGGGGGAAACTCCCATAGGGTTTAATCTGGGACTCTCCACCATTTGACCCTAGAACTGGAGAAGCTTCTCGGATGAGAGGTGAAATGTCTTCAAGTAACTTGAAGTCCAGACGCTTTTCTTTCCAAGCTCCTTAGACTTCTTATACTGTGTTATTATGGAAAGTCTGCATAATTCATAATCCAGAAAAGTCTTATTTGTAATATACTGGCCAATTATGCAGTCTCTTAGTTCTTCGTCTAGCTGAAACATGCATTTAACCACACGTCTCTTAAGATTCTCCACCTCAAAAGCCCATTTTCTTCTGATGCTGCTCCTCATTCAGTGTTTGTGCACTGCACCTCCACATAAGAGGTGTTAAACATAAGGCCTGGAGGCCAGAACTGGCCCAGTAAAGATTAAAATTTGGCCCACTGGAAGGCGTTAGAAAATGTGGAGGAGAGATATTTGGTACTTTTAACTGTATTTTCATAAGTTTTATAGCTTTTTCATCTGATAAAGACCTCCCCTGCAGCCATGCATGCTACACCAAAGTAATGAAGTTATAAACAATTAAATGACAGAAAAGTTTCTGGTTTTTACAGTGTGTCCACAGTAAAAAAAAAAAAAGGGTAAAGTCCGATGATGGATATCTTATTATCGTTAGGCATGTAAATAGTTTTGTGCATGCTAGCTTAATGGCAAACTTACAGGCAACAAATGCTTCATAAAAAAATTGCTAAGCTTTTTCTTGTTTTATATTTAAGGACAAAATTTCAGACAAGGTCATTACTGTTGCAAAAGGACTGTTAGCGACAGTGTTAATAAATGCAAGTTTAAAATTGCACATAGCAAAACACAAGCTTATATACAGACATTATACAACAGGAAATGTGACTACAGTTTCCCTGTAGCTCAAACTGAATAGCACTTTGCAGATGCATTGGGAAATTTGCCAAGCATTTATTTTGGGGACATGTATTTGCTGGAGCTGAGCAAAACTTCTCTGCTGCACTGCATTTAGATATCTGCAATCAGCACAGAGTGATGAAGTGGATGTCAGTCTTTTGAAAATTTCTTTACAAGCCTTCGTGGAATTGCTGGGCAACTGTGGCAAGATAAAGCTGTTTGCTTTAGTGTCCTCACCAACCTCATGTTCTCAGAGAAAAATACATATGTATAAAGAAGTCTGAATTCTTTGTCATTGTCCATGTTTTGAAATTAGTTACCTGAAAGTTGGGTATAGGGTTTGGAGTGGCCAGCCAAGCAGTGCGCGGGTTCTCCTGGTATCGAAATGGTCCATTGAAGGCTTGGGTGATGGCGCTCAGATTAAAAGCACAGACTGCAGAAGCTGATATGCTGTTTCTAGAGAAGCACAGGAAATTACAATGCTCAGGTCTTAGCTAATGAATGTGAAGGAAAGCAAACATTCTTGAGCACATCTCTACAGAAAAGCACATATTTCTTGAATTGTTAAATTTATAACAGTAAAATACAAACATAACCTTTTAGCTGCCTCAGTTGAAACTACTCTATGGAATAAACATTAGTGTAAAGGTGTGTAGTCTTAAAGCAAGCCCAAAGGCACAGCTGATATGCGAGAGGACACATTTGCCAAAAATAAATTACCTTTCAACATGATAAGAGAGATTAATAGTTAGTACTTTTGGTCAAAGTTTTATTAAAAAGCCTCAAAGTGCTATCTAGGTATATTAACCAGAAAAAGACTAATGTACACAATATCACTGTAACTTACCAAACCAAGTGTTTTTACGAGGCTTTAAATAAGGTAGTGTAAGGTAATGTACAAGTGCCAAAATAATCCAGTTCCTTTAATGGCCAATGTGTTAACATTTACGACTTTAAAGAAGAAAAAAGCACATTTCTAGCACAGTATAATCCCCTGTCTTGGTTTTTATAGACAATGACAAACTACATGGCAGCTGTCCAGGAACAAATGCTTTAAAGCTATGCGTAATTAAGGTTGTGTAGACCTGGAGTGACGGGTAGGTGCACTGACAACTGTAGCTGCTAGCTATAGTCTCACCTCAGCTAATTCATGCCCATATTTTCGACCAATTTTGTGAAATTATGTGACAGACAGTATTGCCTTCTGGGTAGTTCATTGTACTAACAGGCTGTCTAACTCTTTTATTGAGTTTTGAGTCAATTCTATGCATTATTGATTGTATTTAGCACAAATTAGCTAATGATTACTGTTGCAAAAGGACCATTAGCGACAGTGTTAATTTATATTAAATAAATGCAAGTTTAAAATTGAACATAGCAAAACACATGCTTATATACAGACACTGACCGTGTGTCAGTGTGGCAGCATGTGTGTCAGTGGAACACAATTTGCTAACATAGCTAGCTTTCAATAGCTAGCTTAGCACTCCATCCTTGTGTCTATATTTAGTCACGTTAAGCAAGCTGGTAAGGCTACAGTGAGTACATCTTTCTTTCATATTCTCCTGAGAACCGAGGAAAGTTTCTTTCATTGTAACTTTTTTTGTGATGTCCTGCCTATTTGGAGCTGAAAGAGGCCACCCAAACACACTTTTGCAAACAACAGGACTTATTAGGGTAGCTCAAATAAGTCAAAATATATTAACCAAAAACAAACGTCCATTAAAGAGGACATAAATGAACAGACTGGTTCTCAGGAGGATATACTCTATTTAGTACGCTCTGAGTTAACTTACTTTGGTATGTAACATGTCACGATCCTGGGTCTTATGACCCAGTGTTTTGAGTTTTAGTTCATTTTGTTGTTTATAGTATGTTTAAGCTCATTGGGTTTCCTATGTTCATTTGCTTATTAGTTCCCCCTTGTGTTTTCAACCCCTGTGAAGTCTCCCTTGCCCTTCATGTGTTTTATGTCTGTAAGTCTCATGTTGTCATGTCTGCATTATGTTTCCTGTTTTATTTTGAAGGGGTCCGGTGTTCCTATGTTCAATGTTTTTAGTTTTACTCTCCTCTTGTGACGTCGTTATGTTCATGTGTGTCAGCTGTTTCCCCATGTGTTTCCATTTCCCTCATTATCCTCCTGTGTGTATTTAGTCGGTGTGTTCTGGTCATTTTTTGTCAGGTCGTCTGTTGTCCACGCCATGTTTCCAAGTTTCATGTCTAGGTTTTTCTTGTTGTTTGTTTAGTTCTCCCAGTTTAGGTTAATGTTAGTTTTACTTCAGTCTGCCTTGCCCTTTGTTTGTTCCTTTTTTACCAGCCATATTAAACGGCTCGCTTTTTGTTAACATTCAAGTGTTGTTCCCTGTTCCTTGGAGTCTGCATTTTGGGTCCTTCTCGTCAATTCATACAGTCTGCCCTCGCCAGACTGTGACATAAAGTCTATGAAATGACATTATTAGGGATGCACCGATACCGATACTGGTATCGGGTATCGGGACCGATACTGTAAAATGTGGTATCGGTTAACTCGTAAAAGTTAACCGATACCACGAACCGATACTAACTTATTTCATTAATCAGAGGGTGGCTTGTCATTTCTGTTGTAGTTTTTTAGATTGGCCACTAGGGGGACATCTCGCGCTAAACAGGCACAGGGTTAGACGAGTGAGACTGGCGGCTCCAGATAAAAAAAGAGAAACTGGAGGCTGCTGTAGCTAGGCTAAACAAAATGTCAGCAGTGTGGACCGGAACAGCCAACTTTAACTCGGGTTTTGGAAAAGCGATGAAAAATGTCAAAAGAAAATCCACGGGCAGTTAAAATAATGGAGGCTCTGACTCATTTTATTGCTCTGGATGGCCAGCCAATGCCAGTCGTGGAAAACATAGGATTGCACCGTCTAAGCATACTCGAGCTGTGATATAAAATTCCCAGCCGCCCACACATCAGGGAGATAATGGTGCCAAAACTTTCTAAAGAGGTAAAGACAAGCAGTGTGTGCGATGTCAGTCCTTGGTTTAACGGCACAGTGGACTGATGATCCACGGGCAGATGGGGAGTTCGTTAGTCAATGCCAAATACTTTCGTTATTTTGTTTGTTTGTTTACAATATGGACACTCTGCAATAATTTAAAAGTTTATTTTATTCTCAAACCTAATTTGTATTTATTTTATTCCAAACAGAAGTGTTTATTTATTATTCTGAAAGCTCGAGACAGTGCCAATAGTTCAGTGATATTTTGTTAAATTACAATGTGGAGACTCTGCAATAATTTAACAGAAGTGCTTATTTTTCACTTGAAATTTTTTTGTGGTCATTTTTATTAAGATTTTATTTATTATCGGCAGAGAATAAAATAAAACCTGTCTTCCAATTCATTGCATTTGTGTGTGTATGTGTGTGTGGTAGAAGTATCGGTTTTTGTACTCGGTATCGGCAAGTACTCAGATCCAAGTATCGGTATCGTATCGGTTTGAAAAAATTGGTATCGTTGCATCCCTAGACATTATTAACAAACAGAACTCACACATTAGTGGTAAAAATGCCATAAATCAGATCTTGCTCAGGTAAGTAGAAGGTGCTCTGGAGCTCGTTGTAGTAAAAGGGGATTTCTCCTGAGCGTGAGCAGTTGAGCCGAGCCTTCATGAAGGTGGTCCAGGTGTCCTCCAATAGAAAGCGTCCACCCATATCATTCTTACAGACCCGAGCCACTCGAGAGAACACCATTTTCCCACAGTCATTTTCCACCGCAGTTTCCCTCAGGAAGAAGTAGGCAAAACGACCAATCTCATAAACAGACACAAAATGAGGCTCTAGAAGAATAGACGCAGAGACACAGGTCAGCGTGATGGATCAACGAAAGAGTGATGAAAAGGACAAACTTTGTGGTGCTTTGTTAACCGTTGAGCCATTTAGAGTTGTACTGGGCGGTGCGCAGGGGCGGCATGTTGCCCAGGCTCCTGTAGATCACTGGGTCACGTCCAGAGAAATCAATCACTGTGGCAGCATACAGCTCGCCCTTTTCTGTGATCATGGCAGTGGAGTTGTGACGCGGGTCGTAGGGACATCGGGCAACACCGTTCACAGTGTCTAACACCTGACTGAGGTTAGAAATCTGACGGAAAGAAGGGAAAACTAAACTAAGCATTTCCTGCTATTTTAGTGGATTGACAAGCAATTTTGTTCTTTCTGTTTTTATCGCTTTATTCACATTATTTCAAAACTTTTAATGAATTTCAAAACTTTTAATAATGTAATCTTCAGTTTCTATCATTTCCCAAATGCACAAAGCTGCTGAAGACATCTGAGGATCACAAAGGCACCAACACTATTTATAATTACTAAATATAATTACAAAATATATAGAGAAAAGATAAATTAGCTAATCAAAGTGACTAGAAGAAAATGACTTTTATTGTCAGATTTCTTGATTTTATCCTTTTTAAATTCCATGTCCTTTTTCCATTTTACATCGGGCTCTAGCAACTTATAATTGCCTTTCTTTTAATTACCCCAAAAGGATTTTAGACTATAAAATATGTATTTTCTTGTCATATAGTTTCATTAATTCTACTTAAGTGCAAAAACTGCCATTTTACTAACCTGTCTGGTTATGCAGACAGGGGTAAAAGCATTGGTCCCACATGTGAAGAGCGTCCTTCCGCTTATCAGCAAAACCCGTACATAGTTTTGGCATTCACCCTGCAGACAAATACGCCAGAACTCAGTTTTACTGTTTCATGACATGTCATCAAAATGTCCAATATAATATAATCATATAATAACATAATCCAGTCTAACGTAATATGTTTCTGAATACACAGACAAATATCTGTACTTCAGTCACAGCACAATACCTCAGATTTGCCTTTGCTCTGACATGAGCGCTTTGTGTCTTCATCGGATGCCCATTCTGTTGCCTGAGGAGAAATGTTCAATTGTAGAATGTTTTTTTGAATATTGGACCTTTATATTTAATAACAGATCCTGTTAAAATGTTTAAAATAAAATGTCTTTGACAGTAGTTCATTTTTGTGTAGTCTTAACCTTACCTGTATGAGGGAGGTATTATTCAAACTCAGTCTGAAGAGGAAATTTCTGTAAAAGATATTTCATTTTAGAGCTAAAACAACAGACTGCTCACAATAGCAGTGTACAGCATATAAATGTTATCCTCTAGTATCTCCCAACTTCTGTCCAGACACAGTTTGATCAAAACACATTTGTGCCGCCTGGGCAATATAACTGTATAGCTTGTGTTGCTGGATTTTTTCTTCTTCCTTTTGGGTCTTTTTACTCCATTTAAGAGCTGTCTTTACCCTTTAGTGCTGTCTTTGGGCTTTCGGGACTTTGTGTTTTAATTAAAAAAAATGTTGTGTGTATTTCCCTTGTTTATGTCCAGAAATATCATCATGTAAGAATTGGGGGCTTGTCCAGGATATGAACGCTGGCATGCTTCTATGATGACACATCATGTATCCACTTTACACCACTGTATGCTAGTAACATGCTGTATGATTACTGTTTGAGTGATGCATGCTATTTGGTACCTTGCTCCTACAACAAGCTGGTTTCGTCTCAGGTCCAAAGCAAGTTGGGAGAAGTCCTTTGCACCTGGATGTGAGAACTCAGACACCCAAGACCTCAGTGCTGGATGCACAAAGAATCAAATGATGAGGAGTGAGGGAAAAAAATAAGAAGAAAGAGTATAAAAGTAAGTGAAAAGAAAAGCAGGAGAGGATAACATGAAATATGAGAGAGGAGAAGAAGAAGAAGATGAAAAAGATCCATTATCCAGTGTTTCCCTTTTGCCAGCTTTACAACTCATCTTTAATCGTAGGGCCTAAGACCAGAAAGGAGGCTTTTAAACAGACTGAAAGTACTGATTTATTTTCCAAAATTATAGGGTAGGACATAAAGATCTGGAAGTCTCCCAATTTTCATATTATATTACTTGTTCTAATTAATTAGCAATCTCTTGAAATAATTTATCTTGAATTCAACAACATAAATTTACCATCACATAAGACTGTTCAATGTCAAAGTAATAAGATAAGTAAGGTATATCTGTCAGGTCTTTATTTTTTTCTCTCAACTTGTGCAGTTGTGTCAGATTTTTTTAAAGGACACATTACATACCATACTGAGATATTACAGACCTTTACATTGTAGCTCTTTGGGACACACCTACAATTTTATGTCTTTCTATTAAACAAATGGGAACAAATTATTTGTTTTGTAACGGGTTGCTAGTCGCAAAGTGCCTAAAGATACACAAAGAACTACTTTAAATTTTGATCTTTCCTAAGTTGTCCATTGTGTGTAGACCCAACACTGGTTCATCGCTTGAGTAAGGTGCCTTTTTTGCCAGGTCAAGTACAAGAACTGGGCTAAAAACATGTGAAAAAGACACCACCACTGATGAAACATTGCTCAAAACCAATTTAAAAGATAACAAGTATGTCTGCCTCCCTTTAAGCAAAATATAAAGAAATGAAGGGTGGCTTAAGACTTTTCCATCTTTTCAAGAACTTTGTTTTGAAAGTTTCTTTATAACTTTAGTCTATCATGGTTGATATTACATGCCCTTAATTGAAAACCACTACCTGAGCAGTATGACAGCGAATCAGAACTGAACGGTAAATAAAGTTGCTTTAGCTGTTTTACATAAGCTTCGGGGAGGGCGAACAAACCACATACAAATGATGCTTCCCGCAATGTTTCAGAGCAAATTACTGCTGCTGCCTCTCAGGACTAAATGCCTGTTCCTCTCATTTGATAGCCAGCTTGTGGCGAAAAAAAATGTATCAACAACAAAAGCAGCACGGTTTGCCAGGCAAAACCTTTGAGCTGAATGCAAACTGACATCCAGTCAAAATAATGACATCAAAGGCCCTTTCACAGTCATTAGACAGCTGAAGAAGAGCATTTAATGAGGCCATGCTGCAGACACAACATCAACACCTTTATTAATTTCACATAAATCTTTACATTCAATTATTTTGCAGAAACGTGTCTTTTGTAAGCCTCGATGCGTGAGATAGACACAATTCCAACAAATCCTTATTAATGCAAGTTAATTCCAACTAAGAGTTCATAGTGCTGCCAGATTTCACAACCTTATATTAAAGTCACGCTTCACACTTTGTATTGGTTAATCTCAATTAATGTCACATAAAACAACAAATTGAAAGGTTATGAGCAACCAGCGTGTCAAGATGCTTATTAGAAACTGAACTATCATTCTTGTCTGGTCTCAGTTCTGCTTTGAATAGCTCTGAAAGAGGGCAACAAAACAACATGAATACAAACCATCACTTGAACAGCAGTGATTTTCGGAGAGCTATTGAATCCAAATTGCTTTTGTGCACTTGCCTGTGTACATAATGAGCTGCTGCAAAGCAGACAAGGGCAGGCAGTCTAAGTCTCTCATTCAAAATACCAATCTGACAGCTGACAAGGAGAAGCGACTTGTTCTAATTTCTTGGACTTTCTCTTTTAAGTCCAAGAAATTAGTTAACTACAGGGAATCAGAAATCGACACTCATTCTTGCAACAAAAGAGCCAATTAACCAAGAGCGTCTAGTTTCATCGACCTTATATTTCAGATTTCAGAACTGTCTACACTTTGCATTATGTAACTTCTTTGCATTTTAGCAATTTTATTTAACAAAATGAGCACAGGAAAGAAAATAAGATCATTGTTATTACTGGACCTGGATCCTTTATTAGGGATACCTTGCTGGTGTCAGGTCAGACCTGCTCTTGGCTCCAGAAGAACTTGAATTCTTAATGGCATAAATTGAACAAGATGCTGGAAACGTTTCTCGCGAATTTTGGACGTGATAGAGTCACACAGTTGCTAGATTTGAAGTCAGTGTCAGATGATATGAGCTTTATCCTGCTGGGAGCAGCCATCAGACGATGGGTCTACTGTGGTTATACAAGGACAGACATGGTGAGCAGCAAGACTCAGGTTGGCTGTTTAAACAATCGACTGGTATTAAGTGTGCCACACCATTATACCACCACCAGTCTGACCCATTGTTACAAAGCAATGGGTCATCGTGGAAATGGAAATCGTGTTCTTTATGTCAAATTCTGACCCTACATTTAAATCAATACGCGCCACATCAGGCGATTTTCCAATGTTTCCACCTGTTGTTAATTTTGGTGATAATTGTAACCTCAGTTTCCTGTTCTTAGCTGACAGGAGGGTTCCCAGCATGGTCTTCTGCTGCTGCTGAGTGCTTCTGAGGGTGCAAAGATGCTGTTCTGCATATCTTGGCTATTTGGGAAAATCCAGCAGATCAGCAATTTCTGAATCATCTTTCTTCCCAATTCAGATGCTTGGTTTCTTTGGTCCGTTTCTTCTGATTTACTGTGTATTTCCTGTGTATTCTGTGCTTCCTTGTCTGCTCTTGTGTCATTTCCTGCTTTATTTTATTGTTTGTTGTTTTCTTCCACTACAATGCCCTGATTGCTTCCACCTGTTATCATTTTACCTTGCTATACATGGTGGCTTTTTGTGTCTCCCTTTGTCAGTTGTTACTTTTTGGTTTCTTTAATGATTTTTACAATTTCTATATCAGTTAAAACTCACCATTTGCTTGTTATATCATCTTCATTCTGTGTCCTGTGTTTTTCTCTTCTTTTCAGATGGAAACATAACTTGTCCAGGATAAAGATAATTATTATCTAATATTGCTGTTCCTTGTCTATTTCCATTTCCAGTGACATTTAACAAACATAATTTCTCAAAAGCTGTAGACTACTGTGGGTTTTATGGTTGGCTACAATATGGTTGTGATAGCAACAGAATAAGCCGTGCAACCGCGTTTAGACAGCAGTGATTAGAGCAACAAAAGTAGGTGAAATGACATTCTAAAAGTTTAAAGCTTTTATGGATTTGGACGAGACTTTTGTGCGAGCACCCAGGCTGCTGTGCTGATAAATTTTCATGACAGCATTTTTCGAATGCAAACTAATCAATCGCTGTTGCTGTGGTGGTTATAGCTGAATATACAAACCCAACGAAAATCAGTTTTTAAAGAGCGGCGAATGAAATGTTGAGAGATGGCATTGATTTAAAGTTGGTGGATAAGTGAAGCTTGTTATACAATTATGCAATCGTTATTTAACTTTGCAAAGGACCATAAAATGTTTGTGACCCAACCAAAGCTCCTTCACAAAGATACCATTTCAGCTTCAGGGACTCTTTATTGTTTGTGTAGCAAGGTCTGGCCAGAGAACCTCCTTGTGTTTCCAAGAAGAAATTATACAAAGTTAAAGTAAACATTACCAAGGGATCTTTAGATCCATATATGTACGTTCTTATTCAGTGAAGCACTGGAGTAAAGCCATGTTTAGCAGCCATGCTTTGACATGAGAGTATGATCAAAATGTAGGGGTGATAAAATCAGAAGGGGCAGACATATATACAGTTTTTGTTATACTTTAATTTAAATCAAAAATGTATATCTTATGTAGCCTTTTGCATACAGTTGGTCCTCATGCAACCCTTAACCCATAGCCTTTACGTCACTTATTCAAGCAAAAGATGCATTTTGATTACCGTTATACAATAAGGCTACCACACTGCTCGCTCACAACAACCTGCTTAAAGAGCCTGAATCTGAGAACTGTAGACAGTCTAGGAAACGCATGCATGTCTACAAGTTTGCCTAATTCTCAACATCAGCATGACAACCCGCTCGTTGTGTGACAAGGTTAAGATCTCTGATCTTGATGTTGGGCACGTGGACTAACCGGCTACATGTGAAAATCATCACTTTGAAAGTGGGCTCAAAGAAACACGGCCTTTGTGTGCGTGACTCTTTTCAATTCGCCGACTGTGTATTCTTACGTAAAAAAAACAACACAAATGATGTTGTTTGAAAACAGAAATTGTCTTGTGGAAAATAGATACACTGTCCTCTTTTCACAATGGGTAAACGTGCAAGCAACGCAGTCTCTTACTTCAGCTGAAAAAGTGTCTCCCTCCAGCATGAACTTTGGCGCTAGGTTGGGGCCTTTGTTCAGTTTGGCATGTGCACATAAGTTGTCCCCCCCCCACTCTATCGCTGGTGTGTTTCTTTTCTCACCTTGGTAGGAAACAACAGGATGTTCCTTTCTGCTGCAGTCGGCAGGCTTGATGTGAGGCTCCTCTGACAGACACATGGATAAACAGATGACCAGCACAAGGCCACAGGGGGAGAGGGCCCATACCCCCCACCCTGATGTTACCATAGTTACAACCACATCCAGTCTTCTATCGGGTCCTCGGGAATCACCTGTCGGAGCAGAAGTGATATCTGTCAATCAACCAGGCAGGAATGGCAGGGAGAGTAAACCGATCAGCCTTGTGACAAATAAATATCCTTATATTTTTTGGCATTTAGATAATCACTCTAGAAAACTCAATACATCAGTGCTGGACTCTAAAAATCCATATCCACTCAGTAATAGCTCACACTTGCACTCACTCTCCGTCCTCCTGCCCATTCATCTAAATTAATTTTGCCAGTCGACGGGCCCCGCTGTCCCTCCTCTGTCTGCTTTTGGTGTCCATCGCCTCAGTGTCAGCAGGACTCGGTCATGGCTAATTCACCTCAAAAGGCCAGAGCCGCCAATCTTCACTAACGCCAGCTCTCAAACTTTGGGTGCCTCTTTCTGACTGAGGGGATCCATTCAGAGATGAGCCCCGGGCACAGAGCCAAACAGGAGGGTGTGCCACATGAAGGGTCGAATTCATTTTATATGAATCAGAATCTGCTCAAAGGTGATGATCTGATGGTGACTTTAGGCACAAAGATCAAAGGCTCTTTTATGTAGTTTACAAATTTCCATCCAGCTGCGTCAGACAAGTATCAGACTTTTGCTTTCTCACGTGCGGCACACAGAGGGAGGCAGCGTTCAAGATACTCTGTTTGGTATAAGTAAATGCAGCCACATACTAGCTGTAGCATACATACTGACGCTGGCAAGTCTAATCCAAATGTGTTGGGTCTTTGTGTTTTCACGCACACTTCTGTGGGGCTACATTTTCTCATTTATTTAGAAATTTACAGACTGGAAACAGAGCAAGACAGGACAGAGTGACACCCACCAATAAAGGATGTTACTATCACTTTTCAGTGGCTGCATGCATTCATCAAGATATTTAAAGTTTGCTAAATTTATGCAAACAAGGATAAAGACCTTTAAATGTGTTTGCATGTGAAATGACTCTATGTATGAGCTCTGAAATGGAAAAAAAAATGTCTTTTGAATCATCTAATAAATTTCTGTTTTAAGCTCCACTCCTGTACTGGCCAGTGAACCATTCGGATGTGAGCAAGCGTTTAAGTAGCTGAAGACTAACTACAGGAGACACCTTCACCATGAGAGCACGTGAAATGCCTGAATCTAGCTACACTGTCGCCTGAGGGTTAGGCGGGACTAGAGCACAAATTTGACTCTGAAAATGTCTGAGCTGAGTGATAAATGAGTTTATGGAAAAGGCCATAATGTTCCAACTATGTATTGAAAACTTTTGAACATGCTCAACACTACAGGGCAGCATATTTCTTGCCCATTCACAGCGGCGTCTTTTTCTTTAACCCTTAAACCAGTTTCAGTGCAGCTGCTACGCACTGCAAAGAATGGAGGCGGTGAATGTCTGCCTGTCTACTGCTCACTGGGACGACTGAATACGTGTGGAGGCAGAGGTTTTTCAGCCTGCTGGGTCTTACATTGCTGCTTAATGAAGCGACAGGAGCAGAGCCTCCACCGCTGGCCTCGCCTTTGTTACGGGGCCACGGTCCTCTCACCGCGCAAAGGCTGGCCAGTGAGAGGCCTAATGTTCTGGGATTTGTCTATTCAGCCCAACGAGGGGGAGCGACAGTGGACGTCAGTCAGATTCTTCGGGGGCAGTAGGAAATGTGTGGACGCAGACTCTCCCTTGGTGATTAGCGTTAGTTAAAGACAAAGAGCGCATATTCATCATCCTCTGTCTACATGACAAAGTGTGCTAGGATCTCTGTATGGTTTGGTTAAGTTTAGTAAAGTACCACCCAGACTCTTTAGACACACTGTGAGCCCAACTATATGCACTCATGTTTTTCTTGAATGTTTTTAACTGTGCTTTAACAAAAGCATTGTGCTCCCGTCTTTGCTTCTGAGAGAAGGTAGTCACCTCTAATATGACCATGAAAGTTCACTTGTCGCCAACGCTTTTTCTAAGTACTGCCCCCCAAAGCTGTATGGCTGTGCCTTTATATTTGTCCTTTTCACACTTCTTACCCTGTAACAGGGAAATTTGATAAGTTCTTTCCAGAAATACCCTGAAGGTTTTACAGTGAGCTGGTATCCACAACAAAACTTTTAGTACTGTGTAGAATATAAGCTTTACAGTATGATGCTGTCAGCTGGTTGACTTTCATTAGTCTAATTTGAGTATTGCAATCTCCAACATCATTGCTGTGTGTCCAACCGTCTTTGTGAACTATAACAACACATTGCTAATGAAACTGCCAGGTTACGGACTGTTGCTGCACCAACATTTTGACAGCTACAAAAGGTGGCCATACCAAATATTGACTGTACAGATTCCTTCTGTGTCTTATATACTGTAAATGTATACTGTAATATTTAGTAAATCAGGGCGTCTCTTCCCCAATTTTCCTGAAAAATATAAAGGAATGAGTAGAGGTGGGAATCACCATACATCCCACGATACGATATTATCACAATACTTAACGCACGATACGATATTATTGCGATTTTTTAAAAATATTTTGCGATAACCCTAACCCTGACCCTCGGAGGAGAGACCAGATCAGCCCAGATGGATAAAATGCAGCCTAACCGGATCAAAATCACAGCCAGGGCTGCCCTTTGTCACCGGTTCTGTTCATAATTTTTTATGGACAGGATTTCTAGGCGCAGCCAAGTGGCGGAGGGCTTTCGCTTTGGTGGCCTCAGAATCTCATCTCTGATTTTTGCGGATGATGTGGTTCTGTTGGCTTCATCGGGTGAGGGCCTCCAGCTCGCACTGGAGCTCGCACTCCTCCAAGTGGAGGAGTTCAAGTATCTCGGGGTCTTGTTCGCGAGTGATGAGAGAAGGGAGTCAGAGATCGACAGACGGATTGGGGCTGCAGCTGCAGTAATGCAGACGCTGCACCGGTCCGTCGTGGTGAAGAGGGAGCTGAGTGTAAAAGCGAAGCTCTCAATTTACCGGTCGATCTACGTCCCTACCCTCACCTATGGCCACGAGCTGTGGGTAGTGACCGAAAGAACGAGATCGCGGATACAAGCGGTGGAAATGAGCTTCCTCCGAAGGGTGGCTGGCCTCTCCCTTAGAGATAGGGTGAGAAGTTCGGCCATCCGGGAGGGGCTCAGAGTAGAGCCGCTGCTGTTCCACATCGAAAGGAGCCAGCTGAGGTGGTTCGGGCATCTGACAAGGATGCCCCCCTGGGTGCCTCCTGGGTGAGGTGTTCCAGGCATGTCCCACCGGGAGGAGGCCCCGGGGCAGACCCAGGACACGCTGGAGAGATTATATCTCTCGGCTGGTCTGGGAACGCCTTGGTGTTGCCCCGGATAAGCTGGAGGAGGTGGCTGGGGAGAGGGAGGTCTGGGCCTCTTTGCTTAGGCTGCTGCCCCCGCGACCCGGCCTTGGATAAAGCGGATGAAGATGGATGGATTTTGCGATATTCAGATTCTGTACATAAAGGTAAACTTTATCAATATTCATTTTATCTAATATCAAAGTCTCACACTCAGTCTTTCTCTCATTTCAGTTTTATTGTTGACAAACTGAACGGTTTGTATTACAGTCTAGTCCAACTTAACTGAACGCAACCATCTGGTACAATTATAGCTATTCTGAACTATGCAGTTTATGAAAACTATGCAGCCCCTTCAGCAACTGAAGAATTTGAAAGTAAATTAAAACAAAATATAATTTTACATTAAATAAAAAAGTTTTAAACTTAATTAAAATAAAACATGTCTTAAATTAAAATAAGTAAACTGTCATGTTTATTGCTGCCAAAAACAAGTTAAACACATTTGGACAGTGAAGGAATGTCAGGATTCTTGCTCAGAAAAAGGATCAACATGCTCTGAAGTCAGAGCACAAAAACCTTTTTTGTAACAAAATATCGATTTCTGCTGTCCCTGTATCAATACATTATTAGCAAACAAAATATTACCATACTACACAGTATCGATTTTTTCCCCCACCCCTAGGAATGAGTAGAAATGAGGGGTGGCTAAAGGCTTTTATTCAATACTGTATCTAAACAAACAATAAATACTTTTCATTTCATTTGTCATATGAATTTAACATAATCTGAAAAAAAAGGTAGGGCACATTGCTGCCCCTCCCTGAGCCTGGTTCTGCAGGAGGTTTCCTGTTTAAATGGTAATTTTCCTTCCCACTGTCACCAAGTGCTTGCTCATAGGGGGTGGTCTGACTGTTGGTGTTTTTTCTGTTTCAGGGTCTTTACCTTATAAATATAAAGCGCCTTAAGGAGACTGTTGTGATTTGGCAGTATATAAAAAACATTGGATTAGCTGAATTTAATTGAAATCTGAAGTAAGCAAATGACCGCATCAGTACAGACATATGTTACACATAAAATAAGTAGATGGTCGTGTGATGCTTCTAAATGTGGCTCGAGTAATATTATGGACCCGACAGTGGCAGACGGACCTGAGCTACAGTCTTTGAATTTGTTATAGAAAGTTGGAAATAAATTGCTTCAAAAATAAAATCAGAGAGCTGTTTTCCCAGAGACGGAGCGTGTCTGAACATTCATTCACTCGTGTAGCTGGCTGCGATAGAAAAACACCTTAAAGAAATAACAACTTGTGATGGGATTAGAAACACAGAGTCTGCAATTCATGTGACCGGTCTGTGTTTGGACTGTGTGGGAAAAAAAAATCCCCCGGGAACACAAAGTGAACATGTGATCACCACACTGGAGCAACACAGCCAAGATTTTAAGGCAGGGCCATGTCAGTAAATAAAGCTGAGGACTGGGCCGCCCTGTATCAACACAGCTAAGCATGACAGGTGTATACTGAACCCCTGCTGCCGGCCAATTTGTCTCTCCTACTTCACTGGTGCCTCTCCATGTGATTCCTCTGCAACAGCGAAAGCTGATTCAAACATCTTGCGGACAAAACTACACACTACAAATCTAAGATGCTTGTGCATTTGCAGGAACATGAAGATAACTTCATGTTCCTGCAGCAACTCCAAAACCTCACACAAAGACATTAAACTGTAACCTGTACTCAAATTTTGCAGCAGTATTTAAGGCTGAATATTTTTTCTGTATGCTTTTCATTTTATTGGGATGCCTTTTAAACATAGATGTTTTGGTAGATTAGATTTGTTTCACAATTGCAAACTACTGTATTGATTGTTCTGCAAGGCGAGACTGAATGAAATTTCATCTGTTAAATATTTAAAGGAGATACACAGCAATGCAATTAAGCATTTGCTGTGTTATCACGTGAGCATTTATATGGATCCAAACAAGCGGTTAAGGATTGTGCTCGTTTCTAGCAAATGTGACTTTGAAAGTAACTTCTCCTGACCAAAGTAGTCACTACAAGTGGCCTCAGAGTCATTAGCAGCACTAGCCTGGGAGACGGGTCTGTTGTCCATCACGTCCTGCGATGTAAACCAGCCCTGCAAACAGAATCAGCTCGTGGCTACCTTCCACTTTCACATCTGTGCCCATATATAGACTCTTTATCTGCCATTGTGATTTACTTTGACATTTATTGCCGGCACTTGAGTTGTAGAAGTTTCTAAAGCTAAAAAAGAAAAAAAAAAAAAAGCTTTACTTGGCAAAAAAGGTTAAACTAATTCCCCTTACACATTCACACCAAATGGCACTCAGAGTCAGTACAGAGCTTGTTAAATGTGCTTGAACTTTTCCTGCAGTACAGATAGTTTGATTCTTATATTAAAATCTATCATGATATATGCAGGCCACTTTAATCTGTATATCTTGGTTGGAGCCACACTCTTACCACTGTTGGTTCCAGAACGTAATTCTTCACGGCACAGATTCAACAAGGTGCTGGAAACACTCCATATTAACACAACAGCATCACACAGGTGCTGCATATTTGTTGGCTGCACGTCCATGATGGGAATCCCCCATTCGACCACATCCAAAAAGTGCTGGTGTGTGTCAGGACTATGAAGGCCATTTATGTGCAGTGAACTCATTGTCATGTTCAGCAGGTGATTTGAGCTTTTGAGGTGCTTCCAGCCATCAGAAGATGGGTACCCTGTGGTCATAAAGTGATGATCAGCAACAATACTCAAACAGGTTGTGGTGGATAAACAGTGCTCGGTTAAAGTGTGCCCATGCACCATTACAGCACTGATAGAAGGATGGATCCATGCTTTCGTTTGTTTGAGTCTACCGTCCAAATGTCAAAGCAGACCAGGCAACATTTTTCCAATCTTCTGTTGTCCAATTCTGGTGAGATCGTGCAAACTGTAGCCTCAGTTTCCTTTTCTTCTGCTGTAGTCTAGATGAGTACCGCAGCATTAACAGACAGATGCACAACAAAAATCAAATGTCTGGCACAGCAGACGACCAAGAGCTTGTCCGTCAGAGCAAATCATCACACGTTTGGAAATACTTTGGATTTAGAGCAAGTGATGTTAACTAATAATAAGTTACAGCGTCTGCATGATAATTTATTACGCACCACAAACTGCAGGATTATTATTAAAGCATGAAGGCCAAGAGAAACAACGCAATATTTGCAAAAGTGAATCATCCGCCGTGCGCTCAGGCGTCCATAAAAGCGAGCCTGTATGCGTGTCTGCATATCCATCCAGCACACAAAGACCTATTGAAATCATTGAGGCAATCGCATGCTTTTTGGCCAAAGATATGTGTCCACTAAACATGGTGAGTAATGAAGGATCATCGTGGACAAAAGATGTTTTCCCCTCATGCAATTAATTTTCTGAATTGGCAAAACCGACATTGTACACAAACTATCATAATGGTTTGGAAAAAATGGAGTGGAAGACTTTATATTTTGCTTCTAGCTTCTGCACTCAATCATCAGTGCAGGTCAAGTAAAAATAGGATTTTGTGAAGATGTTTTAACTAACTGACTAACCAAGAAGTGCAGCACAATGTAAAAATGAATGCAGTGCCTTGCTGATTTAATTTCATGTTAAGTTTTAGTGAAGTTAATTGTATTTACATAGTTTTGGTATTGTACATCAGCAGGATCGTAGCGGAACATGGACGTGAAAGCGGTGTTTACACGACAGTACAATTAAAACATTTCTGTCATTAAAATTAAAGGATATATAACTAAACTTAACTGTAATCTTAATATCGATCAGAATAATAGTGATAATCACAATCGCGCAGCTGTTACTGTTGCTTTCCTTTCAGGTTAAAGCCGTCTGGCCACTCTCCTCTGACCTCTGACATCAGCGAGGCATTTTCACCCAGAGACCTCCTGCTCATACTCAGAATGACCATGCCATGTTCAGAGTGAAAACTGTTGGAAATAAATTCCTTCTAAATGTGAAGGAGGCTAAATTTCAGACTTTGACTATGCTTTTTTTTTTTTTTAAAGTTTTCCTACTGATAAAGACACCCCTCCCCCCAATTAAGTAAAGTAATTTAACCTCAAAGTGTTGTGTTGACAGATTTCTTTCATTTACTGCAACTTTAAAGTATAAATGCAACCTGTAAGCCATGAGATTTGGGGGGTGGGATCAACAACTTTGCAGAAGTGACCCACACAGGGCATTAGGGGTGGGGGAAAAAATCGATACTGTGTAGTATGGTGATATTTTGTTTGCTAATAATGTATCGATACAGGGACAGCAGAAATCGATATTTTGTTACAAAAAAGGTTTTTGTGCTCTGACTTCAGAGCATGTTGATCCTTTTTCTGAGCAAGAATCCTGACATTCCTTCACTGTCCAAATGTGTTTAACTTTTTTTATGGCAGCAATAAACATGACAGTTTACTTATTTTAATTTAAGACATGTTTTATTTTAATTAAGTTTAAAACTTTTTTATTTAATGTAAAATTATATTTTGTTTTAATTTACTTTCAAATTCTTCAGTTGCTGAAGGGGCTGCATAGTTTTCATAAACTGCATAGTTCAGAATAGCTATAATTGTACCAGATGGTTGATTCAGTTAAGTTGGACTAGACTGTAATACAAACCGTTCAGTTTGTCAACAATCAAACTGAAATGAGAGAAAGACTGAGTGTGAGACTTTGATATTAGATAAAATGAATATTGATAAAGTTTACCTTTATGTACAGAATCTGAATATCGCAAAATATTTTTTAAAAATTGCAATAATATCGTATCGTGCGTTAAGTATTGTGATAATATCGTATCGTGGGATGTATGGTGATTCCCACCTCTACAGGGCATTATTACAAACCTTCAAAAAGAAGCTGTGTCATGTCTTCAGAAGCCAGACAGTTTGTTTTCTTTCGTTGTTGGTGGTTTGAAAATGTAAAAATGACCCATCGACTCCTTAGAAAAGTCAGAAAAAGTATTTAGAAAAAGCTCCCCCCCCCTGTTCTCCTTCCCCTTACACGCTACAGCTACACAAGTAGAAGCCGCTGACGTTTCTCCCTGGTTTAACATTTAAGTGGAAATGTGTGTAGTGACACACTGACAAGTGTTTGGACAGAGCAGCAGTGCCTCTGCAGCACTTTGTCACAGTTGTACAAACTTCACACAGCAGAGGCCTTTGTCAAATCCTCCATTTTTCTTTCTGGACTCTTTCCCTGCTGCTTTTTTTTTCCTGCAAGTTTGTGAGATTTCTTGAATATAGTGGGTTTTTTTTCTGTCTCTGAGTGTCAACTACTTCTGCTGATGCCAGAGTGATTCACAGTGATGTTCATGCAAAATTTAAGAAACATGGAACTTCCCCTGCCTCTATTTGAGGAACCATGCAAGCTCACTTTGACTTTTTCCTCTTAGAAGAACTAAACAAGCGTATCCCAGAGAACTTAGGAGGACTCTGATAGAGGCCAAAGAGATGGCCCCTTTATGGAGTGTGGTCCGAGGGCTTGAGTTGACTCTAAGTAAAAAAACAAGGCATGGATGAACCTCTTTTGTGAGCCATGTGACCGGCAGGTTATTAAGCTTTAACACGTCAGCTCGGCAACTGTGAAGGGGCCATTTCCTTTTCTGTCAGCGTGAGTAACCTCTTCCCTCATTTCTTGCAAAACAGCTATTATAGGTAATTATCCATGTCGTGATCTGCCTACGAAAAGACGCACTACAGAAGACCTTGAAACTTCTTTTTAGCACTTCCGCCACACCAGCTACAAACCGAGGACCCGACAACACTGGGTGCGCGCGTTAAGTGCGCTTCATTAAAATCCAGACATGTCCTCTTCACGGAGGAACTCTGTGACAGCGAAATTAATAACGAGCAATTATTTCTTCATTCAGAAGCCCTGTAATTTGTTCCTGCGTGGCATCAAAAATAAAAGGAGGGAGTCCAGCATCTGACCCTTGTATATCAGCCTCTTGTCTAAACTCTCTCCACCCGAGTTTTTGGACAGCGTCCAACTATCATGAAAAGACGGAGTGAACACCAACCCCCCACCCCACTACACCCCACTACAAAAAAAAAAACTGGATTCCAAACTCCAAATTCCTCCTTGAGTAAAAAAAGGAAGAAAGGACAACATCAAAACACTGAATCAAATTGCTAAAATTCTCTTTCTGACTGCAGCTCCTGCTCGCCCTCACCTATAAGGCGCACTGATATTGATTACCAATGAAGTCAGTTGATGGAGATTTGTTAGCTGGAGCAAATGGACACTGAGAGGGCACCCAAAGTCCCTCCATCAAAATATTCAGAGAGGACCATTTCCGAGGCAGTGTTCTCAGCTCCTTCCTACCGGGGTGAATGGCCTCTCTGTGCAACCTGCCAACTATCTGCCAATGGCTGCTCTCTTTTACAAGTGAATAGACTGAGTTTAGCCACAGTTAAAAAGACACACTAACGTGCCATGGCTGCGCCACAATGGCCGCCCGGGTAATTTGCCAAACCTAATGATGCCGGTTTGGCCCGGGCGAGAGGAGGTAGAGAGCAGGAATCCTAAAGAGGCACGCAGCTGCACTGATCCCTCTCTTCCTATCTCTCTCCTCGCTCCTCCCCGTCTCCCTCCGTCCTCTTATCATGATCTCCATTTCTTTTGCTTTGCTTTTTTGCCAGATGACACGACTGGGATGTATAACCAAACACGTACAGCTGCAATCACTCTCTGTCAATACCCGCTGCCCCACTTGAAGGGAGCCGCTCTGTCAGTAGACATGATTGAAGATTACTGGTTGGACAGCTCATTCCCTGTAACATGAATTTCAATGTGAAGCCAGGGTGATGGAAAAATCACAAAAAACAAACAGGAAGAAAAAGCAAACGGCATCCAATGGCCTTAGCTACGCTTGAACGGTACCACGACAACAATTTATTTAACATTTTTATGCATCAAACTTGTAGTTTTATCCATTAAGCAGTTGTTGAAGAGTTGTGGTGTCACTGATCAAGATGTTTATATCAATAATTGGTTAAATTACAGCCTATAGCTACTTTAATGCCAACCCTAATGCCATCTGCTCTATCAAGAGATGTATTTTTACTTACTTAGCTCTGAATGGCAAAAACGTTAGTAACAGTTCATGTAGTATGCATGACTGCTAATGATTATCTCAGAGTGGATGATGCAGAGACGGAGCTGCGCTCTAATGCTTGTGTTGATCTAAAATTTTTAAAAGACAGTAGTTGTGTTTCACTTCAAGGCAAGACTGATAATCAATATTTAAGGAGCTGTGCAGAAGTTACAAACACTCTTGATATGGAGGAGATGGTTTACAAAGGTGCCAAAGTGCTAACCACCGCACAACAGGGGTATTCAGCTGCATGTTAAGTTAATTTGTGACTCTAAATTACATCTAGGGTTGAATGTGGGTGTCAGTGTTAAGCCTGTGACAAAGTGGTGAGCTGGCCAGGGTTTACCCTGCCTCTTGCTCTGTGACCTCTGGGACACCCTGAATTTGGAAGGCAGGAGATGGATGCATTCAACAAAAAGAAAAGAAATACATTAATTCACATGTTATAAGAGCGCAGACAACACCGATGTGTTAAATTGTACACATCCTTTATGAGTGTTTTAACATTTGGTATTAAAATCTTTTCCTCCAGGTGTCCAGTTGAAGTCTGTGTACAGATGTTTCTGCTGGATGTCAAATCAGCTTAATAAGGAAGGGCTAGATGAGAAAACAAAAACCAAAATGTGCCCCAGACCGCCTCGGCAAATAGTCTGAGTGATCTGATCACAAAGAGTCTTAGCGCTTGTTTACATTTGTATTGACCACTGTCCACTTTTGATCTGATCCGCCAAGATGGACTTTAAACTCAAGTGTTAACACGGTTTAGATTACAAAGTGCAGCTGCCAAAACAAATCATAGAGATCAATCCACACCTCTCTAATCTGTATGAAGAGTTCCTTCACATACTGAACAGTCATCTGTAGACAAAGAGCAGTATTCAGGCATAGAAAAATTTCAGAAAGAACATTTTTTGGTGAACTTCCAGCACTGAAAACCAATCTTGCCCAACAGGTCTACCAGGACTGAAGCAGACTGCTGGTCACAGAGCTATAGTTGTTGTTATTATACTATTTCTGGCCTGGTTGGAGGAGATTTGTACAGTACTGGTAGTAGTAGTAGGAATTGTAGACACCATGGCCATAAGTCTCCAAAAGTTGATTTACGTGAAAAAAGACCATCTCTGAATCGAGGAGGGGGCCTAAGGGTACATCTTTCGCCATCTTACAATGCTGTGATTGCAGCCATTCCCCAACTCTCTGTGAATAGTACTCAAGACCATTGATCAGTGGTTGTTGATCAATGGTCATGAGAATTTGCATAATTAAGATTAAGGAACTGACCTCCCAGCCCATTGTTCATTCAGTGGGCTGATTTCAGTCATTATGCAAATGTACTGTTTATAAGATTGAAACCTGCAGTCAGCTGAGACTGAAGAAGTCACCTGGATGAGTGACAATAACGCTACGTCCAGATGAACAGAATCAACTTTTGGAGATTTACTTTCCTGGATGATTGAGAATGCATCAAGACATGACCATAAGTGCAGTCAAAACAAGCAATGCCTAGTGATTTGACTGGTGACGACAGGTGGTGCACAACGATATGTTGGTAAATTAATAAAAATCCCAATCCCAATTTTTCCCCCAAAAAATTCTTATTCATGCTTTAATGAAATACCAAAGGACAGCCAGCCTTTATGGTCAAAAGATGTAAAATAACGATATTAATATTATGTCTTGAATGAATGGGCCGATATTAGCCAACAAATGAAATGAAATTTAAAAAGTAAAGAAGTGATATAAGAAACTTTAACCATGTTATGAGGATTGATGTTGCATAGTTTGTCCACCAGAGGGCACTCTGAAAACTACCTTGTTGGTAACACATGTGATTGGAACGCCACAAACACAATAACCAGATCATCTGACCACAGTGACGCTTGAGTAGCTCAACTCTATGTCAGTCAAAAGCTGATTGGTTAACAAGCCAAAGGAGTGACAGGAGAAGCGTGAAAAAACATCAAAGATGTTTGACTTTGTTCGTTATAACCTTGCTCTTCTCCATGGCTGACCAATGGTACAACAACAGCACAAGCAAGAGTAGCCCTTGTTGTACCACAAACTTGGGACACTGCCTCCATCTGAGAAGAGACGATCTCTGCAGGTAGACGGGCAGCCTGTAGCGCCCTACAGTCTGCAGAGAGACATGCTGAGCTCCTAAACGAGTAAATAAATAACTACACAATAATTTTAGGGAAATCTGTTTCATGTGACCTACAGAAAAAAGCCCTATATTGTCAAGGCTACTGTGTTCTACATATAAGCCCTTTACTGATAAAACTATATTCCTAATGAATCCATTTTGCAATCACCAACATTTTGATTATCAGCTTTAATTTCATTCATAGTAACTGATTAAAATGACTCGTAAATGTCTTACTCCCCAAAACTGTGCACGGCAAACACAAACTGAGTTAATATTATCATTCCAAATACGACTGTCTTGGGTTTTGAATTTCTTGGGTGGCTGACAATCTGAGCATTTTAATTACTAATCCACTGCACATAACCGATGCAGCTGTCATGAAAAATCTCATAAGACCTGGTCCTTATAACCCACCAGAAAAAAATGATCATGGCTACTATTTTCCACCAACGACTAATTTCCATAAATCATGCTCATAGTGAAAAAACACCCCGAAGACATTAATCAGCAAACTGTTGGTGCTGTGATTAATGAGATGACAGCATGATGTCAGTAATTAATTGAAGAGTAAAAGGCGACTCTTTGCAATTTTAAAAACAGAAATAAATAAGCATGCTGCTCTGTGGGAAAACATCAAACAGGAACGTTACACTCGCACACGTGCAACATGTGGCTTTTGCTTCAGAAAGGCTTCATTACTGAAGTGGGGGGAAAAAACCCACGCACACATTCAGACATAATAACCCAGACTAAGAGTATTGATCCAGGGCTGGGATTTCCTCTGTCTCCCCTGCTTCTCTCCACCCCATTCCTCTGTCAGTTTTAGCACTTGTGCTTTAACCAGAACAAAGGAAACATCCACTACACGTTACACAAACACATCCCCACATGTAGGCTCCAAAGTCACAGCTAGGGTGATGTACGCTGAAGACGAGCGAGGGGGAAAAAGAGGAGGGGTAGGTGAAGGGTCATATTATAGATGATTAGAGAAGAAATGAGCCTGCAGTGACATGAAAACTGACAGGCAGGCAGAAGGAAAAAAACAGGCAGAAAAAAGTAGACACAAAGACAGAAAGGACAGGACAACACAAAAGAATAAGCAGTTGCACTGATGCAGCCAATCTCCGCATGGGATATGTGAAAGCAACGCACACACGCCGCACAAATATCACACAGAAGAAAATAAACTTACTAGTTCACCATCAGCACCAGACAGATTCGGCAGATGAACGAGCGTGGCACGGATCCCGGCGCTTCACATGGTGGGAGAGAGCGAGACAGAGAGAGAGAGAGAGAAAGGAAGGTATGAAAAACAAGAGAGGGAGAACTTGTTACACATCGGCACACAGTGGCACGCTGACCAGAGAGTGTGCAGGGAGGTGAGGGGAGGTAAAGGGGTGAGTGTGTGTGTGTGTTTGTGATGGGGGAAAATAAGGGAGGGGGGCAAAGAATTTCTATCTGTGCAGAGCAAACTGTTAACTCAATAGACAGAGATGTTCTGCCCTGTGTGAGATCCAGTTTTAGATTCTGTTAAAGAATTAGGTCACAGTATGGCGGGAGCCAGCTTGAGCATTTGAATTAGTTGTGGTTTGTTACAAGCTGAGTATTGCTGTGCTTTTGCACTGCATTTAAGACTGAGGACTTATCGACATGTCCTGTTATTCACTTATAGTCACCTCACACTGATGCACTGATGGAGAGTGGCTGATTAGCAGGCAGAGTAACTGCAGACGACACCTTTATGAGTCCTAAAGAATAATCAGAAACACCGAGCTAGCATCTTGAGCATAGAGTGCATATAAAATATAGACATCATCACTGTGGTGTCACCTGTTGATTAACAACAGCGGGGATTGTTCAAGCTTTTTGAAGCTGACTGTGAAAATGAAAACGCCGCTTGATTTGCGATGGGCACGTCGTTAGCCAATGAGCATGCCCGGGATAAACCTCCTTTCTGGCTCTGGTAATAACCATAATTTACAAAATGTACTTGATGTTTTGTTCAGCAGTGGACCAACCAGAAACACTGTCCTCTGGTTTTAAGGCAGATTCCACTTTGGCTTCACTTTTCAGACTTGGAAGCTACGTGCATGTTTTATTCAGTCTATAATCTCGAGCTAAAGCGAATGGCATTTAAGGGCACACCTTTAATCTTGAGCTAAAGGGGCTGGCTTTGGATCAAAGCAGCCATACGCCAAATCAATCGATCATCTTATCACACAAGCACAAATAACTCAACAGCTGGTGAAAATCATGATTCCCAGATAGTATTGGAAAAATACATTAAAAGGACAAAACAAGCAATGAGAAAGCTGTGCGTGAGGCCACCATCGTGATCAATGGTAAATGGACTGGTACTTACATAGCTCTTCTTTCCTTTAACTGAGCACTCAAAGCCCTTTTGAGCACTTAAAACACTAGGAGTGCTCAAGAGATAAGTTGCACTTCTCTCCTTTGCCCTCTTTCATGTGTGCTCAGTGGAGCAGAGGAGATACACGTGGTGAAACGGCGAGCAGAGGCGAGCAGCAAAACATACGGAAATCAGATGAAAAAGCTGCACATAAAGGGCGAGCAGGTAACCAAGTGCTCAATTTCCAGACGGCAGCAACCTAGTTTCCAATCCAACCTGTGGAGCTTTGCCACTTTCTTCACTTTCCTGTCTGTTGCTACTATCATTATCAAATAAAGGCAATTGACAAAAAACAATATAAAAAAAGGATTGTGTACTGAATTATTTGGTTTTTTTGGTGGAGGTGGAGGGGTGGTTTCACATTTAACTTTCTCTTTCACACTCTTATAACCATGAGAAAGGCCACCACTAACACGTCCCTGGTGCTACCAAAACGCTAACAGCGAAGCTCGAGTTATAAGACAGATGGAGTGTGACTTCTGACTGGGACACCTGTCAATCAATGTGACCACACCTGTAACTCAGTTATGAAGGTGGATAAGTTATTTTAAAAATGCCCTTTTATTGCTGTAAATTTGAGCATTTTTACGTGGTTTGAAACCACCTTAAACGCACCAAGTGTTGCTGGGTTTGCTAATATTATATAGTGTGGCACAAACAATCAGCAGCAGATAGATAATGGATGATAGGAAAATGTCACTTCTATCTGAGAAGCATTCTGAAGTAAAAGAAAATGTTGTGTTTATGGCAAAACCTTTAACGTTAGTGCTAAGAATGAAAACACAGCGACGCACGCACTCTCAAACTAACTATTTACGCTTCAATCAGCAGGCACAAAGGCAGACAAAAAAGAGGTTAAGTGCTCTCAGCTACATCTGAAATCATCTGGATACTAAAGTAAGACTTGGTGTTGGTTGAACACAGCTGCAGTAGCACCGATGTGTAAATGAATCAGGAGACAGAGTCAACACCAAATTCCATTAGTTCAGACAAACATTTCGTTTGCCTAAACAAAGAAATTCAGACTTCCCTCTTGAGAGACCCGATGCCCAGCAGAAAACTGTGATAACATCCGCTAACAAATTTAACTGACTGTGACCCATTAAGGGCAAAAAAGTTCAAACACAAGCACGAGTACCTTTACAACTGAATACGAATACTTTAAATACCCTAAAGAAACTAGCTGTGGATTTTTGTGTTAGCTGTAGAATAATTAGAGATCATGTCAGAAAACATGATGAATTTTAATAAATTTAATATTGACGGGTGGATCAATCCAAATATTGATAGTCGATACCACTGGTACCTTGTTGTCACTGGTATCAGATTGATACCAGTGCGATTAGATTGATGCTTATCATACCCCGAACACACTCTGTGAAAAATATCTGAACCTTTTTTGTTAGTTACTTGTTAGTTAGACAGTAACTTGGTATCGGATCAATACCAGAGTATCACTAGTGGATACCTGGTAATTACACATGCCTTTGGCAGATCAAATGAACATAGAAGTAAGCAATGAGTGGGAGGAATGTCCGGAGAGTAGGGCTGGGCCATATTATACCTTTCACGGTAATACCGGTATAATGTTAGGCAACGATAAGGAAATGAAATATCGTGCTAGAATACGGGTAAAACGTGCATGCGCAGTGCCTTTGTTTTCATACGCTTATATGCACATGGCGAACAGGCATGGCGACGGAGAATGAGAAGGGCGAAAGCTATTGTCGAATGAATCAGATGAACCAAAATTGGTTTGTAAAAATGCTGCAACTTCAGTGGTGTGGAACTGGGTTGGTTTTCATCCGTCAGACACCCACCAAAGCAAAAAATTTTGTAGAACATGGAAGCGGTCTGTGCGGGCAAACGGAGGAAACACCACAAACCTATTTCATCATTTGAACCAGAAGCTCTTGTTGGAGCACAACAAAGCTGTTAAAGCAGTGAAGAAACGTCCGCTTCAACTAGCGCAGTGGTGAGACCAAAGAAACAATCGGCGTAGCTTTAAATAGCTGCATGCTAGGACTGAGGGATATATCGAGTTTTTAAATATATCGACATCGTTTTATACGAGATATGAGATGTGATAATATCGTTTATATCGATATAGTCTACGTTACGTTATAACTATACTTGTGGAGCCGCAAGTTTTCCTCTCTTTTGTCCACTGTGTCCCTAGGCAACGTTACTCTGCCTCGCCTCTCTCCTTCACTGAACACAACTCCTCCACCCCCATTGCTTCACCTGCAGGCAACAACAAGATGGACGCGGCAGCTATCACAGAGGAGCTGGTCGGTAAAAAGAAAACATTTGGAAATTACTATTTTAGTGCTGTCAGCGTGACGTTAACGCCATAACTGCATTAACAGGGCAAATCTCTGTTAATGAGTTACTGCGGATCGCCCCGTGCGTGGGGTTGAACGGCGTCAACTAGTGATGTGCGGATCGATACTGAAATATCGATTCCTCCAATACCAGTCATTTATGTTCTAGAATCGATTCTCATATTAAAATATCGATATTTTAGTAATTTAGGGTAAATTTGTAGTTTATCATTAACAGGAACACAGTGGAAAGAAACTATATCATTTGGATTGTCTACATTGGAAGGAACTACTTCCTCTTCCGCCTTTAATAGTCATGTGTGAAATAAGGCTGTATAAATGTGTCGCAGCCTCTGGCGTGCGCACTCACAACAATGGCTGAGCGTAAATGGAGTAATTTGCGGACGTATTTTACCTCCACAAACAGCCAAGATGCGGTTTGTGATACATGTGGCAAGAAAGTGAGGTGTTGTGGTGACACCATTTACCTCGTCAAACACCTCAGAGTGAATCATATCACAGAATATGACGAGCGTATGTTGAGGCGAACTGAAGAGGAGGAGAGGGACAGGTGCTGCCAGGGCGAGACAGACGTCTCTCACGGAGTCCTTTAATGCTGCAGGCAGGCAACGTGCTCAAATAGCCACAACTTCAGTTTTCTGTATGATAATTCTGCATTATTAAGTGATAAGAACACGTGATCTGATGTCCTGTAATCATTATGAAGCTATAATTTGAGATACAATAAAAGATACAGTAAAAAAAAAAGAAATTTTGTACAAAGTATCGGTATCGGATCAGTATCGTCGATACCACCCTGAACTTTACTTGCTATCGGATCGGAAAGCAAATCAGTGGTATCGCACATCACTAGCGTCAAGGTGTTAACAAGCTAACCGCGCTAACGTGTTGACGTCTAAAATCCTTTCATTTTCTCAAAAAGTCGACAGTGTGCTGTCATGGTCCTGGGCCATGTTGGCCCAGTATTCTTAGTTTTCGTGTGTTTTGTATTTTGTTCTTTATTTATGCCGTGGTTCCTAGGTTGTTTAGTTAAGATGTTCCTTATTTGGTTACCCCCTGTGTGCCCCTCTGTGTATCTGTGAACCCTTGTTTCCCCTCCTTGTGTTTTATTCCATGTTTTCCCCAGCCCGTTATGTCGCTATGCTCTCTCTCCTCCTGTCTGAACCTCTGTCTACTTCCTGTTTTACTTTGACAGTCTCCCGTCAGTGTTGCATTTACTCCTGCCGTGTCTCGTTACGATTATCTGTGTCAGCTGTGTTCCCCGTGTGCTCCCACTTCCCTCGTTAACCCTCTGTGTATTTATGTGCATGTCTCCCTCAGTTCAGTGTCACGTCGTCAATGTCTCCTCTCCGAACCTGTGTGCTTTTCTGTGTTCCCTCGGTCCTCAGTTAGCATTCCCAGTTTAGTTCTGTTTCGTTGTAAGGCCTGCAATAAAGCAGTGATTTTAAATTCAGTTCCTGTCTCCGTGAGTTTTGCGTTTGGGTCCTCATCTGCCTCCACACAGCCAGTTCATGACATGTGCCTTATGTATGAATTCTGGTTGTGCTTACTGACCGCGAACTGATTTTATGTGGTACACAGCGCTCAGAAACCTTTCAAAGAGTGTTTTGGTACGACTTTGGTAAGCTACGAAGCTGCACTGCTTAAAGGATTGTTGGAGCATTACGGCTACCGAGGAGCCTCGCGGAGTGATACGTACTCTTTTTCTCGTACATCTACGCTGTATGTTAATAAATGTGCGTGTGTGAGATTTGGGACACAGCTTTGACTAAGAACTCTCTTTTTGTTCATACTTTATGGCTTTAAAAAATATCGAGATATATATCGTATATCGCCATCCAGCTAAAGAATATCGAGATATGAATTTTGGGTCATATCGCCCAGTCCTACTGCATCTCTAATGACAAAAGTAGCAAACGCTGGGAGGAACTAACTAATGCAGTGATGCATTGTTTAGCCAGGGATATGATGCTCATTCAGCATGTGGAAAGAGAAGTCAATTATATTGTCAGTTATATTGTTATCACAAATTTTTAAATATATATCATGATATATATTTTTGGCCATATTGCCCTGCCCCCGGAGAGTATACATAACTGTTCACTTAATACGAGATACAGGCTTATACAATTTATTACATTACCATAGACCACAGGTGTTGAACTCCAGCCTCGAGGCCCGGTGTCCTGCAGGTTTTAGATGTGTCCTTGATCCAACACAGCTGATTTAAATGGCTAAATTACCTCCTCAACATGTCTTGAAGTTCTCCAGAGGGCTGGTAATTAACTAATCATGTGATTCAGGTGTGTTGACCCAGGGTGAGATCTAAAACCTGCAGGACACCGGCCCTCGAGGCCTGGAGTTCAACACCCCTGCCATAGACTATCAGCTACACACTCTCTCCCCTGATATTCCACCTGTCTGTCATCAATGCAAATCCACCACTGGTAATTTGACTCATTCTTTCTGGTCATGTAGTTATTGGAAGAGCATTTTTACTGTTACTCTGAAGCATTTGGAAAGAGCTGGAAACCAGATGCATTTACAGCTATCCTTAGGGTGACCAGTGATTTGACGTGTGTTAATAAGTATGAACAGATTGCAATCCGCTTTGGAATGGCAATTGCAAGAAAGTTAATAGTACGGCAGTCGGGTGGGAAAAAAAAGACTTTGCACTCCCATTTGAGCTTTGGATGGGGAGAATTGTAAATATGTTGCATCTGGAGAGACTGAGGCTTCTCGGTGATATGAGACTCAATATATTTGAGAGATCCCGGCATTTTAATGGCATTTTTGAATGGGGAAAATTAGTATGCTGCGCGTGTGTGTGTGTGTGTGTATTTGCTTGTGTCTTTACTGGGAAATACTCAAAGAAATAAAAAGAGGTAAGGGTATTTGTTTGAATAAAAATGCAGAAATCTACGTCCAGTGCAGGAAATAAAATATACATTTTCCAATTCAACACGCGGCGTATTTAAATTACAACCTTAGAAATGGCAATGCAGTCCAATCTTTCTGTTGTATTAATTTACATCTAATATCTTTGATGTTCCAGTCTCCACCGCTGTGTGCTTTATGATCTTCGCCCGTCCAGGTTCCTTCAAACTTAGAAGCATAATCACATTCTTTCTGTCATTCCTGAAAGGTTTTTTGCTTCCTTATACATGTGTGATATTTGCTCAAGCAAGCGAACACAGCTGCTGGCATGCTATGGACAGCTTGCACCGTGCTGCCACTGACCACTGCTGAGTACAGGAAAGGCCGAAACCCACCCACCATACAAAATTCTGGGCATATCTAAGTACATCATGAAATTTAAGGACTAATAAATGGAATGCAAAAAGGCATAAATGTTCGCAAATACTGTTTCTGTCGTTAAAATGATAAATACAGAAATCTTCTGGCTGTAATGAGCCTGATCAGCGGGCTGTATGACGGACCAAGATCAAATAGCTCTCCTGTGGATGCACACCATCATATCTGCGCAGTGCTTTACCAGCTCTGTGCGGACGCTCTATCAAGCCAGCAAGCAGGAAATATGACAGCTCCTCACACTGTTGACAGAGACAGCAGCCAGGCGCGACTGTACAAGTGGCTGCCAATCTGATAAGGCGAAGGGGTGACCTCCTGTTCAGAAATTAATGGCACCGATAAATCAAACACACTGAAAAACGACAGGCTCGTTTAGCTTCTCGTGCGCCCGGCGGAGCCTAAGAGACAAATAACACTGTCCAGTCTCATCCCCAACTTTAACAGGGCAGGATATTCATTTCTCCCAGCCTCAGTCTCACCACAGCGGAGAACCAAACCCCCCACCATTACCACCACCACCACCCCACCCCCTGAGAGGATGAATGGCTCGCTCCTGTGCAAACTTCACGATGACCTCCTCCGGCTGTGTTTTTGCTGCCCCTCCTGTCAGCACTGAGGCTGAAAGATTGCAGGCACGGTGAGGCGGCAGGGGAGCCCTCAGCGCAAGACGAAGCAGCACCGGTGAAAAACGACCAGCTCGGAACATTATAGAGGACAGTGGGCTTTGGGTGGAGGCTAAAAGACAGCCAACAAACTGTCAGCTAAACAAGTGAATATGAACTTCTGTATCACCTTGAATATAATGGTTCAAAGCGCCTTCAGTGGCTTGGGATTCCCAGCATTCTTTAAAAGCATCTTAGTCTCAGTGTATTTGCTATATTAAAGTTTAGTATGTGGTACGTTTGAACATTTTTCCACATATTTGCTCGCTTTTTACCTTCTTTGATGAACATTTAATCATTTAACCTGTTGTTAATTTGAAATTGTTGCATGTGTAAGTCACCTTAAATACAATTTTTAAACGCTATGCCATTCAGAATATGCCTATTCTTAATTATGAATGTGTAAGGCTATTTTATGTCAGCAAAAACTTCAACTAGCAGCTCAGGTTGACCGAGCAAAAGTCAGTGGACTGATTCCCAACTACTACAATCCATGTGCTTCATTGGGCAAGATACTGAACCTCAAGTTGCCCTAGATGCATCCATCTGAGTGTGTGCGTGTGTGAATGTTCGATAAAAGCTTGGGTGAATGAGACTTTGAATGCTCAAACTGAGTAGAATATAAGTGCCACTCTGTTTACGGTTGGATAAATATGCGCTCATAAGTTTAGAAGTACTTTATTTATCCCATATTTGGAAATTCTGGCATCATCATGTCAAAATATTTCTGACGTCCCCTTTTAGAGGCGTCATCTGCGCTTGTGAAGTCAAGCAAAATGGTTCGATAACAAAATAAAAACCTATTTTTTCCATGTTTTTGTGTCTTTAATCTCAGAATATTTTCAGATTCTCTTCTTACAAATTGATTTTGTATTATTTTATCATAATATTAGACAATATTACATTTTTGTACCACATTAATATCAGGGCAGCTCCAGGACTTTTTTTCCTTGTGAATTTGCGAAGTTAATCTCAGAAAATGTAAGTTTTTGTTTAAATATTACACAACTTTTTTTAAACTTGTGTTTCTGAATCAATTTGCTTTTATGCACTCGTTATCCACTCCTGTGTTTATGTGACTTGTGGCACTTGTAGATGAACTCATGGAAATTAGATCTTGGCGTTGGTTACATTTAGTAAAAAATGTAACCAACACTGACATCTGTCCCGCAGCTTGTCTGAGGTATTAGAAAGCATTATTTTCAGTGTCAATTATGTTCAAAATCCACTTATTGACCATTTTGTTGATAAGAAATCTATCACAGAGCAAAACTAACTTTGCCTATGATCACATTTCCTCCAAACTTATTAGCAAATATTAGCACTGAATATCACAATATCAACACTCTAATATTGTCACAATCAATTAATCCAAACACACCAGCCAATCCCCAATGGGCTCCATTAATCAAAGACCAGCTGCAGAGGAGGGCTACAGTGGTAACCCAACAACTCTTAACCCCCAAAACCAGCGCCACCACCACCCACGTCACCGCCTTCAATGGACTCCTTGTGCAGCGCATAGGGCTCCACTGTGAAGCACGTCTGCGTGTCACAAAGAAATATTGATGTTAAACACTTCAAACATTCAGTTCGTTCCGCTTTAAACACTGGCTGTGTTGATTTTCGAAAACCCTGCAGTCACTGAGGTTTACCTTTCTACTGGAGCTATAAAAAAAGAGACTCACACACACAAGAAGAAACAGGGGCTAGGTCCAGTTTAGAGGTTAGAGAAGAAACCCACAGACACTTACGGTGAGTCACTGAGCAACATTCTGGGAAATTTGCTAAAATCAGATCTCAAACATGTAGATTAGCATAAGTCGTGTTTGGGTCCAACCTATATTAGCATGCAGCTGGTCTTGTTCTGTCAAAACTAGAGTCTGGCAGCTTTTAAAATATCATGTTTACTCTTCATATCTTGTTTATTTACTTGTGCAGAAATAGAAATGCAAAAATGAGAGATGGTTTTAGCAGCTGCAAACTTTTTTTTGATATTTATGGGGTAAACTTCGGGAGGGTAAGCATCTCGCACAGCGGCACGAAATCTCTTACCAAAATTCACATGCCATCCGAAGGTCGCTGCTTTTCATTTCCAGAAAACTTTCTGCTCTTCCTCATAATTACCACCATTGTCTTACAATGCAAGGCACAAAATGCAGAGATTTTTACCAAGGCTTTTTAAATAAATAAAGGTTAGGCACACAGACACAGTCTCAGTCTGTCCATCGGGGCCTCGGGAATAAACTTGCTCATTTGCTCTTTTTCCACTCCAGCCCAACCTCATGACACTGTGGAGGTCTGTGGGTAACACATTCAGGGATCCAGTTTAATGACTGAATGCCACTTCCATTTCAGGGGTTATACATTAGCAGCAGAACGGCTGTTGCATATAGTCAGGGCTCTGAGAAGCCCTGTCTCTATTTAGTGCTGAGGCAGAAAGAAAAATTAATTGCAACTAAAACTGTTATTTATTTGAGTATTATATAGCAATAAACACGTTTAATACTTCCTGCACAGTCTAACTGTAAAGCTTGTCATAGATTTGACATGTTTGACTCCGCTGCCTGCTGTCAGTCACACATTTAACCGAAGAATAATCATAATAATGATAGCAGCACGTTCATGTTTACCAGTTAAAGTCTGAACAGTCTGTCTGAAGGAAACATCTGTTAAGTTCTCTGCCTTTTTTCCTTCTTCTGTCACATGGATCTCTTTTTATTCAATTCAGTTCAATTCAGTTTTATTCATAGCGCCAAATCACAACAACAGTTGCCTCAAGGTGCTTTGTATTGTAAGGTAAAGACCCTACAATAATACAGAGAAAACCCCAACAATCAGACAACCCCCTAGGAGCAAACACTTGGTGACAGTGGGAAGCAAAAACTCCCTTTTAACAGGAAGAAACCATTGGCAGAATCAGGAAAATTGTCAGCATCACTCTGAAACAGAAGTTTTAGAGATACTGTGCAAATTTTTTTTTTTTAAAAAAGCAGTCCTATAACCTAACCTTATAACAATAACAATACAATAACCACCTTGTGTTTTTGCCCTGTCTTCAATGACAGCAACAACAACAACAGCAATAGTACAGGCAAGACGGAAGTCATGGTGTGCTCTCCTCCCAAGACGGTGCTACAAAAGTTGTTTTATTGTATTTTTGCAGTGGTTTGCAGTTGTCTGCAGTTTGTTTGGCAGGTACCTTTGTACAAATCAACTACTTTCAGAAGGCTGGATACACTCTGAAGCAAAACCCATTTGTCAGTGTCCTAAAAGGAAAATATTCACTCACTATATCATCTACAGGCACCAGGTTCACAGTCCGAGGTGTATACTCACTGAACACCTGGAGGAAAATTACGGGCTGATGTGAAGCCAATCCATCATGTTATCCACTTGCAGTACAGTCACTGTAGCTTTACTGTTGCACATCAGTCCACCAGGAATGTAGTCTACTTCTAAAGTTTGGTTAACCGGTTAAAAATAAATCCTGCACCGACGACACTGTCTAATTTTACTGGCGTCCTAATCTTTCTAAAGATAGATTAGGTATTCACAGCACGTGATGCAGTGTTAAGAAGTTCTGACTTACAGAACAAATAATTTCATCAAGCTGTCAACTTCAAACCTTCCAACATGTGATGTAAATAAGAAAATATTAGAGCCGAATTTGGGGGGGGAACTCCAACTAAAGGATATTTCACGGTTTTAAACTGAAATATGCTTTCCAGGCAGCCCGCCAATACAAATTTTACATTTGTAAATGGAGTTCGGCGCCAATTCGTTCAACGCATTAACGACAGACGGGCTGGTGAATTCCACGAGCTTGTCAATGAAATAAAGTTTAAAAATGGAACAAAAAAAGAAAAAATGTTAATGGAAGCTCGAGCTTACCTCTCACCTTTGGGTCATCACAGGATTCACGGTGAGGGAAGTTATGCGGGCTCAGAGACAGATGCAGGACGCGCTGCAGACCCGCCGTCCACAGCTGTGCACTCTGCTGCAGCCCTGTGATGGCAGGGCGAGGCAGGCTCAGACCACTAGGGGCGCTGTGTGATAAACTGAGTGGTTTCAACGTTTAATACCGCAATAAGTGTGATTTGACAGGCGTCTTTATGGATGACGAAAAACAAAAAGAGAAAGAAAACAAGAAGAAGTTATGTTGCTTTTTTTTTTTTTTTTTTTTAATAAAAGTCAGTCTCAGGCCCGTATTGAGTCATTATGACTTCCCAGAGCCGATAGCCAATGTGAGTCTGTGACACTGTATTGCAGAACATTTTCTCCAGTAAGACAAACCTCGCTTTTTAAAGAAACTTTAAAAACTTTACAAAAAAAAAGTGGCTCCACTTAGTCAGGAAGGTTGTGCTAAAATTAGTCTTGGCTATGGATTGTCCAAGGGTTGCCTTCTCTTTCTTGATAGAAGGCATGTGCCACTTATTACTGGCACATGGATGAGCTCATTGAGAAAAAGAAAAATACAATCAAGAAACCACTGAGCAAAGCTTGGCTGCCACCTAGTGGGAGAACATTACGCAATCCCACTGCAAAACATAAACCTAATCATGTACTCTATGTAAACAATGACTGTAAAGGACTACAATATGCATTTCAGATAAGATATGAATATTTCCAAAAGCCTCAAACACGTTTTTCAATTAAAATAATCAATTACGACCTCTGTATATTTTATTTTTATTTAATTTTATATATATGTATGCACACGCACACACGTAGATATACATATTTACTATACATATTCAGTAATGTGCATATACTTTATATTTGTACATATATTTATTGTTATAATCCTCAGATTTACCCATTCATATATTTTGTTTGTTCTTACGTTATTGTATTGTATTTTGCACGCCTCTGTTGCTTGTGAAGCTTGTACACAAGAATTTTACTCACATGTGCTGTACCAGTGTACCTGCACATGTGATGTGACAATAAAAGTGATTTGATTTGATTTGAAAACATAAACACATAAAAACTCAGTCAGAAATAGAACGAGTTCAACATATAATACAGGTAATGTAAGATAAAAACAAATGAGACAATTTACCTTGCAATCTGTATTCAGGTGTTTCTTCTGTATACACTATAAATATAAAAATGCAATTTTCAACCATAGTTTGGCTTTAAATCTAGAATTATTTCTTTTTTACCTATTTCTACTTGCAAGATGTGAATGCTTTTGGACTTGTAATGGTAGATGTTCAACATAAAAAAAAGCATGTGAGCATATGACATAACTAAATGAATGAATGAATGAATGTTGGGAAACATGACAGAACAAAAAACGAAACAACGACAAATCAGCTACAAATCTAATAGGGCAACAAGTGTATTGTTTTTCTGCCTCTTCTTATTCTCATTCTTTATGATCTGCATATAATACTAATCATCATCATCATATTATAGCACTTTTTTCCCCCTGAAATTACAACGTAATAAATAAAGCCTGAACCATAAAATTATTGCCAGAAAATTATTTATTTATTTATGGTATTTAAAAAAAACTGGACTGTTCCTTGAACCTTCTGACTAATAAAAAAATGAATTAAATATTACTTTGCATTTATGAGTTATAATCTGCATCTGGCATTGTTGTGCAATTTATTTAGGTTTTCGTGAAGAAGAAAAAAATCATATGGATTATCCACAGGTCTCAAAAAATCCTGTATGAACTATGATGCATTTGGCTTCATATGGTTAAGTCTAACAATATGCAGTGACTGAGGAAGCATTAAGTTCAATTTCTTTTGTAAAATTACCAAATCATGCCATTTCTAAAGTCTTCACTCAAAGCTCTACTTCAATCTTGTTATTTAGAAAATAAAGGAGAATATATTCATCGTTCAGTCCTATCTAATCGCAGTTTTTAGTATATCCAACTGAGTAAACCTGTTTGCTTTTTTAGCTGTGATAACGTGTTGATGAACTGTTGCTCTGATTGTTTCTATTTTCTTAGCCATGACGTAATAAACTCCCGCGCTTTAGTAATTCACCGGTAGCTAATAGAAACAACGCATTCACGTTCCCTGTGTCGATTTCAACCAATAGACACAGAGAGTGCGTGCCAGCCAATGGCGAGCGCATGCCTAAGGTCTTCGATCCAATGACCCCTGAGTAAGGTCGATAAAGCTAGCCAATAAGACGCTAGCAGCATTGTGTGACCGAGGCAGGGTCTGCCGGGTTCATTTCGCCGCTCCTCCACCCGGCTGCTCTTTTTGGATCTCACTGCAATGGCGGAACAGCAGCAGTTCTACCTCTTGCTGGGTAACTTGATGAGCCCTGACAACAACGTCAGGAAACAGGCAGAGGTAAGAAGAGGAAAAAAACAGTTTTTAGTGGCTGACAAGTTCGGCGAATGCTGGAAGTCGTGTGGCCAAGTTAGCAGAAGCTAACCACTTAGCTGTCCAGCCTGGCCGCGCGCAGGCTCTCACGTCAAGCTCGGTAGCCCACGTGCGCTGTGAAGCCGAGTACTAGTCAGCTAACGCTAACTACCACCATGTTGCGTAGTTATACGTGGACATAATTTCGATGTCACAGATACCAGCGCTGTCGTGACACCATGTAGCCTTACGTGTCTCGGCAAAGCTCGGGCTGTTCGGTAAATAGTAAACGGACCCGTTTGTCGGAACCAGCCTCCAAACCTCCAGCTGACAGTGGCGCCTGTAGAGTACAGGAAGTAGCAGCAAGCTAATGGGCTACCCACAGTGCTGCTAGGTTTGTTAGCTAGCACGCTAGGGCTCAGCACATTGGCTTGCTAAAATATTAAAGCGGAATATTGAGACTGAACGTGGCACATATGCTGAGTTACTGCTGCGGTGATAAACAAACCATCAAAGGGATAGGCTGTAGATGGTGAGGTAGTTCATTCAAAGGGGCGAGTACTTATGCAATGGCCTCCGGTCGTGTTAACTAAAAGTCAAGTCTTAACCAGACAGTTTTAAACTAGCTGCCGTGTTTCCCTTCGTGAAGCTGATCATCTCAGTTTCAGACACGTCAGTAGCTAGGCTCGTCTCCCCGGATTAGTTTCTCTCAGAGGATTTGTTTAGGCTGTGTCTAGCTCGCCTATTCACTCTCCCCCCTCACAACCACCATTATTAGCCTCTTGTCGCCGCAGAGCATTGTTACCAGCGTCCCCCTCCCTCTCCGGCACCCCGACTTTTGGATGAGGTGGTTGAATCTTATCACACACCACCTCTATCTACCAGTCAGCGTTTTTCTTTGATGAACTCAGACTGTCTGCCGGGATGCTAAGCTCATTGGAATTCATCCTTTATAGGAACTCCTCCCGTTCTGTTTTACTCACATAATAGGAATTGATCCACCTGTATGGGACCTAAACTCACATTTTAACAGTTGAAAGATACAGTTAGTCACCTTTTTTTTTTTTTTTTGTAGTTAATCCCATCACTGCTTCATCCAAGTGGTGGTATTGTGAGAAGCCATGAAGTGCATTTGAATTTGTGTGGCAACCAAATTCATTTAGGCTTTAGGTGGACAAATGGATTAGTGCAGTAGTTCAAGTCAGGTTATAAGAGGAGTGGACTTTGCAGATTGATTTGCAGGTAATTCAAGGGTTGCTCAACCTGAGCGCTTGGTCATTCTGATTCTAATTGTTTGGGATTTGATTTCAGCCCAGCCGTTGGCACATCTGTGCTCCTCCCTGTCTCGTTTTGTCAGCTCGGGAATCATTGAAGGTGGCTCTCCTGTGCAGTTGTGTTAAGAGTTTGTACTCGATCCTTCCACATGATGGGGATGCTGAAACTACATGCACATAGTGACTTTTACCAGAGCGCACACCAGAGGTTTCACTGTATCCCTGTGGAGTCTCATTTAACTTGGGTAAACCAGCATAACAGTGGTAAAATAAATGGGTGGCTCTTGTGTATGAGCCCATTAGGGCTCATGTTCAGTTTATATACATATTCAGTACACTTGCACAAATGTCACACTTTTACTGCTCATTAAAATACTGATTATCTTTATAGCAAATATCAGTGATGTACAGGGTTTTTCCTGGCTCAGAACTGGACATTTGGGGTGTGATTATGCAAAGAAACACAATGTGAGTTGAGGCAGAGTGTGTTACCTTACCTGACAGATGTCTATGTATTTTTCTGTTTTTTTGTTGTTGTTTTTTACTATTTTTATAAGGAAAATATATTCATGCTTCTGTAGCTTAACCCTCGGTAAAAATGGGAAGTCCTGCCCTTATATTTCAGGAAATCCCTGATATGACCTCACTGGACAGTCCTTATTATTTTGACCACCGCATCTGTTTAAGCTTGAGTGTTTTGGTTTTGGTTTTTTTTGGGGGGGAGGCGTGTTTCTTTAACTGCAGTAAAGGGAACATGATGCTGTATTAGCAGTAGAAATTCATGTTGTGCATGGCCTGTCTGATCCTAACCGCAGTGTTTTCATTTTCTTTTCAGGAGACCTACGACAATATTCCAGGCCAGAATAAGATCACATTCTTGCTACAAGCTGTCAGAGATGCGTCTGCTGCAGAGGAGGTTTGTACACGGATTGTGAACATGTCTGTGGCATGACATGGTGAATTCTTTCAGCCTGAAGCAGGGGGACTGCAAAAACTTGGCCACTTAAGAGCCCATCTGAGACATTTATGATCTGCTGTATTGTGCTCAATGAAGTCTTGACACACCCAAAATTTAGGCCAAAGGTCAGACAAAGTTGACGTAATTCTTTCACCTTTAAAATCTTAAGTTGTCAACAAATGTTGTGTATGAAATTTGTTTTTCACTCGTTCACATCTCCGTGGGTTTTTCAGGTGCTGTGTCACAGTTCATATGAGACATTACATGCTAAATAAATGGATGACGTGCATTTTTGCCATATATGAATAATGTACTGAGTGGGTTTTAATACATACAATAACTTGGAAAAACATCATCCAAAGTAATCAGGGATGCGCTCCAGCCTCTCTGTCAGAATCTAATAAAAGGATGGTGAAATATTAAATCCAAATATTCTAGCAGTGTTTTTTTTTTTTTTTTTTTTTTTTTAAATAAGCTCCTCATAATCTTGTCAAAGGGATACTTTTCATTATACTGAGTGTAGTAATTGTCACCCATTCAGACAGCAGTACACATGGGAAAGAGTGATGCAATGCGTGACACTGAAGCCTGCAATACCTTTTATCTCTAAAAGGTGCAACATTGCTGGCATTTCAAGTATGTAGTCCGGCTATCACATGTGAGGCCTCGACGCTGCCTGACTACGGCTTGTTGTGAGTCACAGTTCTGGCATTCAGGCAGTCATGTTTACTCTGAATCCACCAGCTGCTTGGGCCCTCATGCTTCCTGTGCTTTACTTTACCTCAAGGCTGATATTTTTAGAGGCTTGAAATGGGAGCAGGCAGAGAGGTGCTTGGCCCAGGGAGAGTGACTCTGCCATTCTAAGACACTCGGTCTGGTTTTATTTTTTATCCCCCTTAATGACCACTCACACTAAAGGTTTTGGTTTACCAAACACGTAACATGTTTTTGCAGAAGGAAACGATTTGTTTCACAACACTTGTTGATGAGAGAGCATAAACTATCAAACTAGCTGGTCCAGTAAGCCAACTGCCCAACTAAACTGAAAAAGGCCCGTGTACAGCATCCTGCTATGTGATTGCATTTGTCCCTGACCACCAGAATCCCTCACGTTAACTTTTAATGAGTGGAAAAAGGTTGGCGTGCATCCTCCAGCTTCACTGTGCTAATGTTATGCTAACATAGCTGTGTCGCTAGCAATCACGTAGCACAACATGTTTAGGTATAAACTAGCGAGCTAACTTCCTGTTAACTTCTAACTCCGTTAAATGTAATAAATTCTGTTTTCATGGATGTTAAACTTAATTGTTACACCTGGTAAAGCAGCAACGCTGATGATTTAATTGAAGATGAAAGAATTTAGACCGTTTTTAACTCTCAGTATTCGTTTGACTTTGGGAGCTGAAGGGAACAGAGTTTGGGACCCAGATTACTCCGCGAAGCTCCTCACTACGGCAGCCGTAATGCTCTGACAATCCATCAAGCAGTGCGGCTTACCAAAGTTGTACTAAAACATTTTTAACAGATTTCTGCAGCCCAAATCGGTTCGAGGTCATAACCAGAATTCATACATAAGGCACACTCTTGATTTTTGAGAAAATTAAAGGATTTTAAGTGTGCCTTATAGTGTGGAAAATACGTTATACAGAAGAAAAGAATATATCGTTACCGCACATGCTTCAAATTATATCGCGATATGAATTTTAGGCCATATCGCCCAGCCCTAGTATGACGTCATGTTGAAAGCAGCATTGTATTTAATTTTTTTTGCCCCCACAGGTCAAACAGATGGCGGCAGTGCTGCTGCGGCGGCTGCTGTCTTCCTCTTTTGAGGAGATCTACCCAGGCCTGACCGTGGAGATGCAGACAGTCATCAAGACAGAGCTGCTGACGGGCATCCAACAAGAGACCTCCCCAACCATCCGCAAGAAGATCTGCGACATTGCAGCCGAGCTGTCCCGGAACCTGATCGGTGATTATTATTATTTTTATTTATTTATTTTCTCTCTCTCACTCTGTTCTGGTGGCTGTTGATTAAACACTGAGGATAAGCCATGACTCAGTATTTCCCATGTTATGCAGGAATAATGGGCAAACATTCTCATGGGTCATTAATGAAATTCTCAGATGTTGATCAAATAACATTCAAAGTGGAAATTACTGAGGAACGTTTGGTGTTTTTGTGTAATGTAGATGACGATGGGAATAACCAGTGGCCAGAGGTGCTCAAATTTCTGTTCGATTCTGTCAACGCTGAGAATGTCGGCCTCCGAGAAGCTGCCTTGCACATATTCTGGTGAGCTCCTGTTGCATGATGAATTCAAACTCTTACTCAGGCGGATGCACTGATGGCTGACTGATGTCTTCCAATGATATCTTTCTAGGAACTTTCCAGGAATCTTTGGCAACCAGCAGCAGCATTATATGGAGGTTATCAAGCGCATGCTTGTTCAGTGCATGCAGGACCAGGCAAACCCACAGGTAAGGTTTTAGGATGGGGCGTGGCCTGGTAGCTGAAACGCGATGTCATTTAACTATGTGTGGATCTTTCTTTCATATCACACGCCTCTCAGTTCCCTTTCTTAGCTGCTTTTATTTATTTAAATTCATCTCACAGATTCGTACCCTGGCAGCTCGGGCTGCAGCATCTTTTGTTCTGTCCAATGAAAGCAACACAGCTCTGCTGAAACACTTTGCTGATCTCCTGCCGGGAATCCTGCAGGTAAGCTACAACACATTGGTGTGTTTGTGTGATTTTCAGACCGGATCACTTTGTACTGTAGATATGGGACCTGTCAGTACTTATGTTTTTGCACCGGTAATGGCTTCTGAGCACTAAGAGCATCAGTCATTTAAGCTCTATTAATTAAAGTTTAATGTCAGATATCTGCAAATGGAGGCTGGAACTTCAAAGTAAATGCTCTACTGCTTACTTGGAGTGACATAATGTTTTCATACTGTTATGATCGATTCTGATGACAGTCTCTGCATTGAGAAGTTATTGAAGTCATGTGAAAGCAAATACACATGCAAGTGTTTGGTAGCTTTTGTTCCTGCAGGTTATAATAATGCAGCATCATTATGAAATATTGGACATCTTGGATCTTGTAGCAGATCTTCTATTGCAGTAGCATATTTTGTGTTTGACTCATAAAGGTGGGAAAGGAAGTCAGGACTTCAGAATGTGGCATTAACTTTGCCACACCTGTTGAATATATTTGCATTACAAACCTACCTGTTTGTTTGATTTGCCCATCAGGCAGTGAATGAGTCATGCTACCAGGGAGATGACTCTGTGCTCAAGTCTCTGGTGGAAATTGCAGACACAGCACCCAAATACTTGAGACCCAACTTGGAGGAAACACTGCAGCTCTGTCTGAGGGTAAGCTGCAACCTCTAAATAGTGAATCTCTCTTTACCACTGATCAAGACTCGAGGCATTTCATGTGCAATTGTCCTGTCTCCTCAGCTGTGCGCTGATACCAACCTTACAAATATGCAACGGCAGCTGGCATTGGAAGTCATCGTCACGTTATCAGAGACGGCGGCGGCCATGCTAAGAAAACACACGGCCATTGTAGCACAGAGTGGTAAGAGTTTGATTTAGCAGCCTCTTTAATGATGTGCCCAAATAAGATGAGTGGAGTAGTTTTGATAGAAGTCTGTGTGTTTATTAGTGCCTCAGATGCTGGCTATGATGGTGGATCTCGAGGATGATGATGAGTGGGCGATGGCCGATGAGCTGGAAGATGAAGACTTTGACAGGTACGTCCTGATGCACTAATATATTTCCATCTTTGAGTGTCGGTACAGCATCTGCATCCCCTACTTCTTAAAGTACTCTGAAGTTCAGTACATGTGTGCATGTCCATAAGTTCCTGGATGTTTCTTGTGCTTCACCAGTAACGCTGTGGCTGGGGAGAGCGCGCTCGATCGAATCGCCTGTGGTCTGGGAGGGAAGATCATTCTCCCCATGATCAAACAGCATATCATGCAGATGCTGCAGAATCGTAAGTAAAGCTGCACATTACTGCAGCACTGATTTAACTTTAATTAAGCTACCATCTGTTTTCATACAGCAAACTTAACAGCTGCTTGGGTACTAAAGTGCTTAAATTTGTGTTTCCTGCTAGCTGACTGGAAGTATCGCCATGCTGGGCTAATGGCGCTGTCGGCCATCGGTGAGGGCTGCCACCAGCAGATGGAGGCCATCCTCCAAGAGATCGTCAGCTTTGTCCTCCTGTTCTGCTCCGACCCTGTAAGGAAACGGCAGCCGTCGTATAAAAGTGGCACTGAGTTTACTTAACTGTCTTAATGGTTAGTTGGTCAATGTTTAGTCGCATCATTTCCCATTTCTTAATCATTTGCTCCTTTTTCCTTCCTAGCACCCAAGGGTGCGGTATGCTGCCTGCAATGCTATTGGACAAATGGCCACAGACTTTGCCCCCACCTTCCAAAAGAAATTCCATGATAAGGTATCTTAAGTGACTTAAACAGCTGTGCCAGCACTTTCATTTTCTTCATGGCTACAAAGACAGTTTGTTTGTTCGTTTAGGTGATCTCAGCCCTGCTGCAGACCATGGAGGACCAGAGTAACCCTCGGGTGCAGGCCCATGCCGCCGCCGCCCTCATAAACTTTACAGAGGACTGTCCTAAATCGCTGCTTATCCTTTATCTGGACAACTTGGTGCAGCACCTTCATGTCATCATGGTTGCCAAGCTGCAGGAGGTACAGTAAAGTGTTCGAGGAGACCGTGCATTCACAAAGTCAGTGTGTGTGTGTGGTTGGTCTCATACAAATCATTTCTTCAACCTTCAGCTGATCCAGAAGGGCACGAAGCTGGTGCTGGAGCAGGTGGTGACTTCCATCGCCTCAGTGGCCGACACCGCAGAGGAGAAGTTTGTGCCATATTACGACATGTTCATGCCCTCGCTCAAACACATTGTAGAAAACGCCGTGCAGAAGGAGCTCCGGCTGCTGCGCGGCAAGACCATAGAGTGCATCAGTCTCATCGGCCTGGCTGTCGGCAAGGAGAAGGTATACTTTGACCATCAAAGCATACCATGTGTCAAGATCCTAATTCAAGGTTATTCCCTTTAAATTAAGCTTTAACCCTCATATTCTTTCTCTCTGCTCTTCTAGTTCATGCCAGATGCATCGGCTGTCATGCAGCTGCTCCTCAAGACCCAGACTGACTTCAACGATCTGGAGGATGATGATCCCCAGGTAGGACGGCTTGAACAAAACTTAAAACGATCTAGTTCAAGGTGGTGGTCACGCTCAGTCAGCTGCTATGGTTTGTTCTCGGTTTAGATCTCCTACATGATCTCAGCCTGGGCGAGAATGTGCAAGATTCTGGGGAAGGAGTTCCAGCAGTATCTGCCGGTGGTGATGGGCCCCCTGATGAAGACTGCCTCCATCAAGCCTGAGGTGGCCCTGCTTGACAGTAAGTAACAGGCAGCTGCCGCCTGCACTGACTTCTGATGAGAGTCCAGTTTGTTCTATAAGTCTGCAGGCATTCAAATGAGCAGATACCAAAGCACGCTTTAAACCTGATCAATCCAGTGGTGAATAAAAGCTGCAGCCATGTACCTTTACCCACATTGCAACGAATCAGTAGATTAATAGTCACAAATCTCTCTGAAGAATATCTGCTCACTGTCACGTGTTCATATTTAATATTGCAGTAATGTGCTGCCTGCTGGGACTTCTGTATGTGATTCTTGTATGTGTAATGTAAAGGATTCACTTAAACTTTCACTTTTCTTCTTTTAAAGCCCAGGACATGGAGAACATATCAGAGGATGATGGCTGGGAGTTTGTCAACCTGGGAGACCAGCAGAGTTTTGGAATCAAGACAGCTGGCCTGGAGGAGAAGGCCACTGCCTGTCAGATGCTGGTGAGAAGAAAATGAGACTCAAGACTGTCCTGAGAAGCTGTGGATGTGGTCATCACTCACTCTTCCTCTTCTTTCTTTTTCTCAGGTGTGTTATGCCAAAGAGCTGAAGGAAGGTTTTGTTGAGTACACCGAGCAGGTGGTGAAACTCATGGTTCCTCTGCTCAAGTTCTACTTTCATGATGATATCCTCTTGTTATGACATTTTGAACTGCAGTATAATTGAATGGTCTGATTCTTGTATAGCAATTTCCTATTCTTCCAGAGCACTCAGTGCTGCATGATTTTTTTTTTTGGGGGGGGGGGGGGTTCAACCTTTAAAATAGTTTAGCTGGATTCAAACATTCAGGAGGAGGCAGCACGATCAGATTAAAGACTTCAGCGTGAACGTCTCTGATGGTTCCACTGTTCAGATTAAGTGAAAATACAGGTGACGTTGGCCTTAACTGTCTCACGTGTGCGGGTGGCAGCAGCTGAGTCCATGCCCCTGCTGCTCGAGTGTGCCCGGGTTCGAGGACCAGAATACCTCACCCAGATGTGGCACTTCATGTGCGACGCCCTCATCAAGGCCATCGGCACAGAGCCAGACTCGGATGTCCTGTCGGAAATCATGCATTCGTTTGCCAAGGTAGCTACATTTTGGGCTTTTCTCTTCTCTCCCCGTGAGCCATGTTGATTTGTGCACTGACAAAAGTGTGTTTGTTAAAGTGCATAGAGCTGATGGGAGACGGCTGTCTGAACAGCGAGCATTTCGAGGAGCTGGGCGGCATCCTGAAGGGGAAGCTGGAGGAGCACTTTAAGAACCAGGAGCTCAGGCAGGGTGAGACTTCAGAAACACAAATATTTTACCCATGACAAATGATGCGTCACAAATACGAGGGCATGATTATTTTAAATGCTGGTGCAAAATCCTAACACGTACTTCATTGTGTTATCCAGCTAAGAGACAGGATGAAGATTATGATGAGCAGGTAGAGGAAACGCTACAAGATGAGGTAAATATTTTTGCTTTGTGTGTTAACCTTCAAAAATGATGATGATGCAAGAAACTCCAAGCCATCATGGTGTTTGTCTTCTCCCAGGATGAGAACGATGTGTACATTCTGACCAAAGTATCTGACATCCTGCACTCGGTGTTCAGCAGTTACAAAGAGAAGGTGCTGCCCTGGTTTGAGCAGCTGCTGCAGCTCATTGTCCAGCTAATAGTGAGTGATTGCTGAGCACTGTTTAGTATCGTATGTACATGGAAACGGGAAATGAATACTACTAACTGTCTCACTTGTCTTCAGTGTCCTAACAGGCCCTGGGCTGACAGACAGTGGGGTCTGTGCATCTTTGACGATGTGGTGGAGCACTGCAGCCCCTCCTCGTTCAAATACGCAGAATATTTCTTGCGGCCGATGATCCAGTCACTCTGCGACACGAGCCCCGAGGTCCGGCAGGCAGCTGCCTACGGCGTCGGCGTCATGGCTCAGTTCGGAGGCGAGAACTACCGCCCCTTCTGCACAGGTATGACCTGGTCTTTACTTTACCTGCTGGCAGTTCAGTTGCTTAGCGACACCTACATGATGTGCTCTTCGTCACAGAGGCCCTCCCTCTGCTGGTCAGAGTCATCCAGGCAGCTGACTCGCGCTCAAAGGAAAACGTCAACGCTACAGAGAACTGCGTCTCTGCTGTGGGAAAGCTCATGAGGTTCCGACCAGAGTGTGTCAACGTTAACGAGGTCCTTCCCCACTGGCTCAGCTGGCTACCGCTCAAAGAGGACAAAGAGGAGGCGGTCCACACTTTTGACTTCCTCTGTGACCTCATTGAGAGGTAGGGTACCGAGACTTCATTTTCCTGACTGTCTATGAACCCCCTCCGCCCTGCACACCTGACCTCTCAATCCTTTCTCCACAGCAACAACCCGATTGTCCTCGGACCAGAGAACGCAAATCTTCCTAAAATTTTCTTCATCATAGCCGACGGAGTCTCAAATGAATCTATCAAGAGCGAAGACGCGTGCAGCAAGCGGCTCGCTAACGTGATCCGTCAAGTGCAGGTAAGCCCAGAAATGTCGACACAGCCCTGAAATCTACTTGATGTTTAAATGCTTTGCAGATTACCCATTCTTGTCATGTCTTCCAGACCTCAGCAGGATTGTGGACACAGTGCATATCGACACTCAACGAGACGCAGCAGAAAGCCATACAGGACCTCCTGAGTACTGCCTGAGCCTGAACCCCGCCTCCGTCACCTCCCTTCTCTTTAAAAATTAAAAATCAAGCCCATTAAGAAAAGTTGAACTCCTGAACCTCCAAACACTCCCTCTTCTTCCTCCTGCTCTGATCTGTAGTGCATATGGATGCTGGCTTCACCCCATCCCCCACCACAACCCCCTACCAACTACATTACTCCACCTACATTCAACTGACTTGGAGCAGGTTGGATATGAATGACGAAGGAGGACTCTGGCCATCTGCTTTAAAGACTTTACCTGTATTGACGGGAGTGGGATAAGAGTAAAAGGTTTTGTCTCTTCACGTTACACGTCTTCTACTCGGATGTTGTTGTTTTTTTCCCAACCATTCCCAGACATGTGACCGGTCTCGTCGCGCCCAGACTCAATCACCAAGTCGCCCTACACAAACTCATTGGACAGTCGGGCTCAGGAGGAGCTACAGTGGGGGGGACGTGGGGACAGGACAATTCTAGTGGACTGAGCAACTGAACGAGGTGGAAATGCACACTGGGCAATCACTGCCTGTCTCCTGTGAAATTATTATTATTTTATTTTTTTTGTATTTTTATTTTTATTCTTTTCTCGTTACATCACCCCAGCATTTCCTGGGGGGAAATGTCCTCTGACTACTGCAGCTCAGAGCTTTCAAAAGTAATGGCATGTTTAAGTGGCTAACCCTAGAACATATTCATCGTTAGGAAATTTACGTCATCGTTGTCTGGGAGAGTTGATATCGACTTGAGCAGCTTTCCTCCATAGCCTTCCAGACGGCTGTTCACAGGAAGTGAAGCATTTGAACGGTTAATGGCCCTTTTTAGGTAGCAGCATAACGACTCGGGGCTCTTTAAGAAGTTGGTCACAGCCGTAAAGCCTGTGGCGCGTTGGTGAAATATGAAGTGTAGAATGAAATGTATTTGTTTAAGTACTACTTTACTCTTAACTTTACAGTTCTGACCCTTTGCAGTCCTGCAGGTATGTGATGGAAATCCAGAAACTACCAAGAATAAAACTACATTTGAGAATTCTGAAAAAGTGGTCTTTTCATTTTCTGCTTGCAACTTCCAGTCAACCAGGGGAAACTGTCATCACATGTCTACACGCGCATATTTTGAAGCGTTGTCTAAACTGGCTTTAATTTCGCAACACATAAGATGTTGGTTCTGCCAGTGGTGTCCTGATTAACATGTTCTGTAAGCTGAAATTATCAGTTCAATTCTAACCCAAAGTCGTGTTTGCAGCCAGGATTTAAAGTGTTCAAACATGTGGAACAGCTGAAAGTAGTTTCTGTATAAAATCAATTTTAAAAAAGAAATTTTCTCCCCCATCTTGTCTCAGAGGTTTTGAAAGTTCCTCTTGAGGTTGTACTTCTGGGAAATTCCGGATACTTTGTTACAACTCAAATTCTTGCAGTGTTTACAGGTGCTGTTACACTGAAATGGCAAGATATAACTGCTACCCTTAAATTTTTTTTAAAGTGTCTATCTATTATATTACGCACTTATTTATACGTGTATATATTTTTATTTTAAAATATATAAACTTTTAAATTATGAGTTATTGGGTAATTCTGGATCCTGGTAAAACATCCCAGCCACTGAAGACACGAGTCACAGGTTTTCCATGTAGTCTGTACAGAGCTTTATTGGGACATCTACACCAAAAGAAAAGTTTAAAGCTTTCAACCAAACTGAACGGTCATGGATGTTACCCTCTTTAAATCAAAAAAAAGAAAGATCAAAATAAACATAAGCATGTCGAAGAGCGCACGGTAAACACCAGGCTACTGGAAAGCTCAAACTAACATCCTGCAATAAAATCCAGTATCCACGCGGGTTATGTTGACTTCTTGATTAAACTGGGGCTGGTTAAACCTCATGGTCATTTTCAAGGCTGCGATTTAAGATGGTGGTCAATTTTATTAAACTGGGGGGGTCATTATTCCCCTCAATTCACAATTGCCAACCTTCGAAATGATCGTAAAGTTTCAACAAAAACCGACATGTTATCGCAGGGGTGGGATGTTGTATTAGTTTCAGCTAGGAGTACGTGGTTTAACTGGCAACTGAGTGTTGTTGCAAAGCAAACTGAAGCGTGGAAATGTTTTCTGTACAGCAGTTAATTCACTTTACATTCCACTGGGGACGTTTGCAAATGCTGCAGTTGGCAGTTTAAATCCCCAGACCAGCTGGGAAAACCTGCTGAGGGACGCCTTCGCTGTAAAGCCGAGCACAGAAATCCTCTTGCAAGGCCATGTGCAACTTTCTTTGTCCAGACTGGCTTTAAAGAGAAAACTCATAATGTGAAACGTACTCATTCGACTTGTAGATCCGTCAGCTTCAGCTCAGATATGATCAGCAAGGTGATTTTAGTGTTCGGCGGTGAGCTACAGTTCTCAAGAATGCAGGTAGCCTGTCCTCGGATGTGGGTGGTTGTCTGAAGTGACTGAAAACGCCACGATCATCTGATTTGATTACACACTGAAGACGAGAGCCGATTTACGCCACAGAGAAAATGAAGACCTTTGAGTTGGATCAACCCTACCGGACCACAAAGGGGTGTGTGTGTCAGTGTCACAGGAGATAACATAGTATTTACAGTGAAGATGTACAAGCTGTTAAGTGTACTTGACAGGAAGGAGAGGGAAATTTCACATTGAAACACGGTGATTAAGTCAGAGTAATTTTCACAGGACAAACAACCAGAGGAGCCTCCAGTCTGCTTCTCCCTTTCATTCATTTTTCAGTGTCCATTTCTTTGTCTTTGTCTCCTCAGGAAGTCCTTCTCTACTTTCAGCCTTCGCCCCCCTCACTCCTCGCCTACTGAAGCATGTCCACGAAGGCGTCGAACTCGTCTATGTTTTTCTCATAGACGCGCAGCTTCTCCGGCAGTGAGTCCTGCGGAGGGAGAACGCAAACTCACGTGACTACTGAGATTCATTTCCGTGCTGTCAATTGTGTAGGCGCCAAAAGCTTCGCTGTCAACACAATTGCAAATAAGAAGGTATTTACCAGGTCGTCAGCCATCGATTGGGAACTGATGTGAAGTGAGAGACTGGCCAGTTGTGGAGGATTCTGAAACTCTCTGTAGAAGGTGCCCAGATCCATCGGCAGCAAATCGTCTTTAGAGAAGGCCGGACGCTAGGAAGACAGGAAGAGAAACCACTTCAGCTTTATAGTAAAACACCTGGAATCTTGTTTGCTTTAAAGTAGGGCTGCCACGATTAGTCGACTAGTCATGATTACGTCGACTATCAAAATCATCGACGACTAATTTAATAGTCGAAGCGTCGTTTGAAGCTCATCACAAAACAGTGGGGGAAAAAAAAGAAACAGATCACAAAAGACACAGAAATAAGTTGTAGGATTTAAGAGTGTAATAACGGACTGAAACAGAAGATGGCAGCACTGCATCTACAAGGATGCCAGCTGCCGTTAAACCCCGAAAAAGAAGAAGTAGCTCTGTCCCAGAATTCATAGCGCGGCCCTGCTCAGTTTCCAACAATGGCGGCAGCTAGTTAGTTTTAATATTACTCTTATTATTCTTTTTGGGTCACAAAATAAACGTTAAGCACATTTTCAGGCGAGAATGTAGCTGTGTAAACCTCAAATATCTGCTCAGTTTATCAAGACACCACATATTTTCAAAAGCGCTCCGACGTTTTCGGAGACGTCTGTTAGCCACTAGCTCGATAGCTAGCCGGGGGCAAGGCTCACTAGAGCCGTGACAACACCGGACTCCCGGCACATCATTTTCAAACCCACCGCTGTCTTTCGCTACTCAGGTTAAACATGATATATAAGTCACTTAGATAACTTAAAAATGTTATTGTTTGGCTTTTTTTTTTAGTATTTTATTTGTTCCTGAGTAAATCGGTTTGGCTGAGATTAAAGTTTTAGTTTTTACAAAGCTGAATAAACGTCAAGCAGACAACTGATTATCAGAAGTGTGAGATGCTCGATAATATACTCCGGTTTCCTGTTATATTTTAGATAGCAAGGAGTTTATTAAACTTCACCGAAACAATCTGTAAATTTCAATAAAATTTAATAAACCATCATCTTGTCTTTATTTTTAGTTAGCACCTTAAACACTTAAAGCTGTAAGCTAATGATAGTTATATAAGAGCAGATGCTGCTGGCGCAATAAGCTGTACGTTTTACGTCCAATGGATGATGATCTGATTAGTCAACTAATCGCAAAAATAATCGGTGACTAGTCGACTATCAAAATAATCCTTTGTGGCAGCCCTACATTAAAGTGGACTTTTTTGTTTGTTTGAACCCAGCTGTGCACTGTTTGTTTTTTTTTCTCATACAAAAATACCAACATACAAAATCAACCATGACGAAGTCGTCCTGCTGCCCTGACCCCTCTGAGCCCTGAGAATGAAGGCTGCCCTGCAGGGGAGACGGGCAGGGAGGAGAATCTGGAGGGTGAACCTGAACACAAACAGCAGAAAAGGTGTCAGCCTTAAAGTGAACCTCAACTGTACTTGTTGTGCAAGACAAGACATTTGGGAGCATTATTTTTATCCACAATAACACTGAAGTCACCATAGGATCATTCTCCTCCGAGTCCAGGCCTCGAGGAGCAAACGCAGCAAATGGCAGGTCCAGACTGGCTGCTGTTATCTACATAGATACACACAGAGCAGGGTTCAGTGTGGTGGGTGAGACACTAAAAATCGGTGTAAAAAGCAGCTTAAGATGACGTACCTGTGTGCTGGGTTTATTAACAAAGGCTCCGACCTTCCTTGTGAACGCATTGAGCGACTCCACAGGGTCCGAGGGAGAAACGCTCCTCCGCCCTTCTTCTTTGCGTCCTTCTCCGCTCTGCGACAAGCCGTCATCATCGCCACTGAGAGGAGAGAGAGGGACAAGACAGGAAGTTTAAATTTCAAAATGATTTAACGGAACTACGGACCAACACTGGAGTTCAGGGAATAAAAATAGGTTAGTTTTCAGCGGTTAATGCAAAGCCAGCGGACAATCACCTGCTGCTCGGTGTGTTGGGGGCATGCTCTACTGTCAGATGAACATCTGCTCCATGAGGAGGCATCAACAGAGCCCCGCCTTCCTTCCCAGCATGCAAGACCTAGAGAAGAAAAAGCAATGGCAGGGTTATGAGAGGACAAAAGCAAGAATCATGATGGACATTGTTTAGTTATTTAAGAAGCTAATTAGGAAATAAAAAGAATGTTAATCAGTAAATAGAAGAAATCATAACTGCAGTCCTTCATTAGGCTTTCTGGAAAACAGAATATCAAACTATGAGAATAAACCACCATAACATCATTATTTATAACAGTCACTGATCACATCGTCCTCATCATAAGTGGGACGTTTTATGTATTCCTGCAATCACCTCAGAAGTGGAGTTCCACAGGGTTTGATTCTTAGTCCACTGCCGTTTCTAATCATGTTTATTTCTAGTCAGTGTTTCAGTGTCAGTTTTCTTTTTATGTGGATCTAATTTTATGAACTTATTAACACTTTAATCATAGACTAGTTTTAAAATGTTGCGGTGATAGCCTTGCAGCAAGAAGGTCCTCTTACTATGACCTACAAATATGTAGGAAGTTGGAAGATTCTTGTTCAACAGCTGGCTCAAAAATTAAAAATAAAACACGGCTTTTTGTTTAGTGTAAAAAGTATGCCTGACCTCTTCCACCACAAACTACTGAACTTTGAGGTCTTTCCTTGGCTGCCTCGAATCTTAAACCTTTATTTTCTGACACTTCTTCAGATCATTGTAGCTGCTGGTGATTCTTGTTTAATTCAGTTCTGTTGTTTCTGTCTTCCGATTGTGTTCTTGTGAAGAGAAAAATAAAATCTGGGCATAAAACGTAATTAACTGCTGATGGTGTGAATGGCGTCATCACCTGGTTTGGATTGGAAGCAGGGTGACAAAACTCTGCAGCTCCTGCTAGAGCTGTCGTCTGGTAGGATAACCTGGAGGCGTACAGCTGAACAGGAAGAGACACACACAAGAGGAACGATTAAGCATGGAGGAGTTCAGGTTTATCATATACTGTGTGACTTTTAAGGGACATGCTGAGCTGTCACAATGATAGATTTACTGAGGTGGTGCCATGTGATGTGGATGATCAAACATGTCTAGTGATCAGCAGCAAACTGAACAAAGTAGTGGAAATTTCAACAGAAGATGGAAAGAACAGGATTAGATGAACACACGCCCAAAAGCAAATGTTAAGTCTGAGAAAACAGGTCTGTTCAGTGCAGAATCAGGTTGTGTCTCACAAAAACACAAAGAGTCACACTCCCTGCCAATGGTCAGTATAGACTCACAGTGTGAGTGACAAGTCCAGGAGCCAATGGGAGCTGCAGACTATCCAGCGGGAGGGGCTTGGGCAGTTTAGAGGGAGACGGGCTCAGCGTACACACACACTGAGCCAAAGCAGGCGCACACACACACAGAGAGATAGAACGCACAACAAGACAACAGGAAAAGAGAAAAAAAAGACAAGGAGAGAAAAAGAGAAAGCGAAATGAAAAACAGGAGTGAAAATGGAGAGAAGAATCCACAGGTTAAAGAAAGAGATGACGACGAGGGGCGAGGGAGCGTACGCTAACCTGAGAGGGAGGGGAGGTGGAGAAGGAGGTGGCGCAGACCTCCTGTGAGTCCTGAACGCCTGCAAACTGCCCTCCGTCCTCTTCATCGGGAGCCCTGCACACACAGAGATATTTGTAGTTGGAGTGCAGAGGCAGGAAAGTTGGAGGCTGATGGCGGACATGTATACATTTGTTTCTATTGCTGAAAGATAACAGAAAGCCTGAGGTCAAATGACACAGACTGGTATTAGATTAAGGCACTGTATGTTGTCCTTCTGATACACCGATTCGACTCTCATGGACATAAAGGACAGGGAGATAAAGTGTGACCTCAGAATGATGGATTGCATCACCTTAAATCTGACTACTCAACTTCTGCACTTGGAGGTCATTTAAACTTCTCTGCAGTTGTGCGAGACAAAACCAGACTGAGTGGCGAAGCTACCTGTAGTTGCAGGGATGGCCCATGTTTGCCGGACGCTGGCTGCCGCAGGGAGGATCCACAAAGTGATCCACGATGATCCCCATGATGGGAGCCGACCTTTCGAATTGCCTGAAGAGGAGGACAGTTAAACTGCTCATAAGATGCGTTTCCCATTGGAATAAATATACAAGAAGCTTCTCTGAAGGACAGCAGTTCTGGCTTTGATTTGTTGGTTACCTGTTAGACATGAATGCCAGATTGGTGCGGTAGGCGCACGAAAGCGTGATTGTACCGATAGGGGTGCCAACAACTCCAACGCGCACCGTTTGGAAACCTTAAAAACAAGCACAACATAAGCAAATGTAAACCAGCCCTATAGTGTGAAAGTACTTTTGAAAAAATGTTTACAGTACAAGCAAATCAAACTGCTGTGTCAAACTGGAGCAGAAAACATGAAGAGATGTGTGTTGCTCAGTGTTTCTGTATTGATTTAACAAATGTCAGTCATGGAGCCGAGTTAGGCCTGATATAGACTTCTGTGGTACACCATTGCAGAGCCCACATCGCAACCTATGTGACTGGCTGATGTCACTGCAGACTTTTACGCTTGTGCGGGTGCATTACGTGTTAATTACCACGAGTCCTTATGTTGATGCTGTGACTATTGTTCCTTATATCTCTGGAAGTGCACGTCAGTTTTCATCATAGATTTCCCAGAGAAGCATAAATTGGTGATGCTTCAGTTGGAAAACACTGCGACATATGGCACAACCACAAACACCTCTGAACAACAGAAAGTACAGCATAACCTGGCGCACACCTCCCTAGAAATTTAACTACATGTCAGGTTGTCGTCATCCAGGTCATGGTAATCTAAGGAGCTTGGAAAGAAAAGCGACTGGACTTGAAGTTTCTTGAAGACGTTTCAACCTCTCATCCGAGAAGCTTCTTCAGTTCTAAGAGCAAACGGTGGCGAGTCCCAGGTATTGAAGCCCTAATGTTGTTGTCCCTTAAAAGGATCGCTGACCCACTATTGATCATGTGCCTCATCACATGATCCAAGGTCTGAAAAAGGGTCATTACATGTCAGGTTGCGGTCTACAACTACTGTGAATGGCCTGTTTAGCACCATCGACTCCTCCGGGGCATTTACAGCTACTTTGTCAAAGCAGTTTTGAATTTATCACAGAAATAACAGCAATCATTGTCTCAATATAAGAAATATTTAACAGTCGTAGGCTCTACAAAGCTTTTTCACAGAAGCTTAAATCAGGTCTTAAACTTACCTTCTCCTAATCCACTCAGCTGGACCTCTCCGAAGTAGATCCTACACAGAAGAAGCAACACGCAGTTTAGAAGAATGGACTGAAAACAGCACCAAGATAAAAAGGAGTGAGATGATGCACTGGAAGTGAGGACAAATCACCTGTAGAGTATGACATAGTCGTGTCCCTGCTTTCTGGACAGTTTATAAGCAGGCGTGACTCTGGTGATGGCCAGCAGAGACTTCAAGAGGACAGACAGACGGTTATAGACTGCATATGACACCTTGATTTCCTTATCGCACCTGCAGCAGACAGAAAACACGGCGATGTGTTACAATACAGCAGCTTAAGGGGATTTTAAATAAAGACCAACTGAATATAAAAATATCTCTGCAAGGCAGCTCGTTTTCGTGTTTCCAGGTCTGCTTCTCCCCGACTACCTTTCTTTGATATCCCTCTCTAAATTTATCTTGTATGAATAAAGCAGTGTGGTGCTTGAGGAATGGAGACCATTACTGATCATTTGACTGTACTTTCAAAAGCACAGGTGCACAGAGTAATACCAAAATTAAAACAGTGTTTTGTACAGTACTGGTGGACCTGACAGGGTGCTGACAGGCTCACTTTACCACCTACAGAAACAAGATAGTTCAGACACAGTTTTCAAACGGAAACACTTCAGCAGTTAGGTCAAATTATCATTCAACTCTTCTAGTTTTAAAAGAAGTCTGATTTTAAAGAAGTTTAAGGGAAACTAATGGCACTCGTCACTGACCCACTTTACTGATGTGTTTATGGGCTCAATCGCTGACTTCACATCTCACTGAATACAGCAAGACACTCATTTATTCTAAATTACGGTTCTCATTAGGGAAAAAAAAAAAAAAAAAAAGAGCCATAGACCAGAGTACACTTACAGAGAACTCCCTTCTGATTTACAAGTTCCTACAATGAAATAAGCTTCAAGACACCAAGAAGGTGAGGGTCAAAATTCTCAGCTTGAGGCTTGAGGGTAGGACCTCATTGTCCATTAAAGTGGGTGATGTCCAATTGTTTATATACTAATTATTTTACTCAAACTGCTGGTTATTACTGTATTTCTGAGCTTCTTCGTGACTTGGATGCTCACAAAGCTCTACGTTTAGTACGGGTGTCTGACAGCTAAGTTTTGGCAGAGAGAATCAGTAACAGTACTGACGAGTACTGATTCAGATACTATAGTTAAAAGATTTGTGGTCCTGCTGGATGATACTGTGCAAACATGAAGAAGCAAAATCAGCAACCCTGAACCACATGGCCTACAGAAGACTTTTACTAAAGCAAAAACAAAATTCACTCACTTTTCATTCATCTCCAGGCACCAAGTCTCTAACTCCATCGAGTCCCCCTGAGGGAAGACAAAGCAAAGACAAACTAATGAACACAGTTACATTAAAGCAGCTGCATATTTAGTTAATGATGTGGTCTGGCTGGTGTTGCAAATGTGTAAAACAATGATAAATCCCAAAGCCCAGTTTTTACAAAACAAGAAAACAGGATGCAGGTTTTTTTGTTTGTTTTTTTTTTTTTACCTCTGATGTCTTCAGAGAGATCTCAACACACATGGAGCGCCCGATGCCTGGAAGCTGGCCAGCCAGTGCCTTTTTGGCTTCATGGGTAACCTCTGGGATGTCTTTGATGGCCAAATTAAACTAGAAGGAATATTAACCTGAATATCCATAATCCATGCCATGAAAAGATCCACAGTTAACTTGAAAGCCAAACAATCATGACAGAGAATGACTACGTTGTTTTACCCAGTCAGATCCAGTAGGCGATGATGACGAGCGAGTGCAGATCTTCTCTCCCAGCCTGGCTTGGACTATCACCTGGACAGTCTACAGATACACAAACAGGCTGCTCAAACAATGAGCTGGTTTTACAGAAACAATCCATAGACAGGCACTGTTATGAAAGAGACGTATGCTGGAAAAGATTAATTTAATTCCAGTGCTTTGAGCCACACTAATAAAAACCTGGCTTTCCATTGTTTATTTATTTATTCACTTCTGAAGCCTCAAATGTCCAATTAGAAACCTGCAATTACAGATAAAATTATGTTAGTGTCTCACCTTAAGTGCAAAGAACTTAATAAACTTGTCTAAGTCCTTTTGATCCTGGGGCTTCAGGTCACTCTCCATATTGTTACAACCCTGCAAGATAGATGATCAATAGAAACTTATTGAGGCAACAAGGGAAATTATTGTGTTATAGCACAATAAAAATAATACAGCCTACAACAAATAAGGAGGATAGTTACAGTAAAAGTGTAAAAGCACAGTGAGGGCTCTAAACTGTGGGAGTGCAAAACCTTTACGTGTAAAACAATGATAAAAACAAAGAAAGTAAAAGATAAGACTGAAATTGCACAAGTAGTGCAAATTACATTACAACAAATAAAACAATTAATAAGTAATATGTGCACTATAAATCTAAGAAACAGCTGCAAGAAGGTAAAATACAAAAATACACCTTCTTACAGCTTTTAAAAACAGATTTATGGTGTATACATTCAACCAAACAAGAGTGAGAAACAAAACGTAAACTATTCATGTGCATACATGTGTATGCGCAATTACATATGTTTAAGTAAAAGTGACTGAAAAACCTAAACACTGGGGAAAAGCTGAATTCAACCCCCATTATCTCCCCATTGTCCACGTGTTGGGGGGGGGGGGGGGGTTCACGCCACAAACCCCCATTTCAGGACTACAGTTCCTAAGAAAATATCTCAATTACTTTAACAAAATAAGCACTTTTCACCACACTGGCAACAGTTTAGCGTTTTTAACTGAAAAACGTGGACAATATAGTAATAAATAAAAGGTATTAACAGGAAAACTTTATCACCGTGGTCTTAGCCCTCCAAACAACAGTGGACTACAAAATAATAATAATAAAAGCAGGCTAGCAGGTTAGGCCTCCACGTTGAAATTGTCCAAATTATAGTTAGAGGTCATGTTAGAAAACAAAAAAAACCCTGACAGCCTTATTACCCTTTACACAACAACTGATGGTAAATTCAAATTCTACAGTACCGTCTTTTTTTGGACAACTACGAAAGGTTTAAGGTTCGCAAAGCCGAAGCTGTGAAGCATGAGGATACTGACCCACGGAGCAGCTGCCGTTAGCCTGCAGCTAACACTAGCTGCCCAGCTCAATAACGTACTTTAACTTAATCGCGAAACAATAGTACTTACATTAGCTGTGACCTTAACAACGGAGCTTCAATAAATGCAAGCCAGTTTAATGCAAGCGAGACCCAGAGCTGTGTCACACAGACATTTTATACGCCCATTTGAGATGTACACAACGTCAGCAGCTGCTGTGCCACTTTTCTGTTTATCTTCTCCATGTCGACGTGTTTGTGTAGCGGCGTGTTCACCGCGGCGTTTTCGTTAAAATACAAAACTGCTACATTTAGAGTAAAAAAAAACAAGTTTTTGATAAAATAATCAGGAAGTACTTTTAGGCGATTTGAAAAAAAATTATAACCACACTGAACTTATATCTAAAACATAAACGCCACTCTGTGTGGCGAATCTGCGAATTGAGAGCCGCAGGTTAACGTTAGCTATTTCAATGACTTGTTTTTTGGGCCCATAAATGCTTTATTTTTTATCTGAAGGTAAGAGTATTGTCCTTATTCGTGCAAAAATTATTTATCAGTGCTTTCGATTCGATTTGCAACTGTCCCACTACTACATGACAGCAAAGTTGTCATCTCAAATGAGCAAAGAAAAATAATAATAATAAAAAACGCAAGCTAGGGTAGCACGTTAGCACGCTGGCTTGACTTGGCTCACATGTACTGGAGCTATCCCTAAAGCTAATGATGGCTTGCTGATAATAACGTTTAAAACATCAGGATATTCCCCCCTAGTATTAAACTCTCGGTATTTAATGGGTTCTTGTATACAAATAACGTGGTTTTGCTTATTAGCGAAAATATAATATCAGCAAAATAGCACATTAATAATTGTAGCAATGTTTAGTGGAATAATATATGCTGTAGATTAATGTGTCGGAAATCTGTATGTAAAATTCCTCCCAGGTTTGAGGAAATAAGGCTATACCAAGTATTTAAATTGAGTTGCACTTATTAGCAATTAAAAGGAAATGTTTTCTTATCCTCAGCATGGCCATCCCTATAGCCATCTTGGACTGTGATCTACTCCTGCATGGTCGAGGCCACAAGACCCTTGACCGCTTTGACCTGGACTCAGTCTCAGACAGTTTTCTCCTCACGCAATTTGGCTTCCCCAGAGGCTTTATCTTGTATCTGGTGGAATTACTCAGAGAGGTTTGTGGGCCTTCATGTCATGTTAAGAGATCAGTTTAACTTTGTCTTTATGAAATATGCAAACACTACTCTGTTGTGTTCCAGGGTCTATGCAGGCGAACCCAGCGCTCCAGAGCCATCAGTCCTGAGGTCCAGGTGCTGGCAGCACTGGGTTTCTACACATCAGGTTCCTTCCAGACATCTATGGGGGATACGATTGGTATAAGCCAGGCGTCAATGTCGAGATGTGTGTCCAATGTGACGAGAGCCCTGGTGGAGAAAGCACCTCAGTTCATCACGTTCAACAGGTACGATGATGTTATGCCACTTGATGTCAGGCAGGAATGACAAAAAAATTTGAAACTGTAACTTTGTTCCCAGAAACTTGTTTTTACTTCAAAAGAAGTAAAATACAATCTCACTTGAATAATAATAATGATGTTTTCCAAACAGAGATTTGTCCACCATAGAGCAGTCCTTCCGGGAGTTTCAGAGGGTCGCAGGATTTCCTGGAGTCCTGGGGGTGCTGGACTGTGTTCAGGTGACATTGTGTAATTAGTGTGTGTGTTTATGTGCGTGCACGCTCATGCACTCATTTGTTTCTACAGGGGTAACCTAATCATCTCTCTTACTGTAATTTAATTTCCAGGTGGCCATCAAAGCACCAAACAGCGAAGACTCCTCATATGTGAATAAGAAGGGCTTTCACTCTGTGGCCTGTCAGCTGGTTTGTGATCCCCGAGGACTGTTACTCAGCGCAGAAACGCACTGGGCAGGTGGACTCCAAGACACTGTTGTTCTAGAAAGATCTGCTCTTTACAAACAGCTGCAGGACACAGAGCAGGGCTGGCTGCTGGGTGAGCTCTGGACTTTTTATTCCTTATTATAAGTTAGCTTGTGGCGTTGGGGTCAGAGGTTATAAGTTTTCCGATTTTCAGGTGACAGCCGTTACCCTTTGAGGAAATGGCTGATGACGCCAGTTGACTGCCCAGAATCCCCTGCAGAGTTTCGATACAATCTGGCCCACGCGGCTACACGTGAGATCGTGGATCGAACCTTCAGAGCCATCCAAACCAGATTCAGATGTTTAGATGGCACCAAAGGATACTTACAGGTATGGCAAATGTGTCACAGCCAATAATCAGGCCCAAACATATTAGTAGAAATAAACCACGAGACATTTTTAACCTCCAAACAGTATATTTATTTGTTCATGCGCTGCCCAGCAGAGTGCCCTCTGGTGGACAAACTAAAAAGCTGAGGGATGTTTCTCCATTGTCCTCTTTATTTTTTTTATTTATCAGATGTCATAAAAGCCAATACTGATAGGTCGGCAAATAGGTGATATCTGCCGATAATATCTGACAATCTGCTGAGTTCATGGTGTTAGAATGATACACCATCAGTACCAGAGTCAAACAGGCCACGGTCATAACCGAAAATGAGACCTTTACCTTGTTTGTGAGTGAAATATAGCAATGCATCTGGCGTAGTATTGCCAGTAATGAGTTGGTTTTTGCATCTGTAACCGCTATCCCTCCTCCCCTGTTTACAGTACTCTCCAGAGAGGAGTTCATCCATCCTGCTGGCCTGCTGCGTTCTCCACAACGCCTCCTTGCAGTCTGGATTAGACGCCTGGACTCTGGAAAGAACAGAGCCTCTCGAGCAGCCAAAGAGCCTCAACCAGAGACCCGAGGACCGTGACAGCCAGGCAGAGGATCTTCGAAGGCAGCTCATATTCAAACACTTCAGCTGAAGCTGTGGCGGTTAAAGGGGACGAAGACTGGGACCAGTGCAAAGCTCAATATCACAAGAAACACATTTAAAGCAAGAACGTCCACAGACACGCTGTTGCTGATGCAGTTTTTTAATATTTTGCTGGATTCTACTCTACTGACTATACTAAGATAACATAGATATATTTATGTATGGAGAAACATGCAAGACGCTATACAACAAACCAAGGCGACATATCCATACACATTTCAAATAAGTGAACTCCCTGGAAATGCTTGATTATTCCCTCAGGACATTCAAATAGTTTCCAAATCTTCATGGAGTGGTTGGAATAATCAAGCACCTCCTGGTGTTTGACAACTATTCAAACTGTGCAGCTGCTTCGTCATCCAGGTTTCTTTACAAGTTGAAAAAAAATCACCCACCCCATTATTTATTTTTTTAAATCCAACCCCGCTAATTTTCTTTTCCCCATTAGATTCCACAGGTTAAGATCTTGGACTATGTCACAATACAAAAACAAGACCCTTATTTACAACAACTGCACATTAAGTTGTCTTTTTTTTTTTTTTATGTACATCGGTGCATTAAGACTCACGGGTGAAAATGACAGGCTGCAGTCACATGATTTTCTTCTTTTTTTCTTTTTTTTGGAGCATGTGCGGCATGACGGAACAGTCACAACGTGAAACAGATACAGACGACGTGAGTAAGAAAAGGAGAAAATCTGTGGTAGCTAAATTTTTGGCGCTTAAAATTGATTTTGAAGTGGCAGAACGTTCTTAAAGGATTTAAATAATGGATAAGGCTTTTATTTTGAAGGAACACCAGTCATTAAGGGTGTTTTTTTTCCCCACTGTTTCTTGAACCTTGTCAAAATAGTGGTGATGAAATAATAAGTTGTTTTTTTTGTCAGTTTTCAATCAAGTTATGCAATTAACAAAACTAGTGGTGTTTTACTGCCTGGAATGTATTAGTCACTTAAATGGCTTCATCAATATATACAAACTTTCTACAAACAGGAATAAATACAACATACACTGCTGTCGCACAACCACATTTTTATATCAGGATTGCTATACTTTTTGTGTTGTTTATTCAAAGTTTACTTTTTACATTTAATTACCAAAAAATATATATATATATATATATATATATATATATATATATATATATAGAAATTAAACTTTTTTTCCCAAATATTTTGTTTTCTTATATTCTGGAGATTATTTTTGGTCAAATTACTGCGAGGAACCCTCAGAGATTTTCATGCGACAGCAGTGGAACATAAACACTGTATTACAGTTAAAAGACAGAAACAGATCATGTCAAAGCTTTACACCTGATGAATCAGCATGTAAAACGTTACATCATCCTAAATGCGAAAACACAACGTAGCACTATTTCCTTGTTTCCTTTTTTTTGTGCATAAAATAAATATGCTCTTTTTTTGATGCTCAGAATATATTATAAGTTGTATTTTTATGCTTTTTTTTTTAAACGTTATTTTTAAAAAAAATGGAGACAATAAGATAAAGTAACTTTTTTTTGATGCATAAATTAAATATGCTCTTTTTTTAATGCTGCAAATATATTACATATACATTTTATAATTTCATAAAAATACTTTTGTCATGTTTCCCCAACCTCTTTATGATCCCTCGGTATGAAAATATGATCTCTCTCCCAAAAGAAACAGAGCAGAATTTTGGTCAGAGCTGGAAAAAATAATTGAAATGTCAGATGCGGATGTAAAGAAGCTGAAGCATAATGCTTAAAGCCAGATAAAAGATCCACACCCTGTGTTGATTTTGGATCTGTAAGAGAGATCTTTGTCAAACAAGTTGCGACTGTTGTGATCTCAAATGCGTAAAGGAATGTGAAATAAAAAGGTTTCACCCAGATTTTAAAAAAGATGATTCATCCATTTTCTGCAACAGAATAAACAAATCGTTTAGTTCGAGGAACATTTTCAGGCCTGTGTTTCCATGTGGGACTTTAGGTGTAAGGCCAAGTTGGTCATATTCAACTGAGCGGAGTGGAAGGCACTTTCAGGATGGCACGGCTTCCAAAAGCATATGTTGATGCCTAGTTGGTGTTGGTGCTTACACATGCTTTTATCTATTTCACACTTGGCTTAAAAGTGTTTCCTGTTACAAATGTTCCTATTATATTATATATATATATTATATACCAACCTAATGTGGCACATCAGGAGCATCTTGGAATAAAAGTACAAGAACTACATGATAAAAACTAGAATCCCACATTGGACGTTTTTAAATGTACACTGCCTTTTTTTTACATTTCTTTCAGCCACATTCCCATAATTCTTTCTGTTTGCTCTTGCAAAAAGACCGTGTTGCTTTGCTCTGAACAGGAACGCTACACTTCATTTGTTTTGGGGAGGAATTAAATATATTTCTGGAAACGGGAAACAACTGTTTTAGATGGTCATCTTTAGGGCTGTCTGACAAAGTAACACAAAAGGTCTTTACGCGTGATCACAGCATAAGTGGCTCATATATGCCTTTCATTTTGGCAGCTGTGGCTATTTTGTGCTCATGGCCTGTTTAAGCCAATCAAATCTATAAGCTCTGACTGCAGGTTCTTTAAAGTTTAGTAAGGCGACTGTGTTTTTAATGTTTTGTGAGTTATAAACTATTTTTTAATAACTAAATATAAAAAAAGATTAGTTGAGTATTTAAAATGATGCAAGATTCTTTTTTGTGCATAACAATGGAGATTCCAGCACGGAGGTCTGTTTAAAATCGAGAACGTTCAAGTGCAACAGAGTCTGTTAAAGCAGAGAAGTGAAGCTGTAGATAAAGGGATGGTAACAGAGGTGTAGGATGGGAGCCGTAATCTAAGCTCATTAGAGGAGATGATGATAATGGATTTTCTAACAAACTAACAGAAAACGTTTTTTGGTCCAGCTGGATGTTGATTTCAGCAACCTGGAGCATTGGGGTCCTTCGGAGGGATTCAGGGCTGAGAAGTTAGATGAGGAGAGGCTGAGCTGTGTCAGAAAAACTCAGAGTCTCCATCTGGTTTTGTTTCTCTGACGAGAGGAGAAAGGCAGAGACGGCTGGTTAATGTTTGACAAGTGGCGTGTAAATACTGCAGCATACAGTGGAGTTTGTTTGTACCTCCGCTCCATCTTGGACCCGCTTGTCTGGTTGCTGTGGCCGTCAGCTGTGTATCGGCCGATCTGGTTGTGGGAGTGGCCTTCTGACTGTAGCCTCTCTCCTTCTGATGTCGCTAAACTCTCCTCCAGTGGAGCCTCTTCGTTGTAGAAGAGCAGGCTGCGCGAGCGGACTACGACACAGAAACATGCAGCGTTCACTGGACGTCCCTCGTGAGCCATCGTTGCTTTTAATTATGTGAAACCAGAAGCTTTTTGTACATATTTCAAAATATCTCCCATTTCGAACAACATCCCAGTTACATTTTTTAGTTCTTTCTCATAGTAAGGGTCAGGGTCTGACTATAAGACCCTGACCCATTAGAAATGATCATATATAAACTTTCCAACAACCATGAAACAAAGGAAATTTTATGCTGAGTTTAAAGTCAACTGGATGAGCTTTTCTCATATTTTTTGCTAAAAGCTGTTTCCTATTGGTTGACTGCTCTGTTCTGTGTTTGGTGGGAGGGGCTTACACACATGTGGTGAAACAGGGAGCAGAGGAGAAAATCTAATATGACCACAACTCTTAACACTGAATTGAAAACAGTCCAGATACTGAATTCTTGTGACTCCAGTTTTGTTTTTAAGTATTAACTTCTGTGTTTTCCACTTTTAATTATTTGTATGGGGAACATATAACTGTGCCTTTCTTTCCCTGGACAGTTGCAGCGGAGTCTGGTCAATTTTAGGGGGTTAGAGCCTATTAAACCTCACCGCTCAGAGGTTGGTTGCTGGCAGAAGAAAGTTGCACTTAATTTGATGACAGCCTAACGTCTGGTTTCAGTAGGGCTTTCCCAGGAGTGAGCTGTTAAAGGAAGTGAATTTATAGGGAAGTGCAAAACAGCTCGGAAGGAAAATCCAAACCTGTATCCACTTTCCAAATGGGCTTTCATTTTGAAGAAAATTGTAACAGTATATATGAGAAGATGGAGAAAAATATATTTCTAAATTGTGATGCCGCTCTTTGCTCTGTCTAATAACTGTAAATGCATTGAATGCATTAGACTGGAGCTACAAAAGGAAACTTCAGCAAAAGTTAGACACCTTTCGATGGTGACAAATCTGCCATAAACACTAAGATGCTAAATACTGAACATATTTCTAGACCTACCCTGACTGGTGGTGTAGAGGTCCGCCGATGGAGAAGAGCGAGAAGAGGGGGAGGACTGAGAAGAAGCGGGGGAGGAGGGCAAAGAGGAGGTGTGACTGACCAGGGAGAGGGGAGAAATGCAGGGAGAGAAGGAGCCCAACACCAAGACAAAACACAGGGCCATCATCTGCGGAGAGAGGGGAACATAACACTCGTGTTAATAATAATCACGAGAGCGCTCAGACTGTGATGCTCGTGGTGTATTGGGCTCATGCAGACACTTCAACTTCAGTGCATATTCCAAATTAAGAAAAGAAAAAAGAACCAAAAAACATTTTTTAAACTTCTTAGACGGCAAAAGGAAAAAGGAGGAAAAATGGATCCATTCAACAGAGACAGATGGAAAAGAGGAGATGCATGTGATATACTCGCTCCATCATCAGTATCAGTTTGCTTGATATGAGTAATATGACCACTACAGTTGTGCTTAGCATACATAGAGTGATAGGAGCTGATCATTATCATTGGCCGCTTTAAGATCTTCTAAACTTCAAATGGGAGGCAGGTAGGCTAACTTCATAGAGACATGTTAATTGTAATATTTATACAGTTCTAATATATCCAAACGCTGTCCAAAAGCAAATAAAATCACCTCAATTACAACAAAAATATTAACATAAATGTGTGTGAACAGCAGCAGCGGCAGTAGTATTTACCATGAGGCATGTTCCTGTCTGAGTTGAGGCCATTTTACACGAACGGGGGACGACCTTCCCTGAAATCAGCGACTGAAGCTTCTGGAGCTGCTGTAGGAGAGACCTGGAGACAGGAACAGAGGCAGAGATTAAAGAACAAGAAGGGCAGTAGTCATTATTTAGTGTACAGAGAAAACTTTGACTCTCACAGGTTGTGGCCTCAGAGCGTTTGGGAATTTCAATCTCTATAATATGTATATGGCTGCACCCACAACGTGCATGCAGGACTTCGATCTCCACCCAACCCACAACAAAGGTCTCACACACACATATATACACGTATAGTTTGTTTCAGCCGAAAGATGCACGGCTCTCATTATCGGGTTTATTCTACATCAAAGAGAACTCTAACCACCTGATTTACTTTTGTTTTCCGTGTCCAACAAAACAAGCAGAGAGCAAAGCTAAGCTGAATAGAGTGCATGAATAAAACCACTAGAAAACAGCACATTAGTGGGATCTGGGGAGCAGGGCTCTGATGGTATGAGCTGTCTGTGGCTGTAAGGACACACTCTGACCACTAAGTGGAGACAGAGATCAAGTTTCTGACACACACACGCGCGCAATGCAAACCAGAAAGTCAGTTAAACGTTTAAAAAGTCAGACGCTCAGTCATCTGTTGCTGCTTTTATAGTTTCAAATTTCCATGCTGAAATCGGTGACAGGCCCCAGAACAGAGCAGGGAAACGCGACCTGTCAGCTGTAGTAAACTCGTGGAGGAATGATGCTGACCTGCATCCCTCGCACGAGTCTTTGATGTAAAACCACAGCTTAAGTTATTGCAGCTTAAAATCCACAGCAGTGAGTGAGTAAAGGTGTGTGAAAAAAGCAACAAGGACAATGGGAACGATTGTCAGGTGATTAAAATTCAGTGCTGGAAGCTAAGCTAAACTAAACATATCCTAAACGTTTGTCTCATGTGGATTTGCAGACGCTAATCCAAATCCAACCTCGAGTGTGAGTTACACGACTAACAAACCGGTAGTCCTAACCAAGTCCTGCGCGGATCCGACTAGACGGAAAGAAAACAGCACAGGGGAACAAAATGACCACTAATAACTGCATCTGGGACACTTTTAGGAACTGGGAGCTTAAATTTAGTGCGTTTGTTTAAAGCCTTTTTTTAAACTCACATTTACTCTTGTGAGAGTGAACGGGGCTGCGTGCTGACTCACGTTTCCCAGTTTGCGCCAATTCATTGTTCCTCCCTGCAGTGGTTTAACATATTCATCGGTGTGCATGTGTGTGTGGCTGGAAGGGAGGGGGCTGCCTTCCATGATGAAAGCTGCTGTTAACTCGCCACTTTAATGACAGGCTGAGTGTGCCACAGACAGACAGACAGACAGACTCTCCTACCCCCTCCTCCTCAGCCATCCAACCCTCCACACCCACCCACCCTTCTAACCACCCACTCCAGGATAATAGCAGATTGGTTTCATATTGTTATAATAACAGAGGAGACAGCGGCACCTCGGTGAGTCTACGCTTTGCTTATAGAGCACAGATAAATTTCACTCCAGACCCCTTTAATTCTCTCACGCTGCATAGATATTAAAATCCCGTAAAGGTTTCACCCACAGAGCGCGTGTGAGTGTGTGTGTGTGCATACGCTTGTGTATGAGCTACAGTCCTGTTTGTAGTTTTGCATCTTCATTCTCTCTGGGTGAAAAACGAGAACCATCTTCGTAAGGCCTTCTGCAGCTCGTCGGGCTCTCAGTTTACCAGGCTGCATTCTTTGCACACTTGCTGCTCTCAGTGATCGCAATCCAAACATCATTACATGAATGGTGGGTTTGTATTACTGGTGTGTGGAGCCAACATAAAACAGCTTCAGTCTGTTCAAAGCTGGAAGATAAAGTAAAGTCTGCTGGCACACGTGTGCGTGCATGTGAGTGAAAACCTCACCTGTTGGCTGTCTCCAGGTGTTCTACTTTTCTCCACAGGTCGCTGTTTTCTGATGTGTAATTCTCCACCCTGATACACACACAGTCAGAGATACACACATTGTTTTTATTGTCTTATCCCTGCACATGTTGCTCTAATGAAAAACAGCATTATCCCCAAAGGCTGGAGTATCATAAAAGGTACATTTTGACCAATAATCCACAACATTTTGACCAGTAATTATCTGTTATTGTTGAGGAGGCACAAAAACTAAAATCTTCTGCCAAGTGAAAAACTTCTTTTTCTTCTTCTTCTTCCCTTTCAGGTCAGCTGCTTCCATTTAACCCTATCCCGACACACCAACTCCCTTGCATGTCCTTCTACACTACATCCATGGATCCTAAAAGGTTAATTGTGTTCACCTGGACATAGTGTGTTCACTGGGAGAAATGTTTTGTCACTCATCCAAGTGACGTCTTCAGCTGACTGAAGGTTTCTGCAACCTTATAAACAGTACATGCACAATGAGTGAAACTAGCTCCACTGGAGGACAATGGAAGATGCATGGTTTCCTCTTTTCCTCCTGCCTGGCATCTCTATCTTCAACATACTTTGAGCAATATAGCCACCATCCTGCCTCTGTTTATCCAGACCATCTCAGCTGGGCCTCTGTAGGTGGTTGAAGGTTGTAGTAGGAAGAGTGACTGTGGATCATCAAGTGACAAACTTCATAGCTGACAAATGAAGGCAATGCACAAGCGCCAAAAGCTGCAGTTCCCCTACTAGCCATGGCTGTTGAGCTCCTGAGCTTCCCTTCATTGCTCATTTTAGTGACTGAACTCTTGATAATCTGATAAATTTGGCTCTCCATCCTTGGATCCAAATATGCCCCAATTAAAGCAACGGGCAGTCATCTTTTAGGTACAGTCTGTAGCTACGACATGATTTGACGTAGCCTAATCAGCTAACCTGACTTAAAAGGAGGTGAACAGCCGATTGCTGATTCATACCAGCTCTTCTAAGTTACTGGTTAGCTGGATCTTTGAAAAAACTACATGATGCGAAACATGAAGGTCCTAATTCAGAACTATGAGGTCAATAAGCCTCTCAAATTCATTTAACCAGCTCATCATTTCACAAGAAAAGAATCCTTTGCTCTGCTCAGATGTACTTTAACCACTCCGTGGGTCCCAGTAATGTCAAAACCATTTTTTTTACTTTGCACAGTGTCAAACTAACATCTTTGATGACACAAATCTGTTACAAAGTTTAAGAAAAATGCCTCACTTGCAAGAGTTTCTCCCTACTCCGTTTTCCTCCTCTGTTTTCTACTAATCCTACTGATCTCCATTATCAGGGTAACGTCTCGCTAATCTCTCGCTTTCTTTAATCCTCCCGATGTCCCGCTGTGTGTTGGTTGGAATATAACTCATTCATGCACACTCCTTTGAGAATAAGCATCCCGCTGTTTTCTTTTTTAAAGGTTCGTCCAATAATCCCCTCCTCATGTCCGAAAAAAAAATAGAAGGAGATGGATTTCTGTTTTTATGAACATCCTCTTATGTCTCTGCTGCTTCGGTTGCTTTGATTTAGTTAAAAGAGGCTGCACTCTGACACACCTCTCTCCCTTCGCTCTAATGGGATTAATGGTGCATTTTGTATACCTGTACAAATCTTTTTTGGCATTTGTATTTGTCGCAGTGGAAGCTGTGTAAAATAAAACCCATATTTTCAACTCTATTTCACTGCCCTGTCAGGAAAGTCGGTGAATCTGGCCCATGTGTTAAGCAGGTTATTGGAGTCCTGCCATAGCAAGGAATGGCTGGAATAATGGAAAGTAGAGAGGAGAGAAAAGCAGTCTCTGTTAAGCTTTGCTGTTCTTCAGTGAATCACAGTGGAGGAGACGAGTGCTGATGAAATGCTTTGTGCGTTTTGCTTTTTTTAAATTCTCTATCTATCTATATCTATCTATATCTATCTATATCTCTATATATCTCTATTAGGGGTGCAACGATACTCGTATCGATATTGAACCGTTCGATACAGTGCTTTCAGTTCGGTACGCATATGTATCGAACAATACAAAATTTAAAATTTATTTTATCAACTTTCCTTCTGACGGTGCTGTCTGTGTTGAGCGCTCAGTGGATCTGCGCTCGACGGTGCAGCCTAGGCGGAGTAGTCGAACGCAGATTCACTGAGCGCAGGGCAAGCTAGCTAGACAGAAGCTAAGCTCTCCTTGCAACATGGCAACTTGAACCTCCCCCACCCTCATTCAGATATATATATATATATCAGATGTTCAGATATATATCTATATCTATCTATCTACAGTATCTATCTATCTATCTATCTATACAGGACCCTCAAGCTCCCAGGCCTCTGGTAGAGGACCCGAGCTTGAAGGATAAACCGCCCGCAGGGGCGTACTGGGTGTTTTTTTTATATATATATATATCTTTGTGTCTGATAGAGAATTTAAATATATATATATATATATATATATATATATATATATATATATATATGTGTGTGTGTATTTATGCGACCTCACAAGGACCTGCATTTGCCTCCCATTCCCTGGCAGAGCTCTTGCGTCTGTTACTGCGCTCAGCTCCAAAGCAGTTAGGGAAACCTCTAAATGTGAAAAAAAAGAAATCTGGCTCTTGACTAAACTGCAACTACCAAGCTCACTTCAGTGTTACACAACACCACCGTTTTTTCTCTTTGGGCCCCTGAATTTTTCTGTTTTTTTTTCTTTGCCAGTCATGCATGCAATGACCAAAGACAAGATTTTGCATAAAGAGACATGTGGTTAGAGTCATCTTGGGAATAAAACCCTACAAAGCTCTTTAACACTCTCAAATACAGTGTAAGGTGAAAGACGTGGAAGATTCTGGTTAGATGTTGCTCTAACTAACCGTTCAAAGGGGGCCTATTGTGCTTATGCTAATTTTCTGTAATTTACACGATACTAACATTTCAAATAATAAAACTTTTGGTTTCACATGGCTTTTTTTTTAAATCTCGGCTCTCAGCGATGTCATAGAGAGGGGATCACATACAGCTCTAGCCATGGCCACAGAAGCCTGGTGCATCTGGCGTTAAAACCTGTTTACAAGGGGAAGCCAATGATTAGGGTCAAGGTCCCACCATGTGAATCTCATTAAAAACTATATATTAGCCGCAGCTTCTTATGGGTCGTCTTCAAACTTCACAACAATAAACGAGGCCTTGGGGAATATGAGTACCTACTGTAGGTTAGCTAAGTGTTTGACCTTCATTGTTAGGGTTCAAGGTCAAATAAGAATACATTATATTAAAGAGGATGGAGAGAGCAGTTCAACACAATTTTTATTTTTCAATACGACGCCCTGTGATTTCACAGTGACGCCTTAACAGGCTGACGTCAGCATTTTGTAATAAAAACTTTGTAAAAATAAAAGTTTTAGTAAAGCCCTTGCCCTTCGAAGGAAGCTGCACTCTCTGAGTGCTCTTGTTTTGAACTGTGAATCATGCTAAGCCAGTCTAGGAGAGTCATGCACAGCTGCTAGGCTGTCATGACAACAGCAGTCAGCAGTTGAGTCGAGTCAGCAGTTTAAGGTGTGAAAGTCTTCCAAACAATGACAACAATACTCTTAATATAATTTTAAGGAAACTACAATTATTATTATTTTTTTAAAGGCTTTGCACAGACGACAGTTACAAATGTAAACCAAAAGAAATGTGCATGGAGCGGAAAGATAAAATTTTTTCCAGCCTTACTTTTTCTCCAGACATTCCACATATTCTTTCTTCTTCCTCCGACTCTCCTGAGCTGAGATCTGGAGAAACGGGCACAAAACCAATCATTGCTGCACCACAAAATCGCATTTCTAATTGGAGCAAAATTTTTGGTAAACGTGTTACTATTTCTGTTTGAAATAGTAACACAAGGCAGTCCAAGATCCTGGGAACAGCTCACGTTTTTGTTTTTGTTTTTTTGGTTAATTAAATGTTCAGTTCAGCCGTGCACACTAACAGAAGACAAAAAGGTGCAGTGCCTGCTTACCTTATTTTTGATCTTTCGTCTGACTCTCTTCAGTGCCTTCTCTTCACTCTTCGTGAGAGGAAGTTTGTTAGGTACCGGGTAACCCTCCGCAACCAGGGTCCTCTTCTCTTCTTCTGTCAGCATGAGGGGTCCCGAACCCTGCAGTTTCTGCACAGTGAAACAAGCACTTCATCAGCGCATAATGCTAATAAGCTCTCATAATTCAGTCTCTTATTTATGTCGGTCTGCTTTTAATTTGCATGTTGACAGCGAGCACACCAAAATCTCACATCTCTCTGTGCTTTCTGATGTTGAGTCGAGTCAAAACAGGACTGCATTACACCCTGGTACGAGAACAACACTGTGGGAGTTTGTGCGATGGTTTAGCTGTTTACGTGTTTCATTAATAAAAATGAAAAAAAGAAAAAAGAAAAATGTTGCTGACACTGAACAATTGTGAGTAAACGAGATTGGGTCACGATGGCCTCAGTGCAAATGTGATTCATTTATTCTGAGAAAAGCTGCTGAATCAGACAAACAACGTCCAGACGGATGGATTTTCTGACTTTCTGTTCTTTCAGCAAATTATGGGATGTATTTAACCCCAAATTAAGCTGATTTACAGATCAAAAATCCCAACTCTACAGCTTTCACAACAGAAAGGCAGCCTATGAAACTCACAGCGCTATATAAGGACACAGTCATTTGAACATTTCTTATAGCAAACACCAAACCACTGACACATTAAATCAACCACATGCGCTGCAGAACGGGCACGGAGAGGAAAAAAACAACAGAGGGCACAGAGGGTAGGGGCTCTTTAACTCACATGCGGCGCGGTGAGGAGGGGCGAAGAGGAGATGGCCGAAGAAGATGAGGATGAGGACGAGGCGCGACCTCCTGGCCTCTGTTGCGGTTGAGGGGAAGACGGCGGCAGAGGGAGGTGTGGGGAGGAGGGGGGCAGTGAGCCATCACTGTCGCCGTGGTTACTGCTGGGAGGGGTGGGCGGCAGCTGGAGAGCATCATCTAAAAAGGAGCGCAGCACGTGAAAGGAATCAGTGCTTCTACTTTAAACAAATGACCACTGAAGATATTCATAGCTAACGTAAGGCCATTCTCCCAGACCCCGAATATTATACTGCTGTGATTATTGTGGCGTATGCAGAGACAGCTCGGCGAGTATTTTTGCCCTGATTATGGTCTGTAAGGTAGTAGTGGCTCTAACGCTGGGGTGGGGTGGTTAAGCCCTCATCATATTTAAAGTGAAGGCTTTTGTTCCAACAGATGTTTGAAATCATTTATTTTGTAATACTTTAGGTGAAAATGTGCACTAACTAACTCATTCAGCTGCTCACTTCCTTCACAAGGGGTCACCACAATGGGTGGATCCACATATTTGATTTGGCACAGATGTTTTAGACCAGATGCCCTTCCTGACTCAGCCCTCCCAGGGATTTGTGTCTCCCTCTGGTTTCAAACCAGGGATGTTAGGTAAATGTCTTAACCACTACACTATGAAGCCACTTCTAACATTAAAATAATCGGAGTCAGACAAACCACTATAGCACTGTGAGTGTGTCTGTTACCGCTGGGCAGGCTGAGGTACTGTCCAATCTCTCTGGGTTCATCTTTTATAGCAATGGGCTTCATATCCTCTTGACTGCGCTCCTGTAGAAACAACAAACGTACCTGACATCAAAAACACCACCCATTTTATTTTTTTAAATGTTTCATCACTGAGACAAAGGACAGATGGATGCTAACCGTGTGTTTCCATGGTGAGCCTCTGTGTGGAGGGGCAGGGCTTAATATGAGAGGCGGGGCTTCCAAAGGCTGAGGATCTAACCTTTGGCCAACATCAGGCTCCTCCTGCTTCACCAAGATAGCTGACAGGTCCTGGCTGAAGCTCCACTCAAACTCTACAGAAAAGACACCACAGACACAGGCAGGGTCACAAGGGGCTGGAGTCTATCCCATTTATCACATGGTGAGAGGTAGAATACACCGAGACAGACTGCCAATCTGTCGCAGGCAAACACATAGTGACAGGCGACCATTAACACCTACGGCCAATACTGAATCACCAACTAACCTAAGCCCAAGGCATCTCTTTGGACTGTGGGAGGAAGCCAGAGTATCTGGAGAGAATATTTCACACAGAAAGGCCTTCTTGCTGTGAAAGAACGATGCTAACCACCACACGATCATGCTCCCCTAAAGTCATCCCCATCTTTCTTATACTGAAGTATTTAATCTGAACCAAATGGTTTGATGTGTGAGAACAACAAAAACACAAAGAAAAAGCTAAAGCAGAACAAAAAACTGCAGAAATACCTGCAGATGTTTTCCATGTGTCACAAGGGGAAGGGGGGGGGGGGGGGGGGGGAATCACATTGTTTTGATGTCATAGCAATGCAACATGGGAGCACCGCCCCATCTACACAAACCCTAACCCTAACCCCCATGACTCCAATATGCATACAACCACGATTGTACCCCAACCCTAACCCGACTATATGGCCCTGACTTTTGCATTCACACTTAAAGGCCACAGTGTTATTGTGTATTGGACCAGACAATCCCAACTTAAGGTTCAATCGCTAACTCCTTCTTTCAACTAGCAAATGAAATACCAGTGGCAATAATGAAAAACCACCAGCAACAACAAAAAGAGTCAAGAATTCAAGAAAAGTGTTCCCATTCTTTAGAAAAGAAGGTTCCAGTTAACTGAGAAACTTGAGCAAAGTTGACCTTATTTCTCCTCAGCGAGGCTTTGCTGTAGGTCTTCCAACGGGAAGTAATTGACAGCTTCCAAATCACACTTTGAAGGAGCTCAAAATATCTGAGCTCTTCCTGAAAAGGCTGGACAATGTCGTTCTGGCAACTGCGGTGCATAATTTCCCTCCAGCTAGTGTATATACCCTGAAATAAAAGATGGGCTGAACCAGCAAGTCGCCCTCATTATGCTTCCTGGGAAGAGAAACAGTCGCCGACTTTAAACACTGAAAATATGCATAATCGAGTGACCCGGCAATGAGGCGAGAGTGCAATTTCAAAGGAGGGTTCACCTAAACACGATGTGGGTATATTTCTAGAGGAGCACAGGTAAATCGTTGTTTAGTCTGCTTTGAAATCCAGGAAGTATTTTTAGGAAGTTTTAGTGTGTCCGCAGAGATGCCAGTGCATCCAACCTCCTGAAACGACCTGAGGCAAGACAAAGCTGACAAGGCCTGCTAACATCGTGCTGCTTGTTAGTGACTGATGACAGCTAATGAGGAACTTCTTTCTTTCCACTCTGACAAGCCTCATATCTTTGCTGGACAGTTTCTTTTGTCTAAAACTTCTTAAGCAGTGGTATAAAAGCAGCATTCAAACCTCTGAGACTGTTTTAACTAAACATTGAAGATTTTGAGTGATCTTAAGAAAAGGGGATTGACAAGACTGAAAGAAAGAATTCACTGGAAGCTTTGTTAGATACTGCCATGACTCATGAGGGGTGCTGAGTCAGAAGGATCCTGCAAAGAGAAGAACGAAGAGTGGAAAGGATAAATAGATAAACAGCTGTAACCTCATCAACCTGTTCCTCACGTTTGCACCCCCGGGACCAGATTTTACATTCTTACCAGTACCTGAAGCAAGACGATCTAAAATAGACGTTGACTTTTATTTTTAAAGCCTTTTCTAAGCACAAGTTCTGCTAACTCCCGCACAGCACAGAAGCCCTCTGGAGATATTTTGTCCCTGAAAGAGGGTCGGAGGAAAATCCACAAGAAAGTGTCGTGTCTCCTGAAGCCTGTCTCACAAAACAAAATGACCAAGTTAGCTGGATAACTGCACAGAACAAAACCTCAAACAGCTGTTTTGTTTGGTTCCAGATTTGGCTGGTTCCAGATTTCCCAAGCTGCCCTATCCAACTAACAAGATTCCTGTTTGCGAGTCAGAATCCAGATGTTGCAATCAACAGCGTCATCTAATGCAGCGATCCCCAACCTTTTCTGCACCACGGACCGGTTTATGCCCGACAATATTTTCATGGACCGGCCTTTAAGGTGTCGTGGATAAATACAACAAAATAAAACTAGTACCGGTACCAAAAAAAAGAAGATTTATTCATAACACACGTAAAAAGACCCAGGAAAACCGAGTTAACGATAAAAACGATAACAAAATAACGCTGAAAACCGATAAAAACCCTGAAAACTATACATCTCACACCTGAGCCTCAACTCTCGCGGCCCGGTACCAAACGACCCACGGACCGGTACCGGTCCGAGGCCTGGGGGTTGGGGAACGCTGATCTAATCCAAAGATACATTACTCGGTGGTCTTTTTCTTGCAACTCAACTCTGACCTTTCCAAATAGGTGGCTATAAAGTAGCGTTCCACCAATTTTGCACATGGAGTTCAGTTTACTCTGCATTAGAGGCAATTGTGCCAGATTGATCTCAGAAGTGTGTGTGTGTGGGGTGGGGCAAACATTTAAATGGAAAACATTGAGGTGGTACTTAAATATAACGGAAAACCAAACAAAACCCGAGTCAAGCCAAGTTGAGGCACTGGCTAAAAGAAACTGTCCTTGAAAGTGGTGTGCAATAATTTACAAGTCATGTGACACTGTGGTTGATGAAAGAGAAATCCAATCGTCAGTTGAATGTTTAGATTGAAAAAAAATGGAGCCACTCAACCAATCCACTGTCTTCTGTTTCTCTCATTCACAATTTAAGTTGGCAGCTAACACAGGGTGAGAGGCGAGGTACACGCCCGACAGATGGCCGATCTGATGCTAACACAGAGAGACAAACAACCATTCGCACTCACATTAACACCTATGGGCAATTTAGAATCACCAGTTAACCTAACCCCACTCAGTGCATGTCTTTGAACTGTGGGAGGAAGCCAAGTACCTGAGAGAACCCACACAGTCACTGGAAGAACATGCAAACTACACATGCCAAATGCCACACCTCGGCTTATGAAGGAAGGAAAGAAAGAAAGATAAGTTTTGTCACCTTTTATTTCCCCTAATGTCTCAGAATGCATTGGTGACAGGGACCTCCTGGCCTCCCTAGTTCTCAGGAGGCTTAGGAAGTATTTCTTAGCCTTTAGAAGACAGGTCCTAGTTGTGGCTTTTTCCTTTATCTTCACCTCTGCACCTGCCCGCACCATCTTGTGCCTCTTTGTCTCCAAACTGCTCAAACCTGAACTGTCCCTCTAATGTACCTATTTCTGAATCTACTCCTAAGAGTGAGTGAAGGTCTAAAAGTTAAAGTCTAAAAGGCTCCGCGAGCTTTCAAATGGAAATTTTCAATACAACTGTCCTGTTTATTTGAACAGCGCTTATAACCCTGGGACGAGAATGTCTAACCAGAATTAAAGGGTCAGCTGCACATGCTTTGAATTAAGGCCCTTTAAAGGTGAGCTGCTCCACGGGGTATAATTAGGCAAAAGTCACGCATTAAAAGTTTTCTTCCTACAACGTTAAAAGCGAAACCACGACACAACGTTTAAAGAGTTAACTGCGGGCAGACAGGGAGGAGTGAGGATGTTTCATTATGTCAGCACTGACACACGGACGCCACGCCAGTGACTTTGATGTTTGTCGCATCAAACACACATCCTAAAGGCTCCCCTGGTGCATTGAAAGAGGGCTTGTGCTGTTTCGTGCGTGCGTCTGTGTGTGTGAACGTCACGTTAATCACATCCTGGTTTCCTAGCAACGTTGTGCTGGTAAAAAATGGACTGAAGTTTACAAGCCGTGAGTGTGTGTGTGATTGGTGAGAGCAAAGAGGGGGGACGGAGGTGTATTCCCAATCAGACAGCTGCTTGCGTGCTTTTGTGTCTGTATCGTGTCCATCACTACAGCAGAGAGAGAATAAATCACATGGCTAATGACTTTGGGCGTGTGGGTAACGCCCAAAGTCAGCAGCCATGGGAGGAATAAACAGTCCCTCAGGGCAGTGAAAAACAATGATAAGAAGCATTATGAGCTACAATATATCTAAATCTACTTGCTGCTGATTATTTGAACCCAATAGTTCAATCACAGTGGGCACAAACAGGGATAGCCATTTGCTTCTGAAATCACGCTTCTCTCAACCCTATAAAAATCTGCCTTTTAGCCTATACTTGACTGAATGTTCAAAGCGATGCAGGCAATAGAGGGACAAATTATTGCCATTAATGGACCGTGCATCATCTGAGTTTGTACATCAGTAGGTAGAAAATTGGGCTTAATAAGTCCAATGTCATCACAACCGCAGCACTTCCCCCTTGAGCTGGAAGAGCTTAAGTCCAAGGCTGCAGCTAACAATCGCTGTGCTTTTATTCCTAATTGATTCAATTATTCTACAGAAAAAAGGTCATTAGGTCTGCGAATTGATGAAAAACATCCCTGTTATTACTTGTTTTGTCCCATCAACAGGCCCCCAACTCCTCAAAAGTCAGAAAAAAACAGTTAAAAGCAGGAAATCCGAACATTCTTGGTTTTTATCTGACTGCAGTGAAGCAAAAAGCAAATGCCTAATCAGTTAATCGCATTTTTCCACGCCACGGCATCACTGTAATAGACGTCTCTTTAGCAAGCGTAACTGCCATAGAAGTGATGATAATGTAGCTGGATAAAAACCTCCACTGGCAGTGCGAGGACCCCACCCCAAACAGCTCATTAGTCCCACTTCACTATTTTTTTCCATGCTGCCCCGACTCCTGCATGATCTCACACTCATTACGGCTCAGCTACCTGTGAAAAATATCATTCGCCGCTAATGCCGCTGATTAGCAACGTGAGCCTGAAATGTTTTAGGAAATCAACGAGCGCACAAAAGGCATCAGGAGGAAGACAGGAATCCAGTTTTGGGGGTGGATCCGACATTTACCTATGCCACACATCCTGCCTATCAGAAAGTGGCCTCTCCTTAATGAGGCCAGTCCTGCTGCTCGCCTGAGCCTCGTTAAGCCTCCTGCCCTCGTTAAGTCCTCTAACACTGTTTTTTTAATGAATACCAGAAGCTCTTAGCTGTTAGCCAATGCATAAGAAAATGGTCCTGAACACGGAGAGGCCACCGTGATATTTCCACTGACATCACAGTGACACACTTGTCTGAATGTAAATGTAAGGTTTAGGACAAGTAAAACCAATTGTTTCACTCTCCACGTTTTGTAATTTCGTTGAATGTTGTTAATTAAAAAAAGAAAAAAGCTTAAAAGGTCTTCCTGTGTGGGTAAATTGCTGTAAGCTCAGGTAACAAATCCGGCGTTAATGACCAAATGGCTCCTGGCAGTCATCACGGGGGGTTAATGCAGGAGAGGTGGTTGCTGTGTTTGATCTCAGCGGGGCTGCAGTAGCATTAAAACATTCAATGGATCAGCGCAAAAAGGAGCTGCAGTAAAACACGCAGCTTCTCTTTAACCGAATAAGAGGCACAACAACAACAACAAAGACCACACGCTGAGAGGAAGAAAGAAAGTTTCAAATGACCACAGACAATCTGTACGCTGTTGTGTTCTGCTGGAAGCAGCGTGAGTCCCACAGCAACAACAAAGCAAGGCAGCCAAGTGACCCTCGAAGACCTCCAGGAACCACCAAACCACATTTGATCACTACTGATTTTAAGCAGCAGAGCCTTCAACTTTTAGGCCCCTCTTCGATGGGACCAGCTCCCAGTTTAGATTCAGGAGACAGACACCGTCTCTACTTTTAAGATTAGGTTTAAAACTTTCCTTTTTGACAAAGCTTGTAGTTAGAGCTGGATCAGGTGACCCTGAATGTTCCAATAGCCCTAAGCTGCTGGAGACTTCCCATGATGCATTGAGTGGTTCTTCTTCACTCACCTCTTTTAACTCTCTCTGTGTTTATAAGTGAATCATTAGTTATTATTAATCTCTGCCTCTCTGTCCACCACAGACATTCAGATAAACAATTAAATGACAGAAAAAATGATTTTTTTTCACCGTGGGCTACATAAATTTTGAATTTTTACACTGTGTTCACAGTGCAATAAATAAATAAATAAATAAAACAGGACATTTTTGTGAATTAACAGTCTGGCCAATCAGCTGCCAAAACGTTGGCTGTAATTTTACACATTTTATTTCTTACAGTTTAAGCCCAAACAGTCGTGCTGACAGATTTATTTTGTTTACTACAGCAGCATTTCTTTATCACAAAAACTAAAAATGTGCTGGTGAAATCGCACTTCTGTTTCTTACATTGAGATAACTGGGAGATTAAATTGAAGTTAAACTTCTTTACACTGATAGAGAGGGCAGTTACCAGTGTGCCTCACCTAAAATCAAAGTGAGCCATGATGTAAAATGAGCTTGAGGTGACTGCTGTTGCAATTTGATGCTAAATAAATAAAAAAGGATTGAACTGACTTGATTTGTTGGGAACCGCCCAAATAGGAGGACATCATAATCTTTTATTGTTACAGTGATATGCTGCTGTTGTAGACTAAGCACTAACTGATTTCTTGATTTCCATATAAACCGTAATGACCTTCCATCTATTGTGTGCTGTGTTCACTGTGTACTTTAAGACAAAAGTGGCCTGGATGCAGTTCATCAGGCTAATATCTGATCTCACTTTTATCAACCACTGTGCAATTCAAGCAATGCAACATAGGTGATACTTCCTGGAGCAATATGGGCAACTTTTTCTGAGCATCTTTATCAGGACGCTTCTCGTATAAACAGCCCAGCAGTTGGTGTCAAAGAAGTCTGATCTTGTCTGTGAGTGGTACATGATCCCTGCATCCACTGTTTTACCCATCATTGTAATTCTAATTGGACAGGACCTTCTTGTCCAACAAAGCACGCTAAGATCCACAAATCCCTTCATTCAGAACTGACGGGCTTTCTGAAAGGTCAAGAACGTCTAACACCTCTTGGTGCCTAATTAACCTGACTCATCGTGACAAACAAGCAGCTGCTCTACTGCCGTGCTCTCGTTTGAAGCTGGAAAGGCCTGCAAGGATGTGCGCATCTTTGGCAAGGCTGCAAGGATTCGAGTTTGATTCTGGGAACTGAGATACTAGGATTTATGACCAAGGCTTGCCGTCTCAGAAACATTTTAGCATGCACGCTAAATGGCCTGGAATCTCACAAGACACCACATGTGCATTTTTTTTTTATTATTATCAAAGTCCCCTTCTCCAAACTGCATAAGCAATACCACACAGCAATGGAAGTGTGCGCAGAAGTCCAACCCTGAAAAATCATTCATGCAGCGATAGAGAACTTCTCAGATGCAGCAGTCTTGTCAAAACACTGCCACATGCCAGTATGACAGCTAATAGTCCAGGAGTGCCACAACTTATCTGTCACTGTGAAAAGTGTCAAATCTAGAAGTGAAAATTGAGCATTCAACAAGTGGCCTAATCTGACATGCAGCTCTTTATTCAACAGGCACAGCACTGTGCATAAAACAGAGCCTAATATAATAGCTAATGCTAAAAAAAGCTTCTTAAACCGCTGAGACAACATGTACAACCAGCTGCATGCAAGACAGTTTTCTTTCACCGCCGCTGCACACAGTAAAACCCCTTTGGTCATCCGCTCCAGTATAACCACGTTAAGGTTAAGAGGAAATGCTGGAAAACAGGGACTAAATCCGTTTTATGTTTATTTATAACACATTGCTGGGTTTGCCATTTGCTTGCCAGAGACGCTTTGGAGAGCCTTTTAACATTCATGCAAAAGCAGAGAAGAAGACAAGATGTTGTCGTCCTAAAAGAAAAGCAAAGCAACATTAACATAGTCTTGCAGCGTCTTATTTTTGTGCCAGTGTACGAGCGGAAAAGGCATGTTAGGACACAGTTGGTTAAGCGATATTTTGTACCATTTCCCTTTAAAACTTTCGAACGCTGCCTCTAGAGTGAAATATTAAGGCACCATGCAGCAGATGCGGGTTGTAAAATGCATGCATGCACATGTCCAATAACAAATGCATACAACGTGGGTTTGTCAATGTGTGTGTGTGTGCGCCATATGTGAACTGATAGTGAAGAAATAAAGAAAAGAATATCCACAAAGTACCATGAAATCACAACTAAGCAATTTTTTTAATTGTGCAATATCAAATATTTAATGCTGTATTTCTTTTCCATTTTCCTGTTTGGGTTTGAATCACTGTGCAGATATTCATATTTTGTTTGAAGTTTGGACCGACCGGAGTGATTGTCACTGTAATCTGATTTATTCAGCCTGATATTACTTCATCCTTTGTCCCTCTCTCTTTCTCTCTCACGGGAGCAAAGTATTATCTATCCATCAAGGATTGTGCTTTTTTTTTCAAGAAAATGTGGCATTTTGGCAGTGCAGATAATTTGATATTTATACGAATGAAGTGGATTTTATTGGATTACAGGAGACAGAGAAGCAAAAGAAGATAAACAGGCATCAGAGAGACAGAGAAAGGGAGAGAGAACGAGAGAGATAACCTGACAGAAGAGAGAGAGAGAGTTTCCGCTGGCTCCGGCTAAAGCTGCAGATTTAAAACCATACGCTTGTCATAGTGTTGTGTGCGTCTGTGTGTGCGTGTGTCTATGTGTGTGTGTGTCTGTGTGTGTTAGGTGGGCAGGGCTTAGCTGGAGGAAAGCTGCTCATACTGGGTTCATACAGCAGGATCCCCGGGACAAACGGAGAACAGACAGCACCCAGACAGACGGCGCGAGAGCGAGACAGGTAGAGACGCAGACAGGAAGGGTAGGGATAATGAGGAAGATGAGTCAGGAATAGACAGAGGAAGGTGAAGAAAGCAGGACTCGGAATATGCAACATTTCTCCTCAACTTGCACACAAAGTGCAAGTGGATCGTTAAGCCATTGATTATATATGACAGGCAGTGGATTGAGCCAATCGAAGTGCACGACAGTTGACAGGCAGCAGAGAGGGTCAGGCTGCCTGCTAAGTGTTATATCAGGTAGAAACCTGAGCCAACCAGATAACCAGGGGACAGCCAGCGTGATAAAGAGCCAGACTAAACATCAGCAGGAGAGTTTTGCTTGGCACTGAGCGGTTTAAAAAGAAGCCAAGGCTAAGAAATAATGAAAAGATCAAACTTACCAGAGTCTTGGTCCATTTTGACTGACAGGGCTGGGCTCTGGGGGGCTGAGTCTTCACTCAAGGAGTAGCTGTGCTCTGCTTGAATATCTGTGAGATTAACAAGGCCGTCTCACAAGGATGGAAAATGTAGCAGCGCGAGCTCTGTGTGTGCATATTTGAGAGCTCTCTCATCTTCTCAGTCAATTGTTTTCAGTCCCAATTTTTAAAAATATTTCAGTCTATCTCTGTCATGTAAATACATGAGTTATAACATGACAGCACGATTACAGAAAGAAGCCACAAAGCCAGTTCAGTGCCCGACACCTCATGAATGACTGCAGTGCTCTTCCGGTCTCTTGGCTGCATCAGTGATAGCTATTAAGACATATTTTGTCATTAAGGCCTTAATCGATGATGATCATGAGAGCACGGGTTCCTCATGAATGCTGCCCCTCAATATTCATGATTTTCTTTAATTAGACAGAAAAATCTGCTGAGAACTTCATTATGTCCAAGATTTAAGACTCTCACAATTACTCCCAGTGCTGTGCATAAGTCTCGAGCTACCTATATTCTTTATAGTTTGCTTCCAAGGAGCGATAGTTCTCCAAGGTCTTTCAACAATTTCCCATTGGCTCCCTTTTGACCTATTATCAGTCCAGTCCTGACTATTGTCACAGGAATGTTTTGTTTATTAAGCCATGTAACACTGACCAATGAATCACTCAACCACAAAAGGGCACTCAACTCAAAGGATGAACCAGTGTTGATCCTACAAATAAAAAAAATGTAGCAAAGAACCCATTTTAAATTGTATCTTTAGGCACTTTGTTGCTAGGAGACTGTCACAAAAACACATCATTTGTTCCCATTTCTTCATAGTTAAATCTATGAAGAATGCCAACAATAACACAGGATTAAAAAAGTATTGTTGCACCAACAAGCTGATTCCCAAAGAGGTATTAGCTGAAAATTTGCCATATCTCATCATGAAGTTGAGTGTATCCTTAAAATCTTGAGGAAATAATTGAGAACCAAAGAAGAAGAAGCAGACCTAAAAAAATCACTTTGGATGAACAGTATCTGCAACTCATGTCCGTACGAAACAGGAAAAATCCCGCAAAGACCTGACACAGGACCTGAGAGATGATACTAAACTTTTAGGTGATCAGCTATTGTTCAGCGAAGGCTCATTACAAATTGTCTCAGTGGAAGGATAACAAGGAAGTCATTCTTAAGAAAGAGAAATGAGGAGAAAAGGCTGACATATGCCAAATTACACAAGAACTGGACTGAAAATCAGTGGCAACAGGTCTGATGGAGTGATGAATTCAAATGTGGTTAGAATCATTGTCGGGATATGTGGAAGAGGTTATGAGAGAGGTACAACAGTGAGTGTCTACAGTCATCTGTAAAACACGGTGGAGGCCCTATCATGGTTTGGGGCTGAATTTCAACCAGTGGTGCTGGAGTTCCTGCCGAAACTGATGCAATTATGACCACAGAAATGTACCATCAGATTGTGATTCACAATGCAATACCATCTGAAAAGCAACTAATCAGGAACAGCTTCGTTGTTCAGTATGTCAAAGATCCAAAAAACACTATCAATGCAGTAAAAGCATACAGTACCAGTCATGGATTGACCTCCCCAGAGCTCAGGCCTCAACATTACTGAAACTGTGTGGGAACATCTTGACAGAGGACAGAGGAAAAGGCAGCCAACGTTCAAAGAAGAGGTTTGAATGTCCTTCAACAAGCCTTGAGAACTATTCCTGAAGACTACTTAAAGAAATTAAAGGAAAGCTGACTAAAAGAGTTCAGAATAAAGGTGGTCATGCCAAATAGTGACTACCAAACGCATTAGAATAAACTTTTCCAGAGTACTAAAAGTACTATTTTCTGGATAAATGTATACATTCATGATGCTTTGTACATATCCACACGTAGTACATATACATATGTCCATACATAGTGAGAGTGCTGTTAAGACTTTAATGTAAAAGTGACTCAGGCCTTCTTGAGACATGATAATAACATTTTGTCCTTTCTTCTAATCATTCTAATGACTTTGTGACTATGGCAACGACTAACAGTGACACTCATTTGTCTCAAGTGATGAGCTGATGACAGCTTCCACAGGCTGTGAGCGCCTATATTGCAATAACTTTGAGCTGATAAACTAGATCCAGTAACAAGCGAGTTTAATCTGTTCCGTTCTGCAGGCAGGAGTTCTGGAAGTCAGACTTTGGCAACAGAAGCTGGCTCTCATATCATGAAATTTGAACTCTTGGGCACAGAAGGAGCCAGCGCTGATGTCAGAGAAGTCAACCCAAGTAATGAGACTGGGGACTTTTCTCCCCAAAGGTTGGCTAAAGCCGGGTATACAATGATATGGTTGCCACAGTTGAGCTAGTTCTGACCTTTAGACAGGTTTGAACGGTGAACTTCTTACAGTGGCTTTTTCCATAACCACTGATGTGACTGGTTCCAACTTTCTAACTTGTGCCCAGCAATTCTGGCCTTGGCGCCAGTCATTTGGTGAAAATGCATGAAACTGGTTCTAGAGTAGGCACCAGCATTGGTGCTTCATTGGTGAAAAAGAGGTAAATGTGCAGTTCTGGGCTGCCCTCAATGAACAAAGACCAACAAAAAAGAACTGCGGTGCTCTCTTGAGTCGCGGCTCCAGACATCTGTTATTACTGCGCCAAAGAAGAGGACAAAGAATGGAAACACACAGTAAATGAATTGCAGCAACTGGTCTTAGCTTACAGTTCAATAGCTATTGTCATCATACCAGCATACGTAAGTCCAACCTGGTGCTGTACCCATGTGTATTCGATCCAAGGACCAATCAGTGCTCCTGGCATTACTGGTGATTACGGAAAACAAGTGAGAACTAAACAACTAAAAGGGATGATACGGAGCAAAAAAAGCCCAGCCATAAGGAGCTGTGTGTGGGTGTGTGTGACAGGTGGATTTGGATGATCTCTCATAATAAAACAAGAGGAGCTCACCTGGGCTGCTGTCCATGTCAATGTGTAAAAATGAAGGTCTTTCTGCCAGTAGGGGTCGCTCTAATACATGGTCGTCGAAGAAACTGTTAAATAATTCACTGCTGAAGTCGTCCATCTGGTCACCCGAGAAAGGCTGGAAAACATATACAGAAACAGACACAGACAAAGGAGTATTTAGCTGACGTTACTTTATAAAACCACTGTGGTACAATGAACCTCATGCAATTCAACGTTCAATGAAAAGCACAAGGATAAAGACAAGGGAAGATGGGCTCAAGGTATGGCGCTCAAATGCTTTTCTTTCTCCAACCAACAGTGCAAATCTGAAAACATCCAGCTTTCAGTGATATAAAAAAGACAAAAGTGGCAAACCTTAGATAAGCTGGGACAAGAAAATAGCTGGAATTTTCATTTTCTGCAAATCGACTCATCAAATAATGGACCTATAGTTTCAGTTCTACGACAGACTTATCTCTCAGTGTCAGAAACAAGACAACATGGGCTGTGTTGATGACACGAAGAGTCAGTCAATGGGAAACAGCATTGACAGATTAATCCTCTAGTCTGGATGAATGAGTCACTGAGCAGAGAGAGACGGTGTTCTGGAAGCAAGGGACAGCACGGTGCTCTGATTTCACTGGTTTATGCACACATAAATACGCATACACACACACACGATATGAGTCACCCTGGTCTTCAGAAAACATGGGAAAAGCTGAACCAAAGCCTATGCGCACATACACATGGGTTGGTTGGAAACCCATCAACACACTGCTTGGAGGCTCTTCAGACACAGTGACAGAAATAACTTGATTTAATTAGCAAGAAACACAAAAGTTGATTTACATGTTTTATTCCTGGAAATTAGCTTAAGCGAGGCTCCCAGAACTGCCAGAAGTGTCACAACAGATAAAATCAGTCCAGGAGCAACAATAAAGACATGATTGGGATAATAAATACAAGGCTTACCTCAATATTTCAAACACTAACAATGGATCATATGCACGGAGGGAAAGGGCTTGTAAGAACTGTAAGAAATCGACTGAGGGCTATCAATGGAGCTGACATAAACACTAAGTTTTAGAGCACATTTTAAATTTGATAGGTAAACATGACTTTCTAAGCGTTCCTGTTATGATTAGATTCCCGTGTCTGTCTATTATGGGGAATTGTTTTTCCCCTGTGAATTAATACCATCAGATAGAGCTCACATGAGCAGATTTAACCTCTTCAAAAGTATATCTGACTTTTATTAATTGGCTTTATTCAAATGTTGCTAAATGCATCCATCAAAAAACATTAAAAAAAAAAAAACCCTGCAGAGCTCATGACTGAATTTGAAAGCGGGGGTGAAAGTGTATTTGAACTTCGGGGTATGTACTGATGAACGGACATCCTCCTTCAGAATTTTCTGGTAAAGCGCAGAATTCGTGGTTGCATCAATTACAGCAAGTCATCTGGAAGCAGCAAAGCAGCTGCAGACGATCACACTACCACCACTAGGGCTGGGCGATATATCGAGTTTTTAAAAAATATCGATATATTTTCATACAAGATATAAGATGTGACAATATCCTTTATATCGATATAGTCCATGTTACGTTATAATTATACTTGTGGAGCCACAAGTTTGCCTCTCTTTCGTCCACTTTTGTCTCTGCGCAACGTTACTCGGCCTCGCCTCTCCTTCACTGAACACAACTCCCCCTCCTCCCCCATAGCTTCACCTGCAGGCAGCGACAAGATGGACACGGCAAATCTCCGTTAGCGAGTTGTGGGGCTGGACGGCGTCAACGTGTTAGCGAGCTAACCGCGCTAACGAGCTAACCATGCTAACGACATGCAGCCCACAGGGGCTGCACGGCCTAAAATCCTTTCATTTTCACAAAAGTTGACAGCGCGCCTTATGTATGAATTCTGGTTGTGCTTACTGACCGCGAACCGATTTTATGTGGTACACGGCGCTCAGCAATCTGTCAAAAAACGTTTTAGTACGACTTTGGTAAGCTATGGAGATGCAGCGCTTGATGGGTTGTCGGAGCATTACGGCTACCGTAGTCTGGAGCCTCGCGGAGTGATACGTACTGTGCTTCAACATAATATTACCGTATTGTGTGTGTATAAGGGTCATAAAGAGGATTTCAAACTCAAGGCTGTTAGTCACGCAGTAGAAGTTGGGAACAGAGCAGCTGGGAAATCTGTCTTTGTTATTATGCTCAGCGTCTGTTAGTTTACATTTTGACTGCACAATTATGAGCTTTTTGTTATGCACAAAAACAACATTGTTTTCTTTTATTTATGGAACATGATTATTTAATAAATGCTGATAATTTATTTTTGAGTAATTTCTTCATGTAAATTATGCTGTATGTAAATAAAAATGCCTGTGTGACATCTGGGACACAGTGTGACTAAGAACTCTCTTTTTGTTCTTAACTTACGGCTTTAAAACAATATCGAGATATATATCTTATTTTGCCACCCAGCTAAAAAATATCGAGATATGAATTTTAGGTCATATCGCCCAGCCCTAACCACCACCATGTTTAACTGTTGTTGTGGTGTTCCTTTTATGAAATGCTGTGTTAGTTTTATGCAGACGTTACGGGACTCAAGCCTTTTAAAAAGTCCAACTTTTGAATCATCAGAATAGTCTCTCAGACGATCAGGATTTTTTCAAGATGAATCATGATTGGTGACCTTAACTGATGCAAGTGAGACCTGCAGTTCTTTAGATCTTGTTCTGGGTTCTTTTGTGACCTCCTGGATGAGTCGTCGATGCACTCTTGAAGTCATTTTGTTAAGCGGCCATCTCCTGGGAAGGTTCACCACTGATCCAGGTATTCTCCATTTGTGGATAATGGCTGTCACTGTGGTTCACTGGAGTCCCAAAGCCATAGAAATTACTTTATAACCCTTTTCAGACTGATAGATGTCAATGACTTTGTTTCTTATCTGTTTCTTTAGATCAAGCCTATTTCACTTTATCAGACATGTATTTAAATTATTTCGTGACTCAAGAGGACTGGCAGCAATCAGGACGGAGTGTGACTGGTGACATTAAACTCAAGTTTCTAAGAAAAATGTGGTTAATAACTGTTAATTCATGATTTAACAATCAGGGAAATTACTTTTTTCACAGGGGGACAGTTAGGTTTGGATTCTTTTCCCTTTAACAACGAAAATCAACATTTAAAAACGGTTTTATATTTTATATTTACTCAGGTAATCTTTGGCTGATATTAAAATTTGTTTGATGATCTGAGACATTAGAAATCGGGCAAATACTTTTTGCTGGGGGGGTAAATTATGTAAGCGTAGCACATGAAAAATATCTGATCTTGTGAATTGTGTCAATTTCTAAAACAGGAAGTGGGGAGGAAGGTTCGGGATTTGGAGGTTCAGCAGACATGCAGCAGATGTACAGGTGCAAATAAAAATTTTAAAGATCTCTGCTACACTGAGGTGCTCCGGGTGGCCTTGAAAGTAAGCCAGGAAATAGTCCTGCACACAACGGCAACTGTAATTATATGTATTTCTGTCCTATATATAACACACTTTTAAACCCACCTACGCATGTGTGAGTCATGGTCCGCTGGAGTCAAAAAAAAAAAAAGATAAAAGGAAGTCCATGAACCAGATCAATTTTTGTACCTGAACCTCAAGGCAAAAAATAAGTGTGTACATACGCAAGAACCCGAATGATATATAGCCCACGCTATGATATGAAAAGTTTAGTTGGTTCCAAATCAGCGTGCAAACAACAGAGCAGTTTGTCCAGGACAGTGGCTCCAACTCCATCAAATAAAAAGCTTTCTGTTCCACATTCACATTCTCAATGTCGCTCTCTTTTAATCTTGTGTTTTGAATTCATCCATACTTTCACTTCCTTTACTACCTATCCACCTCTGGGTTTGCCCTATCCTAAGGCAAACGACTGGTTGCCAGAAAGGCAGACATGAACCCAGAACCTTCTAGCTACAGGGAGACAGTGCTAACCACTACATGACTGTGCTGCCTATTATAAACTCAGCAAACTCCTGTTTATAGTCATGCGAATTCCAATAAAAACGCAGTCGCTGCTTAGTGCAGTTGAAGCCAAGACAGCATAAGCCAAGCCTCAGGTCAAAAACATCTATGAACAAGAAGTAAAGTCAAGGTTTCTGTAGCAGTGAACCTGCGGGGTCTTGGCCACCCGTCGTCCTCCCTGTGGCTTTTGTACAGTTTTCCCGAGGCGCACAGTCTTTCACTGCAGACCTCCTGCGGTAAAGGACTGTGTTTAGCAGGGCCTGGCGGTTGCTCTTTTGACATAGATGGTCTAAAACACCCTCTAGTGTGAGCCTAACTCAGTGGTGAAATACAATGCAGAAGGTGCAGTCATCTCATCATTTTCCCTTTTGAATATAACTCACGTATACAGTAATCCAAAATGACCAGATATTAGCTCATATCTCCTCACATGTGCATACTCGCCCATTCATACACACATACAGGAATAGCATATGCATGGTGACAAGAGAAGCCCTGTTCTCTTGTTGCACTAAATGCCATCAAAATATCCGTTTAAGTAACCTCGACACTGCCCCTTTAATACTGCTCCATTAGGGAATATAGGTCACATTTAAAACCACCCTATTCAAAAACAAATCGAGAAAAGTTTCCTAATTGCGGTCATAATGGGAGTGATGTAGAGAGAGGGACAGAGAAAAAGCAGAGAAAGGTCCATAATTGAAGCATTATGCATCCAAAATTAGTTCTAGTAGCTGCATTAGCTCAACAGTGCAGCCAATATGTGGTTTTCTCTTTATTCTGCTATACTGTGTAAGGTTTTACTTCATATTTGTCTACATTTGGCTTCAGTTTTGCATTCAGCTGGAAGAGCGACTCTATTTTTGGGGGTTGGTTTGTTTTCTACTTGCTTACCTCCAACACACCTGGAGCCTTCGATGCAGCTCTCACCCAATACAAGCACAATCCTGTGTGAGGTTAATCTTTTGCTTATCCATCACCTGGCATTGGGTTGATGTATGCGCGGCCACGCTGACTTTTTTTCCCCCCCCGCATCCTGCATATTCAAGTATTCTGGCTGATAAGCCTTTTTCCTCTTGTGGCTGGACATGTGCAGACTCCTTTCACTAGAAAAACAATGGGAAATCTGCAGTTTCAAGACTCGGCTAAGTTTCATCCTTCCAGGTAAACCTTAAAGGTAAAAAAAACCCTGGAGGGTGAATTTCACGTGCAATGGAATAAGCTGCAAGAGGGGTGTGGCGATGACGACTTCAGAAATCTTTCATTTTAATGTTAATAAATGTTTTTCCAGTTTGTGTAGAGTGTAGATGTATACACCACAATACTGAGCCAAATGTAATAACTGAAATAATCAGATGCTGCCAAAAGTCCCTGCATCTCAACACAGCAGCAACAACCTCCTTTACAACCATTCATCCCTCACACCACCAGGTAAAGAGCTGCTGACACAAATAATGCTCCATGGAGAAAGCCAAGCTGTTGTTGTGGCAGCTACAGAGTTAACTTGTGGGCCACAAGTAAATTTATGCACGCAGATAAAGCAATGTTTTTGTGCCCCACCAATCCGTTTTCAGACTAAAGGTCAATATTCAGTTGAAAATTTCTCTGAGCTAAATGCACCGATGCTAATCTGCATCACACCTGCACTACCTGACATTCAAATGGCAAACGCACCGGCAACATTTCCCATTCCTAGAACTGCCTTCTTTGCAATTAATTTATTATCGCAACGAACTGTTTTATCATCTGTACCGAGAACACCCTGTGTAGCGCAGCCACACTAGAAGAATACTTTTATTATCGGGGAGCTTATCCTCAAAAAGCTGCAGCCAGTGTGAACGGAGGAGCCGAAGTCTGAACCTGTTATTACCTGAAACGCTTCCCCTCTCTGCTGGGAAAAGATCCACTTTAGGGAAGAAAACAGTGTTAAAAAGCAGTTGACAAGTTTTATAGCTCATTTCAGGGCTGATGTGTCATTAGAGGGGACAAAGCTGAGAGATAAACCACACAAAGAGAGCTGGGAAAGACAGAGGTATGGGGTAATTATAAATGTAGAGAGCAGCTCTGCTATGCCTGTAATTAACCGTGTGGAGTCTTAACACATCTCTCTCTTCTCTCTTTCATTCAGCTACCTCGCTGGTTCAGGTGAAGATGGCAGAAATAAAATGGACCAAACTGCCTAGCCACTAGTCAGCGGTAGTAGAGCTCACAGGCAAGAAGAACCACCTCCTATATCTTTACGAGGACTGAAAGCACAGACTTAAACTGGATCACTGAGGCCAAAAACTGTATGTCATTATGGAGGGAATACAGCAGTGGAAAGTATCGTAAAAGTCTTCAGAACAACATGTAAAAGGCCAAAGGAAAATACACTGAAAGAAAAATATCTTCATGAAGTCATGTAGCCTTGTAGACTGCCACTGACAATCATGTGGCTTTGATCACAGGCTTCATATAAAAGTTGGATGTAGCCGCTGTGACATCCCCCAGCGGTTTGTGGACTACTGTGTTGAGGCCTCCCATCAAGCATACTGGCTGTCACCATGAAATTTAGATGAAATGGTGGAGCGCTACGTTTCTGCTAACTTTAGTAAACTTGTTTAGCAGACACAGAGACTGATACCTGCTATTAATGTTGACAAAGGAGATTTACTTACTTTAGATAAGATAATTAGATAATTGTATTCAAATTCACCAGCACCACAGTCTGTAGTCCTGTTCATTGATTCAAATTACTGCAGCCACCTGTCAATCAAGTGGGCCACGCTACTCATTAAGTTAAATGCACAAGTCATATAGAGGTGGTGAGCTCACACTGGAGTGGTTCAAGTGATAATAATAACAACTGTACTGCATTAAAACATTCACAGCAGGTGGGATATCCGGTCTTTAAGTGATGACCTGATGAACCCTGCTTCCGGGTCCAAACTACTCTGCATTTATTAAGGCTGTTGTGGTTTTTAACATGGTTTAATGCTTTATATTTTGTTCTATTTAATGTGAACAAGCCCCTAAAGAAGTCAGTGATCATCGGCTGTCAGGTTTATATTATTGGATTGTCATTTATGCTTAGAAATATTTACTCATATATGCTTAGAGTTTTATAATCAATTGCATATTGATAGAGGTTTGATCCTTAGCAGTCTGTAAAGACTCTGTGTGCCTTCCAGAGTGTTCTGGCATACACACTCACATCCTGGGGTCAGGAGAAGAGGTCGTACCTTCTTTTATTGTTTTATGGTAAAGCAAACACAAGTATATCTGTTTTAGTCTAAGTGTCTTTTGTTTAGATCAGTGGTTCTTAACTTGGGTTCGATCGAACCCTAGGGGTTCGGTGAGTCGGTTTCAGGGGTTCGGCAGAGCCTCCGCCATGACATGCACGGCTCATTTTGCGCACCAGTAAAAAACATATCTATGTCTTGAATTTGAAAAAAATCATATTTTATTTTTCACTAAAGAGGGGTTCAGTGAATGCGCATATGAAACTGGTGGGGTTCGCTACCTCCAACAAGGTTAAGAACCACTGGTTTAGATGAACTGCTGGACTTCCAGACCAGCAGGATTAGAGAAGTCGTTTATGGGGTCACATCTTGAACCAACACACACACACGCACACACGGTACTCTCTGGTTACATGTATATCTATGTAAGACTCATATGTTAATGAACCTATGTATATGCATGTAACCTCAATAAAGGAGCAGTGTTACGAGGGAGCAGACGAGAGCAACTGAGATCAAGCAAAGGAACGGCGCTCGTCCGGTTCGCTCCCTCGTGCATGAGTAACACAAAGAACTTTGCCTACTTGTGTCTTGCTTTTGCTGTGTAGTAGAATTGTCTTGAACGTTCCAGCGGATAGGTTTATGCTACAAACCTATCATGGGCCTCTCTCGGTTTTTATCATCACTATTCATTTTAAAGCTCAGTTTTTAAAACCTTACAATGTAACTACAGCCCAGCCCAAGCAGCAGTATATTAATGACTAACCTTATATTGCAGTTGTTCTCCTGACTGAAGTTTGGCCCGTTAACAGCATCCTGCCATGAAGTTACATTTGTTCCTAACCATCGGGAGCCCTCATTGAGTGGGAAAAAAGTTAGCGTTTATCCTCCAGCTTCACTGTGTTGATATTATGCTAACCATAGCTGTGTAGCTAGCCACCACACAGCACATCATTACATACCAGCTAGCCCAACTTCAGTAACCCTACAAACGCCACTGCTGTTTAGTTTTCTGTCTTCATTTATGTCGGAAGTGATACCAGAGCTGTGCATTTTAATTTTTGCTGTGGTGGTTAAGCTGCCGGATCCGGAGAGCACGCCGTCCTTGCTAGGAACAGATGACGGCAGATTCCTCTTCACACGTCTTCCTCCGATAGTTGCCGGTGCGAGCTGGCTTCGCCAACTCCCCGCTGCTGGCTGCGAAGGATTACCACTCACTTGCAGAAGAAGCGGATCGCATTCTCCTGGCTACTAGGAGGTTCGGCATCCAGGCAATAGTTCCCGACTCACCGATGGCATCTCCCGCGCCCCCACGATTCTCAACAACTCATCGATGGTGGCTGGGATCGCGACACGGCGGCACCAGCGTGCCTTTGCAGTTTTAAGGCCGAGGGAAATGAGTCCGCCAGCGCTCTGTAGCGGCCCTGACCGCTGGGGATAAGGAAAGCCTCTTCATAGAGGACTCACGCTCAGGGAGACGTTATCTGGTTGACTCCGGCTCCCAGAAGAGCCTCGGGAACTCTCGTGTCATCTTTGCATACCTTCACAATGGTATATTATTTCATCTTATAAAAAAATTGGAGGTTTCCCACATACCACCAGAGAGAGCCGGACCACACTTTTATAAAGACTGAGATAGCATAAGGAACTTGGTCAATTGAGAGGAAGTCGATGCTTCTCCACATTGAAGGGAGCCAGTTGAGGTGGTCTGGGTATTTCACATGGACATTTCCTGGACGAGGTGGTTGGGGCATGTCTTACTGGGAGGAGGTTCCAAGGCAAACCTACAACACGCTGGGGGGATTATATCTCTTAGCTTTCCTGGGAACAACTTAGTGTCTCCCAGATAAGGTGGAAGAGGTGGCTGGGGAGAGGGAAGGCTGGGAGTCTCTACCTTGACTGCAGCCCCCACGACCCAGACCCAGATGAGTGGCAGAAAAGAACGGATGGATAGATAGATGGATGTTATATTGAAATTCACTTCCATTCAGTTGTCCTGAAGGGGGAATTCAGCAAGAGAGAGAAAAATCTTATTTTTTACTGTAAACATGTTTATTTCTGCTCTAAATTTGGACATTTTAAAATGGAAGTCTATGGAAAGTCACATCCTGTACCAACCTCAAGTGGCCATCTGTGATGGCTCGGCTTTTAAGTCTCGAGGTTTGAATAGAATAGAATAACTTTATTATTCACATCAATGGAAAATTGTCTTCGGGTCCCTAAGCCATAAACAAATCAATCAATTCATACATACACACATATAAAACTGGCACTTGGATTTGATGAATAACGTTTATAATGGCCTATGCAAGAAAGTATTTCTTGTGTATCATAAGTAAATTAATAGGTAAAACATAATAACTACTTGTAATCAAAGCTTCCAGACTTCATTAATCCACGCTTTAGCTAATCATGAAGTAATACAACTACTATTAAATGGATCAAACCTGCTGCATTCTGCAGGAATATTATGCAGACCTCCTCTCCGATTATGCACTTCTGCGCCACTGCCTCAGCGACGGTTGTTAGCATTAGCTCAAACTCTCAAATAATTGCTGGCAGTAACCTGGACAGTTTTAGGTCCAAAGCCCTGCAGGACTAAGGTCCACTATAATGAATCCCACAGTGAAATAAATCTGGTTCTCATACCCGACCATGCGCATGACTTATGCCTTCAAAAAATAAGAAAAAAATCCTGAAATAAATTTCTTCCTGATGCATTTGTTTAAAGTGTTTTCTATAAATGAGTTATATGAGCCGCACGTGTGTTTCACGTGTCTAGTCTATGTTTAGATTTCTCTGATTTAAGCCTTGATTTTTTTCCCTTACATAAAAGCAGGGATTATTTTGCATGCTTAAAAAAAAAGAAAAAAGAAATACCAAAAAATTCCTGGTTGATCCAGTCTGTAGGAGATATTTCCTAGATTAAAGAAATTTCTTCCATCTTTATCACGAAACAGGTGAAATTATCCTTCACTGCACTGGTAGAGTTTTCAAACAGGTTTTAAAATTCAGTAAAATACTGAATGACTGGCCTAGACCTTTTTTTTTTTTTTCGTGTAAAATGAAACTGCATTTTTGAGAGACCTGGAAACATCATGTCATTATCCTGTAACGCTGGCTGCTGCAGATAAGAAAATGGTAATGTTCTCTACTGTATTTGGCTTCATGTGGTGATGTGTGGCTGCAGTGGGTTGGCTGGATTTGGCCTCACTTGAACTACATTTGTGAGCAAGAGAAAAGGGAGCTGTGGTTATTGTGTGTGTGTGTGTGTGTGTGTCTGTGAGACAGACATGAAATGAGCTATAGTTCTCAATAAAACAGCAGAAGAGTATTTTTCCTTCTCTTCTCACACACACATGCGCAAACACACACACACACACACACACACACACTTTGCTGCATGCCTGCACACATTCCTTCTGGCAGCTGAGCGGCCAATGGGCAGCCAGTATGCAAATAAGTTGGGCGTGTCCTTTTAAAGCTGGAGTACAGGGTCTGAATGGAGAGTAGAATAGAATAAAATAAAAAAATAAATAAAAAAGAATTGAGTGTGGATGGAGAGGAAGGTGAAAAGACTAGAGCAGAAAGAAGCTTTACAGCCTAAATATTTAACAGTGTTACTGCTTGAGCTCAATTTGTGTGATTTTCGACTTGAAAAAACAGCATATCATACTAATAATAATAATAATATATATATATACATACATGTAGTGTATATAGTGATTTCTATGTCAGTTTATCCATTACTCATTTTAGTTTTGTAATATTTTAAGTGATAAAGTTAAACAGCATCTTTAAAGTGAGCACTTGTTGCTTCTGTTGTCATGTGTGAGAGTAATCTGGATACATTTGGGTTTAGGGACCGGTGGATTAACCAGGATGTATACTAGAAATTTTCCATCTTGCCTTTTGAACAATTTATAAGCAAAAGCAGACATAGTAAAAAAAAACAAACTTCAATGGCTTTACTTCTTTATTCATACTTGAAGTTGCATTGTTGTTGCCATAGTTACAACTTCTTTACCCCTGCGTTATGTGGCTGTGGGTCATACGACTACGAAATAAAATAACAGGCACATTAATCCATTCTGAGAAAATAATTAGCTGTGCCTCCAATCTCATTTCCTTTAGGATTAAGGAGAACATTTATGAGTTGCTGGCAGGTGGTAATTTGGTGCTCTCTACGCATGATCAAAGCATCTGTTAAGGTTTAACAGTAGCCGAAGGACACTCCTGTTTAACCGTGCCTCGTGTTTTAAAGTGATTCGCGCTTAATGCTTACGTGTGTCTTAATTTTTCTTTCTTGTTATTATTCAGTAGTCATCAGACGAAGAGCTGACGAGGGTTTCTTGTACAAACACCTTATGTTTGGAAATTTGAGGAATTTGCTTGCATCACGATCAGATTATATGAGTTCAAAATGATAAATCAATAAAACTCCACGTCTGTGCTCATATTTGGTCGCACTCTGCTCTTTGTCAGGCCCAGCAAATTCATTTTACAGGCAGTAATTTGCAGTAAATTGTCCCATTAGCTGACAATCGATTTTTGTTTTGTCTTGCTGCCCACACCTGTTTCGTGTACCCACTGGCTATTAAAAGCTATATACTGTAAAAAGGTAAATAAAAAGCAGAGCAAAAAAATGTTTAAACCCCTACTGGACTGGACCACAGTGCACAGCCTATCAAAAACCAAAGAGCTGAGGTCTCCCTGCATCCAAGCAGTGAGCCTTCCAGCTTTTAACACATTATTAAAAACTTGTCCATTGTGGTAATAAATACCACTTAAAAAAAAATTATATATATATATATATATATATATATATATATATATATATATATATATATATATATATATATATATAAACAGAGCTCTCTGCTCATCTCTGCACAAACCACAATCTCAAACAATTCTGTACATAAACATAGAAGAATTGTAATTTTTATTTTAAATGACAATAAAAAGACAACAAGTAACATGAAAGACTTGTTGACTGCAACTAAGTTGGTTGAGACTAAAATGGAGCCAAAAAGGAGTAAATATGCAATTTCCTACTATGGTTAGTAGGAAAGCAAAAACAACAACAACAACAACAAAAAGCACATTACTGTGGGTTTAAATAAGAACTCATTTATTACAGAAAAGTAATAGAGTAATATACACCTGAAAAAAAGCTAAATAAATAAAAGGAAAAATGAACCAACGCCATGCAGAACTCTCAGCTCAGACTGCAGACTGAAATTTCGGTTAATCAGCCATCCTTTCCCATGTCCTCTGTGGTGCAGCCCAGCCTAGTGGCTTCACAGCAGAGTGGACTACTTTATTTAGAACGGTGTTGTGGGGTTTTAAACCACGAGCAGACTGCTCGGCTGACTCACCGACTAGAATAGAGGTCTGCCTAAAAAACCTGTGGCGTTTAAAAAAAGAAAGATGAGGAGGACACAAAGTGGAAAAAGAGTGAGCGAATGAAGGGAAACAAAGACAAAAGATGCTGCTCTTAACAGAGTCTGCCCTCGGTGGTTTGCAGCAATTAAGTCCCTAAAGGGAAGGGTGCAGGAACTCTCTGGAGCACGGCGCACATTCACTGTACTTGGCGAGGATGAACGCGTCCCGCCATGCTCACGGGCTTTTATCGATCCTCTCATCACTATTAACTCTGACTGTGTTTACATTCAACAGTGTGGCTGAAAAAAAAAGTGCAGAACCAGAAACACGAGCTCGGCTGCCAGCGTTAAACAGACAATCTCCACATAACAACGACTCACTATTCATGGAGCAATTTGAACCCTTGATTCTTTATCAAATCCTGGTTTGCTGTTGCAGCACTTTTGCTATATGAAGAAATCTACTGCTGGTGCTACTGATGAACAACCGTGATTCTACACAGCCACATCCTGTTGTTTGTAATAGTGACAGATGAGGTGTCTCTGCAAGGATGGGGATGTGCTTAGAGCACCAAGGGAAACAGGTGCCGTTGGACTCGCAGGTGTGCGGGGGTTTAAGTCGCCATGAGTGATGATGACCAGCCCCAATCCTAACCCCATGTTTCTGAGAAGCAAAAAATGTTTGTTTGTTTTTTTTTTAAATCAGAAAGATTGCCAAAAAATTAAATAAATAAAATAACAATACAAATAAAAAATACAGTGATAGCACAGAATTGGGGTTAGGGTTATCACTGATGACTCCACAGGGCAATCGGTTGGCAATCGGATGAAGCCATCAAGAGATAAATACAATAATTAGGTAGATTACAATAAAGGAGGGATTAAAGACTATTTTCTTTTTTCTTTATAAAATGATTCAGATTTAATGAAATAAAAACACTGACACACACACACACTCACACAAACTAAATTAATAGTCAGGTGTGCTGGTGAATGCTGCAACATCTGCCAGCTGAACACACACACACGCAAGTTAACCAGTAACACCCCAGCCTGTGTGTGTTCCCGATCTCGTTTACACAATTAAACACACACACACCCCTACACACGTACACACATGGGGTTATGAGCACAGGTTACGAGCCCCGGATGTCTGTCAGGATCTAACAGCTACACCGCCCTCCTGAGGTCCGGCTCCGGGCGGAACAGGCAGTGTAGGTGCGTTTGATTTTAACGTAGATGGCAAGAAAAAAAAAAAGATAGAAAGAGAAAAAGCACTAAGAGTTTGCGGTGATAAAAATGTAATTAAAAAAAAGCCTCACCACATTAGTGAGAAAATCTCCGTCGCTGAGTTCCTCCAGGTCCAACAGGTTGGTCCCTCCGGACGGATAGAGTTTCTCCGCTGTTAAACTGTCTAAGATAGAGTCCATCATGACTGCCTGCGTCTGTCTGCAGCTCACCGGACGGATGGACAGCTGTGCGCGTCTTTAAGTCAGACCATTAAAAAGCGGGCAGTTTGTTTTCACACGGCCTCGCACCGCCTGTGTGTGACTCCAGCTGCTGCTGCTCTCTCTCTCTCTCACTGTCAGCGCTGACAAATGTCAAATTTTCACATCCTCCTCCAGTTGCGTGTCGCTGAGACGTCGGCGCTTCTTCCAGCTCTCTCCTCGCGTGCGCCGCCTCAGCCACTCGCTGATGAATATTCAGAGAAGCCCCGCCCATGTGACGTCCAAAAAAAGAACACGCCCACAAAACAAAGTTGTAGTCGCTTATTCGCTCATTAACAAAAAGGAAGAAAAGAAGAAGTCTACGCGACCGATTTAGGGCTTTAGATCTGGGGTGTCAAACATAAGGTCTGGGGTCCAAGAGTGGCCCAACACAGACTCCAATCTGGCCCACTGGATGGCTGCAGAAAATGTGAAAGTTTTACTACTGATAAAGACCTCCTCAAGTTCTCTGGTGACTCTGCAATAGTCGGCCTCATCACTGATGGGGACGACAAGGAGTACAGAGAACTTACCCATGACTTTGTGGACTGGTGCCAGCAGAACTACCTCCAGATCAACACTAGTAAAACCAAGGAGCTGGTGGTAGACTTCTGCAGGCACAAACATCCTCCACTGCAACCACTAAACATTCAAGGTATGGACACTGAGGCTGTGGACAGCTACAGGTACCTTGGTGTTTATCTGAACAATAAATTGGACTGGACTCATAATTCAGATGCCTTCTACAGAAAAGGGCAGAGCAAGCTGTACCTGCTGCGGAGACCCAGGTCTTTTGGAGTGAAGGGCCCACTCTTGACGATCTTCTATGACTTTGTGGTGGCCTCAGCCATATCTTACGGTGTGGTCTGCTGGGGTGGCAGCATCTCTGCTGGGGACAGGAAGAGACTGAACAGGCTGATCCAGAGGGCCTGCAGAGATCTGATCAGCTAGAGTAAGTGAAATCCTTTTCCATTTTTTTGCACTAAATAGAATCTGTAATATTACCCAATTTACATCTAACTGAGTTATTATGCACTTATTTTAAGATCCATGAAAGTTCTGTGAATAAACAAACAGCACACACAGTATATGATCCACCTGCAGACATCTTTGAGCATGAAATATATGCAGAGCTCCATGCCTATCTTTCAGAATGTGTATTTTTGTGGAGATGAAACTGGGGAAAAGACTATAAAGGCTGTTTTGACACCTCAAGATACTCCCCGCAGCTATCACACACACACACACACACACACACACACACACACACACACACACACACACACACACACACAAAGTGGGAATGAAACAGATATTTCTCTTCACTCCACCATGATTGCTCAGGCTCGCCTGTCTCATTTCATCCCTCTCATTCTGTCCCAGATTGTTTCTCCTCTAAGACACAGATTGAAATACAGCATGGCAAGAGAAACCCTGTTCATTGTTTCAGAGGTGCACAATGTGTGTGTGCTGCAACTCCGACCTGTCCCATGATCTGGCTAGATTTTAAGTGAACCCAGCATGTATTAGTACCAGTAGTAGTAGTAGTTGTTATGGTTAAATGCCCTATGGACTGCTTGGTCATCCATGATTTAGATTCACCTAAAAATATCTCAAAACGCCTTTTAAATTGGCATAACGATAAAGCCAACCGATGTTAGTGAAAGTGTTTTTGTGTGTGATGTCTCTACAGCTATTGTATGGATTGTGATGGTTGTTTTTAGGACAACCTTATAATAATGAATTTCAGTAGCCCATAAATGCATGAACTAGTTTTTAGCATCTCTCTGTGACAGGATGTTTCTAATTTTAGAGATATTGTCCAAATGCAAGAAATCAGTGCTACACGTTTGTTTAATATGTGCGTTGAAGGACATATCCTGGTCAAAAACGACTCCAAGATTCCCCACAGTATTACTGAGGGCCAAAGTAATGCCATCCAGAGTAAGCATCTGGTTACACACCATGGTTCTAAGACTTTTAGGCCTGAGTACAATAACCTCCATTTTATCTGAATTTAGAAGCAGAAAATTAGAGGTCAACAAGTCTTTATGTAAGAAAAAAATATGTAAGAAATTCTTGCAGTTTAACTAATTGATGTGTGTTTTCTGGCTTAATGGTTAGATAACGCTGGGTATCATCTGCATAGCAGTGAAAATGTTTACTATGCCTTCTAATGATACTGCCTAAGGGAAGCATGTATAGCGTAAATAGAATTGGTCCCGGCACAGAACCCTGTGGAACTCCATAATTAACCTTAGTGTGTCATAAGTCTGTTAAATACCTTTAATTTCTACAGCATGCTCTAATGTCTTTAATAAAATGTTATGGTCAACAGTACTGAGTGCTGTGCTGAGGTCAAGCAGGACAAGCACAGAGATGAGTCCACTGTCAGAGGCCATAAGAAGATCATTTGTAACCTTCACTAAAGCTGTTTCTGAACTGTGATGTGCTCTGAATTCCAGCTGAAACTCTTCAAATAGACCATCCCTCTTCTGACTCTCTTAAGATTTTTTGAGATTAAAGGAAATTTGGAGATTGACCTATAATTAGCTAAGACAGCTGGGTCAGGTGATGTTTTTCTAAGTAACGGATCACTGGCATGGAATACTGACATGTTTAACGGCCTGTGGTATGCAGCCCATTAATTTGATAGATTGATCATATTTAAGACTGCAGCATTCAAAAATCCCATACCAATCGGAAACAAAATCTGCCATTGAAACTGCAAACAAACAGAGCACTATAATACAATACAATGTTTTTGAGGGTACACTCCCCAGACCTCAAGTCAGATTTGGCCCTTATCCACGCAGTGACTACTGCCTTATACGCATCAGCCTTTATAATTGATAGAAAGAGAAAGCTGAATATAACACGTCAGCAATTTAGTACATTTCCAGTGTTGTTTGGATTGTTTTTGAACCCAAATGAGGATTTGTCATTCATGAAAATGATAACTCACCAGAACTTCATGGGGCCCTGAGGATTATCAGCACACATTTAGGACAGTGATGTATTGTTCATATTGAGGTCATTGCAAAGGGTGTGGTGGAGGTTAAGAGACATGTGCTCTTCAGAATGGACCACACTGATTATCATCAGGCAGTTCTGTGTTTGTTTTATGTTCCATTTCAAACAATAGTTTGTTATGTAATGATCTCTTACTCTCCAGGCTTCTTTCACCTGACTCTGGTTTGCCTTTTTTCCCTGCTTTTTTCCTTATCTATCATTTCTTCCCTCTCTGCTCCCCTTCCTTATCCCTTCTCATTCTTCTTTTCTCCTTCCACATATCACTTTACGGATGGTGTCCCACCCCAAGGTACAAGGTGTCTCTGTTTCTCTCTCTCACACACACACACTGGTGTTATATAACTGTGGTGACCTTTCGTTTACTCGAGCAGGGCCCTTTTAAACCTACAAATACCTAATTCACAATTGAAGCTATATTGTGGGAGGTTTTGACCACAGGTGGAGTTTTAATGCTCTTGTTGCAGTAATAATGGAGCAATGGGCCAAAGAAGAAGACAATAAGTTGATTAAAACTGCACAATGTAGATATTTTTGCAAGAGTATATATATATATGTGGGCGGTCTTCATCCGTCTTCATTTTTCAAGCTCAGGTCCTCTTACCTTCACCCTCCACATCTTCTTGAGCTTTTGTCTCAGCCCTTGGTACCTGTTCCTGTCATTTGGTATAGCTACATCTATCGCTACAGCCATCTTCCTCTGCTTGTCCACCACTGCTATGTCCGGTTGGTTGGCCATCACTAGTTTGTCTGTATGTATCTGGAAGTCCCACAGGATCTTGGCTCGGTCATTCTTGGACCATGCTAGAGGGCATGTCCCATTTTGATATAATCTCCTGATTGACTCTGGCAATGAAAAAGAAAAAGAAAAGAAAAGAAAAAACAACAACATTTTGTATAATTCTAGCAAATTTGAACGTATGACCGCCTTTATTCTTCAGCAAAGCCTGAACTCTCTGAGTCAGCTTTGGTACAAAAATACCGTTTTATGTGTGTCATATTGTCTTGTCTGTTTTTCAAAGATTTAATTAAAGAAATGGGAACAAACGATACACGTTTGTGATGGGCTGGTAGTAACAAAGTGCCTAAAGATATAATTTAAAATGGTTCTTTGCTAAGTTGCCTGATATTTTAGGCACAACAATGGTTCATCCCTTGAGTTAGATAACTCAACACTTGAGTTAGATGACAAAACTTTGAAAGACCTTCGGAAAGAACGATTGCTCAAACCACTTAAAAAAATTATAAAATAATTCCTACTTGAAAGCAGAAACAGTAAACAGTTGCCCTGCTTTGGCCCTCTTGATAGAATAATCTGTCTCTTTACCTGTTAAACGGTCTTGTTTTTACCAGACTTTGCCTACCATGAATGTATATTGTGTGTTTTTCAGACCTTTTCAGTAAAATACAGCCGTCTGCCTGATGAAAGTGCTTAAACCAAAGCATTGGGCTCTTCTAATTTTTCTATTTTGTGCCGACATGTCTCGTCTGTCCTCCGTCCACCAGCCTTTGATTCTGAAATTGATTTCAGTGCACATCTTTGAAGGATGTCTCAATTCCTAAAGTACATTTCCACCAGAGATGAGCAAGAAGAGAGGATGTTTGCCTGTTGAACTATCCATTGCAGGACTGTTTTTGGCTCCTGTGAAAGAGAAGCAAACAGCTTGACCCATTATGTGACTATTTTTTATTCATTTTAAATCCTTATTTCCTCTGTCTAAAACAAGCTGAAAACAAGATAACCTGCAGGGAATGAGAGAGTCAATCTCCTGATTGACTCTGGCAATGAAAAAGACAAAGAAAAGAAAAGAAAAAACAACAGCAGATGGGTGGAGGTTTTGTGTTCACAACCAGAGCTCTGTGCCTGAGATGACCTGGTATGAGATGACCATATTGGGGATATCTCCTCTCACTGGTGTCCTAGTGACCTAAGAGTAGGAAAAAAAAGGCTGACACTGAACCTTTAGAGCAGCCTGAAGCCCGAGGTTTTGCCTCACAAGGATTCCTTGTATATACATTGACATCATTATTTACTTAAACTTTGGCCATATTTAATATTAGCAACCACTGTTATAACAGTATAAATATGACAGATAATAAGAAAAGAAGATTACTTCTGATAATCAATTACAAATCTAAATCACTGTTATCTCAAATCACTGCTAATCATTAGCAGTGACTTAAATATTTCTAAACTGCAGCTTATGGATGTAAACAATCATTATATTAGCAAAGTCTGAAAAACTCGCTTTGATCAGCAGATTTGAGACATCTTTTGTGGCTACAACGTGTTCACTTCACCTGGAAACAGCAGAGTGAGAGACAAATAAAGTTTAACATTTCATTTAACATTAATATATTCAAAGTAGGTGAATAATCTGACTTTTAAGGTATACGTTTACATGTGATTAAAGTTTAAGTTGGTCTAACAGCAACACAGCTTAGTACAAACTAAAAAGAAAACAAAAAACAAAAACAAAAAAGAAACTCAAAGCCTGCTTAAATGCACAAGCTTCCCTATTGGCTGTCTATCTGCCAACGTATGTGAAAGGCAGCTTGTGATTGGCTGTTTCTATAATGATGCAGGTATGACTCATGTTCTATTCTGAGTCAGAGTTGAAGAGGGGTCCTAACCTTTCGTCTCCTTGGTGACCGTTATGATGTCACCACACCTCCTTGCTGTCATCATCCTCTTCTGGCTCCCTCTCTGTCACTAATCCATACAGGTCGGTTGGCATCACAGGCGAGGGGAGCAGTGACATAAAAGCTCAAAGGCAGAGGACATTCAGTTTATCTCTGCGTGAGTAAATGATGTTCCCACTCTCCACCACACAGTCACTACCAGGCAATTACTATTAACCCTGCCTCTGCTGACCCTGATAACAGGCCTGAGCGCATTCATTCGTGGCCAGTAGACACGAGTGGCTGTCCACTGCTGATCTTCATTAATATCCAGTCATACTTTTTTATCCCTGACTTTCTTATCCAAGTCTGTTGATGTTAAACTACAGTGTCAGAGCTGGTGGTGAAAATACTGAAAGCAAACAAAAAACAAACAAATTAAATAAACTGTGCACCTGAACTTTTGCCCTTTGCAGGGAGGGATAGGTTCCATCCCCCATCACGATAAACTGCATAAGCAGTTAAGAATATGGACGGAGGAAAATAATACAGGAAAAAATGGAAACAACAGGTACAAACGGAAAATAAATCATAACAAATGTATGTTAACACAAAGGCAACCTCAACAAGAAATGCAGTGGAGGAGTGGTTCATAGTTTTGCCTCACTGCCAGAAATTCCTGGGTTTAAATCCACCGTCTGACCATTTTCTCTATGTGGGGTTTGCATGTTTTCACTGTGTCTGCGTGGATACTCCGGCTTCCTGGAGGTTGTTTTGATTGGTGATTATAAGTGGGCCACATGTGTTAATGTGACAAATCAGTGACACATCCAGGGTGTGCCCAGCCTGTTGCCCTATGGCAGCTGGAATCTGCTCCAGCGCCCCAGAATTGGATAAGCAGAAGAAAATGAATGATTGGAGTTAATGTCTACAAAATTATTTTAGTGCACATAATTGCCTGATAATTTATCTGTTGAGATGATTATTATTTCTAATTTTGGCACTTTCCGTGCTCCATACCCACTGACCAATATGTCACAATCTATGCCCAACTAGTGCTACAAGTAATGTATTGAGAGATAAGAGTTGAGCATATCAGTCGTTTGGACTCACAACACCTAAAAATTAAAATATGCACTTCTCCTTAATTTACAAGAAAAATCACAGTTTGTCCCAACAATCCTTCTGTCATCTTGATCAGTAACAATCAAGGTTATTATCGTTAACGAAAACTAACGAAATAAGGAAAACTAGAAGGGAAAAAACATTTTCGTTAACGGAAATAAAAATAAAAACAAAAAAAGGAAAACTGACTAAAACTGTAATGAGTGTTCACAAAACTAACTAAAATTAACTGAATTTATAGCAAAAATGTGTTTAGTTTTCATTGATGTGTGCGTGTCATACAATAGTCAAGGGTGAAAATGAAGTTTAGTTTCCAGATTTTTTTCTTGCTGTGTCTCATTATGCCAGCAGGTGGCAGCACGTTAGTCGAGTCGTCTGTGTTGCTGCTCCGTCCACGCGCAGAATCATGTCAGGAAAAGTCGGGAGCCAGAGTCCAATTTGGGATTACTTTGAATATGACTGTGTTTTGGATAAAGCAAGTGTCTTGTAGTGGAAACAGACAAATTATGAGGGACATTTCTAAAGGGAAAAAAATCCCACAAACCTTAAAGTGCACTTGAAAAGCTCACACAAGAAGGCTAACCTAGCTTACCTTGAGAAGGTAAGGGAGCACACTCAACCCTCATCCCCAGAAAACAGAAGCTAACCTCAGGCAAGGCAGCGTGATGCATCTCGAGACAACAGGACGGGGATATCTACACAACTGTGTGAGTCAATTACCTTCAAAAAGTTTATCAATTCACTTGAACCAAAATTACGAACACCCGGTGCTGCGAGAGTTAATAGTCTCATTGGGGCCAAGATATACATTTTATAGTTGCCTGGTATCAATGGTTGTTCATCTGCCTTTATTTATTTATTTATTTAAAGAACCCATAGGTGGGAATGTGAGTTGTCTGTCTCTGCGTGTTAGCCCTGCGACAGACAGGCGACCTGTCCAGGGTGCAGTATGGTAGCTGGAATAGCAACATACCCAAGGATGAGCAGAAGAGAATGACTGATATGATGAAACTGGGATTTTGTTACACTTAATTATTGCAAACACAACTAAAACTATAACTGAAACTAATCAAAACTAAACTGAAACTAAGGATTTTCAAAAAAAATAAAAACTAAACTAAACTAGCAAACAATTGGTAAAAACTAATTAAAACTGATATAAAATTGAAAATCTGAAGTCAAAACTAAATAAAAATAAAAACTAATGAAAATTGCAAAACTATTAAAACCCTGGTAACAATGACAGAAATATAAACAGGTAATCACAGAATGGTAAATGGCCTGTATTTGTATAGCACTTTTACTAGTCCCCCTAGGGACCCCAAAGCGCTTTACACATCCAGTCATCCACCCATTCACTCTCACACACTGGTGGAGGCAGCTACAGTTGTAGCCACAGCTGCCCTGGGGCAGACTGACAGAAGCGAGGCTGCCATATCGCGCCATCAGCCCTTCTGGCGAACACCAGTAGGCGGTAGGTGAAGTGTCTTGCCCAAGGACACAACGCCCGAGACTGTCCGAGCCGGGGCTCGAATCGGCAACCTTCTGATTACAAGGCGAACTCCCAACTCTTGAGCCACGATCGCCCCTAGAATGATCATTAACTGAATATCTTTACACTGTAAACAGCATAACACTGAGGGTTTATGAGAAGAAAATCTAATTATAACTTTAAAGCTAAGATCTGTAATTCTCTGAAGATGTTGATCTCTGTGTTTATATATAAAGCGTATGGGGTTCTGTGGCTGCTTGTTGGTGGCAACTGGGTGGAGCAGTTGATGGTCACAGGGTGGACAGAGCGGAGTGATGGAGAGCAAGCACATATCCAATTTTCCATTATGTCTGTACGAATAGCCGGAGATAGATTGGTGAGTATGAGCAGTGAAGTCTGTAAGAAGTCCAGTATTTTTCCTCCCTGTTGGAGTCTGACTTATTTTCTGTCTCTCACAGTCTTGCTTTGCACTGTCTGCCTTTTTTAGATGTCTCTCGCTGATCATAAAGTTCAGAAGTTCAGACAAAAGGGGAGATGCATAGGAAAAAGCAGAGACATGGTCGAGTAATGCCAAGACTGTAATGAAAGCCAGCCTCATTCTTCACACACTGTTACATCATCCACTCACTCCAACAACAAAGCCAAGTCAAAGTGTTTCTCACACACTGATGAACTCTGCTGACTAGAAGGATTCCAGTGTTGATGAATAAATTATAAATGAAAACATTAAAGCACAAAAATGACCTTGTAAAAATAAATATGTGATTTTCAGTCTTCCTGTGGCAAAGATATTGGCATTATCTTCTGCTATACTAGTCTTTCTTTTTTCAGGGAAGTTTTTTCCACAAGATTTTACAATTTACTGACAAAAAACCCTGTAAAGGGCTTGAGGTCAGGTCTTTGTGGGGGTCACTCAACTCCTTCCACACCAAAGTGGGTGGTTAAATATGTAATGTTTGTGCATGATGTCTGCACCAAACCAAATGATTGTACCGCCCCCTGCTGGTGGGTGGAACATATTTTAAAAAACAACAACATGTTTTTTGTGAATAGAAAATAAATGCAAACGCTTGTGTTTGCACCTAGTAAACATACATACCAGACTAATAACATTAACATATTGTATTTGTGTTTTCAGTCATTCTACATCATTCCAGGGTATCTAAAGTTCAATCTGATTATCTCTAGAGCAGCGGTCCCCAACCCCCGGGCCTCGGACCGGTACCGGACCGTGAGTTGTTTGGTACCGGGCTGCAAGAGTTGAGGCTCAGGTGTGAAATGTATGGTTTTCAGGGTTATTTTGTTATCGTTTTTATCGTTAACTCGGTTTTCCTGGGTCTTTTCACGTGTGTTATGAATAAATCTTCTTTTTTTCGGTACCGGTACTAGTTTTATTTTGTTGTATTTATCCGCGACACCTTAAAGGGCGGTCTGTGAAAATATTGTCGGGCATAAACCAGTCCATGGCGCAAAAAAGGTTGGGGACCGCTGCTCTAGAGCCACTCCTAATGCCTATAACAACTGGGACCACTTTGGACTTTACCTTCCACATCTGCACCAGTTGGTACTTCTCTATTATCTCATGCTCCTTCTTCCCGATGTTGCTGATAGATTGCCACATCTATCACAGTTGGGGTCTTCTGCTCCTTGTCAACCATCACTGTGTCTGGTTGGTTGACCAGTAGCCGTTTGTCCCACAGGACCTTAGCCCTGTTGTTCTCAACTACCTTTGGGGGTGTCTCCCATCAGGATTTGGGGACTTCTGGTCCATATGGGGCAGACATGTTCCTGTACACTATCCCAGGCACTTGGTGTGTCAGTGTTCATGGTTCTTACATTCTGCTACTTTATTCAGGATAGTCTTCAGGGCACCTTTGCACAGTCTGCAGCTTGGGTCCGTCCAGATCTGGTAGATTTTTGACTCGATGGATCTTTCTTCTGAGGCCTGTTCTTGTGCTGCCATGATCAGAGCCGCTCTGCTGTACTTTAAGCCACTGGTACCTACTTCCTTAATCTGTCAATGGTACATCCCATGCAGGGCTTGGTCATCTATGACAATTCCTCCTCCTTTACTTTATTACCATCTGTCTTCAGCTGCCTCAGGCTTTCTTGGAGTAACTCATCTCAGGTGGATGTTTCTGATGTATTTATGGATGCTGACACTTTCTAATCATCTCTTTCCCTCTGTCTTTATTGCCTCAGGCTGGACATTAGAGGGAGACTTCTCTGTGTTGTGAAATGCTTTTGTGTCTTCACATAAGTGGCATCCATCTCCTTTGGTGGCCAGATTCCAACTGAGTATCTGATGAATGATGGCTTGGATTCTGCTGGTTTCTCACGGCCTGTCTTACCTTTTCGAGGTATTTGACTGTGGCTAACCTTTGTGCATCTTTATCATTGCTTCCATTGGCCTTTGGGATACCCATTTACTTGTAAATGTCCTGTATATCTGCTATCCTCCCTTCTGGTAGCACCACCCATTCAGTCTGGATCACTTCTCCTCTCTTTACAACCCTTCGACCACATTTATCCAGTCCAAATCAAATCCTGATGTTCTCGTTGTAGATCCCCGTTAGATAGATCAGTGAGTTATTGTTTCAATCCCTCCTGGGATGCAACGTAATGTTATCCATTTGCAGGTGGTAGCTCACGGTCACTCCACTCCTGAATCTATAACTGGATCCACTCTCAGTGATGAGCTGGCTTTGTGGTTGAGGCCTATGCAGAACAGCAGTAGGTGCATTGGAGCTGTTGTCTTCCACAGTCCCATTAAGTTCTGTATAAATGTTATTAGTGTACTATTAGCCTTTACAAGTATCCATATGTGGGGCACTGAGTCGTAGGCTTTCTAGCAGTCAGTTCAGACACCACTCAAGTGTATTGCAGCAACTCATGTGATTAGCTGATTGTGTACATGCCTAGACATGGGCATTTTGATCTCATGATCAAAATGGGAAAGAAACGCGATTTTACTGATTTGAGTTTACAGGAAGTCAACTGAATAACCGTTTTTTACAACTCTGAATTTACAAAGCAGATGGGCTACAGCAGCAAAACTGAGGCTACAATTTGCACAGACTCAAAAAAACCAACAAAAAACTGGACAAATGTTACCTGGTCTGATGAATATTGATTTGGCCTAATTAACATTAAAGCATGTTGGAAAGATACATGTACATTCTGCCTTGTACCGATAATTCAGTGGTAGTTTAATGGGGTGAACGATATTTCTTTTATGTATTATTTAAATGCCACAGCAGACCTTAGTTGCTGCTAACCATTTCCGTGCCTTTGTGAAAACACACTGAACTCATTTTCTGATAGCAGCATAACACATGATGTGTGACAGAGCTCAGATCATCTCAAACTGGTTTCGTTAACATGGCATTGAGTTTACTGTACTCACATGGCCTCCACAGTCATCAGATCTCAATCCAACAGATTCACAGAGTTTACAAATTTGCTGCAACTGTGATGCTGTCATGTTAATGGATCAAAAGAGTCAGTGAAGGATGCTTCCAGTAGCTTTTTGAATGTATGCTATGAAGAATTAAGACATTTTTGAAGACAAAAAAAAAGACTCCAGCCCAGTAGTATCAAGGCATAACTAATAAAAAGTGTCTGGTGAGTTTATATTTTTTTAAATCCTGGTCTCATAACCCATAAATCCAGAAACCCAGACGTTGCATGATAACTCTCAATCTGGATGTGAGATACGGGAGATATCTAACACTAAAGAACTAAAGTAAAAAACAAACAAACAAACAAACAAAAAAACAACCCATTATACACTACAGTTTTTTCCCATGGGGGTTTGTTTGCTGTTGTCACCACTGCATGGTCTTAGATCTGGTCAGTTTCCTGGTCAGAGCGTGACGAACAGTCAACATGTAGGAGCGACGTTCAGGCAGAGGGCGCTGCTGATCCAACACCAACCTGTGGCACACACACACATACACACACAATCAAACAGCACATGAAAGAGAATCATAAAATCCTCTGGGCTCTAATAGTACACCCAAGAGAGATGTCTAAT